>NC_138372.1:102246265-102378126 GCF_054177405.1 Leptonychotes weddellii | reverse complement strand
TTTTTTTTTTAAAGATTTTATTTATTTATTTGAGACAGAGAGAATGAGAGAGAGAGAGCACATGAGAGGGGGGAGGGTCAGAGGGAGAAGCAGGCACCCCGCCGAGCAGGGAGCCCGATGCGGGACTCGATCCAGGGACTCCAGGATCATGACCTGAGCCGAAGGCAGTCGCCCAACCAACTGAGCCACCCAGGCGCCCTCATAAGAGACTTTTAATCTCAGGAAACAAACTGAGGGTCACTGGAGGGGAGGGGGGTGGGAGGAATGGGGTGGCTGGGTGATGGACATTGGGGAGGGTATGTGCTATGGTGAGCGCTGTGAATTGTGTAAGACTGATGAATCACAGACCTGTACAAATAATACATTATATGTTAATAAAAAAAATTTTTTTTAAATGGGCCAAAGATCCGATTAGACACCTCACCAAATAAGATGGCAAATAAGCATAGAAAAGTTGCTCCACATCATATGTCATCAGGGAAATGCAGGCTAAATGAGATGCCACAACACAACCTATCAGAATGACTAAAATTCAGAACACTGATGAGGATATGGAGCAATGGGAATTCTCATCCATTGTTGGTGGGAATGCAAAACAGTACAGTCACTTTGGAAGATTTCTCACAAAAATCTGGCAGTTTGACAATTTCTTACTAAACTAAACATACTGTTTGCATATTATCCAGCAATCGTGCTCCTTGATATTTACCCAAAGGAGTTGAAAACATCTGTCCATGAACGTGGATATTTGTAGCAGCTGTATTCATAATTGCCAAAACTTGGCAGCAACCAAGATGTCCTTCAGTAGGTGAATGGATAAACAAATGGTGGTACATCCAGACAGTGGAATATTACTCAGAACTAAAAAGAAATGAGCTATCAAGCCATGAAAAGACATAGAAGAAGCTTAAGTGCAAATTACTAAGTGAAATAAACCTATCTGAAAAGATTACATACTGTATGATTCCAACTATATGACATCTTTAAAAAGGCAAAAGTATGAGGACAGTAAAAGGATCACCGTTGCTAGAGGTTTGAGGTGGATGGGAAGGGATGAATAGGTAGAGCACAGAGAATTTTTAGGACAGTGAAAGTGCTCCATATGATATTATTTTTTTAAAAGATTTTATTTATTTATTTATTTGAGAGAGAGAGCACATGAGAGGGGGGAGGGTTAGAGGGAGAAGCAGACTCCCTGCAGAGCAGGATGCGGGACTCGATCCTGGGACTCCAGGATCATGACCTGAGCCAAAGGCAGTCACTTAACCAAATGAGCCACCCAGGTGCCCACTCCATATGATATTATAATGACACATACATGTCATAATATGTTATTCCCAACCCATAGAATGCATAACACCAAGAGTAAACCCTAATACAACCTATGGACTTTGGGTAATTATAATGGGCCAGTGTGGGTTCATCAGCTGTAACAAATTTACCACTTTGGTGATAGAGATGGATAATGGAGAGGCTATGCATGTGTGGGGGTGGGGAAATACAAGAAATCTCAGTCCTTTCTCCTCAGTTTTGCTATAAACTTAAAACTGCTCTAAAAAATACTCTTAATACAAAAGAGAGAGAGTTCTCATATATACCTTCTTAGGTTGCTACTGGATGGTGTGCCTCAGTAAACAAGGGAATGAACAAGAAAAAAAGGAACATGGGATCCTACCGTAATAGAAACTTATGCAGAAAACGGATTCATCAAAAAATAACATAAAAGCATGTTATTTAGAAATTTGGAGTTTCTAATTAAAAAAAATATATCTGGAAGAGTTGAAAGAAGTGGTCTCTGAGGAGTGGAACTGGGACCACAATTTTTCAATATAACCCTCCAGGCACCATTTTAAAGCCTACTGTAGATATTTACTTTCATAAAAATTAAAATCAATAGATGATGTTTTCTTTACCACCTTGCCTATTTCTTCTATATTACCCCACTCAGAATGCCTCAGGAACACTTCCCATCCCTCCCAGAGGATTGCCATCCAGTCATTTGTTCATCAAGCTATTTCCAAATATTTTCTATCTGCCATATACTGTATTTGGGCAAAAGTATATATAAGGATGTTAGAAAATTCTCACCCATGAAGAATTTCCCATATGATTAAGAGATGAGAAATGAATGATTAAATCATAATAAGAGAGACATACTCAGTTAGATGGCACAAATTATAACTGTTACAGCAGGTAAGATATAAATCTGTGAACCGAGGCAATAAAGAAAAGCTTCAGGATAAACTGGGATCTGCAGTGGGTACTGGCATGTGGTTATGATTTGGTGAGAGAAAAACGAGTAAATATTCAAGACTAAGCTAATAGCCAAGCAAAGACAAAATCAAGAATGACTCAAAGAATTGTGAGCAAATGATGATGGAGATAAATCATAAGAAGTGAGTTTAGAGGGGCACCTGGGTGGCTCAGTAGGTTAAGCATCTGCCTTCGGCTCAGGTCATGATCTCAGGGTAGTGGGATCGAGCCCCATGTCGGGCTCCCTGCTCAACAGAGAGCCTGCTTCTCCCTCCTTCTCTGCCTGCTCATCCTATCTCTCTCATACTCTCTCAAATAAATAAATAAAATCTTAAAAAAAGAAGAAGAAGAAGAAGTGAGTTTAGAAAGATGAGCCAGAACTAAACAGACAGGAGTCAGTGAACACAGGACTTCTCTTAGTGGGTAACAAGGACCCCCACCCTCAAAGGATTTTGACCCTGGTAAAATTACAGCAGTGTTTTGGGCAGACTGATCCAGGAGCTAAGCTCAAAATGGTCAGAGGGAGCAGAAAATCTTGAGGCATGCTCTCTTGAAATCACTGAAGCATAAAGTTCTAAGCGTCTGGACCAGGTGAGTTACTGGACCTCACCTACAGGAGAAAAGCCCTTCAATGTGCTCATTCATTCTCACGACAAACATTTATGGGGCTCAGCGTGTCAGGTGGTGCACTAGCTATCGGTGCCCTGTAGACGAGTCACTGAATGTAGAGTGTAGCCTTGGGTAAGGGAGCTCCTCCCAACAGCAGGCAAATCCCAGAAAGGGACACCCAGCTGAGTGCTGTCCTCTGTCAGCGCTCCAGGAAGACAGACTTGAAGGGAAAATCTGGGCAGCACCTACCTCATCCACTACAAATGTCACCAGTTGTGAGATGGTTTCTGATATCAGACATGCTAGGATAGGAAAAAGTGTACCTCTTCAAGTCAGTTAAACACAGTATATGTGTAATCGATTCCTTTTCTGCTTACATCATTTTGAGTCAGTTTGGTGACTTGCAACAAAGAATCCTCATGGTACAGCGGAGAAAGAGGTCACAAGAAAAATGATACACCTAGTTGTGGGGTTTTTTTAAACATTTTAATTAGTTTAAGTGTACAGTTCAGTAGTGCTAAGTATGTTCCCTTGTTGTGCAACCATCACCAGAACATTCTCATCTTGCAAAACTGAAACTCTGTACCATTAAACAATAACTTCCCATTTCCCCCTTCCTTCAGCCCCTGGCAGCCACCATTCTACTTGCTTTCTCTATGGATTCGACTACTCTAAGTTCCTCATATAAGTAGAATCATGCTGAACTTGTCTTTTTACAACCAGCTTATTTCACTTAGCATAATGTTCTCAAGTTTCATCCATGTTGGAGCATGTGACAGGATTTCCTTCCTTGTTAAGGTTGAATAATATTCCATTGTATGGATGTATCACATTTTGTTTATCCATTCATCCACCAAAGGATATTTGGGTTGCTTCCACCTCTCAGTTATTGTGAATAGTGTTGCTATGAACATTGGTGTGCAAATATCTCTTTGAGACCATACTTTGTATTCTTTCGGATATACACCCAGAAATAAGATTGCTAAATCAAATGGTAGCTCTTTTTTAATCTTTCGAGGAACTGCCACCCTGTTTTCCATAGTGGTGGCACCATGTTACAATCTCACCAACAGTGCATAAAGGTTCCAATTTATCCACATCCTCTCCAATGCTTGTTATTTTCTGTGTGTTTTTTTTTAATAGAAGTCATCCTAATTGTATGGGGTGATATATCATCATAGTTTTTATTTGCATTTCTCTAATGATTAATGATGTTGAGTATCATTTTATATGTTTGCTGGCCATTTGTATATTCTTTGAAGAAATATCTATTCAAGTTCTTTGCCCATTTTTTGATGGGCTATTTGATTTTTTGGTTGCTGGGTTGTAAGAGTTCTTTACATGTTCTCAATATTAACCCCTTATCAGATATATGATTTCCAAATTGTATTGTAAATTTTTCAACTTCATACTTTCTTGCTGCCTCAATGTGATAAGGCTGGTCCCTGCCACAAGTTACTTTCTTGTCCTCCCCTAACTGTGACCTAATGATCTTAAATGCACCAGTGAAATCCCCTCATGCCTTTTGTTTGTGTACTCCATCTTGACCCCCAGTAAAGGCACTTAGCGTCTCTCAGCCCCCCACCTACTACGTTGAACTGGCTCCCTTAACACTCCCCCCATGAGGCCTTGCATGGCATGCCTCCTGTTTCTAGGACCTGTGAATATATAAATTTTATTTTCCTGCACCTCTCCTGTGACCCTTTTAGTGGTTGAACCTGGATGATCATCTCATGAAAGAATACAAAACACATTACTTCCTTCCGTTCCACAGGCAGTCTTTCACTCTGCTAATAGTGTTCTTTGACACCCAAAAGTAAGTTTGGCATAGTCCTATTTGTCTGGTTTTGCTTTTGTTGCCTGTATTTTCATTGTCATAGCTAAGAAATCATTGCCAAATGTAATGTCATGAAGACTTTCCCCTATGTTTTCTTCTAGGAGTTTTATATTTTGGGGTCTTACATTTAGGTTTTTAATCTATTTTTGAGATAACTTTTTCATATAATGTAAGAAAAGGACCCAACTGCATTTTTTCACAAGTGGATATCCAGTTTTCCCAACACTATTTATTGAAGAAACTGCCCATTGAATGATCTTGGCACCCTTGTCAAAGATCATTTGAGCATATATGCAAATGTTTATTTCTGGGTTGTCTATTCTATTCCATTGGTCTATGTGTCTTTATGCCATACTGTACCATACTGTGCTTTGATTTTATACTGTGTTTTGAAATCAGAAAGTGTTAGTCTCCCAACTTTGATCTTTTTCAAAATTGTTTTGGGTGTTCAGGGTCCCCTGAGATTCCATATGAATTTTAGAATTTTTTTTTCTATTTCTGCAAAAAAAAAAAATGTCATTGGGATTTCAATACTATACCTACTTTTGAGCACATTGTGCTTGTGGTTTCTGTGAAGTGTCCACGTCCAGTAGGCAATTGATTTAGGACTCAGAAGGCACTAAGGATGGAATCAGTCATCTTACGTAGCATCCCTACTTTTCCAAGAAGCTTTAAATGATTGTCGCCTTCCAAAATAACAACAGGAAAAATAAATCCCAAAGGAAAAGAAACATCTGTATTGTTGACATTTTTCTTGCATTTCTCTTCATTCATAGAGTCTATACTCAGTATTTTAAAAGTAAGATCACTTGGCTTGATTCTCCTCAAAGAGAAAAGATAAGGTTTTTCCTAAATTTGAGGGAAATCACATTCTATGAGAAAGGGAGGAGGCAGCTAACAATCATCCTTCTCCTTCTCTCTCACCTGAGTGCAGCAACCCAGCACCCACATAGAGTTTGGTGAGGTGGCTCAGGGCCCAGCAGCCAGCTTGCTGAGGCATTTCCTCAGTCCTACCTGAGCAGCACCATAGCCCCGCCACCAAAGCTCCTGCCCCGCCATTTTCAGGTGAGATAACAAAGACTCCGAACTAACCAGTGAAGTTCTCCACACTAGATACATTCAGGCTAGGATGCAAAATCCTAGCGCACACATCATAGACTTGTTCCCAACATATTCCGGGCAGGATTTTTTTATAGGACATATTTCCCAGTATTTCTAAACCATATACCAAGCACTACAAAGAAATCATTATGCCAGGTCTCTGTTCTTTTCTTTCCAAACTGTATGTCTCTCTAGAATACTAGATGGAGTAAAAAGATTTCAAGAGCTTTTTTTTTCAGGGCAGTATATTCATAAAGCTTACTTGCCATTGGTGATTAATTAATCCTTATTTTTACTCCATTTTCTATCAGCTTCCAGAGGGTGGTTAAGGGTTGGCTAAAATGTCTGCATCTCTACTCTTGCACTGGAATCAGCAAGAGTGCTTACTTAAATTCTTGGGGACCACTTCATACCTACTGAGGTCTCAGGATATGGACCAGGAATCTGTGCTATAAACAAACTCCCCAGGAGATTCTTATGCATGTGAACATTTGAGAAACACTGAACTATAGCAAATAAAAGTTTTACCTAAAGGAATTCAACTAAGAAAGTAATTATGATAATCATAGGATAATAATGATTCTTGCATAGTTTCCAGCATACAATCAGATATCCATTCACACAGTTGGGCATTTTACAAGTTTAGGGTATGCTGATTCTCCATTAGACTCTTATATCCTATTCCTGTTTAAATCTCTAAAAACGTGAGGCTTATTTTTTAAGAAATGCAATCATAAAGTAAGCCTTGAGTTGTGTTACTTACTTTCTCTTTAAGATTGAATAAAATTCCCAACCCTATTTTATATCATGATTCTCACACTTGGGAAATCCTTTACACTAGCTGTTAAAATCATTAAGCCAATGTCCTCAATTTAATCTTTAAGGTTGACCAGCCAGCATTGAGTCACTGTAATCTTCTAGGTCAGACAGGAAAAGAATTGACGTCGTTACCAAATACCACTGCGTAAGCGTCTTTGAGAAAATGGCAGCCAAGTGTACACAGTTGGGTAATGAGATGTGATGGGCAACAGTCCCTGAGCAGGTGAGCTGGAAGGCCTGGCATCTGGCATTCCATCCCTAATGATGCCCTTGTGTGAGCTGTCAAGGATCCATGACACACTTTCTCTGACATAACATATCTCAGGGAGTTATCAAGATGTTTCCTCTCTCCAGAAGATCAACCAGCCTATCAGGAATGATAATTTGGCACATGCTATGCTCAAGGGACAGATGCAATAAGGGATGTTTCATACAAAGGGGCTTCCACCGTGAGCCAGCAATGTTGATCTGCAGCTAAAAACAGAGATGCTTAAAAATAAACCTTCAACCTCTCACCCTGAACAATGAAGATGTTTTCCAGAAAACTGCACAGAATCTAAACAGCCTCAGAGGTCACCAGTTCCTTTCTCCAGCTTTTACTTTTTAAAAAAGGAAAAATTAAAAAGAGGATCAGCTGACCTAGTTGGTTTATCTCACTAATCTGTAACACTGACTGCCCAAGAGACAAGTATAATACAAACATGGCCAAACAGTCTTGTTGGCTTATTTCTAGCTTTCAGAAACAAACAAAAAAGTTATAATTAGCTATAATTTAATATCCTAAATTATTATGAATACTTCCGTGTCAGAGGTTAATGTTAGTATTCAACTCCATTTTAAAGAGAGATGCCAAGATAACTCAGTTCCAACCACATATTCATTCTCTCTCTCCCTCTCTTTGTCTCTCCCAGCTGTCCCCAATTCAAGTCAAAGGGAGGGAAAACTGAGATGATTATCTGGGAATGAAGAGGGAGATGATCACATTAGTCTAAATGACCCAGGGCCTGTGCCCATGAATGCAAGCAAACCCAGGAACCAAGTGTAGCCAGAAGGGTCAAATATTGAAGACAAGGCACATTTCAGTTAATTCATGTCAAAATTAATTTTTTAAAAAATATTTTCCTCTTTTTTTAAGATTTTATTTATTTATTTGGGGTCGGGGGGACATAGAGGGAGAATGAGAGGGAGAAGCAGACTCCCAGTTGAGCAGAGAGCCTCACGTGGGGCTCGATCCCAGGACCCTGAGATCATGACCCCAGCCATAGGCAGATGCTTAACCAACTGAGCCACCCAGGTGCCCCCAAAATATTTCCCTCTTATCCCAAGGTTTTTGATCAGTAAGACAGAAAGATATGAACCGATGCTTATGCAGTGAATTATTTTACAAGGAGGGCTAAAGTTAAAGACAGAGTGTACTGCCCCCCCCCTACAACCTGTAAGTCCCCAGTCAGGGAAGGAAGGGCAGGAGGTCAGGCACGGAATATCCAGAGCAATGGGGCCATTTGCTGATCCATGTTTGTATATAATGTCCCCATCACTACCATTTTCCTATCACTGTCCCCAGACCAAATCATTCTAATAAATGTCCCCAGTCCCTTCCAACTTCTAACATCCTTATTTAAATGTCTATGGTAGGAGGCGGCGGTGGATGCCTCCGAGCCGTGGGTGGTCAGCAGGATTTGACCCTCTGGAGCAAGAACACCAAGCTATTTGGTTCTGGGCTGCGTTAGCAGACCTCTCAAGGGAAGTGCGACGGCCACTGCAATAGCAGCAGCTTCTCACCTGAACCTGGACGCCCTCCGGGAAGTGCTGGAATGCCCCATCTGCGTGGAGTCCTTCACAGACGAGCGGCTGCAGCCCAAGCTCCAGCACGGTGACCATACCATCTGCCCAATGCCTGAAGAAGCTCCTGGCCAGCAGCATCAGTGGTCATTGCTGTCCCTTTTGCAGCAAGATGACCCGCACAACCTGCCTCACCCAGCTGACAGGCAACCTGACGGTGCTGAAGATCACTGACACGGGCGGGCTCCGTGAGGCTGGGGGGCTGCTCCTGTGCCGGTCCTGTGGGCGGCGGCTGCCCAGGCAATCCTGCAGGAGCTGCGCCGTGATGTCGTGTGAGCCCTGCCCAGAGGCAGACCCCAGCCCCTTGGCCACTCCCTGTCCAAGACGCAGCTGAAGAGCGGCATCAGGACACGGAGAGAAGTCGGCCAGTCTGCAGGAGCTTAAGGGGGGAGCTGCAGCAGCGCAAGGTGGCCTTGGAAGGGGTCTCCAAGGTCCTTCAGGCAAGGCATAAAGCAGTTCTCCAGGAGTACGCCTGAGGAACGCAGGGGCCAGGAAGAGCTGACTTGCTCTCGCAAGTTCTTCACCGGCTCTTTGGCTGAGGTTGAGAAGTCCAACAGTCAAGTGGTAGAGGAGCAGAGTTACCTGCTTACCATGGCAGAGGTGCAGGCTGTGTCTCACTGTGACTACTTCCTGGCCAAGATCAAGCAGGCTGATGTAGCGCTACTGGAGGAGACCGCTGATGAGGAGGAGCCCCAGCTCATGGCCAGCCTGCCCTGGGAGCTTACCCCACAGGCCAGTTTGCCGTAACTGACGAGGAAGGTGGAAAGCTCTGGTGCTTCACTGTTAACCGAGGAGCAGGGGTGGTCAAATACAGCTACCTGTGTCTTGCCGTGAGGCCCAAGTTTGTCACCTGTGATGCTGAGGGCTCTGTCAACTTCACCCAGGGCTTGGGCCTCAGTCTGGAGAATCGGCAGAATGAGCACCACCTGGAGCGTGGCTTCTCCATTAGCTCTGTGGGCCCCGATGGGCAGCTGGGTCACTTTGATAACCCTGGTCCCATATTTCCCTCTTATTATAATGTGCTTCGTATGTGACACTTCCTCTTCTTTAGCCTGGAAATTGCTTGCCTTTTACAGGAATATAGAGATTGGAATTATGTCAAAGCACAGAAAGATGGGAACAAGCAAACACAAATGCTAATGTAGTCAGTACACACTCTTGAATATTTAGTCTCTAGAACGCATCATTTTTCATCTGACCTCTCTCCACTGACTTACATTAAGATTTGTTTGCAAAACTGTACAACACAGACCAGGGTCAACAAAGTGGAGAGGTGGACACATCTCGTTTTCATTAGATAAAACTGTTGGGTCTTTATTCTGTATTTTCCTCAAGTGACTGTACAATATTTGGTTTTGAGATTTATTTCCATTCCTCTATCAATAATTTAAAATTTGATAACTGTTTCTTTAAATAAATAAATAAATAAATAAATAAATAAATAACATCTTTGGTAGAAGCTACATTCTACTTGGGTCTTTTTTTTTTTTTTTAAACAACAGTCAATCCAGGCAAATAAACTCAACATTGTAGTCTAGGGGATGTGGAAATGAGGCTTGCCAGGGCTCTGCCTCTAAGAGGTGTGTGACTGGCCACTTTGGCCCACCTCTGCATGCCACTTAGTCTTCCTGGCCTCAGTCTCTCCATCTTCCCAGTGGGAGTGCCCATCTGGGTGGTTTTTAAGGCCTCTTCCAGCCACTGGTTTCCTAGGGTGGAAATCAAGGTGGTTCCTATTTCTGACCCCCATCCCTAAATCCACACTCCCATACTCCCCCACAGTGTGAAAACACACACCCTGTTCTTCCACCCCTACAGTGGGCCTCTGACGAGATTTGGGAGAAGGGAATGAGAGAAAGAGAAACCAGTCAGCCCCATCTTAAATTCCACCAGAGCGCAAATCCTGGCAATTGCTCAGTGGCATATCTGTGCAGGAGAACATGGGAAGTCTCCCACATTTTTAATCAGGATGTACTCCATCGCCCTGCACCAGGCAGCTCTAGTGGAAATCTGAACATGCCCAGGTCAAGGAAGCTGGGGTGGGAAGGAAAGACGTGCAGGGACGCAACATGTGAAGACTAGAAAAGCAGGACTTCAGGACACCCTTGACAATGTCCAGTTCAAAACAACTGTTCTTATCAATGTTGGAAGAATTATTAAAACAACCATGTTCCTGAAAGAGAACCACAAAACGGAAGTGTCTGATTCCTAAGAATATGACCAATGAAAGCCAAAGTCTAAAAGACAATTTCTCTACTCTTGCCTTCAGAGTAGATTCATTCATTCTTTTCCTTATTTTCTGCCCAGGAAATATTTACTGAGCACCTGCAAAGCCTCCAAAACCATGCTTCATGCTGGTTGTATTGATTTACTTTAAATTGCTTCAGTATTATCAGTGTGCAAGGGTGTGAGTCCCAGCTGGTTTCAGTTTGAATCCAGCCATGTCTTATCAAGAATATACACTTCAGGGGCCCCTGGGTGGCTCATTTGGTTAAGCGACTGCCTTCGGCTCAGGTCATGATCCTGGAGTCCCAGGATCGAGTCCCGCATCGAGTCTGCTTCTCTCTCTGACCCTCCCCCCCTTCATGTGCTCTCTCTCTCATTCTCTCTCTCTCAAATAAATATAAAATCTTAAAAAAAAAAAAAAAGAATACATGCTCTGGGTGCAATTGGTTAGCTGCACATCCTGGACACTGCAAAGAGGCAACTTCATCAGCCACACAGATCCCAGTTGACACAGAGGATTTGCTCTTTAGCAGGCTAACTATCAAAAATGGATATTCCTTGCTGACACTAGTGACTCACTCATGAATTATCATGATGAATGAGAGAAATGGGCTCTTGACTGCTGAAAACTTCAAGACAGGAGAAATGGTAAAATGTTTAGACATTCAGTTTGAGATGATGAAAATGTTCTGGAGATGGACTGTTTGCCCAGAAATGTGAATGTATTTAATGCTACTGAACTTAAAAATGGTTAAAATGGTGGGGGCGGGGGGGGCCTGGGTGGCTCAGTCAGTTGAGCGTCCAACTCTTGGTTTTGGCTCAGGTCATGATCTCAGGGTCATGGGATCGAGCCCCGTGTCAGGCTCTGCGCTCAGCACAGAGTCTGCTCCAGATTCTCTCTCTCTTCCTCTCCCTCTGCCCCTCCCCCCCGCTCATGCTCTCTCTCTCTCTAAAAATAAATAAAATCTTTAAGAAAATGGTTAAAATGGTAAATTTTATGTTATGTATATGTTATTCCAATTTTTAAATATTTTAAGGTGGTGTGCCTGGCTGGCTCAGTCAGTAGAGCATGTGACTCTTAATCTCAGGGTCGTGAGTTCAAGCTCCACGTTGAGCGTGGAGCCTATTCACTTAAAAAATAATAATAATAAAATAATAAAAAATTTATAAAAATGTTTAAGGTGTAGACACTGCCCATCCCATGCATGAGCAGAGCCAAACAACAGTGACACTGGTCACCAAAATGGCCCCTGAGGCCTGGTCCCTGCTGGGGCTGTGCCTCACCATTGCTTTAGGAGGATTTCTGATTGCTCAGTGCCAACTAGAGGGTTCCAGATTAGGCCTCTAGAGCACAGGTCTGCAAACCCTTACAGTCAAGGGCCAGAGAAGTAAATATCCTAGGCTTTGTGGGCCACACACTGTCTGTTGAAACTGCTCCCCTGTGCCATCTACCAGGAAAGTAGGCCATACCTACCTGAATGAGCCTGTTTTCCAATAAAATTTCATTTACAAAAAATCTGACCTAGAGCTTAGTGTGCCGACGCATGCTCTCCATCAGTGGAATATTGTGTCTCCCTTGAGTGGGCTTTTCATGCAAGGTGAGGTGAGAGCACTTCTATTTGCTTTGCCAAGCCACATGTATTCCCCGTCTGTGGGGAGACCTGCGAGGTAAGGCCTCCTTCCCTCCTGGCCCGAAAGTGCGGTGGGGCTGGTCTGTCAGGCCTCACACCTCAGACATCCTGGGCAGTCTTGTCACCTGCCTCAGAGAGCCCTGGAGTTGTACGGAGCACACCGGCTAGCACTGGTTCACAAACAAACAAAGACTCCGCCTGGAGCGTGGGGTACAATAGAGAATATAAACAAAAGATTTAAAAAATTGCTAAAAGCATTATAAAATAAGAACTCTGACAGGGCAACAGAGGAAAGCCATTTGAGGCTGGAAAACAAAAAATACCTTGCAGATTAGCCCCTCAGTGCAGAAAGGAGGTGTCTGGCCCATTCAACCAGCACTAAGAGCAGTGGGCAAGCTCCCAAGGTGGGCGAGCCTTTGGGGAGGAACCAGATTGACTTCAGCTACAAAACCGCAGGTTCCCCGAGGGACATCTGGACTGCGTCATTCATTCGTTTTACCAGCCTTGCAGAAGACTGACTAAATCTGCAGGACAGTTCAATTAACTTCTGCCAGTGATTATCACAGGCCCATGGGCAGAGGGAGGAGAACTCAGGGTTGTTACGGGCGGTGCTTCTACTGAGCCCCTGCCATACTCAAACCACATTTCAAACTCTATTCTTCCTTCCCTGAGCGTCCTTCTCTCCTCTTGGCTGGATCTGCTTACAACCAAATCAACACGCACCCTGAATGACTGTATGGTGTGTAGGGACAAGATCAAGTCTAACAGTCAGATGGAACAATCTTCAAACACGAACTGCACAGTTGACTCGATTTACTTAAGTATAAAAACTCTCTTGGGGAGGGGCTTGGGGGGATGCAGTAACGGGGTGATGGACACAAAGGAGGGCATGTGATGTAATGAGCACCAGGTGTTATATAAGACTGATGAACTCTACCTGGGAAACTAAGAATACACTATATGTTAATTAATTGAATTTAAGTTTTAAAAAAGTTCTTCCTTACAAGGTTACCATAAGAAGTAAATAACTTATTTGTTAAATAACACGTTTTTTTTCCTGTCATTTTCTTGAGCTCTTACTACATGAAAGACTCTATAAAGAGTTGTTGCTGTTTCTAATTAATTGATTTATTTTTCATTGAAGTCCAGTTGTCATACAATACTATATTAGTTTTAGGTGTACAGCATAGTGATTCAACAATTCTATACATTATGCAATGCTCACCATGATAAGTGTAGTCACCATCAATATTACTGACTATAGTCCCTATGCTGTACTTTTCCTCCTGTGACTTATTTCATAACTGGACGTTTCTACCTCTTATTGTTTTAATGTATTTGCTCTTTAAAGTCGCAATGCTACATGGTGGGCTTATTATCTCCATATTACAGACAAGAAAACTGAAGCTTAAGAGAGTTTAATTGAAATAAAATTGTAAAGCATTTGGCACATAGTGGGCATTTAATAAATGTCAACTACTACTGCTTCCAGAAAAAGCCTAATCTCAAATACGTTGTGTTCTTCCCTCACAAAGAGATGATATGCTGAGGGTGATGGAAGGTACTGCTTCAGACCAGATACATGTCATTGTGTTTCTCTCCACGTATTTAAATCTTTTCCTTCTGTTATGGAACCTGGACTCGATCATCCAACGGAAGAACCAAGCACACTCGAAGATCTTGGAGGATAGGAGGCTTATTTAACACTGGTGGGCTCAGAGGAGAGTGGTCTCCAAAGGTCTGAGCCCAAAGGGGGCAATTTATACACTTCTGCTTCCGCCTACTTGGCACTTTCGGCGCATGCGCGAGGCGGGGCAGGGAGAAGGACCCGGATTGGTGCGCGAGGTAAGCAGAGCAGGGAGAAGAACCCAGAAGAGCCCGGGGGCAAGGACTGGGACTCTCTCGCTGGCTCGGTGGGCCATCTTAGGACACAGATTTCCCTTATCATTTCCACCAGAAAAGTTGTATTAATTTTTCACACAAACTGAGGCACCTGTTAGCTTTATTCTGAGCTGTTTGATGAGTTTGCGGCCATTATTTTTTTTTAAGGTTTTATTTATTTATTTATTTGAGAGAGAGAGAGGTAGCACAAGGGGAAGGTAGGGAGCAGAGGGAGAAGCAGGCTCCTGGCTGAGCAGGGAGCCTGATGAAGGGCTCAATCCCAGGACCCTGGGATCATGACCTGAGCTGAAAGCAGACACTCAACCGGCTAAACCACCCAGGGACCCCAAGTTTGCAGCTATTATTAATGGAAATTTTCTCTCTCTCTTTTTTAAGATTTTATTTATTTATTTGACAAAGAGAAAGAGACAGCGAGAGAGGGAACACAAGCAGGGGGAGCTGGAGAGGGAGAAGCAGGCTTCTCGCTGAGTAGGGAGCCTGATTCGGGGCTCGATCCCAGGACCCTGGGACCATGACCTGAGCCGAAGGCAGACGCTTAACGACTGCGCCACCCAGGCACCCCATTGATGGGACTTTTCAGTGATGCTTTCTAACTGGTCACTGCTGCTGTAGAGCACAGATATAATATGGATCTGGAGTCCACCTGTCTTACGGAACTCTTACTAGTTCTATTGGTCTCACAAACAGCTGTTTGCTGGTTTGTTTCCACCAGGACTGCATGTTGAATTTTATCAAATGCTTTTTCAGCACCTGTTGACAGGATCAGGACTTTTTTTCTTTAAACCCAATGACTAGATTCCTTTGCTTTGCCTCAGCGTTGTGCATTTGGCTTGGCCATAGCTTATTACTTTATTAACCCATTGCTTGGTTGGATTTATTGGTATTTTTTTTTTTAGAAATTTACTAATTACGTGTATAAATAAGGTATTCCTACTGGCTTATTTTTGTGTACCCCCCTTCTCTGTCTTTATTAGCAGGGTGTGTTAACCTTCGAGAAATATTTTATAAGCATCCCATTTTCTCTGTCACTGAAATATGCATGTAACATGGGGATTATCTACTTTTCTGTAGATTAGGTAGATTCCTTTAATAAAACTGTACAGTCTCCAACTTTTTTGGTGGACTGATTGTGGATTGTAATTTCAAGGGGTTTTTTTTTTCCCCCTTTTTATGAGCCACTTTTAGCCATTTACATTTCCCACGTGATCACCCACATCATCCAGGATTTCAAATGTATTGACATAAAATTTCACATAGTATGTTTACTAGGACTGGCATAACAAACTACCACAAACCCGGTGGCTTAAACAACAGAAATGTATTCTCTCACAATTCTGGAGACTAGAGTCCGAAATCAAGGTGTTCCTTGGAACCCCTTAGAACTCCTCCAAGGAGTTCCCTCCCACCCCTTCCGAATTCCCCTGAGATCTGGCCCAAGATTTCTGTAGATCTGGCCTCGGGGAGGTGGCTGCCTTATTTAGGGTCAGGATAAACACAAACTGCCCCTTGTGTTTCCCCGCAGGATCCCCCCCCCCCCCATGGCTGCAGAAGAGCCCTGAGGAAAGTCTGAGGGAGAATATGTTCTATTTCTCAATCTGGCCCACAGTGCTTGCAGGCAATCCTTTGTATTCCTTGGCTTGTAGACGTGTCACTCCCATCTCCTTTTCCATCTTTACATGGTGGTGTTGGGGAGGGGCGTGGGGAAGAGGCCAAGTTTCTCTCTTCTTTTAAAGACATCTCTGAGAGCTGCTTAGTGTGGATTTTAATATGTAAAGCAATTGTCCATTGCAAAGGGAAGGAGAATCTCCAGTAGACTCCCTGCTGAGCAAGGAGCCTGACAAGGGCTTGAGATCAGGACTCAAGTGGAAATCAAGAGTTGGGCGCCCAACCACCCACCCAGGTGCCCCTTACTTGCAAAGTTTTTTAATTGCAATTTTGATTTCTTCTTTAACCCAGGAGTAATTTTGTTAAACTTATCTTATATTTAATTTTATTTGTTAAGTTTCCCAGCACCTGGGTTTTTCTTTCTTTCTCCTCATTTGCTTTTATTGCGCATTTCTAACTTTACTGCACTCTGTTTATTGATTGTGGCCTGCATGATTTCCACTTCGGGGGCAAAAAGTGTTCCATGTGTGTCTGTCAGACCAAGCACATTAAATATGATAGTCTAGTCCTCTGTAGTCTTGCTTGTTTGACTAATTTACCTATTAAGAAATATGTCAGGGATGGAGCTAGAAAGTAGCTAAATGAGATAAGTCAGAAAAAGACAAATACCATATGATTTCACTCATATGTGGAATTTTAAAAACAAAACAAATGAACAAAGGAAAAAAAACAGAGACAAACAAAAACATGGACTCTTAACCATAGAGAACAGATGGTTATCAAAGGAGAGTGGGGAGAGGAGAAATAGGTGAAGGGGATTGAGAGTACACTTATGATGAGCACTGAGAATTGTATAGGATTGTTGAATCAGTATAACCTGAAATTAATATGACACTGTATGTTAACTAACTGGAATTAAGATAGAAAGAAAGAAGAGGAAAGAAAGAAAGAAAGAAAGAAAGAAAGAAAGAAAGAAAGAAAGAAAGAAAGAAAGAAAGAAAGAAAGAAGAGCAGTTGAATACAGTAACAATAACCACTAAAAAAATATAAAAGAACACAAGATTGCCTTCAGAATAACATCAAGGGGCACCTGGGTGGCTCAGATGGTTAAGCATCTGCCTTCAGCTCAGATCATGATCCCAGGGTCCTGGGATTGAGCCCCACATCGGGTTCTTGGCTCAGTGGGGAGCCTACTTCTCCCTCTTCCTCTGCCTCTCTCCCTGCTCATGCTCTCTCTCTCTCTCTGTATCTCTGTGTCTCAAATGAATAAATAAAATATTTTTTTTAATGTTCTAAAAAATATAGCATCAAAACCTGTAGATGTTAAGGTTCTACTTAACAAAATATGGATGAAGAGACTCAAGTATATGAAATTTCAATTTCCCCCAAATTCACCTATAAATTCAATGTGATTACAGCCAAAACTCTAACACATTTTAAAGGGATTCGACACAGTTCTAAAATTTACTTGGAAAATTAAAAGGCCAGGCATAGCTAGGACAATTCTGAAGATGAGCATCAAACAGAGACTTGTCCTATCAGATAAAACTTCCTACATAAAAAAGAAAAGAAAGAAAAGGAAAGAAGGAAGGAAGGAAGGAAAGAAAGAAAAGAAAAGAAAGAAAGAAAGAAAGAAGAAAGAAGAAAGAAAGAAAGAAAGAAAGAAAGAAAGAAAGAAAGAAAGAAAGAAAGAAAAAGAAATATGTTGGTCTCTCACAATAATTAGGGTTTTGTCCATTGTCTTCGTATTCTTAGTTATTTTAGCTTTTTATTTCCAAATTTATGTGACTAGGCACATATAGATCCATGACATTAAACATATTCCTGATCAGCTGTGCCTTTCATCAGCATTATAGGAGGCCTGATGGACAGGAGCACTAACTGTAAACAGGTGTGTGGGTCCATGTACAGCTCTGTCACCAACACTGTGCGGGGGCCGTTTCTTCACCTCTCTGGGCATCAGTACCTCATTTATGAAATGGAGATCGTGGGCATTATCATTCCCTTTGGTGGTTGGGCAGCTAGCTTCTGGCTTGTGGTGAGTTCCTAAAGAACCATTTTCTAATATGATGACTGACAATGATGACCCACAAGCTAAGAAAGGTCCTTACATTTTCTAATGGTTGAAAAAAAATAGAGTAATATTTTGTGATGCATGAAAATTCTATGAAATCAAAATTTCAGTGTCCATAAACAAAGTTGTACTGAACAGCCAGCCACTCCTTCCCTTACACATTGCCTATGGCCACTTTCACACTACCGTGCAGAATGGAGTAGGTACGAGAGAGAGTACTTGACCCCCAAAGCCTAAAATATTTATTGTCTGGTCTTTTATGGAAGAAGCTTGCCAACCTCTGCTTCAGGACATTTGCCCTACCCCACAAACCTTCCAGTATTTATGATCATATTACTCTTCTGCTTACTAGTGAAGAAGTATCCACTTCTTAGCCTGCTAAATCGTCCTTCATGATCTTGCTCCATGCTACTACTTTGCCCTCTTCTTTCCCCTTTCTTTTCAGTTCTATAAGTCATGTGATATAACAACACAAAAGTGCTCATCATGACCAGAAAAAAAAGTGTCAATCATATTTATCATCTTTGTTCAATAATAGTCCCTTCCACCTAGAATTCTCTTCCCCTCTTCTGAATATGAAAATCTCTACTCATCTCAAAAATCCAATTTACTTTTATTTTACATACAATAAAATGAACAGATTTAACTATACAGTTTGATGAGTTTTGCAAATATACACACTGTGTAACCAACATCCAAATCAAGACACGGATCATTTCTCATCAATACAGAAAGTTCCCTCTGCAACCACTACTCTGATTGCAATCTCTTTTGATTAGTTTGTTATCTCTTCCTGAACTTTCCATAAAGGAAATCAGACAATATGCACTATTTTTTTATCTGGCTTCTTTAGCTCAGGATAGTATTAATGAGATTCACCCATGTTGTGTTTATCACTTTGCACTACTGTCTAATATTCCACTGTATGAGTAAACAACTATTTGTTTATTCCTGTTCTTGATGATTTCCAATTGTGTTGTTTCTAGTTTGAAGCTATTATGAATGAAGCTTCTATGAACATTTTTTCTACAAGTCTTTTTGTGGATATAGGTCTTCATAGTTCTTAGGAATGGCTGGGTCATCAGCTATATGTTATGTTTAACCTTGTAAAGAACTGTCAAGTAGCACACCATCTTATACCCCCTCCAGCAATGTATGAGAGATCTGGTTGCTCTACATCCTTGTCAACATTTGGTATTTTCACTCCTAATGAGTGTAAGATGTACTTCATTGTGGTTTTTATTTGCATTTCCCTGATAACTAGTGATATTCCCTGATAACTAACTTTTCCTGAGCCTGTTGGCTATGTGTATATCTTTTTTTGTGACATACTCGTTTGAGTCTTTTGCCCATTTTTCAATTGGGTCATTCTTCATATTGTTGACCTACAAGATTACATATTCTAAATCAAGTCCTGCAAATATTTTCCCTGCAAACATTTTTCTCAGATTGTGGTTTCTCTTCACATGTTCTTAGCAGTGTCATTTGATGAGCAGATTTTAGAAGTTTTTATTCTTTTCCATTGATCTATTTGTTCTATTTACACCCATGCCATACTGTCTTAATTACTATAGCTTTACATTTTTTGTTCTTTTTTTTTCAAGATTATTGTGACTATTAAAGTCATTTGCATTTTCATAAACATTTTTACAATCATCTTATCAATTTCTAAAAGAAATAAATAAAATTAAAAGAAGCTCCTGCCAGCGTGTTATTCTGATGGCAGAGTGGAGTATTACTCTGTGCCCCACAAAATGGAGCTTGAGGCTATGAGCAGATACACTGGCCCAGGAAAGCCAGCTGTCTTCCACATCTGACCACGGGGCTGTTGGCCACTGGCATGTGCTTCACCACCTGGTTCTTCGTTTATGAGGTTACCTCCACCAGGTACACTTGGGGTAT
Source organism: Leptonychotes weddellii (assembly GCF_054177405.1). Classification (NCBI taxonomy): domain Eukaryota; kingdom Metazoa; phylum Chordata; class Mammalia; order Carnivora; family Phocidae; genus Leptonychotes; species Leptonychotes weddellii. Next base: position 102,358,328 of record NC_138372.1, on the reverse strand, counting down.
CTACAAAGACCCCCTGATCTTGGTGACCTTGTTCTACATTGGCTTTGGAGTCCTCTTCCTGTTGCTCTGGATTGGTATTTATATATGAGGCCCCAGCAGTTCCAAATGGATGGCTTCACCAAATCCCTGCCTTTTCAAATTATTTTTTTAAGATTTCATTTATTTATTTGAGAGAGAGACAGAGAGAGAAAGAGAGCGCAAACAGGGGGAGGGGCAGAAAGAGAGGGAGAAGCAGACTCCCTGCTGAGCAAGGAGCTTGACGTGGGGCTCAATCTAGAGACCCCGAAATCATGACCTGAGTCGAAGGCAGACACTTAACCAACCGAGCCACCCAGGCGCACCTTAAATTAATTTTTTAACTGTTATTGGAGGTGTCCCACCTGCTGCTCACAATAAAGGCAAATGTGTGACTATCAAAAAATAAAAACTAACAATAAAAAATAATAAAACTGAAGATCCTGGTGGATTTTGATTAGTATTGCACTGAATTGATAAATCAATTTGGAGATAATTGGGGCACCTGGGTGGTTCAGTCGGTTAAACGGCTGCCTTCAGCTCAAGTCATGATCCCAGGGTCCTGGGATGGAGCCACACGTCAGGCTCCCTGCTCAACGGGAGTCTGTTTCTCCCTCTCCCTCTGCCTGCCTGTCTGCCTACTTATGCTCTCTCTCTATCTCTCTGTCAAATAAATAAATAAAATCTTAAAAAAAATCAATTTGGAGATAATTGATATCTTTTTTAATAAAATTGAAACTTCCAATCAAAAATATGGTTATTCCACTCATCTATGTCCTCATTAATGTCTCTCTGCAAGGCTGTTTTAGTTCTTAGTATAGAGTAAAGAGTATAATTTAATTTCATTGTTTTATTTTTGTTGTCAGTATATAGAAATACATTTTTCAGGGCCACCTGGGTGGCTCATTCCGTTAAGCATCTGCCTTCAGCTCAGAGCATGATCCCAGGGTCCTGTAATAGAGCCTGACGTCGGGCTCCCTGCTCAGCCAGGAATCTGCTTGTCCCTCTGCCCCTCCCCCTCACTTGTGCTCTCTTGCTCTCTCTCAAATAAATAAATAAATCTTTAAAAAAAATTTAAAAAGAATACATTTTTCATATTGACTTTATACCCTAAACTTTAAACTTACTTCTTAGTTCTAACAGTTATTTTGTAGAGTCTTTTGGATCTTTTGTACAATTATGTCAAAGTTTTAACATCACCTTTTTTTGAACCTTCTTATGACTTTCCCAGACAGAATTTGTTGCCCCCCATGAAATCCCACAATGTTATGTTGGTATCCATAGCTCCATCGTGGCCATTATTATCTATGTTGTAATCAACTGTTTACCTACTGTGCTTTCAGTAAGAAAATGTGTCATTTTTTCATTTCATGTTTCCACTCCCTGGCGTATTTGTGGAATGAATGAATGAATGAATGAATGAATGAATATTTTGAGTTTTCTGGATTCCAAATAAATACTCCAAATATTCTGTTTGTTCCAAATACTCTGTTTCTTGCCCTGTACGTGTGCATTCTACATGTCTCATTTTAAAATCAAACAGTGGAGAGTGCCTGGGTGGCTCAGTCAGTTAAGCATCTGCCTCTAACTCAGATCATGATCCCAGGACCCTGGGATCGAGTCCTGCATCAGGCTCCCTGCTCAGCGGGAAGTCTGCTTCTCCCTCTGCCCCTACCCGCCCCCCACTCATGCACACAAGTGTGCTCTCTCTCTCGCAAAAATAAATAAATAAAATCTATACTAAAAAAAAAATCAGTGAACCACAGAGTTGGAAGTTCTGCCCAGTAACAGCACAGAAGTAAGATGATTGATTCTACGTGGAAGGTAGGAGCTTGGAAAGCTTCATACTGTGTAATATTGTTAACTTAATGCTGTTACAAGGATGTGTCTCCTACTCAAATTTCACACCTTTCCTTTCCTTCCTTTCTCAAAAATCGCTAGAACAATGTAACCATATATTCTAAACAGAAGCTGGGTCTCAGCGTGTGACAATGTGTTCTTAGGGGGATAAAGTGCAGAATCAGGAGAGGAAGAAAATCCAGGGAGTATAGACAGCATTGGTAAAGAGAAAAAAAAAAACCAGTTTTCCCACTACAGGACCTTGGAGAGCTTACTCCCTGAACTTGGGCTTCCTCATATCTACCACACATCTGGGACCAGGTGATCTTAAGGACCTTCCAGCTCTGAAATTCTCCTTATGTTTATGGCTTAGGTAGAAAAGCCTTCCACATTTCTAACCAGTGTTGATCATGCAGTACTCTTTGCACTCCTATCTGCATGGTCAACAAATCAACTTATCACTTAACAAATGTTTCGTGTAGTCCTACAACGTAAGACTCCTTCCTTAGTGAGCACATACTCCCTAGTGACAAGGCAAATGAGAGTCTACCTGTACCCTTGTGGGATGTAAAAGTGCTAGTTCCTGTAGTGAAGCCTTCTCATTTCCATCCAAGGAGAAGGTTTCCACCTTCCTTCCTTGCAGGAGGCTAAGAGAGATGAGTGTGCAGCTAACATCAAGTGTGGGCTCATGTTTTCACATGTTCTCCTTCCTTCTCCATTTCCCTGAACAGAGGGTTGTACCTACCAACAGCAGAAAGCTCCGCCAGGATCCTCACACCCTATATTTAACAAGCTCAAAGGCCAACTGTTAATTCATCAAGTATTTGATAGAGAGAAAACAGGAAGGAAAAAAGGAAATATCCTCTGCCCTGAAAAAGCTTCTCAGCCAGCCTTTCCAAGTTTTCAAGCCTGATTGGGAAGATGTTTGTTGGGGCAGAACATCGCAGAGTTGAATTCATCTTGAGCCAGGAGATTATGACAGTGCAGAGGATATTCTAGAGATGCATGTTTGAGGGCACAGTTCCAGAACTCTCTGGGAGAAACTGAGGTTAGGATTCCTACCCAGAGTTTTCCAATCTGTGGTCCTGCAGTCAATTTAGAATTCTTTTAATCAGACATATATTGGAGTGGATAAGAAGATAAATTATGTTTCATGAAACTTTCTTGCAGTTGAGTGTGTTGGCTCATATATAAAATCTATTCCAACTGTGGGTCTCAGGCAAAAGGTTCTTTTCATGTAAGAGTAAAACAGAGCATTAAAGACGTAAGATCTACCTGAGGATGGAAGTGAGGGAATTGGTTTTTCCCAGGGAAGAGATGGGGGAAGGGTAACCTTGCATTTCTAGTAGTTACTGAGAGAGCTGGGGGGTAGGTAAGCTTCAATCACAAGGAAAGCCACAATTAGCTTATCTCCCTGATAAGTCAGGCACTTCCCTCAGAGAATCCACCCTTTAACACCTTCTTTGTGAACCAGAGTTAAAAAAATAAATAAATAAAATAAGGACATCTTTTTTTTTTTTCCTTTTTTTTCTTTATGTTTCTTGACTGTATCTTTCTCTTCTGGTTTGCCTTAGATCCAAGAAGAGCAGAAAATTTATTTTGCGGGTATGTTCTTTAGCACCGATGATATTCCAAATCTCGGCTCTGCCGCTTACAAACTGTATAATCCAGCACAAGTGGCTAACTTCTCTCTGCCTCGGTTCCCACTGTAAATGGAGATAGCTCTGTTGCAGAGATCAAATAAGAGTATATGAAATATATTTAAATATGTGAAAAGAAGCACGAAAAGCACCCTTGATTATGACCCATCCTGGCACTGCCCGAGCATGAAATATTCCTCTCTGGTCTAATGGAGTTGTGTTCCATTTGGGAAATGGGAAGGTGTGCTCTTAGCAAACATATTTTGGGCAGCATGGTGATATAAGGGGAAGAATATGGCCTCTGGAGCCTAAACTGGGGCTTGAACTCTTAGCCTATTTATTTCCTCACCAAGTGACCTTGAGTAATTTCATTAACATCTGACCCCGTCTCTCTAAAATGAGTATCTAATACTCACTGGGTGGGAGATAATGGACTGACTTGTTAATTTGCTCCTTTACCCTTTATAACAACTTCACAGGAAAACTAATAGTAATCCTAGTTCCCCGGCCCCTCACTGTGCTTTCCAGAAGTTCTTGGTGATTACTTCCAAGTCAACTTGCAATAGCAAAGCAAAGGATGCCTGTACAATAAACTATATTCCAGATCCGAAGAATAAATTATCATTCCCACAGGAACTGCCCTATTCTCGTGGAAACTTTTTCTTAATAAAATGATTTAAAAGGTTAAAAATAAAGATTTTTAAAGAGTCATAATTCTCTTTAAGAAACAAAGCAAATGAGCAAGGGGGAAAAAAAGAGAGAGAGAGAGAAACCAAGAAACAGACTCTTAACTAGAGAGAATAAACTGATGGTTACTGGGGTGGGGGGATGGGTGACATTGGTGAAGGGGATTAAGTAGGGCCCTAGTCGTGAGCACCAGGTGTTGTATGGAAGTATAGAATCACTATATTGTACACCTGAGACTAATATAACACTGTATGTTAACTAACTGGAATTTAAATAAAAATTTTAAAAAAGGGTCAGAATTCCCCTTCTTACTACAACTATTTTTGTTCTTAGCTATTACCTTGCAGTCTTTGTCCACATGCAGGTATGGTTTCTCCTAGTTTCTGTCATGGAATAAACTATTCACACTCTACTTTCCTCTGTGACATTATTCATTTACCAGCAGAGTTCTCACATTATCCCATAAAGTAGCTCCAGAACTGACCACCTTATAAAAGTTTTATAACATTGGATAAGAATAGTATATTCAAGCTTATGCTACAACAAGCCTCTTTATAAGTACAGTTTTATTCTTTCATTTTTCTCTTCATAGATTATAGTCTTTGGAAAAATTATGAAGGCTTGGATGTTTTATATTTGTAATGCATTCCCCCTTAAAAATGAGAACGACCCTTTGTTAATAAATGGTAGATTCTTCATCTAATGCAACCAAGAATTTGATCTGGGGGCTGATTTCATACTTGGAGAAATTGGGGTATAAGCACATTCAGACAGACCAGCCCTTAGAATCCACTCATGCAAGGCACCCATCTCATTTAAATGACCAGAGAAAGCAATGCTGTGTGTTCCAGTTGTTGATTTCTCATGAAAAATCACCCAGCATTTCAAGACACAAAAAGCACCCTGGACTTACTGGAAGTCTAGAAGGAAAGACACGGGGGAGGGAGAACAGGAAGAGAGTTAGAATAAATAATCTGTTACACATACATTGTGTGCAGCAAGAGCAAATTGAAAGGGAGCTCAGCGTGCTTGAAGAGGTAGGATGTAAACCTGTCCTAAATGGGTATTATGTCCTATCGAAGTCTATTGTTTCATGGAGCCCAGGCCTAACAATGTCCCATTGTGGCAAATGCAAAGACAAGCTGGTTAAATCCCAGTTTTCCCTTCATTTTCAGTCTCCAGGACTGTACCCCTGAGGATGGTTCTGCTTTCACTGCCTGGGCTGCCACCCTGCTGGAGTGTAAGTAAGGATGGGTTACAGGCTCCTCGATCTGAGTTGAGGACGCTAAAAATCTTTCAACCTTGCTCTGATTTTTATTAAGTGTAAAGACTATAGCACATATTTCCGGAGAGATGACGTGGGAAAAACTATGCCTGGAATTACCAACCTAGGGCCCATGGCTTATCTGCAAAGCCACCTTTGGAATTATTAAGAATGTTTCACACAGACGGAGGATGCTTTGACGAGTTTTATGCAAATATTTTCATTTTAAAAGGAATTTAAAGACCAACTTCAATTGCAAGAAATTGCTTTGCTTTAAAGAAGCAGGGGAATGGGTGTTAATGCTAAGTGGATTTTTAAATCCCAGGACTAAAACAACCGTATGGCTACTAAGTGTTCTCACTGTGCACAAATTTTTGGGTCACGTGACATCTTTGTATTGCCACCGACTGCACAAGGACAGGAGAACCAGCCACCTGGGAATGGTTAGTCAGGCGCTGGGATCATGGAAAGTTGCCTGGAAATCATCTACTTCATATCTCACCTCCTAGGTGGAGAGGATGCTGCCTTCTTACGGGCAGGGAGGTTTTACATTGCTTGTTGATGGTTTCCACAGAGAAGCGGGAAATGTCATTGCCAATGTGTTCTGTGGTTGTGCCCTCTGCTCTTTCCTCCCTATCTGAGTCAGAGGACTTGGTACAAGACCCAAGACAAGAATGCCTGCTGGACTTGGGGGTTCACAGAAAGGAGAGGGTGGGTCTTGGGGTCTCCTGGGCTGATTCCTTTGAAAAGGGATGAGTTGCAGAAATGATTTCTATTCCTGGTCAGGGAGCCTGTGAAGTGTAATTGGAAGAAAAGCATCCCAGCCTTGACACTCCCCTTTCTTGGGTGACCATGGACTGATTGCTTAACCTTTCTGTTTACCCCTTCCTCCATCTATAAAATGAGGTGATAGCTGTCCTATCATCCTCACTAGGATATTGTTGAGGAGCAAAGAGACGTAGTACAGATAGAAGTGCTATATACAAGTAAGTTATTTGTATTTTGTGTTGATAACAAACATTTAGAGATAGTCCTTGACCTTGGTCCTTGAGCTTGCACTCATGGCACACTTCTTCCAGGATCTGTTAGTAACAGGTGGACCTCTTCTTAACAACCCCTCCTTTTATACACTGACTAGTTGAGAGTTGAGAACTGCTTTCCACATTTGCTGAAGTTGTATTCCTTCCTTTCCTCTGTGGGGGTTGGGGTGATGGGAGACCTACTGATAACACCTACTCAGATCTAGTGGGGGCCCATTAGGACTCAGCTCTGTGGAAAAGGTGGAAATAGGCAAAGGGAGATGAAGTAAAAACCGTAATACATATTTCTCCTACTAGGACCATTTGAGCAAATCTAAGTTTATTTTTTGGTGAAAAAACCTGCTTTCCCTCCATCAGGCCTGATCAGGCTGTTGACCTTGGCCACCTCAATGTCATAGAGCTTTTTCACAGCCTATTTGATCTGGTGCTTGTTGGCCTTGACATCCACAGTGAACACAAGTGTGTTGTTGTCTTCTATTTTCTTTATGGCTAACTCAGTGGTCAGGGGGAACTTGATGATGGCATAGTGGTCAAGCTTGTTTCTCCTGGGGGCGTGCTTTCAAGGATATTTGGGCTGGCTTTGGAGACACGGTGCTTTGGCTGTCAGAAGGTAGGTGACGTGTGGATCTTCTCTTTTCTGTGACTGTGGATACATTTCAGCACAGCTTTCTTGGCCTTCAAAGCCTATGCTTTGGCTTTGGCGTTGGGAGGGGTACAGCCTTCCTCTTCACCTTCAGTGCCATCTTTGTGAAAGGGATTTCTGATCAAACCTAATTTGGATGAACACAACTTGGGTGACATTTTCTAAATTGTATTATGATCTTCTTAACTTAAAATGTCTCCTTTTTATGCATCTAACACAATATTTATTTATTTATTTATATTTATTTTTTAAAGATTTTATTTATTTATTTGACAGAGAGAGAGGTAGCGAGAGCAGGAACACAAGCAGGGGGAATGGGAGAGGGAGAAGCAGGCTTCCCGCCGAGCAGGGAGCCCGATGTGGGACTTGATCCCAGGACCCTGGGATCGTGACCTGAGCCCAAGGCAGACACTTAACGACTGAGCCACCCAGGCGCCCCCACAATATTTATTTTTAAGATCCTCTGGGACTCAATTCTTTAGATCTATAGCCAATCCCCTGATTCATTAAAGTGCTATCCTTTTTCCTCTCTGATTGTAAACAAATAGAAATATGTATGCTATGTAGGTAAGCACTGCATTTCCTTCACCAGCCTCGGTGAATACTTAGGTGGTATGGGTGACTGAATGTCCCATGGAAGCTTCGTCATGATATAGTAAAAAAGTAAGTTAAGTTATAATCCTTCCATATGACTCGTTTGAGCTCTGTTTCCCCATCTGTGAAATGAGGTCTTTGGATTAGATGATTCCATCCAGTTCAAAAATGGAGTAAACAATATCCTTTCTCTAGGGGATTTTCTCTCCTCCTTCTGCCCCCACCCACCTTGTCCTCCTCCTCCCCCCAGAGCTTAGGAAATAGTCAACCCATTCATAGGGGTAGTGAGGTGGGGGGGGGGGGGGGGAGGGAGAGGGAGAAGTCCTCATGGATTCCCTGGGTCCACTTAACCCTTGCCCACCTCTCCAATATTCACCAATGGGAAAATCCAAGATTTTTCTGAGCAGGTTTGAATCAGGTCAGCAGTCATATGGGAATTGACTCATAAAACAAAATCTGTGCTAGGTTCTGGGAATACAAAATAAGTGAGTGCCTGTCTTTCAAGGGTCTTTCCATCTCCATGGGGAAGGAAGTCAGAGGAACAGAACTGTAACATAATGAAGTCAGGGCTCTGCAAACATGTGCTCAGGTAGGGAGGAGCACAGAGGCGCACCCATGAACCTATAGCCAGTCTAGAGGGTCTCACATCCGCAGACAGATCTCACAGTAATGTGGGTTCAGATTTGTGTGATTCCATGGCTAGCTTATGCCAAATGGAGTAAACTGTAAAGTGTTAGAACTCTAAGGACTGTTGAGCTACTTTCTCAACCTACTAATATAATCAGATTTCTTTCTATTGGAGGTGAGAGACCAGTGGCTGGAGATCCAGGTCTCCATTAACCTTCACACAATAGGGCTGATAAAGCCCCCTCTTCAAACAATGTCTTGGCAATCACTTTATCAGATGTAATTACATTTTCTAATCTTACAGTGACTTCCTTGCAGGTACTGAGGGATTCAGGTTAAGGATCTTCCCAAAGGTTATCTGTTTAGGTTCTGTCCAGTTTAAGGCTGCAGTTCTAAGCTTTATTAAGCATTGTCCTGCTCTACAGGTGGTGTCCCAGCAGAGCAATCCTCTAAACCTGGACAGATTGACCCCCAGTGCTAGGGGCCATCTAATCAACATCTATCTCTGAACAATGTCATCTGTGCGCCACCCATGCCCCTCCCTTCTGCTTGTGGAGCCTGTGACTGATTCACCTCAAAGGCATTTGATGAAATTCGGACTGAGGAGGTACTTGGTTTGTTTAGTGTGATCACCTGAGCCATTTTCACCTCACAGGTGAGGTGTGGATTATAAACGAGGCTCATGGCTACTAGACCCAAATATTTCACGTACTAGGAAGCTGTCAGTGTGGATGATGTGATTAGAGACAAGTGGCATTAAAACCTACCCTGGTGTGAGTTTGTGTTAAAAAAAAAACAAAAAACAAAACATGTAGATGAGTGGCCCGGTTTAGTTTTATGCTTGATCACCATCCAGCACTTCCTATTTGTGAGTTGATTAAAGAGAAAAGCTCAGGCGGAGAGGCAGAAGAGGAAAAAACATTAAATATCTTAAAGTTACTCAATTCTTCCTTTTGATGAATTCCTTTCTTTTTGTGGAAATATTTTTCCTAGTAGTTTTGATGTTATCCAGCTCTGCCCATGCTGCTTGCTTAGTACTGATTTCATTACAAGCCCCCTTACCCTCTCCGTAAACAATAAAGAGACAGCGCTATCCACCACATGTAAACCCACAAGGTGAAAAAACTCACTCTTTCTCTTTTCAAGTAGGAATTTAGGATATCCGTTTGGTTCAATCCTACAAACTTACAGGTCCATTCTTTGGAAATAACTGCAATACCTTCATCCCTAACACACTGATTCCTCTCCTTATACTATCAGTCCTCATGCTTTACCTCTGCAAGTTACACCCAAGTTCAGAGGCAACTGTTAAGATACAGAATAGCAAAGGTGTCCTGATGAAAACGTTCTCCTGTATTTTTGTTGCAAACTTGTCCTTTCAGAAGCGATGCATGTTTCTGACATCCAGTTAAGTACTTTAAAGACAGAAATGGCAAGATGGAATAAATTAGCACCTGCTCTGATGTGATCAGGGAAGTCATGCCTGATGCAGTTTGGAAGGCTGGTGTCCTGTGAAAACCTGAAAAGTTCATTACAACTCTGCTGCTAAGCCAGCTCTGAAAATCTGAGTCACTGGACCACTCTGTAGCTTGAAATTTACCTCTTTTTTTGAGAGAGAGAGAGAGAGAAAGAGAGAAAGAGCATGAGGTAGGGGGCAAGGGGAGTGGGGTGTGGGCACAGGAAGAAGGAGAAGCAGACTCCCTGCCAAGCAGGGAGCCCGCCTTGGGGCTCAATCCCAGGACCCTGGGATCATGACCTGAGCCAAAGGCAGACGCTTAACTGACTGAGCCACCCAGGAGCCCCTGAAATTTATCTTTTTATGAGAGAATGGGACCTGTGATGTCACTTCTAGTTCTAAAATGCTAAAATGTTCTGAAGGTTGTATTGGGCAAACACAGATAGTCTGTAGTTACACGGGGACCTAAACTTGGACAGGACACCTTTTTTTCTTGCTCCATCTTTAACTTACAGGAACTGTTTAGTCTAACCTATTTAAAGAGAGTGGTGCCATTAATGCCAAGATGAAGACTGTCAGCAAAAAAATTGCTTGTCTCCACTCTTCCTAACCCCAATAGCACCTCAGACCTGGAGGTCTGAGCATTCTGTCTCTCTGTAATACATGGGGTGGGTGGGCGACATTGAGCGTAAGCACACAAGCTGTGGAAAGAATTCATAGAGGACACAGAAGTTCAAGAATGGAATGGCCTCCAGGCTGTCCAAAGTATCTCCTTTCCAACCTTACTTTGTATTAAAGAACATGGTCTAGAATCACAGCCAGCCAGAACTAAAGGACAAAGGCCGTTTTCCATGAGGGAGGGCCCTTCTCCACCTAACATCTTTCCTCTCATATTCTTACAAGATGATAACTTGCTAGCGCTCTAAGTGTGGACTCTCCCTTGAATTTCCCATTGGCTGGCTTGCACCGTAGCTAACACTGAACTCTCTGATAGCCTCCTCTTGTGAGTAAGCTGTGGACAGATTTCCAAAAGAAGTGGGTGGGAGAGGACATTCAGGCCAGGGAGCAAAGGCCAGGAGAGGAGCCAACATGCAAGTGGCTGACAAACACTGAGCAGAGGTTCTCCAAATCGGCTACCCATCAGAATCACCTGGGGAGCTTAAGGAGGATTCGATGCTCTTGTTGCACTCCAGATTAATGAATAGGACCTCTGGGGTAAGGACACAGACATCTGTGATCTTGTGTGCAGCCACATTTGAGAACCAGTATCCTGGACTGCAAAGAGTGAGCCCAAAGAAAGGCCAAGGGTGAGCCTGAGGGCTGGCACTGGAAAGTAAGTAGAGGAGGTACTGAGGCCTTTCATGAATTTTCTGTTTTTTGATGATGAGAGGAACATGACCAGATGCTGCTGGTGGTGAATAAGGAATGGCAAGACAACGTGAAGCAGGAGAGACAGTGAAAAGGCTGCTGCCATAATGGCTGGCCAGGCCTAATTCCAGACACAGTAAGGCTCCAGAGCACGGAGAAGGTGCGGTTGAGATAGTAGAGGAAGTGATATGGGAAGAGTCAGGGAGTAGAGTCAGCTACATAACCAAAGGGGATGAAGAATGAAGAGTGGCTCACGACTATCCAAAGCAGCCTCATCGGCTCCCGCTACTGTTTTTAGGATGTGCCAGCTGGGTACATGCTTACAAGAGCAGCTTTTGGGCCCCTGCACTGTGCTGTCATGCTGACCACAGGAGTCACTCACTCCCCACAGGTGAGTAGATAGAATCAGAAGAGCAGGAGTTACCATCTCCAGGCCAGCAGTGGCCCACATCTACAGCTTAGGGCCCTGAACAGGTTCCACCAGCCTCATGGAAGAATCTATCAAGTGACCCTTTTTCCCAAACCAAAAATTGGAACACATGAGCTGCCCATGAATTTGTATAACACTTCAAGTATAATCTCTGAGACATGATTTGGATACCAAAATATTGAAATTTCTAGGTCCTTCTTACTTTTTATATGAATATAAAGATAAGGTATTTAAAACAGGAGTATCCCAGAAAATCCTGGAGGTATAATCTCTGTAATCATATATATATAATATACATATAATATTACATACTTGGTAGAAAATCTTGAAAATGTTCACCAAAATGAGAATATTAGCACAGAAAGAGTAACAGGCTTTCTTATTCTTACAAATAAAATCAGAAGTAATACTCAGTGTGAAGCCACCCAACTTAATTCAGTTCTCTGTGCTACCTCCGCCATGTTATTTTTAGTTACTGATTCAACTTTACAAAGTGAAAATGAACATGTCTTCTACAGTCTTTCATAACTCAAACCTATACAAAGTTGTTTTGAGAGAGGAAGGAGGAACCAAGAAACAGAGCTTCCAGAAATGACAAAATAAAAAGAAAATCCTTTTATTATTATGTCTACAGAAAAACAGTAATTTGAATTATGAAATAAAGTTATGAGCAAGAGACTCAGCCCTACGATTGCAAATTTAAGTAGGTATTTAGCATTCAGTCCATTCGTAGATTTATTTCAGGGTACCAATAAGTTATAGTGTCAAATAAAGACTGCTGAATGGAGCACTTGGTCCCAGCCTGGTAATGCCCCGCACCTTCTAGGAGACCCCAGCAGGCCCTCTTTTCTGGCCCTCAGAAGCCACTTCTGTTTAATGAGTGAGTCACTATAATAAATAAATGGTTTTTCCACCCTGACTGCCCATTGGAACCACCTACAGAGATTTTTAAACATATCGATGCCCCTAGAAATTTCCAAAACTGCTAAATTGGACTCTGGTAAATGGGTCCTTGGCACCAATAGCTTTAAAAGCTCCCCAACTGATTCTAATGCATTGCCAGAGTTGAGAATTACTGGATGAGTGACATGATTTCTATGTTCTCTGTCAAAAACTAGGTTTCTGGGGCACCTGGGTGGCTCAGTCGGTTGGGCGTCCAACTCTTGATTTTCACTCAAGTCGTGATCTCAGGGTCATGGGAGGGAGCTCCACATCACATCAGGCTCTACACTCAGCGAGTAGTCCACTTGTCCCTCTCTCTCTGCTCCTCCCCCTGCTTACTCTCTCTTTCTCAAATAAATAAATACAATCTTTAGGGAAAAAAAAACTAGGTTTCTATTTCATGGGGCACTTCTCCCTCAGACTCTCATTCCAAAAAGAAAATCCAGAAAAGCACAAGCTTCCTTTTGTTTTCAGCTGTGAGATATGCACATGCAAAGACACCGCACATAGAGGTCAAGACCGGTATTTTAAAAGGGGAAATGCTTTCAGACTTTAAGTATGACCCTTAACATCACGATGGCTTGGTTTGTTTTAAGGAGAAATTCTAAATTACTTCTAAAAGGTATCTGGTGTTTTCAGGTGACTGTAAGGTCTTCAGGTGCGCAAAAAGAAAATGAAAAGTGGACGGAGCCTCTGGCCAGGGACAAGCACTGTGCTGTGAGGCCAGCACTCACGTGGGAAACTGGCTCTCCGCGGTGGTGGCCGTCTTGCTACTAACCTTTATGCCAGTGGAGTGAGCAGTTTCTCTAAATACAATAGAACCTCTGCCACTTTGAAGATAAGCTCACACAGGCTGCTTAAAACAATAATTCTGTACTTTCTTTCCTGTTTCTAGATTTATTTTAAGTATTAGTATAAAATGTCAGAGCAGCTGATAGCAGCCAGATCGGTTTGTATAAAACTCGACTGCCTGTTTGTAGTATATTACAGCTATATTTGACACAGGAAAGCACTTAATCATGCATGCTATCAGCACACCACACCCAGCTTTGTGAGGACCCTTGGAGGCTATGAGATTTATCACTGTGAACTTGAACTGGATGGACAGGCCCTAATGGATAATGCAGGCTGCTTCTGAGAAATTAGGGCTAAAAGTGTACCATCCACAACCCAACTGCCAAGAGAAAGGTCAGGAATGTAAAGCCGCCTCCCAGGAATGGCCTGAGTGCGTCCCACCTATGCCCTGACTTTTATCTCAAGTTGTTGAAATTTTGTGAGTTTAAATCTGATGACATTGTAAGAACCTCCCCATGCCCCATTTTGCCTTCAAAATCGCTTTTTGTGAGGGCCCCTAGCCACATTTTTCTCTTCATGCCAACTGATAAGTGACACTGCTTAAATGGAAGAGGCTAGCCTTTGCGGGGCATTTGCCACCCTGGTAGGGGCTGGGCGGCGGTCATTTCCTTCATTTTCCATATTGAGCTGACCAAGGGGAGACTGTGCATGGGGAACCCCAATCCAGAAGTCCTGGCCCTATATCCTTCTTTTTAAATGTGAAGTGTTTGGGCCATGTGAGCTGCTGTTTGCATTTCACTAGAAGTCAAGAAATCTGGATTCCACTCAGTTTCCACATTCTGTAGTGAATATGCGACCTTACCCAAATCATCTCTGACTTTTGTTTCCACCGCTGTAATGGGGATGACTAGGGATGTACCCAATGAGGACGAACCCAGATGGGGATGCACATCTCAGAGGATTAGAATAGATTGAATAGGAAAGTATCATCATTTTTCATTAAATATTAATATTATTACATACCTGTTGGAATTACACTCTGTAACCAGACTGACTGGTCACAGCTCCGCTCTTCCAAGGCACTTACTAAATTTCTCCTAGCCTCACTTACTTCAATTGTAAAATAGCAATAGTAGGATCCATAGATTTTTTTTTTCTTTTTGTTATGGACATTTTCAAACATTTTTTAAATTTTTAAAAAATATATTTGTTTATTTGAGAGAGAGTGCATGTGCACACAATGGGGGAGAGGCAGCGGGAGAGAGAAAATCCTCAAGGAGACTCCCCACTGAGCACCAAATTCCTGCTGAGGACCCGGAGATCATGACCTGAGTCGAAATCAAGAGTCAGATGCTTAACCAACTGAGCCACCCAGGCACCCCTCAAACATATTTTTAAAAAGTAGAGGGAATAGTAGAATGAACCATCATGTGTACATCACCTGTCCCAAGCATTTTTTCCTAAATTCTTTTACACCAAATCCCAGGCATCATGTCATTTTCACCCATCTTTGACTAATTAGGATATACACTTTCTAATATCACCACCATGCCATTGTCACACCTAGCAAAATTAACAATAATTCTTTGTCCTCTGATAGCTAGTCCATAGTCAATTTCCCTGATTTTCTCACAAATATATTTTTACGGCTGGTTTATTCACTCAGAAGGCCAAGAAAGTCCAAATGTTGAATGTGGTTACTATGTACTTGAGCCACTTGTATTCTTTTTTTTTAAGATTTTATTTATTTTAGGGGCACCTTGGTGGCTCAATCGGTTAAATGTCTGCCTTGCACTCAGGTCATAATCTCAGGGTCCTGGGATGGAGCGTCGGGCTCCCTCACTTCTCCCTATCCTTCTGCCACTGCCCCACCTTGTGCTCGCTCTCTCTCTATTTGTGGGAGCACATGTGCACAGGGGGAGGGGCAGAGGAAGAGGGAGAAGGAGAGAAGCAGAATCCCCACTGAGCACAGAGATGGGGACATGGTCTCCTGACAAGACTCTGAGATCATGGGGCGCCTGGGTGGCTCAGTTGGTTAAGCAACTGCCTTCGGCTCAGGTCATGATCCTGGAGTCCCTGGATTGAGTCCCGCATCGGGCTCCCTGCTCGGCGGGGAGTCTGCTTCTCCCTCTGACCCTCCCCCCTCTCTATGTGCTCTCTCTCATTCTCTCTCTCAAATAAATAAACAAAATCTTTAAAAAAAAAAAAAAAGACTCTGAGATCATGACCTGAGCCCAAATCAGGAGTTGGTGGCTCAACCCACTGAGCCACCCAGGTGCCCCTTAAGCCACTTGGATTCTATAATAACCATTCCCTCTCTCTCTTTAAATCACAACATTGTTTTGTTGGAGTAGCCATATCATTTATCCTGTGGAATGCTCCACATTCTGGATTAGGTGGACTGCTTCCTTCTAGTGGTACTTAACTTTTCTTCCTTCCATTTTCCATATCTTGTAGGTTTAATGGTAAGGATTACATGAGTTAGTATTTGTAAAATATTCAGCGCATGTATTAGCTTGCTAGGGCTGCTATAACAAAGTCTCACAAACTGGGTAGATTAAACAAGAGAAATTTATCCTATCATATCACAGTTCTGGAGGCCAGAAGTCCATAATCAAGGTGTGGGCAGGGTTGGTTCCTTCTGAGGGCCAGGAAGAGGACATGCTCCAGTCCGCTACTCCCTGTCTTGTAGATGGTCATCCTCTCCCATGTCTTCACATCACTTTCCCTATATTTGTGTCTGCTTCTGTGTCCAAATTTTCCCCTTCTGTAAAGACATCAGTCATATTGGATTAGAATCTAACCTAATGACTTCATCTTAACTAATCACATCAGCAATGACCCTATTTCCAAATAAGGTCACATTCTGAGATGTTGAGGGTTTAAACTTCAACATGTAAATTTTGTGAGGACACAATTCAACCCATAATAGCACAAAACCTGGTGCATTGTAAAATTTCTATAAATGTTAGCTAAGTTGTCAATAATTCCATTATTATTATTATATTATTACTTAAGGATTGAATTAATACATGTAAAATATTGAACACAATACTTAGCACAGAGTAAAATTTCTATAAACATTAGCTATGAAATTGTAACATGTTACCTTATTAAATATTTAGCAATTTTTAAAAAATATTTTATTTATTTATTTGACACAGAGAGACACAGTGAGAGAGGGAACACAGCAGGGGGATTGGGAGAGGGAGAAGCAGACTCCCCACTGAGCAAGGAGCCCGATGCGGGGCTCGATCCCAGGACCCTGGGATCATGACCTGAGCCGAAGGCAGACACTGAAGGACTGAGCCACTCAGGCACCCCAATATTTAGCAATTTTTAAATACTAATTGATATACATATTAGAATGTTACTTATTTAATAGCTTATTCAGACCAATTTAAATTCATAAGACTCAATCAGAATGAGCCACAGGCCAAATAAATTTTAACAGGTAGGGTGACAGGAACAGGGAGGCCTAGAAGAAAAGAGGCCTCAGTGGGCACCTGACCAGCTCCGAGGCCAGCTCAAGGAAGGTAAAGTGGCTTTCCTACATTACCAGCACACAACTCTGGGAAAGTCCCTTCCTCAGACTAAGTTTTCCTTTTCTCTAAAATGAAAAAACATGAGATATTCTCCAAACCCCTTTTCACAAAATTCTAGGTTTAGGGTACCTGGGAGGACCAGTCAGTTAAGCAACTGACTCTTGGTTTCGGCTCAGGTTGTGGTCTCAAGATCGTGGGATCCTGAGTTGGGCTCCACATTCAGTGTGGAGTCTGCTTAAGATTCTCTTTCCCTCTCCCTCTGCCCCTCCACCTTCTTTAAAATAAATTTTAAAATCTTAAAAAAAATAAAATTCTAGGTTCTATAAGGAAAAGGATGATGAAAAGCATTGCAGGCAACTGCCATTTATAATTGCAAGGAAGCTATGTTACAATATTAGTAGTATCAGAAAATTTTACTAATTATAAGGCAGTAAATCATTCTTAAAATGCACTAGAAAAAAATTATTTTAGCAAAAGTAGTCAAGTTGACATGTGTCAATCTTCTTTTATACCTCTATTTTTTTTCACTTTGGTTTTTCCCTAGTTGTTTGTTGTGTTTTGTGGTTTGTTTTTTTTTTTCCCTATTTCACGGACCATTTGTATTTGAAATTTTTTGGTTAATGGTGTTGTTTGTGGTTATTTCTTTCCTGGTTTTTAAGCCTCTAACCAGTAATTTTCTTTGTCTCTCGTTACCCCTTGTTTAATCACAAAGCTCTCTTTCCTGACTTTTCTATTCCCCTCCCTTGTACATTTTTTCCCTCCTACTCATTTCTTTCTTCTCTCATCTGGATGAAAGAGCCAAAGTTCTTTTGATATAAAGATGGAATCACTTACAGCATCCCAATGAGATTTCATGCTGAAAAATCTCTGCTTACCTTTGTCAGACGAAAGCGGTAGCACAGAGAGTTGCACGGCTGGGGAGGAAGACACAAGAGCTCAGCGTAGAACCAGAGCTTTTTAGAACTTTACATTTGCCCAAATTTTCTGCCTCCCATCCAACAGAAAATCTTTCATCCCCTGCTGCAACATTTCTCCTCTGGGGGCAACTCTACTAGGAAGCTCAGCTAACAGGTGTATTAACTGCCCAGTAGCCCATTGGGAAGACTGGTAGATGGGTGTGATGAATCAGGAGCAGATCCTGCTGTGGGGCCAGGAGAAAACACAGCCTTTCATGATGTTGAGCATTTTCAGAAGAGTGATAATACCCTTTCAGGTCATCAGAAATGCTTACTAATTGAGAAGAAAGCCTCAAGTCTACTGAGAGTTCTTAACATCTTTGCATTGTCATTGCCATAGTGAGAAGGGCTGAAGGGCAGCTGCAGGGGGATGTGGAGAGAGCGGGGACAGTGAGTTTCCAGCAGTGGGCAGAGCGGGGCCGCCCAGACCAGGAGACCCATGTAGGGCACTGGAGATATTGGGCCATTGCTGTCGCACCTTTTTCTCCTGTTCCCATCCATCCCCCAGGAAGACTTTTGACCTTGTTAGCTTCCCTAGTAGACTTCCTTCCTGAAAAGACAGATCCCATTAGAAAAAATTACATGGCCTTTCTGTCTCAGACCAATTTCATTTGCTTGGACAGTATAAGGCAGTGTTTCCCTAAAACCTGATTACCCTGGGTAAACTGAAAAGCCAAGATGATATAACCAGAGCTTGGCAACTCTCTAGATATGGGGGGTAAATGATGAGGAAAGAGTCAAAGACAGTATCAAATTTCTAATTCAGAGCTCCTAGAAGGAAGATATACCACATAAAGAATAGGAAAAAGTAGAATCTATCAAAGTATTAATAATCTCAGGCCTTCCCTCACCACCAGCCCTCTATTTTAATTTTTTGTGGTGGAAGGTCTATTGGAAGTGGCCCACAATTGCAGGGGCCATATTTCATTTCCATGTTCCTTTAGAAATATGGAAAGAACAGAGTCCAGCGTTTCCATTTGTTTTTCTTTCATTTTTAAGGACATTAAAATATTTTTTGTCTCTGCCCCCCACACTTTCCTCTATGTCTCACTTGTCAGAATTATGTCACCTGAACTTTCTTATATCTGTCACTAACAATACAAATAATATTAACCTGATAGCTTAGACCAATCAAGATTCAACACTCTGGGGATGCCTGGGTGTTTGGTTAAGCCGACTCTTGATTTTGGCTCAGGTCATGATCTCAGGGTCATGAGATCAAGCCCCACAATGGGCTCTCCGCTCAGCTGGGAGTCTGCTTCTCTCCTCGTCCTCTCCCTTTGCCCCTCCCCCTGCTCTCTCTCTCTCTCTCTTTTCTCTCTCTTTCTCTCAAAATAAATAAAGAAAATCTTAAAAAAAAAAAAAATTCAACACTCTATACCTGGGGGAGGAACCCTGGATGCCAGACACAGAAACAAAATCTAGATTCTGTTATCAAAGGGAAAAGAGGGGGAGAAGGGTGGCTGTTAGGTGGACAATCAACAGGATTTACTGCAACATGAATATTGTTGCTGGCACTTTTCCTTGAAGCAGTTTAGACCCATCCCACAGATGTTTAGACAGATCTAGATCTGGACAATGAAATATGTGAGAGTCTTCCATTGCTTTGCAAAAGAAAAAAAAAGCGCCATTTCCCCCAGAACTGAGGACCGCTCTTGGGTAAATATGTCTACTACTCATCATAGCATCTATTATGTGTCAAGTACTATGTACCAGGCACTTTGCTAAGCATTCTAAGCCTATTAGCTCATTTAGCTCTGCAAAGTGAATGCCTTATCCCTATTTACACAAATTAAAGAAAACAAAAACAAAAACTTTGCTTCAAGGAAGGTAACATACTTGCCAAAGTCACACAGTCAAGTGACAGAGGTGAGAGCCAGCCCAGTCTTAGGGTCAAAGCCCCTACTCTTCCAGTATACATCTCTACCACATAATTTCCAAGACAAGCACATGGAAACAGAGGCGGGTTGGGTCTCTTCGTGACAGTGGGCTGGGAGGAGGATAGTTTTATGCCCTCCCACAGGTACTGTGCTGCTTCAGAATATGAGGCTAAGGGTAGAGGTACCGAGAAGTCCTAGAGCTTGTGCAGGGGGAGCTGCTGGCTGTTTGAGGACCATCTGGGAAACCAAGAGTTAGAGTGGACAGGGCTTCCGTCTCTTTCTGCCCAGGAAAGGTGAATGCTGAGCATTGCTGATTGTAATGGGAGAAACAGGGCTGACTTGTAAAACTCTCAGACACATATGCTAGGGAGTCAGATTATTTCATAAAACTTTGCTTTAGGAAATCTGGAATCCACTCTGTAGCCATCCAAATTACAAGTCAAGGCTAATGACACAGTTTGTGTTGCACTCCACAACGAACAAAGTGTTTCCACGTGCAGTATCTTGTCTGTTATCCCCTCTCAGATGATGAAACTTAGGCTGTAAACCAGCACTGTCCCAGGGAACTTTCCATGACAATGGAAATGGACCTGTCTGCCCAATACAGTACCTACAAGCCACATGTAGCTACTGAGCACATGAAATGTGACTAGTGGGACTGAGGAAGTGAGTTTTTTAGTTTAAACTAATTGTAGTTTAAGTTTAAAGATCCACATATGGCTAGTGGCTACTGAAGTGAGCAGGGCAGTGGTAGGTGTTGAGTGACTTACGCAAGTTTAGTGCTTTAGTAAGCTCGACAACTCTATTTGTGGTAACACATTGCAAAAGGAATTCTTCCTGGGTTCCTTGAGTTAATTATCAACCTGATTTAAGTATTGGAAATTAAATTCTGTTGTGAAAACTTCTCAAGTATGAATTCGATAAGAGGAAGGAAACAAAAATAGTTGAACTGAACTTTCCCTTATGTCAGTTAGGCCTGAATTTGTTGGGCAATGGGAGCATAATATATATTGCATCACCTGA
Organism: Leptonychotes weddellii; assembly: GCF_054177405.1. Taxonomy (NCBI): domain Eukaryota; kingdom Metazoa; phylum Chordata; class Mammalia; order Carnivora; family Phocidae; genus Leptonychotes; species Leptonychotes weddellii. The sequence continues at coordinate 102,337,584 of NC_138372.1, read as the reverse complement.
GTGAAGTTTTCCAGTCAGGTTGTGGGTAGAAGAATGAGCTTCTGAACCTAATAGCATAGGCAGTTGCGTAAGATAGCCTATTCACCGAGAGGCACAGCCATAACTGTCCTTCACCTTCTGAGAGAAAAAATAGAATCAAAGTCCCTCTTGTGATTCACCCTGATAACCATAAATTCCAGAAGGTTCTAGGCACCAAACAGAAATCATTATCTGACACTACTCCTGCTTATCAACACTGGTTAGGCCCACTGAGGAGATGTAGAGAGAGCAGGAGGAATACAGAAAGTGATGGGCTTTCATCTGTGAAATCTCATGCTTTAACAAAAAAAGGCGGGCGGAAGGGGTGCTTGGGTGGGTCAAGCAGGTAAGCATCCAACTCTTGGTTTCAGCTCAGGTCATGATCTCAGGGTGGCGGTTTCAAGCCCCGAGTCAGGCTCTGTGCTCAGTGTGGAGTCTGCTTGAGATTCTCTCTCTCTCTCCCTCTCTCTCTTTTCTCCTCTGCTCTTCCCTCCCACCTATGCCCCCCCCCCACTCCACTCATGCTCTGTCTCATGCTCTCTCTCTAAAAATAAATAAATAAATAAAATCTTTTATAAAGGGGAGTGAGAGAGGAACAAATAATTAGAGCAAGTCTCCCCGGGAAAATATTTCATCCATTTTGATGGTGTAAGTATAGTCCTCTATTAATTTAAACAAATACTTCATCCTGCAATATGACAACGACTATCATCCCACTCTTTGTAAGGCCTTAGATACTGTGTCTTTATCTGGACTCTTTGCCTACTAAGGGATTTTGGAAATGGTTGAGAAAATCTGCCAATGACAACATCCACACCTCCCCCTCAACCATGACCTTTAGGAGGCTCTGGTTGCCCTGTTGCGTGAAGTTGAGGGTTCTCAGAATGTACATTCCTATCTTAACAGCGTGCCTTCAGATAGGTCCCTTCCTTCCTGAACAGATAGAAGTGTAGTTTAGCTGGGCAGGTGACCCTTACCTCCACCCCAGATTTAGTCAGAAACTTCATTTCATCACCATTATTAATAGCTGGGTGTGCTAATGTTTCCTAAACATGATAAGAACTACACAGACTCAGAAGGAAACAAATCCATGACTCGGCACTTTTCCCTCCTATTCGGCTGCATTAGAAAGGTTCCTACTGGACCTATAGATAGCTGTGGGGCCCTGGACTCTTGGCCAATGCCTGCTTGAAGATCTAACATTGTGTGATAAGGATGTGCAGCCACTAAAATTGAGAAAAATAGTAGATAGTCTCTGTGTAATACTACTCTCTCCCCCTCTGGCTACCTAAAGGTGATGAGCAGAACTGCTTAACTTAATTACAGTGCCAGTTTCTGTTTCCTGAATTCCAACTGGTTTGCCAAAGGGATGGAACCTAATGTTTATACTGTGAATTGTGTACAAGGTGTGTGTGTGTGTGTGTATCTCAGATTAGCCTCTTTTTCTCCCTGTGAGATAAGAAATATTCCCCTATTTTAAAGATGGGGAGGCTGTGTTTCAGAGAGGTAAATAATTAGCCCAAGATCACACAGCTAATTAGAGAGAGCCAAAATTCAAACCCTGATCCATCCGTCTTCTAGTGCCAAACTGCCACCCAGGCAATATGTGTGCCTGGAAGCAGGGCACCCACTGTTATGGACTGAGTTGTGTCCTCCAAGACGTATATGTTGAAGCTCTAACCCCTAAAGTGAGTGTATTTGGAGATATGGCCTTTAGAGAGGTAGTTAAGGTTAAATGAGGTCATAAGGGTGGGGCTCTAACCAGATAGGACTGATGTTCTTTTAGGAAGAGAAAGAGACATTGAAGATCTCTCTCTTTCCAAGCACACAGAGAAGAAGCCATGAAAACACAGAAGAGAGTTGTCTACGAGCCAGAATCCAACCCTGTGGGCACCTGATCTCAGACCTCCAGCCTCCAGAACTGTGAGAAAATAAATGGCTGTTGTTCAAGCCCCCTGGGCTGTGGTTCTTTATTATGGCCACCCTAGCAGACTAACAAGCCCAGCTTGGGGCCTCCAAGACTTTCTCTTCAAAACTCCTCATGTAACACTCAGAAAGATATCATACCCTAAACCCACATCCCACAACGCCTTCCTTATCACCTACCTGCCCTCCAGCGGGGTCAGAGCTAAGGTGAGGAGGGTGAGGCACTTTCCCCAGGCGCAAAAAAACCCCAATAATTTCCGAGAGACACCAAAAAACTCAGTAATTAAGACAAATAACATGTTTTAAATCAGTTAGTGCAAAAAATCCATGATGCTTTTGTTACTTTGCACATTCGCTCACAGCTAGCCATGGTTGAGAGATATTTGTCCCTGGTTTTTCAATATAAGTGGTACCCCTGTGAGTGAATCCCAAACTCCATTTTGAGATAAAGGAACTACCCTTTTTTTCCATGACAGATTTTTTTTAATTATTTTTTTAAGTTTTTATTTATTTGAGAGAAAGAATGAAAGAGCACAAGCGGGGAAGGGGCAGAGGGAGAGGGAAAAGAAGACTCCCTGCTGAGTGAGCCCCACACAAGGCTCCATCCCAGGACCCTGAGATCATGACTTGAGCTGAAGTCAGATGCTTAACCAACTGAGCCGCCCAGGCGCCCCATGACAGATGATTATTAAGCTGTCAATAATAGTCAAGTTTGGGCTCATTGTTGACTATGTTGCAGACTTTGTCCTGGGTGCAGTGTGTTCAATAATGAGCAAGGGAGATGAAGCCAGCTCATAGGGAGGGCAGTCGGCAGGGGCACAGAAACAAGTAAGGGACAGTATCAGTCTACAGTGCTTGGGCTGCAAGGAGGCATATGCGAAGGAGAGCGATGATGGAAACACATAGAAGACTCCAAAGCCTGACGGAGGGCATCAGGAAAGAATCGTGAGGGAAAGAGACATCTCAGTTTGCCAAATGACAAGGGCAAGGAAACCTGGCTCCAGGCATAGGAGAAACATGTATAAATCCTCCGAGAGGCTGCTGTTGACAAGTGACAAGCATCATGGCATCGAAAGCTCATGACATCGTGTAAGGCGGGTGTGCTTCTTTCTTGCATACTAATCCATCAACAAATTCTGTGGGTTGCACGTCAGAACAGATAGTCCAACTACCTTTTTTTAAATTTTATTATGTTATGTTAATCACCATACATTACATCATTAGTTTTTGATGTAGTGTTCCATGATTCATTGGTCCAACTACCTTTGACAAGTCCATTCCTAACCCCCAGCCTGAGACTCCTGATAAATCTGATCATGCCACTTCTCTGGCCCAAACCTTCCACCTGCTTCTCATTCTTACTTGGAGTAAAGTCAAATAAGTCAAATAATCTGCCCTGGAAGGCCCCCTTCCCATTAGCTCTCTCACCTCATCTCTTGATAACAACTCTATAATTTATTGTTTATTGTTTGTAACCCTAATTGACTGCCCAAACAACCACCAGAAAAACTGGATGGTCAAGTCAAGTTTATTAGACTTAATGCAGTAAGGGAGCAGACCACTTTGACAGAATATAAGTAGTATTTAAAAATGAAAAGTTAAAGCAGGGTATTTATAACGGTTTCAGGCCTGAGCTAGGTGATGTCAAATATGATCTTGCAAGGTGGTAAATTGGCTAGAAGTGGGCAATTTATGACATTAGCCTAGACCAAATGGCTGAGGACCAGATGGCTTTACTGGGAAAAGCAAAGTGAGAGTCTCATAGGACTTGGTAAATGAACTATTAGTCTTGATAAATAAGCCACTATTTCCTAGTACTGTTTAACACATGAACTGAGAATTATTTCTGTTTCAGTTCTCACACCACAGAATGTAAGCTCCTTGAGGGCATAGATTTATTTCTCTGTTTGTTCATTTCTATCCTATCTTCTATAAGAATGCCTGGCACTGAGTAGGTATCAATAAGTATTTATTGTATGAAAGGATGAATGTTATTATTCTGATTTTTAAAACTAGGAAACTGAGGAGTGCTTGGGTGGCTCAGTCGGTGAAGTGTTAGACTCTTAGTTTCAGCTCAGGTCATGATCTCAGGGTCATGAGATCAAGCCCCATATCAGGCAGAGCTGAAATATTATTCAGCCTTAAAAAGGAATGACATTCTGATACATACTACAACATAGATGAACCTTGAAAATGTATGCTACATGAGGCAAGCCACGCACAAAAGGACAAATACTGTGTGAGTCCACTTATATGCAGTACCTAGAATAGTCAAATTCATAAAGACAGAAAGTAGAATAGTGGTTACCAGGGGCTGGAGGGAGAGGAGAATGGGAAATTATTGTTTCATGGGTACAGAGTCTCTGTTTGGGATGATGAAAAAGTTCTGGAAAGGGATAGTGGTGATGGTTGCACACATAATGAATGTACTTAATGTCAATGAACTGTACACTCTAAAGTGGTTGAAATGGTAAATTTTATGTTTTTTGTATATTTTACCCACAATAAAATAAAATAAACACCCTAAGTGCCATAGTCTTTTATTAATGCTATCCTAGCCCCCAAATAAAATCTTGCAATCACCAATCACTATTGAGCCTGTTCATGGTGAGCCCAGATGGGCACCTGCACACACAGCAACTTGCATTACAATACAAAAGAGAATCCTGAGTTTAGGGAATCCTTTATACTGAGCAGTAGGTCTGCCTGCCCTTTGCTCCCCAGGGAGACATTATCTCTATCATCCAAGGATATCTGCTACATAACTATCCTTGAAAAGACAATCTGCAACATAGGGCAGTTAATACTTCTGCAGGCAAGATTTGCAGGAACTCGAGTTCCATGGAAAACTGTTTCCCCATAATATTCACTCCTCATTTCTGTACCATCTTGGTTTCTGGTAAGTTTTCCAGTAAATATGCCGCTGTTATCCTCTCCAATTTATCTGACCAACAGAGGCTGGGATAAAACCCATTCAATTTATCTCATGTGGCATTTCGTTAAAACTAATGCCTACAGGACTCTAAGCAGCAGGATGAAGCCAGTACTGACCTCAACCATGCCCCTTAGGGTCTTGGATCCAATGAGTCTGAACAAATCCCATATACCACCTGGGTCTTCCATCCAAGTGGCTTTCTCTTTAACTTACTATATTGATCTTTTAACTTGGCCCAAGGCATTAATCCAGGTACAGAAGGAGGAAGTCTATGGTAATTCTGTCAATCATAACAATCTTGGCCAATGAGTTTAGACTGGCTTTCAAGGATGAGGTCATATCATTATTCACTCCAGCTAAAATCAGGGGCAGATCCCATGCCACTTCTAATTGGATGTCTCCCATCATAGGAAAAACTGCTTGTGGGGTGCATATAAATAACAAGCAAATTATCCTCCAAGACACTCCCTTGAGAACCAAGTATGGCTGTTTTGGGAGAGATCTCCCCAATTGTTTGAGGGCTACATGACCCCCTGATGATATTTCCTTAAATACTGGAAAGTGTCTTATGACCACCCTTAGATGTGAAGTCCCCGTGTTTTCATGAGAAAGGCAAATTAACACCTGGCTTCCAGACTAGATGTACAATACTAAGAGTGCACATAGTGCCCCCAGAAAGAAAGTTTATCATTGTTGGGGCCATTCACATGAGACCTACATCATCGGGGTGTATGTGAACATTTTGACAATGCCAATGACACAACCTTCTGGGCAGCTCATATGGGTCTCAGTTCAGTTTGAATAATTGAGTCCAGTCATTATTTTTAAAACGAAACTTGTCCTGTTTGTACATGATACCAGAAGAGCAGTATTCATTCACCCCACAGAATGATGGAACAATGGCTCCAGGAAATGGGATGCGAAAGCAACCCACTGGTGCCAGCAAGTGTTTTGTATGAGAGAGTCTTCCTCTCCTGCTCCCAATAAATTTCTCAGTAAGATTAAAGTAAATGATGATCAATCGTGTCAGAATCACCTGGAGGAAGGTGGCAGACCCAACAGTCTTAAATTTAAGTAAGTTGCAACAGTACAAAGAAGCTGCACCAGGACATTTTCCTTTTTGAGAGAGCCTCCAGAGAACAATCACTAATGTCACTCATCCCCCCTCAGGAGGTCTCAGGTGTTCCCTCCCCCAAGCGCCCGGGTTTTTGCTCTCCCTCTATCATTACCACAAAATCAGTGTGGACTCATTCTAGTACCTATAACTTCACCCCTTTTTCAGATATTTCACCATTCAAACCAAGATGATTCTCTGGAAAGGTCAAGTACAAGAGGAACAAGGCACTTTTATAAAATGTACAAGAACACTTGCATTAGTCTGCTAGGGCTGCCATAACAAAATACCACAGACTGTGTGGCTTATACAACAGACATTTAGTTTCTCCCAATTCTGGAAGCTGAAAAGTCCAAGATCAAGGTGCCAAGGTTGTTTGCTGGTGAGGCTTCTCTTCCCGACTCACAGACAGCCACCATTTCAATGTGTCTTTACATGGCCTTTCCTCTGTGCTTGAGCAGAGACAGATCTCTGGTGTCTCTTCCTCTTCTTATAAGGACACCAGTCCTATTGGATTAAGGCCCACCCTTATGACCTCATTTAACGTTAATTACATATGTAAAGGCCATATCTAAAAATAGAGTCACATTGAGGGTGAGGACGTCAACATATGACCTGGGGGGTGCAGGGTGACACAATTCAGCCCATAACAACACTTATTCCCCGACTTTGGTCTGGGTGGGCCACTATAGGAAGAATTGGTAAGCAGCGTACTCTATCATGTGACCATTATCTTTATCATCTAGGGCTGTGTTAATCCAACAAGAGAATCCAGGTGGAGGAACCAGAATTATGTGTGTATAAGGCCTTCCTTTTGGCTGGCCTGCCCCCAGGAAGTGTGCCACCAGGCCAGCCTAGAACTGCCAATAGGTAAAAGGAAGGAGCATGATGCCCAGTTATGATAGGGGAAGTATCCCAAATTTTTAAAAATAGGTCTATATAACTATTGGGAGGCATCTCCCTAGGGTGTCTCTCTGCACACTTTGTGAGCAAAGGCACTGGCTCTCTTTGTTCTGGACTCTTTTGTCCAGAACATTTCTCTAGCATATAGCTCTGGAGGATGAAGATCATGTCTCCCTCCAGAGCAAAGGACAGCTATGTTAACTTTCCAGTATAATAATGCTTCTCTCTAGGGCAAATATCAGGCAGTCTCATTGCCCATTATTAAAGACTGGGGCTCCTTGAACTTGGGATTCTTTTCATGTATGCAACCCATTGCATGTGCAGATTTCACCTGCCCCTCATCACATTGTGGGAATTGGGCTCAGGTACTCTGACAACTGCAATTGCCATAAGAAGTCCTCCCCCTCTGGGACCCACGAGTCTCACATCTTCTGCCGGCATCACTAAAGTGAAAGCAGGCTAAGTTTTTAGTTTGCAAGTAGGATAAACCCTTCACAGTTCTTGATGGTCACCCCCACTACCTTTTTGTCCTGATCATTACCCAGGAAGCAGCCGAGGAGAAGACCACTCCTCTCTGGGGACTGCCAAATTCAGTGACCAGACTGTCTCACTAAGGTGTGTGGACCAGGTAAAGAGGAGGGGGCAGAGTCAAAAATGTTTTCTGTCAGTTTTTGAGGAGGCTCTTTCAATACTCAGCCACACAGGATGCCTCTGAGTGGTGGAAAGCACAGGAGGTCCAACAAATCCTTGACTGGAAGCACGGTGTTGAGCAGCTTTTGCAATAAAAGGCTCACCATTGTCCCAATGCAAATGGTCCATAAAGCCAAACACAGGGCATGGATCAGTTTCACAGGCCACAATGCTCTGGCAGGGGTTGATGACCGGACTAGAACAAAAACATCATAACCTCATAACCTCACCGGCAGTGAGGCACCACCAACAGCCCTGACAGGGCTCAAGCTTCCAGTGTAGTCTATCTGCCAGGAGCAGTCCAGGGCAAAGGTCCCGCGTGATACAGTCTCCCACTTTGTAAGGGGAGAAAAGTCGGGTGGTTAAAGGGTGGAAGACTGAAGGTTATTCTGGAGAAGTTTCAGCAAGGCTGACAGCGAGTCCTAGAGGCCAAGTAACCCGTCAGAGGCATCCCAGGAATGGGTCTTAGAATCCCTGGTGTGCTCAGCCATTGGCTGAAAGCAGTCATGGCCATTGCCTTCTGTGCGAATGTAGACATGAATAGCAGAGCTCAGCAAATAAGGCTGTGTCCAACCACACTCTCTGCAGGTAGAAAACCTAAGAGGTGCATTTTTATAGCCACCACAACCAGTTATGGTTAATAAAAAGGATTCCACATTAAATCACATTATAAGGGAAAAGGGGACTAAGACTCTGAAATAGAAAAAATTGAATAGCAAAAGTGCAGATGCATATCAATATCTATATGAGTATTGTGAATACGTAAAAGGAAAAGAACTAGACAGATTGTCATATATAGTGTCAATCTATAATACATAAATGCTTATACTTTAAGATGATTCCATGAGAAACTAAAAACCATCTTTAAAGCTCCAGAGAGAAAGGTACATTAATATGTCTGTAAGTTTTTTCAATGTGATAGATTACTTTTTTGTTTTCTTGGTAACCACAAATAGCCCAAGGGATTTCTTTTGGTCTTTTCTATTTCTGGGACTCAGACAAGTAGAAAGAAGGAGCAGGAAAACACAGCCCCTCCCCTTCTCACAGCCCAGCTGGAAAAGGCCTCCCTTGGGTTGCCTGGGACCAGGATCTGGTAGAGGGAGAAAAGGGGAGCAGGGGACACAGCAGACCCAGAGAGTGCAGGCACATCATAATATCTTATCACATACCCAACTACGTGTCAATTATTTTAAAGACCTATTGAGATATAATTCATATATCATAAAATTCACCTAGGTGAAGTATACAATTCCATGATTTTAGTATACTCACAGAGCCGTACAATATTACCATGGTCTGAATTTAGGATAATCACATCACCCCAAATATTGAAACCCATTAGCAATCATTCCTCCAACTGCCCTCACTAGTCCCAGCCCTAGAAAACTACTAATGTACTTTCTGTCTCTATAGATGTGCCCATTGGGGACATTCCCTATAAATGGAATCATAGGATATGTGGTCTTTTGCACCTGACTTCTCTCATTTAACACAATGTTTTCATGGTTCATCCATAGCGTAGCATGCATCAATATGTTGTTCTGTTTTATGGCCAAATAACATTGCATTGTATGCTGTATTTGGATACACCACATTATGTTTGTTCATTCATTAATTAGTGGACATTTGGGTTGTTTTCATGTTTTGGCTATCATGAATAACGCTGCTATGAATGTTTATGTACAAGTTTACATATGCTTTGAATTTTCTTGGGCATATACCTAGGAGTGGAATTGTGGGCTCATATCGCAACCCTATGTTTAACATTTTGAGGAACCACCAAACTAATTTCCACACCAGCTGCATCAGGTTACATACCCACCAGCAGTATAGGAGAGTTCCAGTTTCTCCACATCTTTGCTAACACTTGGTATTGTTGTCTTTTTTATTACAGTTATCCTGGTGGGTTTGAAGTGGTATTTCTTTGTGGTTTTAATTTGCATTTTCTTAATGGTTAATGATGTTGAGCATATTGTCATGTGCTTATTGGCCAGTTATATATCTTCTTTGGAGAAATGTCTATTCAAATCCTTTGCCCATGTTCTTCATTGGGTTACTTGTGTTTTTGTTGTTGACCTGTAAGAGTTCTTTATATATTTTAGATACCAGTTTCTTATTAGATATGTGATTTCTAAATATTTTCTCCCATTCTGTGGGTTGTCTTTTCACCTTCTTGATATATCATTTGCGGCACAAAAAGTTTAAATTTGGATATAGTCAAATTTATTTTTTCTTTGGTTCCTTATGCTTTTGGTGTCATATCTACACAACTATTGACTAATTCAAGATCACAGAAATTTATTCATGTTTCCTTCTAAAAATGTAATCATTTTAGCTCTTACACTCAGGTCTGTGGTCTGTTCTGAATTAATTTTGTGTATGATATAAGGAAGGGATTCGATTTCATTCTTTTGCTTGTGGGTATCCACTTCTTCCAGCACCTCCTGTTGAAAAGATTATTTTTACCCCCATTGAACTATATGTCAGTTTGAAGCAGAAAAAAATGTTCTGTTTCTATATGACCACAATCTGAGAGGAGGACAATCAGGCTCATTAATTCAGTCTTCTCACATTCCAGAATTCCTAGTACTTGGTATTCTGTAGGACAAACCTCCTCCAAATACATTTGTTAACTAAACAAATACAAGAACCATACTTAACCTTGCTGAACTACCTAAGAACTTGAACCACTTCTGTTTGCTATAAATACTCAGTGCTGTGAAGGAGGCTGCTGGTTTCTATTGAAACTCGATCCCAGAGTATTTGTCTGGGAAGCTGGGGGACTGATTTTCCTGTTTTACCCATGACCTCTCCCAATAAATGCATTTATTAATTTCCATGAATTGTTGCGGCTGGTGGGAGGTGTGTAGCAGCCACCAGTTGTGTGGCTAGAAAATGCCAACTGCCAACAGAAGGCCACAAAGACTATTGAATCGCTCCTTCCCAACTTCATCAATGCCTTGGCTCCTATGAATTTATGGCACTTTTTGGCCTTCTATCTTGCCACAGAGAGAATAATGAAGGCATCTAAGTGTTCTTTGGGCCAATCCTACTGCGGCAGGGTAAACACATCAAATGAGATTTTTGCCATCAAGATGGACCAACTCAAGCAAGCTATTTGGCACATTGAAGGCACTCAAAACATATTGGTAGAGAACATTAAAGATGTAATCCAAAGCCTACATCTGTACCATGGGACTCCAGAAAAAATAGCTAGAGAAGTGCTCTTCAAAGAGCCCAGATTCAGCCTCAAATGGAGGGTCATAATTATTTTAGGGAAGTCAATTTTTTTTCCTTTTTTTGAGATTTATTTATTTATTTATTTATTTATTTAGAGAGTGCAAACAGGGGGAGGGGCAGAGGGAGAGGGAGAGAGGGAATCTCAAGCAGACTCCACTCCGCTCATGGAGCCTGATGTGGGTCTCGATCCCAGGGCCCTGAGATCAAGATCTGAGCCAAAATCAAGAGTCAGACGCTCAACCCACTGAGCCACCCAGGCACCCCTAGGGAAGTCAATTTCTAATTCAATCTGTACTATTCTTTCAGTGTTGCTCATTCTAATTCCTATACCACAGTTGGAGCCACAGATATTCCGGGAAAAGAACACTCGCACTATAACATTCTCAAGTCCTGGGCATGACCCAGAGAAACACAGTTCAGGCTCTGCACCAAGTTAGCACAGCAGATGCTACCCGTTCCTCCCCTAGCAAGAGACGTGGGAAGGCTTAGATCACAGGATCTTCACTCTGAAAGAGCCCTTAGAGATTCATGACACTCACTTTGTTACAGATGAGACAACTCAGGCCCAGAGAATTTAGGGATTTGGCCTGTGTCATGCCGTGAATTGAGGTTGATGGAGAACTACCCGTCAAGTATTTGGGGCAGGTTGATGTTTTGAGTTAAAATCACTGATGGAAAATAGTTTTTCGTTCAAAATCTGATGCTTCAAACATGTCACTGTTTTATCGAAATTTTCAAGCTAAGGTTTTGATAATTAACATCAAGTGTTAGGTAAGGGTGGGGAGCAGTTACTACAGTTTCAAAGAAGCCAAATCTAAATATAATTCCCCCACTACCTTGTTAGGATACAAAAGACATCCTCCAGTACCTTTTTCTCTGCATTAAATGCATTACAATGAGAGGTCAGTTGACCTTTGTTCCTTGGATTATTTTGACATTGTTCAAAGAGCCTCCAGTGTGCATTTCACAGAGCCCAGGTGCTGGGCCACCCTTGAACATGGGTCCCCAGACCTTACTGTCAAATTCAGCAATTATTTTCTCTCTCTCTGCAGCTGTGCTCAGAAGACTGCTTTTGTGGACCACCAGGAATTTCCTGTGATAGAATATCAGAAAGCTACTGGTGACTCGGAGGAGGTGACTTCACAGGGCAAAAGTTCCCTTTCTACAATAAACATTCTCAGTGTGGCCATGTAGGAGACTTCCTACACAGACCCCACACCTACGAGCCACTTGTCTTCTTGACACCAAATAGGCAGAGAAAGAGACAGAACCCTTTGTAAGAGATTATCCTTTTTTTTCCAAAGTGAACTTGCCTACAGGTTCCTAGTATATCAGCATCATCATAAAAAGCGGTGAAGAGAAAGCTCACCTAGAAAGGATTTTAAGAGATAAGAGTTTTATAAAGCCAACAGGCAAGCCAGTTCACAGTTCCTAAGTGAGGGATGGAGGCTTTGTCAAATGACTCTAAGGCACTTCAGCATTTGGAAGGGGGAGGAGAAGGGCACCTCCCTGGCACACTGACCAGCCTTGTGCCCCTTGGGAGGCCTGGGAGCAAGAAGTCTACCTCTTCAGCAGCCATAGCAAAAGCCACCGTTCAGAAGAGAGTTACTAAAGAAAAAAGCCAGACCTGCTCAGTCAGAGCAGGTGCACACCTAAGACCTATCTGATCTTCTACGCATCTGGGGAGACAGCGGTCCAAGGGAAGGGGGCAACCAGACATCTACCACAAGGGGAGGTGGCCCTGCAAGCCAAGCTTCCTTGACATTTCCTCTTCTATCTCTCAAAGACTGTGCTCTCCTCCCTAACTTGCCTTTTGTGACGGATTCTCACCCACAAAAATCTCATTCTTAGGAGCCATTAGTATTATCCCTGGTAAATGAGAAAAAATGGCTTGCTGGCATGGTAGAGGATGGATCCATCAAGAGCTGAAGGTGAGGGGCGCTTGGGTGGCTCAATCGGTTAAGCGACTGCCTTCGGCTCGGGTCATGATCCCAGGGTCCTGGGATCGAGCCTGGCGTCCGCATCGGGCTCCCTGCTCAGTGGGAGTCTGCTTTTCCCTCTCCTCTGCCCCTCCCCCTCCTCATGCTCTCTTTCAAATAAATAAAATCTTAAAAAAAAAAAAAAAAGAAGGCTGAAGGTGAGCTTTGGAGGGTCTTTTACAACAATCCATATTCTTAGCAAGGATGCTTGCCCTCACACTAAGCTGCTTCCAGCTAGTTGACAGGGTTGACTTCCCACTTTCGCTGGTTTCCAGTGGTTAATATTTCCCGTTCATATGATTCGTCTCCTCGGGTAGCTATTATAGGCTCCTCTCCTCTTTGTAAAATAGGACTTCATCGTTTGATCAGTTCGTGTTTTCCTAGGCATGCCCACACGACGGCGGGGGGTCTCGAGGCCTCACTGGGCTTTCTGTGAAAATGTTGATTGCCGGTGGAGCGAGCAGCCACACTGGCCGCCTCCTCCAATTCCTGTCCCGAGCATCCCTGAGGCCCCATCTCCGCCAAGGGCCGAGGAGAGGGCAGTCCAACCCCTTTATCTTCATGGGGCTGGATTCATCGTTCTCCTAAAGGTTTCCAAGTGTAAGAGAAGAGCTTCATCCATTTCTTTCTTTTTCCCCTGTTTCTGTATGAAGTGGAATCACAGCAGGACTTTGTGCACCTCTCACACCTTTCCTGAGGCAAAATACAGTTTGCCTTTGGTGTCACTTCCACTGACTCCCTGGAAGGATTCGACAACGGCTGCCTTCCAGACCACAAGTGTGGGTGACCCAGGCTCCCTGTGACCACCATGCCTGGGCATCATGGTCCAGCCGACATCCTGGGCAGAGGGCACATCTGCCCAGGGGTGGGGACTCCAGGGACACGTTCCAGGAAAAGGAGCTAGCAGGTACATGCACGACAGGACCCCGGACTCCATCTGTATCCAAGGGCCGCATAAATCTTCAGAGGTGTCTCTGTGAGCGATCCCCACATTCAGTAGGCAGCCCAGTCAGAACTGTCTCTGGCAAGGGAACAAAGTGCATATTGTAAGGTTTAGGGAACAGTGCAAAGAGGCACACTAGTCTCCCCACTTCTCAGAAGCTACTTAAGTCACTCTCTGAGGCTGCTTTGTCCTGAAACACAGGCTCCTGCCCAGTTCTGGGGAGGCTCCGCTCCTGAGCTGCCCCTCCATTTCTTACTGCTGTTTCTCCTTTCCCAGGATGCCAGGGTTCAACCTTGACTTTCATCCATTGTTTTGCTTCCTTCTAGCCCATCTCCTAACCCATGGCTGAACCACTGCGAATTACCATTTACAAACACATTTGTTTAGGTATAATAAACTGGCATGACTTCTCCTCTATAGAATATGCAGGAAGGATATATACAATGGGACCCAGACAGAGACCAGGCCTGGAGGACTGAAGGAGGAACTAGGAGTGATGTAATCTCTATCCAGGGCAGACGGCCCCTCCCCCTCTGTGACAGAGAACAAGGTGCATCATCTAGCCAGACCTCAGCCGGCTCCTCATTTGTAAACTAACAGTATATAATCAGAGGGTCTCTCAGGCCTCAGGCTCTAAAAGTTCAGGTCAGTAAGATGATTTCTGAGCACTTACCTAATACCAGGCATAAAACGGCCCAGATCCTTATCCCCATGAGCTTAGCATAATGGGAAGGGCAGATATAAAAAAAAAATAATTATAAACAATAAACCTACAAGTGTCTAAATTACTACAGAAGAAAACTGAAAGTGCTCTAAAGGCAAATAATCCAGTCTGGGTATTGTGATGGCATAAATTTTTGCAACTACCCTGTAGCACTCACTTGATTAAGGAAATGGCTTCAATGTACATGTGAAGGAAATGTACAGAAAATCACAAGTTTCAGTGGGAAATATGGAAGGCCTAATGATACCACCAAGACTTCAGAACTTGAAGAAAAAAAGATGAAAGCAAAGGAGCCCATTTAGGTTCTTACTCCCCATGCCCACAGGGCCCGTTCATTCTCAACAAACTGAACATCCCCCTGGGCATGGTCACTTCATGGTGCAATTTATCTATAGGTGATCTTTTAAAGGGCGTGGTCATCAGCAAAAGAAACTGACTGTGGCTGATTCAAACAGAAGGACGCACATTGAATTGCTCAGTGTGGAGGCTGGAGAACTGGGTTCACAAAATGGACAGGAACAAAGACAAGCGAGGCCAGAGGAGGCCAGCCAAAATCACAGCACTGAACCGGACCCAGGTGGATAATGAGCACATACCTCGGGAGTCAGGGTTCACATCCTAGAGGCAGACTGTTTTGTTCTCATCCTACCACCAACTAGCTGTGCAACCTTGAGCAAATTGTTTAGCCTCGATTCCTTGTCTGTAAAATTAAACTAAATAATTCCAGGGGCACCTGGCTCAAACGGTTAAGGGACCAACTCTTGATTTCAGCTCGAGTCACGATCTCAGGGTCATGAGACTGAGACCCGGGTCTGGTTCTGTGCTCAGTGTGGAGTCTGCTTGAGATTCTGTCTCCCTTGCCCTCTGCCCCTCCCTCCTTCCCCTCCACCCACCCGCAGCATGCTTTCACTCTCTCTCTCTCTCAAATAAGTAAAAAATCTTAAAAATAAATTCCATATTTTAACAAGTCTAAAATGTTGTCGGTTGTAAGATAATACTGCTTTTTTATAAGCCACTAAGAGAAAACGCTGCCAATTAAACTATGCCACAGGGCTTTCTCATCACTTCAAATTTTTTGTTTTATGTTTCATTAAAAATCCTTATTAGATCTATTTAGATACAGGTTTTTATTGTGTCACTCTTATACGTACATAAAAAGGAAAATATAACAAAAATACATTAGGATACTTCTAGATCTTTCTCAACCCAGAGCCCAACTCTCCCAAATGGCTCATTGGTCTGGTCATTTTTGTTTTGTTTTGTTTTGTTTTCATTTCAAGTGGGCTTCACGCCCAGCGTGGAACCTAACTTGGGGCTTAAACTCACGACCCTGAGATCAAGACCTGAGCTGAGACCAAGAGTCAGCTGCTTCACTGACCCAGCCGCCCAGGCACCCCTGGGCTGGTTATTGTTGTCCACATGTGTCCACCACTGGCTGCTGATCTCTGGGCCTTCACGGTCACTGGTAGCATTTCTTCCAAGACCGCTCCCCCATTTCCTCCTGGAGCTGCGGCAAGCCTCCCACACCCCTTCTCCAAGGTGTGGCGCGACTGCTTTCTTGACCTTCACAGAGGCGTCAAGAGGCTTTCAGAACACACACACACAGTCCTTTCCAAATGCTCCTCCAGGGGTTTGTTGCCTGAAACAGCAAGGATCTGTGGGCATCTTCTTATGCCACCGAAGACAAGAAGGTGTGTGCTGTCGGACGAGCATAACCACCACCAGCAGGCACGACCTGAACTCCCACCCCGCTCACGATGCCTCAGAGCTCACGATCAACAGCCGACAGCCCGCCAAGGAGGCAGCCGTGAGACTCGTGTTCATTTACATGAAGAACTTAGCCCTGCTCCAGCGTGTTGTCAGCATTCCACAAATGTCAGTTATTTTCTACCTTTAAGAAATAGTTGTAGCGGGGCACCTGGGTGGTTCAGTCAGTGAAGCGTCTGCCTTCAGCTCAAGTCATGATCCTGGGGTCCTGGGATGGAGCCCCAAGTGGGGCTTGGGTTCAGTGGGGAGCCTTCTTCTCCCTCTTCACTGCTCCTGCTCCTCCCCCTGCTTGTGCTCTCTTTCTCTCTCTGACAAATACATAAATTTTTTTAAAAAAAGAAATACTTGTAGCAAATTAGGAATGTTTTATAAAGGTGCACCTGTTTATCTTAGCTTGAACAGGGCACCTGGAGGACAGGATAAAATGAACCACTCTCCCATTTGCAAGCTTTCAAAAGAAATCTGTGAGGGAGTCCGTAACTATCAGGAGCGGGATGAATAAGTAAAACAGATTTTCTTTTTTTTTTTTTAAGATTTTATTTATTTATTTGAGAGAGAGAGAGAGCACAGTGGGAGAGGGACAAGCAGACTCCCCACTGAGTGCAGGGCTCAATCCCCGGGACCCCTGGGCCAAAGGCAGATGCTTAATGGCTGAACCACCCCCAGGCACCCCTGAAACAGATTTTCTTTAGTTCTGCCAGGGAGCCTGAGATCTGCTCTCCTCTTGATGACAAAGTGTATAGCCACTTAGCTAGGATTCAGACCAGCTCAAAGGGCTGGTGGCAGCAAGGGAGGGACATTCCTTATGGTTCACTGCAAGTAAATAGCTTTTTTTTTCATCTCTATTTAAACTTAGCTCATTAGTATGTTGTGTACTTGGGAACCCCAAACAGCCTCATTGGTTTTCTTTTGTGTTATAAGACTTGGAACACTGAATTCTATTTCTGGCCGCGACACCTAATACACCTTTCTCACCCAGGGAGAGCTGGAGCTGGGGGGGGCAGGGGGGTAAGGTGGGGAGGATGGAAAAGGTTCTGGCTGTGAAGGAGCTGTCAGAGGAGGGCGTGGAACAAAGACCAGGAACCCCTTTCCAGTTCTGACCACGTGCCACATGCATCGTCAGAGAGCAGGCGAGAGACAGTGGCGGCGGGGGGCGGGGGCGGTCAGCTGGCTGATGGGGTTACTCCACCCAGCTGGAAAAGCCTTTATTTCACAGTCAAAATGTCGAGAGAGAGAGAGAGAGAGAGAGATTTTAAAAACCATCAGTCCCATTCCTTTGCATTTGCTTTTGCAATTTGGTATTTCTAAGGGAAATATCTGAAGAATATTTTGAATCTTGATGTGACAGTTCATTGGCTCCAGGGACCAAAATTCTGCTCTCCTTGGTTTTATCTATATAATGAGAACAAATAGCTTAGATCTGGGTGGCAGGCGCACAGGCAAACAAAAGTAATTGGGGGCCCTTGCCTTCTCCCTGCATTTGTAGGCCAGCATGTCAGGCTCCTAGTGGTAGAACACCATTTCTAGCTTAGAATATTTGGCTTTGAGCGAAAAAGTATGACTATTTTTTATCTTGGCAAATACTCTAAAACACTGTGCCAAAATACAGCCCCAACAGAGAGAGAGACCAAGAGAACCCGGCTCTACACATTATCACCAACACTGGATTCTGTGCGGATTATATTTCCTCATTGATAAGGTTATGGAGGTTTCAGACTTAAGAACTTCTTCTCCAGGGTGCCTGGGTGGCTCAGTCGTTAAGCGTCTGCCTTCAGCTCAGGTCATGATCCCGGGGTCCTGGAATCAAGCCCCACATCAGGCTCCCTTCTCCTCAGGAAGCCTGCTTCTCCCTCTCCCACTCCCCCTGCTTGTGTTCCCTCTCTCGCTATCTCTCTGTCAAATAAATAAATAAAATCTTAAAAAAAAAAAAAAAAGAACTTCTTCTCTGAATTTCTCACGTCTCTATCCGATGGCTTCATGAATCGACAGTCATGCACACCTTAGCATAGTAACTTAGGAGATGAGTATCCATGCTAACCGACCGGGGTGGGGGGGCACACAAGCTAATAAACTGATGTGATAGACAAGATTCTCTGAATGTTCCAAGTGCGCTGAGGCCCAACACAAGCTGGTTCCCAAGAAGCCTGCTCCTGAAGTCTGGAGGCAGAGAAGACAAAAGTGCCTCAAGGAGCTACTACAGTGTTTCAGCCTCCCTAAAAAGGTAGGGCAGCCCTCACTGGGTGAAGACTGAAGCCAGGGGAGCGTGGCCCTTGGCAATATGCTGTGTTGCCCCGGGGTGCAGGGCGAGCAGTTATTACAAGCTCTCTATTTGGTCCCTTAGCCTCGCCTTACAGTTCCCTGTGACTGGTAAGCCTGAAGTCTCAATTTATAGATTTCTTTGTTTATTCTAAAGGAAAGAAGCAGGAAGTTCATTTTTACCAGTGACCTTGAACTAGATGTCTTTGATGATGAAGTTTAATGGGTTAAAGGTTCATTGTAGTTTATTTATGTCATTATAAAATGACGCCATCCTTGTTTATATATTTTTTCACATTTAATGAACGTACTTCTTGTAATAAGTTATACCACACACACACACACACACATTTAAAGCAAGTTTTTCCATTTACTTTTTTTTTTAGTTTTTAGTTTTTTAGGTCTTTTTTTTTTTTAAGTTTTTCCATTTACTCATTTTTATTGTAGCTCCGCCCCAACCTATAGTACAAATAGTGTCATATTATTTGCAAATATTTGCCAGAACTTTTAGAACAATAATTGATTTTAGTCTCTCTAAAGTGTTTTAGACTTGAATAGAGAAGGTTTAAAATATGTCCTCTCTACAGTCATTCATCAGATACAACTTGCATGTCATACATAACATCTTTTGTATCAGTTTGTTTTGTCTTCGTTTAAAGAGCAAAATGTTATTCCAATGGGGAAAAAAATGCAGGAACCACCGACAGTGACGGTTCTTAGGTCACCCTTTAGAAACCCTAGGAAATATGAAGAAATGGGTCTCCCTAGCGTTCTGCGTGTGCTACTGCAATATGCCGGCACCCTAACTCGTAGCAGAGCTTCTCCAACTTTAAAGTGCACAGACACTATCTGGGGATCTTGTTAAGATGCAGATTCTTACGCAGAAGGTGAGGGGTGAGGAGTGGGATTCTGTATTGCTAACAAGCTCGCAGAGGATGCCAACGCTGCTGGCTCGCGGAATGTCCATGAGTTTGACGGTGTCGAGTTGTGTCAACAGAATCAGAAAGTTGTAATTACACGTAAAGATCTTTTTAGATGTTAAAAATTCAGAAGTCAAACTCATTTTCCCCTTTTCTACCAGAGGCCATATATTAGTTGAAATTGGTGAAATTAGTTGAATTGGTGATGTTGAATTACGAATTTCAGAGCAGCTAATTGCCCTAAATGAAATTCCTTTAATGATCGACCATTACTTTCATAACTACAACATCTAAGAACATGCCCGCTTACTGATTTGCCCATGCTTTCCTGTTAACAGTTCTAAAAGCAATGTTCCCATGTTCCATTTTGTCCCCCTAGCAGCTGGCAATGGCTAAATTATAGCGGATGCCCGGCCTATTGGTCTAGAGAGATGAATTTTCCAGGTGAGAGAACAAAAAGCAGGTGGGCACAAAATGCCTCACTGCTGGCCATTCGATCACAGGGACATCTAGCCCAAGCAGAGCTTATTATGAGAGTCACGTAAGGGAAGAAGTCTGTGTTGTTAGGGACTGTCTTCCCTGAAGCCATCCGTATGATGGCTTCACCAGAGTGATGAGTGTTCATGCTTATGGGACCTTTGCTCTGCTCAGCACTTACTAAATGATCTCTGTCCCTTCTCCATCATACTGAGCACCACAGCCATACGAGGAATTCACTACTGCTCCTACCACTTTGTCAAGGAAGCTGCTGAGTCTAAGAGCTTGAACAGCCCTCCCGGCTAAGCTGCTGACTCAGGACACACACCCAGGACCACCTCATTCGAAAACTCTTGCTTTAAGCCACTTTGTTACCACATTTAACGCTAGCTTGTGAATGCACAACTTCTGGGCTTCTCTTCCTTAGAGAGTTTGCAGCTGGATTTCAAATATGTATGCATAATATATAATCTCAAAAACTAAGAGTTTATCTATTCTGTATCCTTAAAGTGCTAGGAGGTACTGTAAATGTGAGTCTTGGAAACTTGGGAAAGTCAACATCTAAACAGCTTTATAGTATCTCTGGGAGACTTAAGTGAAAATCAGTGTAAAAGCCATTGTTGCTACTTTTGGTTTGCTTCCCCCTGCATCCCCTCCCTGTCCCTCTCCCCCTCCTCCTCCTTTTTATGGTCACTAACTACAAGCAAGGAAGAATTTAGGTTTGCCTAAGACTGAGGTTCCAATTCCTTTAAAATTAAAGGCGAACCAGAGTGTTGCAAGTAAGCCACTTACAGCATTTACCGCACTGCAATTTAATTATTCATTCATTTAGTTATCGGTTCCCTTCTACAGGTCTGTGTGTGCCTGTAGGACAGTAACTCTGCCTGTCTGATTTTAGTATTCCAGTGCTTAGCATTGTGTCTGGTGTGTGAGCACTTCATGCTTGTTGAATAATTAATGAGTAATTAAGTCAGGCCAAGGTCAAACGGGGAAATTCCCCGAGAAATGCTCATATTTGGTCACTAGGTGGCAGCCGTGCCTAATCTTGGATGGCTAAATTGATTTTTTTTTTTTTTTTTTTTTTTTAATGATGTTGAGTCTCCACTTGAGGAAAGGAGAACCATTTGGAGCCACTTAGAGCTGCAAAGAGCCTCAGAGGTCATTGTTCATTACTTCTGTGGGTCCTTCACTCCGTTTGTCAAAGTAGAAGGCTAACATCTCACTCTCAATAGCTACGGCATACACGTGGCCAAGAGATTGTTAGATAAATGAGGAAAAAGGCATGGACAACCCGTTCAGCTCAACATTTGAGAACTGACACCAGCTTCTCCAACTTCAAACAATCTCTCCAGCAACATCTCATCCTTTCTCTGAAATTCTTCCTTCTCATTCTTCAGTCAACACAATGAAATTACAGGGATGCTACAAAGGACATTCACAAATGAGAAACAGTAAGTGTACATTAGCATGACTCCCCACCCCCACCCCCCACCCACATCCCTCTCAGGAGTTAGTTTTGTTCAAGTCGATGTGACTACAGGGACACTACCCTCGGTACCAGGGTCACTGCATGGCAGGTGGACTGTGCCCAAATTCTCATCAGCTGTAATTCCTGACGCAAGGCAGAGCGAATTCCGCCCTCTCCCTTAAGCAACTTCTCTGTCCATGGGACGAGAATGATAATCATGACCTATTTCCGGGGCAGCTCCTACCTGAGGTGTTGTCCCTACCTGTACTGGAGAGGGAATAAAAAGAGACCCACCTCCCTAAGAACTTCCCTGAACCACAGTCATGCTTTATG
Source organism: Leptonychotes weddellii (assembly GCF_054177405.1). Taxonomy (NCBI): domain Eukaryota; kingdom Metazoa; phylum Chordata; class Mammalia; order Carnivora; family Phocidae; genus Leptonychotes; species Leptonychotes weddellii. Next base: position 102,315,891 of record NC_138372.1, on the reverse strand, counting down.
TTCAAGATAAACAACTGACTACATTATAACACCTACTACATTACGAGTCTCTGGCCCTTGAGACCTATGGTCTTGTGTTATAAAATCGTCTCTGAGTGATGACTTGATGTTGACGTAATACTGGAGGCAGAGAAGAGAAAGACCAATAAGCTTCTGGTTGATATGAGAAGGCGTTGCTAAGAAAAAGTTTTAAGACTTGTAGGAAGTACACAAGAAAAAGAATTCTTACACTTTAGCAAACTGGATGCAATTTTATGGCATTGCATGTAGTACGTCTACTATTCTCATTTTAAATGTATTTTACACTGAAAAATGTCTTGATTTTAAAATATTCTGGCATAGTCAGTACAGCATGCGACTCTTGATCTTTGGGTCATGAGTTTGAGCCCCATGTTGGGCATAGAGATTACTTAAATAATATTACTTAAAATAATAGGAAAGGTAATTTTTGCCACATGCTGAGTAAATTACTAAATCAGAAATGAATAAAAGACATTAATGCCAACCTTACAGAAATAAGAAGGATTATAAGAGAACACTGTAAACAATAGTATGCCAACAAATTAGGTAATCTAGGTGAAATGGATAAACAGCTAGAAAGACAAACTACCAAAATGGATTCAAAACGAATAGAAATTTTGAAAAGATGTCTAACAAGTAAAGAAATTGAATTAATAATTTTTAAAACTTCCAAATTAATTAATTAATTAAATTTAAATTTAATTTAAAAACTTCCCACAAAGAAAAGCCCAGGATCAGATGACTTCACTAGTGAATTCTATCAAAGATTTAAAGAATTACCACCAATTCTTCACAAACTCTTCAAAAAAAAAAAAAAAAACAGAGGAGGGAACACTTTCAAATCATTCCATTTGCCCAGTATTACACTAATACTAAACCAGATCAAGACATCAAAGAAAAACATCAGACAAATATAATTATATATGCAAAAATAATCAACAAAATACTAGCAAACTAAATCCAACAACATATAAAAAGGATTATATACCATGACCAAGTGGAATTTATCCCAGATACACAAGGTTTGTTTAATATATCTGAAAATCAATCAAAGTAATATACCACATTAATAGAATAAATGACAAAAACCACATGATCATTTCAAAGAACAAAAAAAGCATTTGGCAAAATCCAACACCCATTCATGATAAAAGATGATAAATCCAACACCCATTCATGATAAAAACACTCCAACAAAATAGGAATAGAGGGAATGTATAAAAAACCCACATTCATTGTCAATGGTGAAAGATTAAAAGCTTTACTCAAGATCAGGACCAAGGCTGACTGAACCCACCACTGCTGTTCAACATTGTCCTGGAAGTTGTAGTAAGGACAATTAGAGGAAGGAAAAGAGAGGAGAGGAGAGGAAGAAGGAGGAGGGAGGGAGAGAGGGAGGAAGGAAAGAGAAGGAAGGAAGGAAGGAAGGAAGGAAGGAAGGAAGGAAGGAAGGAAAGAAAGAAAGAAAGAAAAAAGGGAGAGAGAGAGAGGAGGGAAGGAAGGAAGGAAGGGAGGGAGGCAAAGAGGGAGAAGGGGGAGGAAAGGAAGGAAGGAAGGGAGGAAGAAGGAAAGAAAGGGAAAAGGAAGAAATACGAGGCATCCAATTTGTAAAGAGAAGTCAAAGTATTGATAAAGGATATCATCCTGTATATGGAAAATCCAGGGGTGCCTAGGTGGCCAGTCAGTTAAGCATTCGGCTCGGGTCATGATCTCAGGGTCATGAGATCGAGCCCCACACTGAGCTCCTAGCTCAGTGGGGAGTCTGCTTGAGATTCCTCCCTCTCCCTCTGTCCTTCCCCCAACTCATGTTTTTTCTCTCTCTCTCAAATAAATAAATCTTTAAAAAACAAAAAAAAGAAAATCCAAAAGAATCCACAACAAATCAGAGCTAATGAATGAATTCAGCAAGCTTGCAAGATAACAAGAGCAATATACAAAGGTCAAGTGTATTTCTATACACTACCAATAAACAATTCAACAATGAAATTAAGAAAACAATTTAATTTACTATGGCTTAAAAATAGCAAGATATTTAGGAATAAATTTATCCAAAAAGTATAAAACTTGTACAAAATATTAAAAGGAATTAAAGAAAATTTAAATAAAAGACATTCCATATTCCATATTCATGGATTAGAAGTTTTAATATTGCTCAAGGTGGAAATATTACCAAATTGATCTACAAATTTAATGCAATTGCTATCAAAGTCCAAGCTGTCTTTTTGCAGAAAGTGACAAGTCAATTTTCAAATGCATATGGAAATAGAAGGGACTCAGAAGAGCCAAAGGAACCTTGAAAAGGAACAAAGTTGAAATTTCTGGACTTCAAAACTACTATAAAATTATAGTAATTAAGACTGTGTGTGGGCGCCTGGGTGGCTCAGTTGGTTAAACGACTGCCTTCGGCTCAGGTCATGATCCTGGAGTCCCGGGATCGAGTCCTGCATCGGGCTCCCTGCTCGGCAAGGAGTCTGCTTCTCCCTCTGACCTTCCTCCTTCTCATGCTCTCTGTCTCTCATTCTCTCTCTCTCAAATAAATAAATAAAATCTTTAAAAAAAAAAAAAAAGACTGTGTGGTATTAGCACAAAATTACACATGTAGCTTAATGGAATAGAATTCAGAAGCCAGAAATAAACCCTCACATTTACAGTCAGTTGATTTTCAACAAATACTCTTGTCAATGAATGGTGCTGAGACAACTGATATCCACATGCAAAACAATAAAGGTGGACTCTTACCTCACACATATTTTGAGTCAATATACAAATGTTAGCTTAAAATAAGTCAAATACCTAAATGTGAAAACCAAAACTATAAAACTCATAGAAGAAAACCTAGGATGAAATCATGATCTCAGATTAGGAGATCATTAAATATGACACCAAAACACAACAACAAAAATAGATAATTTGGACTTCAGCAAAATTAAAAACTTTTTGTGCATGGAAGGATACTCTAAAAAATGTGAAACAATAACCCACAGAATGAGAGAAAACATTTGCAAATCATATATCCAATAAGGATTTGTATCTTCAGTATATAAAGAACAGTTACAAGTCAACGATAAAAACACAAATAATCCAATTTTAAAAATTGGCAAAGGACATGAATAGATATTTCTCCAAAGAAGATATATAAGTGGCAAATAAACCAATGAAGGTGATGATTAACATCACTAGGTATTAGGGACATGCACATCAAAACCACAATGAGAGATTATGTCACACTCACTAGAAAGGCTACAATTAAAAAAAAAAACACAGACAATAAAAGTCTTGGCAAGGATGTGGAAAATTGGAACCCTGGTACATGGCTGGTGGGAATGTAAAATGGTACAGTTAATGTGGACAACAGTTTGGCAGTTCCTCAAAAATTTAAACATAGAGTTAACAGATGACCCAGCAATTTGATTCCTAGGTATATACCCAAGAGAACTGCAGAACAGATACTCAAACAAATCCTTGCACATGAATGTTCATAGTAGCACTAGCCACAATAGCCAAAAGGTGGAAACAGCCCAAATGTTCATCAGCGGATGAATGGATAAATAAATTGTGGTATATATGTATATCTTTAAAAAAAAAATAAGAATACCATATACTAGTAAAAGAACAAATTAAATCCATTATAGGCAGAAGAAAGGAAACAATAATGATAAGCAAAAATCAAGAAAATTAAAAACAAAAAAATAGAGAAAAATCAATGAAACAAAAACTCATCCTTTGAGATGATCAGTAAAACTGATAAACTTCTATTAGTTTGATCAAAAAAAGTGGGGGAAGATGAAAATTACAATCAGGAACTAGGGAGAGACATCTCTATAGCTCCTACAGAACAAAAAGAATATTAAAGGTATATTAATAACTCTATACCCATAAATTTGACAAGGTGGATGAATGACCAAAACCTTAAAAGGTACAAATTAACAAACCTCATTTAAGAAAAAATAAATAACCTGAATAGTCCTGTATCTATTAAAGAAATTGAATTTGTAGTTAAAAACCTTATCACAAAGAGAACTACAGACTCAGATAGTTTCACCAGCAAACTGTATAAGATATTTAATAATATCAATTTTATACAGTCTTCCAGACAATAAAAGATGAGAGAATTCCTCCCAATTCATTTTTTTAAGATTTTATTTATTTATTTGACAGAGAGAGACACAGCAAGACCAGGAACACAAGCAGGGGGAGTGGAAGAGGGAGAAGCAGGCCTCCCACCAAGCAGGGAGCCCGATGCAGGTCTCCATCCCAGGACCCTGGGATCATGACCTGAGCCAAAGGCAGACGCCCAACAACTGAGCCACCCAGGCGCCCCTCCTTCCAATTCATTTTATGAGACAACATTATCCCGACATCAAAAGAAAAAAAAAAAAAACAGTACAGGAAAAAAAATTACAAATTGATATCTTTCATGGACAGAGGTGAAAAAAATCCTAATAAAATATTAGGGATCTTGGGATTGAAAGATTAGTTCAACATTAGAAAATCAATGTACTTCATCATATCAAGAAACTAAAGAAAGGGGGGCGCCTGGGTGGCTCAGTTGGTTAAGCGACTGCCTTCGGCTCAGGTCATGATCCCGGAGTCCCGGGATCGAGTCCCGCGTCGGGCTCCCTGCTCAGCGGGGAGTCTGCTTCTCCCTCTGACCCTCCTCCCTCTCATGCTCTCTGTCTCTCATTCTCTGTCTCGCAAATAAATAAAATCTTAAAAAAAAAAAAAGAAACTAAAGAAAAAAAATGATCTCAATAAATATAGAGAAAGCAATTGACAAAATTCAACTAACATTCATGACAAAAACTCTCAGCAAACTAAGGATTAAAAAAGAATTTTAAATAAGTTCCTCAAATTCACAAAGGTTATGCACAAATAATTTATAGCTTGCATCATCTTTAATAGTGAAAGACTAAATGCTTTCTCCCTAAGATCTGGAACAAGGCAAGGATGTATGTTCTCATCACTTCCATTCATCATCATACTGGTGGCCCTAACTAGTGCAATAATACAAAAGGGTGGGGGGGGACATACAAACCGGAAAAGAAGAAACAAAGTTGTCACTATCTGCAGATGACATGACTGTCTATAAAGAAAACACACACACACACACACACACACACACACTACCAAAAAGCTGCTAGAACTAATAATTGATTTTAGCCTGGTTGCAGGATAAGAGGTCAACATTTTATAGAATCAATTTTATTAATATATTTTAAAAATAAACAGCAATTGAAATTTGAAAGTGCCATCCTTTATATTAACACTAAAAAAATCATATACTTTGATATCAATCTAACAAAACAGGTCCAAGACCTCTACACTGAAAAATACAAAACACTGATGGAAGAAATCAAGATCTAAATATAAAAGGAGAGGTATACCATATATGTAGTTGGAAGCCTCAATAGTGTGAAGATGTCACATCTCCTCAAACTTGTCTATAGAATCCAACACAAACCAAATCAAAATCCCAGAAGATTGTTTTTTAATAGAAACTGACAAGCTGATCCTAAAATTTATAAACAAAACAAAAGGAATTAGAATACCCAAAACAATTATGGAAAGACAAAAGTTAGAACTCATACTGCCTGATTTAAAGACCTACTGTAAGATAGTTCTAGTCATCAACACCATGTATATTGATAAAAGGATAGACACATAGATCAATGAAACAGAAGAGTCCAGAAATAGACTCAAACCCATTTGATCAATTGATTTTTGCCAAAGGTGCAAAGGGGTTGTCATTTCAACAAATGATGCTGGAACAATAGGAAATCCATGTGTCAAAAAAAAAATTTTTTTAATAACTTTGATGCATTCTCACACCCTAAACCAAAATTAACTTGACAAGCATCATAGAACTAAAAAGTAAAACCTAGAATTAAGGAAACTTCTGGAAGAAAAATAGGAAAAAAATCTTTGTGACCTTGGGTTGAGCAAAGATACCTTAGATACATACCAAAAGCATGATCCATTAAAGAAAAAATTGATAAACTGGACTGTATCAAAATTAAAAGCCCCTCTTCAAAAAGCATTGTTAAGAAACTGAAGACAAGTCTCAGACAGAAAATATTTGCAAATACAAACCTGATAAGGGACTAGTATGCAATATATATTAAAAACACTCAAAAGTCAATAATAGGAAAACAATCCAATGTAAAAATGGACAAAAATAGGAAGATACTTCATCCAAGATATTTGAATGGTACTAAGCACATGAAAGATGTTAGAATCATTAGTCATTAGGGAAATACAATTCAAAACCACGCATGCCTATTACAATAGCTGAAATGGAAAAAGATGGTCCACCAAGTGCTGGTAAGAATGAGAAGCTTCTGGAATTCTCTTACATTGTTGGTGGGAATGTAAAATGGCACACCCACTTTAGAAAACAGTTTGCTACATGATCTACGCATTTATCCACAAGAGGAAAAAGCATGTATCTATACAAAGACTCACACAGGGGCGCCTGGGTGGCTCAGCTGGTTAAACCTCTGCCTTTGACTCAGGTCATGATCCTGGAGTCCCAAGATCAAACCCCTATTTGGGCTCCCTACTCAGCAGAGAGTCTGCTTCTCCCTCTGCCCCTCCCCTTGTGCTCTCTCTCTCACTTTCTCTCTCTCAAATAAATAAAATCTTTAAAAAAGAAAATAAAAGACTCATACACAAATGTTCATAGCAGCTTTCCTTCTGATAGACAAAAACTATAAACAATTCAAATGCCTATCAACAGGTGGATGAATAAACAAATTTCTTAATGGAACACATACTCCATAATAAAAATGAATTACGTATATACACATTGACATGGACAAATCTGAAATTATCTATAATTATAGTGGCTTTACTAACAACCACTAAAAACTGGAAACAACCTGAATGCAAAAAGATGAACAAACTGTGGTACATCCATAAAATGGAACACTACTCAGCAAGAAAAAGGAAAGAACTACCTATAGGAGCAACAACATGAATAAATCTTTCAAATGCATTGTGCTAAGTGAAGAAAGCTAGACTCAAAAAGCTCTAAGCTGTATGATTCCATCTATAGGCAATTCTAGAAAAGGCAAAACGATAGAGACAGGAATCAAATCACTGGCTGCTCGTTGCTAGGATTTGGACGAAGAGACTGACTACAAAAGAACAAGAGGCGTCTGTAAAGGCGACAGAAATAGTCTGTCTTCACTGTGGTGGTGATGGTGTTGGTTGTAGGACTGTAGAGTTGTTACAATTCAGCTGTACACCCAAAGGCCTTTACTAGATGCAAACACACCTCGATGAACCTGACCTTTTAAAAAAAGGGGTATCAGTGCTTACTGGAGAGGCCAGGCCTTAGCCAGGCCAAGGACACAGAGCCTCTTTGAAGAGGATGGAATCATCTTTACCATGGAATGGGGCAGCAGCGGAAATGGTTTGCCGGCGGATCAACAAACATGGAGGCTGCAGGGAAGAGGAGAAAGGCAGACCAAAAGTACAAAGCTGTGAAGCTATAAAATGAGAGATCTGACAATAATGACACATAAACAGCTCCTACTGACCTCTTCACTTAGGAAATAAGAATTCCTTTCTTGGAACGCCTCGGTGGCTCAGCCGGTTAAGCGTCTGCCTTCAGATCAGGTCATGATCCTGGGGTCCTGGGATTGAGTCCCATGTCAGGCTTCCTGCTCAGTAGGGATTCTGCCACTGCCCCAGCTCGTGCTCTCTCATTCTCTTCTCTCTCAAATAAAACAATAAAATCTTAAAAAAAACTTTTTTTTCTCCCCCTTTTGTAGTTTCCAGATTTTTTATTTTTCCTCTCAATTTCAGTACCTTTTCCAGATAGGTAGATGTCTTTTATAAATTAATGGCAGAGCAAATCAGTGGCTACATCACTGAAATTCAACTTAATCCTCCTGGTTCTGGGTCTAATTCCTACCATGCTGACTCTTCAAAATGTACTTATTTCAGCAGATCCTGACACAAATAAAGTTCAGCAAGCCTTTCATTAAGAAGATACTGACCCTACATGAAAATCTTAAGGAGAAAAGGAAGTAACATGTATAGAGTGGCTCCCACATCAGAGGGACTGTAAGAAACTGAATTCACTAACCCATCCGCTTATGTGCCAGGCGTTGTGTTAAGTGCTTTACAAGTAGTGATTTCTTTCAACCCTCATCGTAACCATGTGTTCGGATCTATCATTACCCCCATTTTTCAGGGGAATCTGAGGCATGAGAGGTTAAATCGTGGCCACAAGGTTGTTACTGGGATCTGAGCCCAAGTAAACCATTCCTGGTGGCTCTGCAAACCAGCTCTGTATGCTTGGTGCCTCTCCACAGGTAAGCTGGTTGAGTCCCCAAGCACAGAAAGAGATGGGTATTATGGGGCACCTGGCTGGCTCAGTCAGGTGAGCGTCTGCCTTCGGCTCGGGTTGTGATCCCAGTATCCTGGGATCGAGTCCCACGTTGGGCTCCCTGCTCCACAGGGAGCCTGCTTCTCCCTCTGCCTCTCTTTCTGTCTCTCATGAAAAAATAAATAAAATCTTTAAAAAAAAAAAAAGAGGTGGATATTATGATCCCAGCTTCACACCTCAGACAACTGAACACCCATGTCAGCCTGTTGTAGGAGCCTGGATTCCATGCCCGTACGACAGAGAAAGTTGTGCTAACTTCCACCATACTATATGGCTCTCCAGCAAAGCATCTAGAGACACAGCCAGTCTGGGATTTGTATTAACATTAGCATACTTTATTCTCTGACACAAAGTTGGGTTACTCCGCTGTTAGCTGACATTTTTTTCTACTATTCCAGAGCCACTCCATTTTCCAATAAATGAAGAGTAACATTTAAAAAAGAAAACTCGGGAACTCAATAAACAGGAAATCCATAGTAATTATTTCTGAGGTATCAAAAAAAAATCTTTTTTAATGCATATTAGCTCCAATTTTTCTATAGTCTTGCATGCAAATAGGCCATCCTATATACTGAAAACAGGCTGAAGCCACACACCAGGTAAGGACTTCAATCTAGATAGATAAAGCTACTAGCATCTGCCACTGTGTTCTTGCCCTCATAATCCTTGTAAATGACCAGCAGTAGACAGGACCTGGGAATCCAGCGTTGTTACATAATTAAAATAAACTTGTGTCTCCCTGCTATACAGCAATTTAGAGATTGCCTTGAACAGATTTTGTGGAACGTGGCTGTTTGGCCTGAGAATTATCTGCACAGTTATAATATTAAGATCAGGATACAGCTGTTTGTGACTAAGTGCAGGCTCAGTGAATAAGTACTATCCAAGCATTACATCACCAGACATCTGTTTCCTGTTTTCATTCTTCCCTCTATCGTTCTATCCCGATTTCCCTTCACCTGTAGGCCATAGCCACAATTAAGCAAGTCTTGTGTTTGCCTGTCTCCTTTTCCATCTTTAACTCAGGGTGACTTAGTCATTGTGCATGGACGGGGAGGGGAAGGAGAAGAGAACCTAAGGGCCCTCAAAAGTGCATTCTGAGACTGGAGGGCTTTTGCCCAGGGAATCCATCTTTACATGACTAACTTCTTAATTATTTCTAATTACAAACTTTTCCTGTTGAAGCAATACCAGCCCCTCCAAAAGGGCAGTTGTGAACTGAATCACAAAAGGAAAACATCCAGCAGCACAAATAAGTTGAGGCACCAACTTACCTAGAGCAATGTCCCCACACTCTGGTACACAAAAAATGGTATCTCTTGGCTTTGTTTCCATACCTCATGCCCAGATACAGAACAGGATGTGTTTAAATTTAAGGAAGTTCATTTCTTTTTTTTAAGATTTATGTATTTATTTATTTGAGAGAGTTCGGGGAGGAGAGAAGCAGACTCCCCGCTGAGCCTGGAGCCAGATAGAGCCGATCTCAGGACCCTGAGCCAAAATCAAGTCAGACACCCGACCGAATGAGCCACCCAGGCGCCCCTAGGGAAGTTCATTTTTTTTTTTTAAACATTTTATTTATTTGAGAGAGAGCGAGAGCACAAGCAGGGGAGGGGAGCAGAGGGAAAGGGAGAAGCAGACTCCCCACTGAACAGGGAGCCCAACAGGACCCTGGTAAACCTGAGCCAAAGGCAGACACTTAACAGCTTAACCAGCTGAGCCACCCAGGCATCCCATCAAAGCAACATCTTTATCATCAGGGCATTAGAGCTGAAAGAGACCTTAGAGGTCACTCTACACATCTCTTGGATTATACAGATTGTCATTGCATTTTACAGTTAAGAAAGGCAAAGTGAATCCTCTAATGGACCCTATTTCAAATGGCTTAAGAATAAAGGTACAAGTTTAAATACCCTAATGGAAAATACTCAGAAAAATGTTTTTGAAATTTTTGTACCTTGCTCTTTCCTTGCAACCTATCATCTCTTCCTCCATACATTATATTCAAATATAACTGTTTAGATACCTAACATGGCAAGTGTTAAGATAGCTTTATTGTTAAAATGTTTAGAAAAAGCAGGCACAGAGAAAAAGTAAATGATTCCTTGGACGCTTTCTGGTGCTTTGTCATCATTCCTTTGAAAACATTGTCCTTACCAAGGTTGATGAATTAATCAACTTATTGACTTTAAATACTTCTTACCGAACTCAGCATTCCAGAATGGTGAATATACTATTAAAAAAATTTAAGAATTCTGCGTTTTATGTTGTCTAAGTCTGTTAACCTTGGGGTTGAAGTTTGGTTCCAAAACAGGTGTCAACCCCCTGCTGGTTGTCCAACGCAACCACTCTTTCTCACCCATCCTAAAGGAATTTTTCAGCTAAGGACATAAGCTACCAAAGTAAAAAGTTCAGGCTCCCTTGCAGAAGAGAACTGTATCCAAGTTCTGGCCAATGGGATGTATACAGAAGTTTTGTGTGGCAGCTACCAGGAATCTTTCTTAGGAAAAGCTGGCTCTTATTGATCCCTATTTGGATCATGAAGATGTACAACTCACTCTAGGGATGGGAAAGCTACATAGGGAGAAGCCATAGGCTCTGAGATTGTGGAGCAGAGCCAGCAATCAGCTCTGAACAGGTCTCAGCACTTCAGTGAAAAAAATAAAACCTTTATCTCATTCAAGCCACTGTGCTTTGTGGTTCCTATCAATGGAGCCAAAAGTAATCCTAAAACCCAACTCACTTGGAGTATCTGAAAAATAAAAAAGTTCTTAAAATTTTTGCCTGTCCCTTGAAATTCACACGTGATTATCATAGAAGATGGTCCTAACAGTGATTCTTAAAAGTTCTGGTTTATTAAGAAATGGTTCAATAAGCCAAATTATATAATCCTGGATAGAAATTTAAATATACATACTCTTGGTGCATAAATTACTTTATAAATTCAATCTCAGATCAGCAATATAGAAGGCAGATAAGTTAACAAAATAAAATATTGCATCATTTAGGCTTTTAAATTTTTTATTTTAAGAAAATAAACAGCCAGGAATAATTTATTTTTCCCGTGGAAAAATTATCATGAATTATTCAAGATTTAATTGCAGCAGGATAAAGTGAGCTTTTGTATGGTTCAGGTACAACACATCTCTGCAAAGCTAAATAAGCTGACCGCTGAAACTTTTACATTAACTGAGTTAAAGTTTCACATTACCAGTTGTTTTTATGGCTTATATAATCACTGAACAATTTTTCAAAAATCATTTAAAATGACTGAAAAACAAAGGTCTCCAATATCTATGAAATAAGTAAAATATCAGAATCCGAACACTTCTTCAAGAAGATGGTTAATGGCTTAATTATCATTGTCTACTCTTATCAGATGAGTTGAGAAAATGAATTCACTTGCAATTTTTGCTTCAGTTTTTCTAGTAAATACTATACTACTTATTTACTGTATTTAAACCTTAAGCTCAAACCCCATATCTTAATAATCCAGAGTTGAAAGCTTTCTACCTTGACAGTGGATAGCAGAGCTTCCTTGAGGCTATTAAGATGGGCCACCATTAGTAACTGCTTTAACCTTGACTGAGCAGGCTTAGCAATCAATCCCATTCCAGGGACGCTTGGGTGGCTCAGTCAGTTAAGCATCTGCCTTCAGCTCAGGTCATGATCTCAGGGTCCTGGGACTGAGCCCCACATCGGGCTCCCTGCTCAGCGGCCAGTCTGCTTCTCCCTCTCCCTCTGTGATCTCTTTTGCCCTCATTCTAATAAATAAATATCTTTTAAAAAAAGTCAATTCCATTCCACCTGCACATTCATTCTGATTTGCAACAATGATAACACAAGACCTGGATGAAAAGATCATGAGAAAACGAACAAGAAATACCCTAAAAGTTACCATCTTCCTCTGGCAGAAAACCAGGGAGTCTGTTTCTTTGAGAAAAAACCCGCACAGATTCAGTTCCCCTATGCAGCCCTTGCTTATTCCATTTTTTATTTCAATTTTAGATAAAAATGGATATAGGGCTACATGGAAAATTAACATCAACATCTAGAGAATCACAAATCAAGACAAGATGATGAGAAATAAGCATGTTTCAGTCCGTTTTCTTCCAGAACTCTTTTACAACTCTGCTTTCCTGGAAGGGAATTCATGAGCTATAATACTTGATGAGATTTTCATCTGTAGGTTTGAGGATTTTCTTATCTGCCATATTCACCACCCATCCAGGGGCAAGACCAAAGAAAATCTGCCTTGGATCCTTTCGAGTACTAAGCATTTTGAAGAGTTCATCTTTAGTGATATCAGGTAAAATATAGCCATACTTCTTGGCAAGCTCAAGTCTTGCTTCAGGAAATTTGGCAGGATCGGCCAGGTAACCACGATTCTTTGCATCAGTATAATACGGTACCAGTGCTTCAGGCGGAAGCATTCGTTTTGGAATTGGTTGTCCACGCAGAAAGAATGGAACGGGTTTACACAGAATTTCTGAAAAAATTTTAAATAAAAAAGAGAGATACAAATAATAGCTATATACATGATTTTCTTTTAATTAATAATTTTTAAATACTCCCAAGCTGAGCACTTCAATCCAAGAACTTTTTTTTATTAAATATATTTATCTTAAGTAAGCAAATGGATACACTTCATTTTCAAAAATTTGCATCTTGAAAATCCAAGTTATCCCTGGGTTACCAATAATTAGTGAATTTCTAAACATAGGTAACATCATATGTAAGCCCCATGTTTAAAAACAAAAAACCTTCTTCTACATACTGACTGAGGTATATTACAAGAGGTCACACCACTAACAGGAAGCCCTAAAACAGAAAACTGACGTGTCCAAACTGCCAAGTCAGAGAGCTAGGAGGACTTTTAAAATCCTCATATGGCAGCCAGTAGGAGACAAAGAGGGAAAAGAAAGGGACTGCAGGACATCTTACCTAGACTTCTTGGGTCATAGAAGGCCGTAGTAACAACACCACCGTTTTTTTCAATTGCAGCAATGGCTAGTTCTGAAGCCAACTGTACTTCAATATTAACTTTTGCCTTAAAGATGTCAGCACCCTGTAATAGGTCAAAGCAAAGCCTATTTGTAGATAGCTTGGCTCAAAGTAGTCATGGCAAGCTTCCTTTTTACATTGTATTTTCTCCTCCAAAATGCTTATAATGCAACAGTAATTCCAACTCTAAATATCTCTGCATTGAGGTCCTATCAAACAACATGCAATTTTTTTTATGCTTTTAGGCCACTTTGTTTTACCAATTTTCATTCTCTGTAAGCAGGGATGACTACATTTTCATTTTATATATTTATTAAACAGCAATATAAGCATCCATCCCCAGTACTTCATTAATAGTAGACTGTTTAATCCTCCTAACAACCCTATGACAAAATTATTGCTATGCCAACTTCATAGATGGGGACACCAAAGCACAGAGAAGTTAAGTAACTTGTCAAGATCACACAGCTAGGATTTTTTTTTTAAGATTTATTTATTTTAAAGAGAGTCTTGAGCAGACTCTGTACTGAGCGCCAAGCCCCACACAGGGCTCAATCCCACGACCCCAAGACCAGGAGGACCCAAGCCAAAACCAAGAGTCAGGAGGCTTAACAGACTGCACTACCCAGGTGCCCCTCACACAGCTAGGATTCTAACCCAGAGAGTCTAGTCACAACACCTGTGTTCTTAAACACAACATTGTGCCATATTGAGATGGAAAAAAACTTATCTTCCTTATCCTTAAGTTAGCAAAAGACCAAGAGATTGTTAACAAGGGGACAAATGTGCTGGAACCTTCGGGAGAACAACATATCTGACAACAGGGGCACCTGGCTGGCTCAGTCGGTAGAGCATGTGATTCTTGATCTTGGGGTTTTAAGTTCGAGCCCTGTTTTGGGTATAGGGATTACTTAAAAATAAAATGTATTAAAAAAAATCTGACCTTGGAGGGATCAGCCCACTCTAGGAAAAAAGGCAGAAGAGCACAACAGAGGTTCACTTTACATTTACTATTGATTTTATTACAGCCTCTAAAAGGACAAAAATATAAGTCTACTTTTCCCTAGTATAGTCAATACTAAAAAATGTAGAACTGAACTTTCTAAAGTTCTGTTTTTGGTCACTTTTATTAGGATGTACTACATTTTATTCTTATTTCAAAACAGATTCTGAATTAAAAGATGCTGGTATTACCATTCTTTTTGTAGTGATAGAATTTTTCTGCTATTTTGGTGTGGTTGAAACAAGCTGGCTCCTAATCAAGTTCCTTTTATTAAGTTTTCATGTATTTCAAAAATATTCCATCAATTCTAAGACACATTTTCTCACATTTTTTCCATCTATGAAACTGGTCTACATTTTTATAATCAACGGCAACTTTGACTCAATAAGGTCTTGCCATATTATTTGTGAATTTTAATTACTATTCCAGATTGCCCAACTATTTCCCTATTCTTGGGCAGTAGAGTTAGTTCCAGCATTTTCAGTATTATAAAATAGCATTTTTAGGAATCTCTTTGTATCAGATAGGTTTCTTTTATTTTATTATTCCTTGAAAACATATATTCCAAAATTGGTAATTTTGTGCTGAAAGATTAATAAAACAGTCTTACTACCCATTACTTATTACAAATCTGAAATCCAGAAAAGGTCAACCAATTTACAGAGCTACAAATGATGTGTAATTAACTGTACTTACTCAACTGTTGCCCTGGTGTAGTTTTCAGGATTATTTTCCTCATTTAATATAGACATATGCCTGAAAACTGTTGGAATGTGCCATCTATTGGCTGATAAAGTCAAAGATTTTTCCATATTAATTTACATGTGTATTCCCTTATATACCCAGAATAGAATACGGGAGACTTGAAAGTGTATTTTGTATTCTCTTTTCAAATCATTTTATTTGGAAAACTTTTATCCATGAGGTTCACTTTTTTAAAGGAATCTAAAAGGTTTTTCCATAAACACATGCTTCCCTCTAGTGGACACTAAGTTACTTACATAGCTGTATTACTGACAAGAAACAGAAGTATTAATGAACAAGTTTAATTGTTGATGAAACTCTTGGCCAATTTCTATAAATAGAAAATTCTGCTGCAACTGGAATTGGATTTGATTCATTCCTTTTCTCCATAACTAATTATCATGAGCCAATACTTCCAATACTGAAAATATAGCAATGAACCAAAGTATTTGTCCTCAAAGAACTTATATTATAGTGAAGGAGAGAGTGAAAAAATAAATGTACTACTTGGTAATAAAGGTCAGGTGTTCATATATTCAAAGAAAAATACTTTGGGCAGGTTAAAGCAGACAAGAGTATGACTGTTGGTGGGGCGGGGTGGCAGTGAGTATTCTTTTATAAAAGGATGTCAAAAAAGATCTTCCTGATAAGACATTCAAGCAGAGTATCAAAGGGAGTGAGGGAGCAAGATGAATGGATACACTGAAGAGCACCCCAGAACCAGGATACAAAGGCCCCTCAATACAGCATGCCAACTTCCTCAAACTACAACTGACTGTAACACAATTAATCGCCACTATGTAATGGTTATATGACAACTCAAAAGAAATAAAAATTACAAAGGCAGAGTGTTGATTATATGGAATTCAGATATAGCCTTCTATGTAACACTAAAAAATGTAGTCCAGACTTACCTCCTCTACCAGCTGGACACCATAATCCCTTTTAAGTGGCTGGATGGTCACACCTCTTCCATTGACCAGCTGAGTTAAGTCAATAGGTTGAGTAGGATCCACTCGACCCAAATCAATAAGATACTGCAATCTATTAAGACTCAAAGGCTGATACTGGCGTCTGAAGCTACAAAACAAAGTAATAATTGGAAAACTCAGTCAAGCTTATCTTCCTGTAAATTCTTCAAATCAACTCAAAGCTCTGTCCTGTATTTTCCTCCATCAATTTAGGTGACTTAACAAAATAAAACTCTCCTGAGTACAACAGAAACATAATATTGCTTGACTTGTGCTAATGAAACAAAACTAGTACTTCATTTCATTAAAATAATTTGCCTCTCTAAGCATTTACTTCACCCACTTAAACAAATATGTCAAAAATGTAACCCTTTATTTAAATGATGCATTAATGGAGCTCAAAGTAACAAGATAGTTTTCCTTTACTAAGTGACTATAATTGTCCAGATTTTCATATATATTATTGCTCAGCCTCTAACCAACCATAAGAGCAGGCATTATTATCTCCATTTGCAGGTATGAGTACAAAGTCTGGGCTTTTTTGCCTACTAATCCAGCCTAAATTTCATTACCAAAAATGTTTCAGAGAAGCAGCAACGAAAGTTTGCTTCAGAGTGAATTCAAATTTCTACCACGCTACTTTTTTAGGTGATTGTCAGTGAAAATTAGAGATTTTTACTTTAGAAAGCAAAGCAACCTTACCTATGACCTTCATTAAACCCATATTTTGGGATTCGAATGTAAAATGGAGTCTGGCCTCCCTCAAAGCCCAGTCTGGGCCGGGTTCCTCTCTGACGCTCTCCTTTATGGCCTCGGCCACATTTTCTACCTCTTCTCCGACCTCTTCGCCGTCTTTCCTAGGACAGAAGAGAGTTTTATGATCTGCAGGTGCATTTTTTTAAAATTATATTTCATCTTTTCGCTGTATATTTTTTGTGATGCCATTCATTTATCCAACCAACCAGTACTGGCTAACACTACTATATGTCAAGCTCTGTTCTAGTTGCTCTAACCCCCAAACACTCTTAAATTAGCATCTTTGCCTCTGAAGATGTAGTGAATTCTTCTAACTGTGAAGTCCAAGCTGTGTTTCAAAGGCAAAGTGGATTCTGTGATGGACTGGAATTGAAAAAAATCCTAGAATCAAACATCCCCAACAAACAAGGTTTATACCATATTCCGGAACATTTATTTTGGAATTGTAAATACATTAGCGTTATGCATTAATTTGTAAAGATATTTAGGGCGCCTGGGTGGCTCAGTTGGTTAGGCGACTGCCTTCGGCTCAGGTCATAATCCTGGAGTCCTGGGATCGAGTCCCGCGTCGGGCTCCCTGCTCAGCGGGGAGTCTGCTTCTCCTTCTGACCCTCCCCCCCTCATGCTCTCTCTCTCTCTCAAATAAATAAAATCTTTAAAAAAAAAAAAAAGACATTTACAAATTTGTAAAGAAAGTATTTTTCTTTTTTTTTCTTTTTCTTTTTTTTTAAATATTTTATTTATTTATTTGAGACAGAGAGAATGAGAGACAGAGAGCATGAGAGGGAAGAGGGTCAGAGGGAGAAGCAGACTCCCCGCCGAGCAGGGAGCCCGATGCGGGACTCGATCCAGGGACTCCAGGATCATGACCTGAGCCGAAGGCAGTCGCTTAACCAACTGAGCCACCCAGGCGCCCCAACAAAGTATTTTTCTTAAATTAACTTCCTCTCACTTCCTGAAAACAAGGAACTGATTTCTTAAAATGACAGTATATCCCCGTGCCTGGCTGGTTCAGTGGGCCAAGTAAGCGACTCCTGATCTCAGGGTTGTAAATCAGAGCCCCCACAATGGGTGTAGAGATTACTTAAAAATAAAATCTTTCAAAAGTTAGATAAATAAGTAATATGACACTATATCAACAGCTTTTCTAGCTGTATTCAGTGATTTGCAGAGAAGACATCTATCATAATCAATTAAAATCTTTCCCACGAAAATAACAATACTGAGAAAGTGCTTCATTTTAAATACAATTTTCACTGAGACTATCATTTTGTAGTTTCCTTGACTTCACTCCTCCGCCCTAACATAATTATGCTTTAAGATATAAAACTTACTAAGAATCGGGACCATATGGGAAGACTCTCCTCCGTGCAGTTAAGGAGAACAAGGGCTCGGCAACCCTAGTTCATCCCAACACACTTCTGGCAAAAGGTGTCCCCGAAAACGACGGGGAGTGAATGGCCGCTTCCATCGCCCCATCCCCCAGCGTTTCCCCGCACCGCCACCAGCTATTTACCAGTTTCCTGGAGCCTGGATTCGGCTTTAGGTTGGCCAAGCTCACACGGGGCAGGGCCCGGAGCAGGTCCAGGGCCCTTGCCCCACCGCCCTGCAAGGGACCGGTCATTACCCGCAGAGCCAAGACCCTCCAAGGGCGCCGGGGGTGGCCTCAGAGCCCACGTGGTCTGTCGGCGCTGCTTTACGGCCGCGGCACCAGCCCTGTCGTACCGCAGGAACTGCTGAACTTTTTGTCGCGGGGCGCGCCTGTGTCCAGGAGTAACCCGATAGCGTCGGAAATTTTTCTACATTGTTGTCTGGGTGTACCTCAACATTTTTCTCTTGTTTTTAGTTCACTGGGGATGTGAGCATAGTTAGAGGTCGTGCGTTGACCCCGTCTCTGAACGTACAACGTTTTGTCCCGCTTCGTAAAAGCACGCATTGGGAAAACGCTGTGCGGTAGGGAATCTGAGTCAGTATTTGGCCTGATATGCTTTGTCCTGGGGTCTTGTAGTCCTTATGAGGCAGTGTGTTCTCTGAGCTCCACGTAGAGCCCGGAATAAAATAACGTGAGCGCTAAACCATTAGTTTTGAGCTTCGTTTAATTACACGCCATGAGATACGAAAATAATACCCAGGGTCCAGCTTTTTAAATGCCTGGCTGGGGGCGCCTGGGTGGCTCTGTAGGTGGAGCACGGGACTGGTGGTTTTGGCTCAGGTCACGAAATCCGGGTCCTGGGATGAGCACCTCCCCCCACCCCACCTTGGGCTCCGTGCTTAGCGGGGTGTCTGCTTGATTTTCTCGCTCCCTCTGCCCCTTCCCCCGCTTGAGCGCGAGTCCTCTCTCTCTCTCTCGAATAAATAAATCTTTAAAAAAAGAAAATGCCTGGCTAATACCAACCTGTGAAAAAGACTCAAAACTATGCGTTCTCTTCCCTGTGTATCTACAGCTACTGCTTTGCCGGAACCACTGAGATAACTACACTTAGTTCACTTAATAATGTTAGCGCCTATGGGCGCTCTGTATATGTCAGATGCGTTGAGTCAGCCTGATTAGATTTCTCTAAACCATCAGTCCTAGAGGTAGATGTTTGTATTTTTTACAGTCCGAGAAGGTAAGGCTCGGCAAAGTCAAGTAGTTGGACCAAGGTCTGACAACAAACTGCAGAGCCAGGATTCACTTATACTGCCTTACAAAGTAGTATTTTTTTTAAATATAAAATTGAATATCTACAGCACAAAACACCATTATTTTCACTCAAAAAATATCAGCTTCCCTATTTTTGCCTAAAGGGAGTATAATATAGAAGACCATATTCTTTTTTCTTTCTTTTATTCTTTTTACATTTCACTGTCTTGCTGTGGAGTTGTTCTTCCTGATTCCTGTTAGTGATACAAACAGTGAAGGTGAGAAATAAACTTTTTGAGGTTCCTACTATGTTTGACTAAACCTTTTTGAAGTTATTTTAAATCAAATATAAAAGAAAGAAGGTGCATTTATTCCTTTAAGCAATATTTATGAGCAAGTCACTAACTTGTTACTAAGAAATATACATAGATGAAGTCAAATAGGATCTTGCTCCCAGGTTTTTTTAAATCTAGGAGAGGAAACTTAACAAAATTGAGTATTTTTGTAAAGATTTTATTTGTAAGTAATCTCTACACCGAACATGGGGCTGGATCCACAATCCTGAGATCAAGAGTTGCTGGCTCCACCAACTAAGCCAGCCAAGTGCCCCCAAATTGAGTATTTTTTAAAAGGTAAAGGAGCACCGGGGTAGCTCAGTTGGTTAAACGTCTTCCTTCTGCTCAGGTCATAATCCCAGAGTCCTGGGATTGAGCCTCAGGTAGGCTCCCTGCTCAGCTCCCTCCACCTTCCCCTCCCCTGCTCATTCTCTCTCTCTCTCTCAAAAAAATAAAATCTTTTTTTAAATGAAAATAAATTTAAAGAAAAATACAAATATGACTATAAAACAATACACAGTACAGACTCTATATGGAAGTACAAAAGAAAATACAGAAAAAAAAATAAAGCTAGTTCCTGACTTTAAGGGTTTCAATTCAATATATTTCATCATTTTTTGTTAGAAATTTCATATACTTCTGGGAAGAAAATTGAAAAATATGTTGCACAACATGCCCTAATCATAATTTTTTTCTCTACCTAGAAAATCATTGCTTGCATTAAGTAATGAATTTCTGGATGAGTGTTAATACTAATAACATTTTTTAATCAGACAAAAACTTTTGTTGAATAAATGAGATACAGGAAACATAAAACAATGTGCTGCATTTCTTGGAAGTAGATGTTCTTCATTGTGTAGGTTACATAATGTTATTATTAGGCATCAGTTGGTAGTGGAAATAATTGTCATTAATTGTAGGCTACCTGTTTATCCCATATCCAACATGTTGATGAAGTATATAAAACTGTCAATTTGATGAGTATCATCTGTGTTGTAAAAAACATAAATTAAGGTTGTGTAGTAAGTAAGTCATTCATCCTTACCTCAAGCCTATATAAGTTTTGCAGCATCATTATTGTATGAGAACATTTGTTAAGCACCTGCAAGACTATACTTTCAGGAATCATTTCTATAGTTTGTTAAGCACCTGCATGATTGGGATATTACACTATACCCTGTTTATATCTTTAAGTAGACCTTGTAATAAGAAAACATCTCAATAACTATCCTGATTCCAGCCTGGGTTAATAATGACTACTGAATCATTATATAAAAAGAATGAAATGAACCCTGTAAAGATGGTATAATTTGAAATCCCTTGGGAAGGCCTTTTTCCCACACTTCTAAATAATCTTCCCCCCACTTATTCAAGTGCCTTTAACAGTCCAATACAGATTAATGCCTTTGAACTCATTTAAAATGAAAATTCTCCAAGTGAGTAGAGAATAAGAGTAGGGGGTGAAAATAAAATGGGATAAATTCATCATGCAACGTACTTTATATGAACCATAATGTAATATACTATGAAGTGAAGAGTCTGATCCACTTAACTTACCTTTGTTTCTGAGATTAAAAAGCAACAAAATAAAAACATGCACATAAAACTCTCTTCCTAAATGAGATCACACATTAAAGAATATTTTGGCGGGGATGGAAACAGGAGGAGAAGAATTTCAGTTATTAGATTATTACTGATTTGTACCATGAGCCATGAACAAGTCATTTTTAGAATGAGCCCAAGAATAGGCTTATTTTGTGTTTACCAAAGTTGAGAACCAGAAAACAACTGGAGACGAGATTTTCCTTGTGAAGAGGGGAGGAAGTCAGGGCAGGAGAGCAGTATATCCCTTTGATATTGGGAGGAAACAGTACCCAGAGGGATAAGAAGAGGGCATGGGAAGGGGATAGAAAAAAATGTCACTTTGATAAACCTACCTACTTTTATCAAAGGTTGGTCCAGACATAGGTCTTCATTCACACTTAGTTTTTGTTTTAATTTTATTAAAGTATAGTAAGGCATACATTTGTTATGAGAAAAATCAAATAGTAGAGTCTCTAATGAGAAACCATAGGCAATCACTTTTAACTTTCTGTTTTTATTTCATCTGGTGATTGCCTCCATATTTATAATTTAAAATATCTCTATCACTAATTGATCAATTTTTGACATTGTATATTCACCTGTCTTTAAGATAGATGAAGATTTAGATCATTTAAACTACTTTCTAGTATTTCAGTGCTCTCATGGTAAATGTGTAATTCTTTTTTAAGATTTTATTTATTAGAGTGGTGCCTAGGTGGCTCGGTTGTTGGGCGTCTGCCTTTGGCTCAGGTCATGATCGCGGGG
The DNA here is from genome assembly GCF_054177405.1 of Leptonychotes weddellii. Taxonomy (NCBI): domain Eukaryota; kingdom Metazoa; phylum Chordata; class Mammalia; order Carnivora; family Phocidae; genus Leptonychotes; species Leptonychotes weddellii. The sequence goes on along the minus strand of NC_138372.1, from coordinate 102,293,690 downwards.
TCCTGGCTCAGTGGGAAGACTGCTTCTCCCTCTCCCATTCCCCCTGCTTGTGTTCCCTCTCTCGCTGTGTCCTCTCTGTCAGATAAATGAATAAAATCTTAAAAAAAAAAGATTTTATTTATTAGAGAGAAAGAGAGCGAGCACGAGCAGGAGGGGCAGAGAGAGAGAGACTCTCAAGCAGACTCCACGCTGAGCGTGGAGCCTGATTTGGGGCTTGATCCCAGGACCCTGAAATCATGACCTGAGCGGAAACCAAGAGTCGGACACTTAACCGACTGTGCCACCCAGGTGCCCCAGTAAATGTGTAATTTAAATAATGTGTGTACTTAAATATCTATTTCTTGAATTTTCAACTATCAAAAGTATACAGGAGCTTCTCACTCTATGTAAGATGAAGATACTGACACATCTAACCTCTCACACCTTTTTGCCCCCTCTACTTATACCTTCTTTTAGCCATATATTTTCTTTAACATTGTCATAGATATAAACAAGAAGCCACAATTACTGTACTTGCTCTCTCTCTAGAGCAATTTTCAGTATTTCTCTCTTTCAGGGCCACAAAGAACTGGCTTTCAGGTTGACAGGCTTTCTTTAAATTCAAGATCACAGACCCCAAATTGGTCATCTTATTCCAGTGTTCTAGAAAACTTACTTTTTCACTCTCCACAATGACTATTTTGTACCTTCTTTCTCGGCCAATGATTTTCCCTTCCACTTCAAAAAAAGAAGTCATGAGGTAAGGCATTTTTCCACATCCCGCTGCTGAATTTAAAATCCTTCCTATCATTGCATACATCCTCTATATATTAATTATACCTCAATAACGCTGAAAAAAATTGAAATTCTCTGTTCTCTTAAATGAGTGCTGTGGCGCCTGGGTGGCGCAGTTGTTTTAAGCACCCAACTATTGGTTTCAGCTCAGGTCATGATCTCAGGGTCCCAGGATCTAGCCCCGAGTCAGGCGGAGTCTGCATGAGATTCTCTCTTCCACTCCCTCTTCTCCTCCTGCTTGTGTTTCTTCTCTCTCTCTCAAATAAATAAATATTTTTTTTTTTTAAAAATGAGTGCTTAGAAGCATTCAAGGCAGTTGACCACTTTGTCCTTGAAATACTTTCTTTGTTTGGTTTTCTGGATAGCCCACATTTTTGGTTTTCTTCTTCCATCCTGTTTGATCTTTTTCACTTTTACTGGATCCTCCTAAACTATCTGCCCTCTAAATGTTTAAATTTATATTTTCTATGCAGATATTCTCTCAAGGTGATCTTAAATGGTTTATAAATTCTCAGATTTATATCTGCATCTCAAATATGAGTTCAACTTCTATGTATCCAGCTGCTTAATTGATACCTTGACTAAGATGTCAAAAGGGGATTCTAGATTTCCAACTCTCTGCCACAATCTCCCCCAAACTTCTTTTCCCTTATATTCCCCACCTCAAAAATGGCACCTCCATTTCCCTTGTTATTAAAGCCAAGAACCTCAGAGTCATTCTTTATGCCTATTTCTGTATCTCCCACATTAACAAGACCAATCTCTTTGACCCACAAACACCATGATGATTCAACCTACCACCATCTTGCCTAGAATAATGCTACAGTCTACTGATGATCTCTTTTTACTTCCACTGCCACCCCCTTCAGTCCATTCTCCAAAAGTAGTCAGAATGTCATTACTTTTCAGTGGCTTTACATTGCACCTGAGTAAAATACAAACGTCTTACCATGGCCTATGAGAATCAGGCTGATCTGATTCCTTCTTGTCACTCTATCCTCAAAGTGCTGGGTATACTTCAGTGAATGAAATAGGCGACTTATGGAGTATTCTGGGGTTTTTGAGGGGGAATACAATATATAAGTACAAATAAATAAAACTATTTCTGAGAATAAGGAGTACCATGGAGACAATTAAACAGGGGATTGTGTTACAGATTAACTGGTATTTGTGGTGTCTTTTAGACTGAATGCTCAAAAGTTGCCTCTCTGAAGGGACACTTGAACTGAATGACACAAAAGAATTTTTAACATTTTCTAAGCAAAGGTTTATTTCTTGGTTATATTATAATCTTACTGAAGATCAGCTGGGGTCTCTGCTCCTTATCTATGTAATTCTAGGACTCAGGGTGAGACAGCAGTCACATCCTGAAACTTGCAGGTTGCTGTGACAAATGGAAAGAGGATTCTGGAGGGTCTCACACCAGGAATGGAAAACTCTAGTCTGGAAGTGATACTTGTCTCTTCCACCTATTGATGTATGACTGGAACTACTCACATGACCTCACCCAAAACAAAAATCTGGGAAATGCAATCTGACCATGTCCTAGAACATAGAGAATCATAAACATTTGTTATTTATTTATTTATAGCATGAGCGGAGGGAGGGACAGAAGGAAAGGAGAGAAAAAAGTCTCCAGCAGACTCTGAACTGAGTGTGGAGCCCAACTCGAGACTCAATCCCAGACCCCGAGATCACGACCTGAGTCGAAATCAAGAGTTGGATGCCCAACAAAGTGAACCATCCAGGCACCCCCAGAAATATTTGAAAAAAACGTTAACAACTACCATAGGCTTTCATGTTCACAAAAGAAAATAAAAAAGAGGGAAAGGCACAGATGCATGCTTGGTAGTAGCAAGAATTCTCCTACAACTATAAATGCCATGGTATTGTTAGGTCTGGTCCCTCTGTAGGTGTAGAATAGAAACAGAAGATGGTTTGGTGAGACTTTCCAAATCTTGCTGGTATCCAATCCTAAGACTGAGGAAATGGTTTCCTACTATTTTATAGAGCTGGAAGAATGAGCCCATAGAATGTTACCTAATTCTCCCTACTAATGATTCCAGTTTGCTCAGCTTCAGTCAAGCTGCCTTAAACTATTCTAAAAGTCAAGAACAGTCTGGAAATATGTATACTCTCCATACCAACATTTCAGAGCAAAAATCAAATAAATGGGCACAAGACTGGTTCATTGATTTTTTATGACTATTTAATTTCAAGAGTATTTCTTGCATATTACACATACATTTGGAAAGAGAACAAAAGGTTCATTCAAGGTTATAGATGCCACTAAGACATACATGTTGTTTCTTCTAATTTTTTCATGGTTTCTTTGTCTTAAAAAAAAAAAAAAAGACCTTAACCCTTTGTCCTGTTTGAACTCTTTCTATTGTGAAATATTTCAAGACTGATGTTAAATATAACAGTAAGCTGAATACCTATGTATACACCACCCATCTTATGAAATAAAATAGTATATATATATAGTTGTCTCTTTTTATAGTCACATTCCTCTTTCTGCAAGCTTCCCCAGAAGTAGTCACTATTCTGAATTTAGTTATCCTTCCTATGCATTTCTTTGTACTTTTACTATATCTCTATATATCCATTATCAATATATAATATTTTGAGATTTTTGCTACTGGAAATGATGGGGTAAAAACAACTGAATAATAATTTTAAAAAAGAACAAGATTTATCCTCCCAGCACATACAACTAAGCAACCAGACAAAATACACAGCGTAATGGTTTTCAGATATTAGACCACAGGCACTTCTCTGAGGAAAATGAAACAAAAGATTTGAACTATGTTATTGCTCCAACGTATAGCCTGGAAAGAATTTGCAGGGAGGAAGTACCCAAATAGAGCCCCCGGGTCTCCCAGAAGTGAAGAGACAGAGTTCGTACAGGGAAAGCCCACTAGCATTTATAGAATGAAGTATGAGAGAAGAGAAAGCTGAACAGGGAGAGCTCCAAATGAGTATTGGTCACATGTATGTTTGAAGAAACTACTTAAGACCAGTAAGAAAACAGGAGAAAGATTCAAGCAGAGCCTTTCCTGAACTCAGACAGGGCTAGGAAAACTTTATGTTATCACTAGCACACACACACACACACACACACACAAATCTCCTCCCATAAGGACTTTCTCAAAATGGTATTGCCTAAGTGTTGGGACTGAATTAGTCCTACACTGTAGTGGACCCAACTAGCAAAGCAAAAAAGCAAGCCTCAAACATACCAACAGAACAAGTGACTTAATTGCATTCCAAAACAAAGACTAAAAATATTTTAGGTAAAAAAATGCAGAAACTCCAACAACTAACAAAATAACAAAAGTAAAATCCATAATATTTGGCATTTTGTAAAAAAAAAAAAAAATTACCAGATATGCAAAGAGGCAAGAAAGAAATGAAATTTAAAAACCACTCAATATAAATAGATCCAGAAATGACAGAGATGATAGAAATAGTTGGCAAGGGGCACCTGAGTGGCTCAGTCGTTAAGTGTCTGCCTTCGGCTCAGGTCATGAAACCAGGGTCCTGGGATTGAGCCCCGCATCGGGCTCCCTGCTCTGCGGCGGGGGGAGGGCCTGCTTCTCCCTCTTCCACTCCCCCTGCTTGTGTTCCCTCTCTCGTTATCTCTCTCTCTCTCTGTCAAAAAATAAATAAAATATTTTAAAAAAAGAAATAGTTGGCAAGAATGTTTAAACAGTTAGAATAAATATCTTTCATATGTCCAAGAAGGAGGAAGGATGAGCATTTTAAGGAGATACGAAAGATGTTAAAAAAATCTATTGCCCAACAATGTAAATATACTTAACCCTACTGAACTGTACACATACAAATGGTTAAGATGGTAAATTTTATGTTATGTGTTTCACCACAGTTAAAAACTTTGCTAATCTAAAAGACAACAAACAAAACCGCAAATAAATGTCTAGAGGTGAAAAATATAATGTTTGAAAAGAAAATGGTATGGATAACATTACCAACAAGTTATACACTGTAGAAAAAGATTAACAAACTTAAAGCCTTAATAGAAATCATCTAAAATGAAACAGAGGAAAGACAGGGAAAAAATATATCAGTGAGCTGTAGAACAACAACAAGTATCCTAACATTAGATATAATTGCATTCCCAGAAAGGAGAGATGATGGGAAAAGAAATTTTGAAGAACTAATGGATGAAATTTTTCCAAATTTAATTAAAATGATTAACTCATATGTCCAAGAACCACAATAAGCCCCAAGCAGAATAAACTAGAAAACAACCACCAAGGTACCTGATAATTATATTGCTGATAAAAATATATAAATATATTATATTGATATATATAATTACATATATACCAGTGATAAGGAAAAAACTTAAAAGGAGCCAGAAAAACAAGACATGTACAGAAAAATGAAGGTAGGAATGACAACAGATTTCTCATTGGAAGGAATGAGAACCAGAAGACAATGAGGTAACACCTTTAAAATGCTGAAAGAAACACCATAGCCACCTAAAATTCTATATACGGTAAATATACATTTCAGGAATGAAAGTGAAATAACGACTATTTCAGACATATCAAAGCCTTAATTCATTTGAGTAAATGTTTGTACATGATGTGAGATAGCTGTCCAACTTCATTCTTTTGTGTGTGGATATCCAGTGGACAACTAATTTTTGACAAAGATACCAAGGGACTTCAAAGAGGAAATTATAATATTTTCAGTGAATGATGATGGACAATCAGCCATATGCAAAAAAAGTCTCAGTCATCATTTCATACCACATGACAATATTAGTTCAAGATTGATCATAATAAATATCCTAAATATAAGAGCTAAAATTATAAATCTTCTAGAAGAAAACATAGGAGAAAATCTTAGTGATTTGGGGTTAAGCAAAAATTTCTTAAAGCATAAACTAAAATAAAATGCATAAACTATAAAAGAAAAATTGATAAATTTGCCTTCATGAAAATTTAAAACTCCTACTCTTTAAAAGACACTTAAGAATGAAAAGTTCAGTCACAGATTGGGAGAAAGTATTTTTAAAACATGTATCTGACAAAGTATTTGTATCTAGAATAAATATATAATTCTTACAACACAATAATGTTGAGACAACCCAGTTAAAACATGAACAAAAGATTTGATCAGATATGTAAAATAACTATTTTGGAAAATATTTTGCCAAGTTTTTAAAGACTTTAAGGCTTCACCTTCCACATGATTCAGTCCCACTCCTAGAGAAATGTGAGCTTATGTTCACATGAAAACTTGCACAGGATTGGTAAGATAGTAGCTTTCTTTGTAATAGCACCAAACTGGAAACAGCTCAAATGTCCATCAACGGGTGAACAGATAAACAAATCATGGTGTGTAATGGAATGTTAGTTGGCAATTTAAAAATGAACAATTGATGCAACAATATGGATAGATCTCTAAATAGTGATGCTGAGTGAAAGAAGTGCTAGAAAATGCAAATGAATCTTTATGACAAAATAATCAGAGGTTTCCTGGGGATGTGCCACAGAGGGAAGAGACAAGAATAGATTATAAACTGGCCCAAGAGAACTTTTTTTTAATAATTTTTTTAAAGATTTTATTTATTTGAGAGAGAGCGAGCACGAGAAGGAAGGAGGTGCAGAGGGAGAGGGAGAAGTAGACTCACCCATGAGCAGGGAAGTCTGATGCAGAGCCCAGGACCCTGAGATCGTGAACTGAGCTGAAGGCAGACACTTAACCAACTGAGCCACGCAGGTGCCCTGAGCCCAAGAGAACTTCTGTGTGCAATGGGTATGTTCATTATTTTGATTGTAGTGATAGTTTCAGGAGTATATAATAAAACAAAACTCATTAAATTGTACACTTTATATATGTGCAGTTCATTGTAAGTCACTTTAGATCTCAATAAAACTGCTGAAAGAAACAATACATGGTATCTTAATGTGTTTTTTAAACTTTGTGTAAAGTTTTATTTTTTGTTTGTAGTTTGTTCTTTAAAAATTCAACATTGTTTTTGAAATCTGCTCATGTTGCTGTATTTACCTATCATTCATACATTTTCACCTTTGTATAACATTTCATCATATGAATATAATAGTATATTCATCTATTTTCCTATCAATGAGTGTTTAGGTAACTATTGATTTTTCACTTTATGAAGTGATGCTTTTAATATTCCTATATGTCTCTCTGTGCACATATATGTGAGGTTTTCCAAGGTATGCCCTGAAGTAGTTTTTGGTCATACCTACTGTTAACCTTAAAAATAAAAACTGGTTATTTTACCAGCAAAAGATGGATTTATTCAGGAATAAAAGAGAATTATAATCTGGGACAAATAAGCAATGGCAAAACCATAGGCAAGTCTGGGGAACAAAGGAGAGGTACCCTTTTTTAAGGAGAAAAGGGGTAAGTTGGGAAGGTTGCTATAAACTGAAAGTCCATTGGAGTAAATTGGGAATTTGATTTCCGGGGACTTCTTGTTGTCTGAGCTGTTGTGTGGGCGGGGCAGGGAAGGTAAAGAAAGTGGCTCTTCCATAGGCTGGGATAGGAGTATCCACCTGCAAGATGAAGTTCTGGTAAGTTCACATCTGTCTCTTCCTATTGGGTCTGCAACTGACTAGGAGTGGTAGGGCAGAGCTTCCCCTGCCAAAACCTACCCATTCCATTTTAGTGAGGTTTTGTGTTACCAATTTTCACACTACACACATCTGCAGCTTCACTAGATCTTTCCAAATTGTTCTGCAGTTTCATTCAAGTTTGTACTTTCATTAGCAGTGTACAAAGTTGAACCATGTTCTGTTCTTTCTAACATCACTGGTCTAAAGTAGTAAATTGTTTTAATTTGCATTTCTTTAATGATTAGAAAAGTTGGGCACTTCCCTGTGTTAGTCATTTGGATTTCCTCTTCTGGATATTGCCTACAATTTGGTGGGAGGAATAAGAGGAGTAATGGGGGAGCCATCTGAATTTTCTCTCAAATGTAGTCAGTTATTCTGATATCATTTGCTGAAAAACTGTCATTTTTCTACTGATTTGAAATGTCACCCTTAACATATACTTATTTCTCCTGTGTGTTTCGTTTCTTTTCTTGGATTTTAATTCTGTTGTAGAAATAAATCTGAGCAGGGCACCTGGGTAGCTCAGTCAGTTAAGCAGGTAAGCATCTGCCTTTGGCTCCAGTCATGATCTCAGGGTCCTTGGATTGAACCCCACGTTGGGCCCCCTGCTCAGTGGGGAGTTTGCTTTTCCCTCTCCCGCTTCCCCTGCTTGTGCTCTTTCTGTCAAATAAATAAATAAAATCTTAAAAAAAAAGAAAGGAAGAAATCCGAGCAAGTAAGGGAATGTAAATGATCCAATCTATTCGTTCCTTCTTATATTGGTAATTTACTACTATAACTTCTAGATGATGTTGATGGGGGGGGAAAACTTTTTCTCTACACTCTTAGGTTCAGTAACTGAAGCCTTTTAAGTTGAATTGACAAAAGACAGATTAACAGGAGAAGAAGGCTTATTTCATATGTGTATGTGGGGGGGCCTCACAGAAACTATGAGAAAACTCTAAAGAGTTGGAACACCTGGCTGGCTCAGTCAATGGAACATGCAACTCTTGATCTTGGGGTCATTGAGAGTGAGCCCCACATTGGTCTCAGAAATCACTTAAGGAAAAAACAAAATAAAACTCTGAAGAGGCAGTCAGACAGGGAGGCTTATGTACAATCTAAAGAAAGGGAAATAAATTTGTGGAGAAATAACAAGACAAAGGAAAATGGTTTTGAGCTTCTAGGTGTAGTAAATTGGGAAATGTAAACTTGTGGGGGAACTAATGGAAGGTAAAACTTATTTTGCAAAGTTTGTGAAATTCCACTTTGGTTCCAACTTTCTTCTTCGTGGCCATAAAACTCCCCCAGAAGAGATTTATGGCAGTCTTTCTTTCTTTCTTTCTTTTCTTTCTCTTTCTTTCTTCCTTCCTTCCTTCCTTCCTCCCTTCCTTCCTTTTTTTTTTTGGAAAATTTTGTTTATTTATTTATTTATTAAAGATTTTATTTATTTATTCATGAGAGACAGAGAGAGAGAGAGGCAGAGGGAGAAGCAGGCTCCCAAGGAGCAGAGAGCCCAACGCAGGACTCGATCCCAGGACGCTGGGATCATGACCTAAGCCAAAGGCAGACGCTTAACCATCTGAGCCACCCAGGCGCCCAGAAAATTTTATTTATTTAGAGCAAGAGAGCATAGACATGCCAGTGTGAGCTGGGGGAGGGGCTGAGGAAGAGAGGGACTCAAGCAGCAGACTGTGTGCTGAGCATGGAGCCCAAGACAGGGCTCAATCTCATGACCTTGATATCCTGACCTGTGCTGAAACCAAGAGTCAAACTGAATCAATTGAGCCACCCAGGTGCCTCAGCTGTCCTCATTTCTTAGAAGTTCCTGTTCTTAGATAAAGGAAACTCCTAGAGGGCTTCTTTCTTTCTCTATTGATTCTCAGTGGCCTTAACACAAAATAATCATATAACCAAATGGCATAATTTGAGGTGGTATATTCTGATCCCCTTCAATGTCATACATTTGGTAGGGCTGGTACCTTCAATTACTGTATTTCTTTTTTAATATTCCTGGATTTTCCTGCATGTCTATTCTCCCATGTTTATGAATTTTAGACTAATTTTATAAAATTAGGAAATTTGAGTTATTAAAATATAATTATTACAGTGTAAGTTATTGGGATTTTAATTGGGAGTACATTGTATTGGTAGTAATTCTGAGCAAATTAATAAACTTATAATAGTGCATCTTCCTATCCACTTACTTGACTTTTGTGTATGTTGGTGGCTTCATGCTTTGCTGATATAGTTCTGATATATTCTTGCTAAGTTTTGCCTGAATATATTTTTTAAAACTTTAACTGTAAATATTTTTTTCCATTACTTATTCTAACCAGCTATTTGTAGCTAGAAAAACTATTCATTTTTGTATATTGATTTAGTAATTAGCTATATTATAGCCTAATTTTCTTGTAATTTTTAAATAGCTTTTGTTAAATTTTCCCTTTGTGTAACTGATGTGGGAAACAAAGGCAAAGAAAACAATTAAATTTCCTTACTGCCTACAGCCCATTGACAAGTCCTGGAAACAGGTATAGTGACTTTCCTCTGGGAGTTCAGCTGCCTCCATGTTAAAATTTTAGCTTAACATTATCCAACCCCCCAGGATCCTGTAAGTCTACTTTAACATATAAAAATTCCTTTGGAAACTTCCTTCATCTCTACGCCCCTTGATACATGTTAGCAATCATCTCCCAAGCATATGACCCACTGATACACATCTGAAGGGTCTCACGACTAGGGTTTTACTATACAGTAATAAATGACATTTTCCTAACAAATGATACATACTAGGGAATATGTCACGTTCACAGTAAGAATCACAGATAGTTTTTCTCTATTTATATCACAACCAAATACTTAAAAGCCTGACATAAGCACGTGTACTCCAACGTGAAATGAGTCACATTACCATTTTCAATAAATCAGCATCAACTTAACATTTCTGAATTCTCAGCATTCTCAAAACCACGATGTCATAAAAAACAGCACGAGTAAGATTCCCCAATCCTTCAGCATTCTGGTGATCATGTGAATTAAAGTGGAGTGGGTTTTTTAAAGCCTTTTGTTCACCAACTTCCTTCCCTATCTTAGACTACTCCCTAAATATCGTATACATCCTTTAAGTTTCTCCACTGAATTGTGACCTTCTGAAGGTCAGGGCATTTTGCCTTTAAGTGTTTCATTCCCTTATCCCCTCCCAGATCCTACCAAGCGTTTGATATGCTTTGAGCTCCCCTCAAACCCATGACACGAAAGAGGCCCGTCCAGTCTCGTGCTTAAATCAGTACAGTGTCAATATCCGTCAGTCATAATTGTGGATCCTCGATGCAACTGTTTTCCTTTCCCGCTGAGGTTTAAAGGGGGAGGGGAATCAACCCCCAAACTATACACTGGCATAGCCCCGAATGGAAATAAGGCAAAACCTTACGAACGAGTACACTCCGGCCTTAGGAAATAAGGGAGTATCTGGGGCTGGATACTACTGGCTTTGGGGATAATTCTTTTCACTACGGGGCCCCGAGGCCGGCAGCGCGGTGCCTGGAGCCTTCCCTGGGGTGGCCATCCGCACAGAGCACGCGCGGGCCACGGGTTACGAGGCACGAGAAGGTCAGCTCTGTTCGCTTCTCGGTCGCAGCCAATTGGGCGTAGCTGGGCATTGTGACACGCCGAGGGAAAGAGCGGCAGGGGAGGGACAGGCTGACAGGGCCCTCTGAACGCCCGGGCGCGGAGCCGGCGCAGAGCGGCGCGGCGCCTCTTTGGCGCGCACGCGCCTCAGCGCGCGCCCGGAGGGGCGGGCCGGGACTTGCCGCTCGCACGCCCTTGGGCAGCGGCCGGGCGCCCGTTGTCCGTTTTGCTTACGACGCGCGCAGTCAGTGGAGCTGGTGTATGTGCGGCAATAACATGTCTGCCCCGCTTCCCGCCACCGTGCCCGCCGTCCGGAAAGCCACCGCTGCGGTGAGTGGCGGCGGCCAGGGTTCGGAGGGGCCCGCTCGGCCCGCTGCAGGCTACCGCCTCTGGCGCGGGGTGGCATCGCAGGCCGGTAGGCGACCGGTGGGTGGGGGCCCTCTGCCCTGCCCGTTGTGGAGGGAGTGGGGTGCGGTGGGGATGGTCGGCTCGGCCCGGGCCCGTATTGCGGCCGGGGTGGAGGATCCGCGTCCCACTCCCCGCCCCCCAAGCAGCCCCCGAACCCGAGTCCTCTGCATTGCGGAGCGAGTGCGGCCCGCGGGACCCCCGGACCCCCGCCCCCCGTCCCAGCGTGGAGGCGTTGGCGTTAGTGGAGAGGCGCCCTAACACGAGGTGACTTTATAGTATGTTTCTGTCGCGTTTGTAGATGAGAGAATCATTTTCTTACCTTGCATTCTTGTTCTAAATTAAAGAAGTTGGAAGATCGCGTGTCTCACAGAATCAGAGGTTTTTTTTTTTTTTTAAGGAAACTTGTGTATGAGGATCTCAAACTTATTTTTATCCCCCCCCCTCCTTTTTGCGATGGAAAAATTTACAGCATTTGTGAGAGATTTTCATGGTTTGACTCGAAAGAGACAAACTTTTTCTTAGAATGTGGTTGGTGATCATTTGCACTTAAGAATGCCTAACTGGTGGGCGCCTGGGTGGCTCAGTTGGTTAGGCGACTGCCTTCAGCTCAGGTCATGATCCTGGAGTCCCTGGATCGAGTCCCGCATCGGGCTCCCTGCTCAGCAGGGAGTCTGCTTCTCCCTCTGACCCTCCTCCCTCTCATGCTGTCTCTCATTCTCTCTCTCAAATAAATAAATAAAATCTTAAAAAAAAAAAAAATGTCTAACTGGGACCTCCTTAAGTGCTAAAACGGCACATTAATTATCTTAGGAACTCAAGGAGAGAAGTTAAGGATTTTTGTCATTTAAGAGGTCTGGAGAGATTAATTAACTTGCTGAGGGCAGTATTCTGTAATTCTGGCATCCACCTTAACCAAAGCTTCAGTGTATAACAATTCTGTGTGGGTTTATTTTGGCATTGCTTATTAATTTTTCCTCTTCTCTTATAGGTGATTTTCCTTCATGGATTGGGAGATACAGGGTAGGTACCCTTATTAGTAACAGTAATGAAATGGGGTTATGCAACTCTATACCATGAAATGTTTAAGAACTCTAGGAATGTGTAAAAGAAGATTGGTAGTCCTACTTACAGTCCAGGAATAAGATACAACCTTTTCATTTTTGAAAACTCCCAGAATTTTTCTCTCATCATCTTAAATTTCTCATTTTCAACTCATGTTTCTGGAACATGTCAAAATTGCAAACTCCTTGAGTTGCTGTGGGGATTAGATGCCAGAGATGGGTGGAATGTTGCACACAGAGACAGTTTGCAATTGAGAGCTCTCTACAGCAGTTTAAATTTCAGGGCAGGTTGAGAAGTAGTTGATTTTGATAAGGAAGTAATAGTAATGTGAGGTATACAGCATTCTGATTGAGTACTTCGATATTCCCTTAGAAGAAAAAATCAGTTGAAGTGCAGGGGAGGCCACTCGAAGATTTATTTGGAGTCTGATCAAACAAATTTTGTTGTGCTAACTTTAGATAATATGACTTATCTTTCCCTTAGGCTTTTTCTCTGTTGAGATGTTTTGTTTTTAATTTAAAGCCGTGATTATCAGAGCGCCTAGCTGGTGAGCTCAGTCCATAGAGTGTACAGCTCTTGATCTCAGGGTTGTGAGTTCAACCCCCACATTGGGTATGGAGCAATAACAAGCAGTGATTTTCTATTTGAAACTTGGGCAAAAGTGTTGTTACAAAATTACAGAACTGGAGGAAAACTGCGGATAAATAAATTTTGATAAAGTAGCCAAAAAACTATTAAATCTTCTTTACAAGGAGGCATTGGGCTAGATTGTTAAAAGTGATTCCTAATATTCTTTAATGTCTAAGTGGAAGTATATGATATACCTTGTATGGAGTTAGGGGAAAGGTTGCAGGACTCTTTTGGCAATCAGGTGGTCCTGTGAAAATGACAGACCTAGGGGCGTCTGGGTGGCTCAGTTGGTTAAGCATCTGCCTTTGGCTCAGGTCATGATCTCGGGATCCTGGGATCGAGTCCTGCATCGGGCTCTCTGCTCTGCAGAGAGCCTGCTTCTCCCTCTCCCCCTGCTGTTCCCGCTGCTCTTCTCTCTCTCTGTCAAATAAATAAATAAAATCTTGAAAAAAAAAAATGACAGACCTATTTCACTATTTATTTAACTAAAAAGAGACTTAGCAAAGCTCTCTTTTGCAACCAAACCCTTCTTAATGCTGAGTTAGGGCGGAACTTGCTACCCTGTAACTTTCCCATCAAGGAGATCCAGGCCTGAATAATCAGTCTAGGAGAAGCAAGCCTCAGTGTAGGAAGGTTCTTTCTGGACGCCAAATTAGCCAGATTCCGTGGACTGAAATTAAAGAGTGAACGTGATGAAGGAAATGAACAACGTGAGATTAAAAATACCAAGAGCATCCATGGCTTCTTGACTAAGAATTAAGTTTATATAAAAAATTAAAGGTGTCCAATTCTAAAAATACTTTGTGAGATAGTACTAAAGAAAAGCTGACTCGGGGTTCCTGGGTCGCTCAGTTGGTTGAGCATCTGAATCTTGATTTCCACCTCAGGTCATGATCTCAGGATGGTGAGATGGAGCCCTGCATTGGGCTCCACACTGGGCATGGAGCCTGCTTAAGATTCTCTCCCTCTCCCTCTGCTCCCCACCCATCTTTCTCTCTTTCTTTCTCTCCCCCTCTCTTAAAAAAAAAAAAAAAAGGCAAGAAAAAAAGAAAAGCTGACTCTAAATTTGTTCTGTCAATACATGTTGAAATTCAGAACCAATCTGACAAGTGGCAATTTTATGTTTATATTTGTCAGGTTAACTTGGAGGATGATGGGGATTAAGTGATTCAGTTTGTTGCTATTAAAATGGACAGCTTTTGCCATTTTTTTGGTTAAGGTTCTTTTTTGTAGAACTAGCCAGGGTGTACTGTCTGGTAACTTAGGTCTTGAGGTCTGTGTCTTAGATTCCTCATGAAAAAAGTGGTGGCCAAATAAGATTGAGAGACCTGTATAATTCTATATTATCAATTCTAATATGTAATTTTCCTCATATTTTTATGTTTCTGAGATTGGTACTCATTTTACTACATGTATGTTTATTGTGGTGGTGATTTTTTTTTCCTTAACCTATTTTTTCAGTGGTTCCCCTCATATTCTGTCTTAGTGTCTAGGAAATATGATATGGCATATTCTCCTCTTGAAAAAACTTACAGCATATGCACTAGCATGTTTAAAGTTCTGAAAAGTTCTATTGTAAAGAAACATGACAACCAGAGTGTTCCTAATAACATGTATAATAAGCTATGAAACTAATATTCAAATAAACATATTTTAGACTATACTGTATGGCATGAGATCACAGTTTTCCTTCTAAAGTAAAACTGGCTTCTGTTTAGGATTATGAAAATGTTGTATTTGTATTGTAAAAAAATTCCAACTGTGAATATGAGAATAATTAGTTGAAATCCTAGAACCCAGAGACACTTGTTTTTGATAGCATTTTAAAAAATTTTATTTTGAAATATTTTCAAATTTATGGAAGAGTTGCAAGAATAGAGATTCCTCAATACCTTTTACCCAGATCCACTAATCTCTTTGTTTATTGAATGTGTTACTATGTTTGCTGAAATTCTTGAGAGTAAATTGCAGTTACCTTGATTTTTCATTACTACACTTTAGCATGCATTGACATTTTTGCAGAGGTTAAGCTAGTCCCTAAGTTTAGGTTTGTTTGCCATTTCCTCATGATTAGATTCATTAGATTAGTTTATGCATTTTTGGTACAAATACCGTATAGGCTATTTGTCCTGTTCAGGGCATCATGTCATGAGACAGATGATAGCCTTTGTCCCATTATTGATGCTAACTTGAATCACTTGATTAAGGTGGTATTTTCCAGGTTTCTCTACTGCAGTTATTCTCCCTTTGTAGTTAAAAAGTAAGTTGTAGGGAGATACTTTGAGACTTTGCAAATTGTATGTTAAACTTTTACCCAGTATTTTCAGCATCCATTGATGATTCTTGCTTGACTCAATTGTTAATATGATGTGATTTTCTAAGTCTGTCTATTAGTTTGCCCCTCCCCACTTAATACAGACTATAGATTTATGGAATGGGTTATATTCCATCATTGTTACTGTGTTTTAAAATTTTTAACTTTTTCTTTTAAAATAACTTCAAATTTGCATAAATATTGCAGAAATAGTATTTAGATCTCCTCATACCCTTTCCTATTACCCAGATGTGAAACATTTGGGCATATTGTAGAAATATTGCCTCATTACTCCATAAAATTTTATTTTATTTTACTTATTATTTTTTTAAGATTTTATTTATTTATTCATGAGAGACAGAGAGAGAGACAGAGGGAGAAGCAGGCTCCCAAGGAGCAGGGAGCCCGATGCGGGACTCGATCCCAGAACCCTGGGATCATGACCTGAGCCGAAGGCAGACGCTTAACCATCTGAGCCACCCAGGCACCCACTCCATAAAATTTTAGTGTGTGTTTTGTAAGCACAAGGACATTCCCCATGACCACTATCATCAGATTTCTTGGTTCTGTCACATTTTCTTGGTTTGACCCAATCATGTCCTTTATGGGCCCAGGATCCAAACCAGGATCACACGTTGCATTTAGTTATCTTTCGTGGCCTTAGTCTCCTTCAGTCTAGAGCAGTCTTTCCTTGTCTTTAATGACCTTGAGACTTTTTGAGAATACAGGCCAATTACTTTGTAGACTTTCCCTCAGTTTGGGTTTGTGTGATGTCTCCTTCTGACTTAAGCCTTTTTGGCAGGAATATCACAGAGATGTTGCCGTGTTCCTCTCAGAGGATTGTATCAGGTGCACACTATGTTGATTTTTGTTCCTTTTACTGGTGATGTTACATTTTTTCACCTGGTTAAGATGGTGTTTGCCCTGTTTCTCCACAGTAAAATAAATAAGGGTATTTACTTAAAAATATTTTGTGGGGAGATGCTTTGATACTATGAAAACATGTTTCTCACCAAATTTTCACCCATAGATTTAGCGTCCATTAATTATTTTTATCTGTATCTATTATTGTGATAGTTCCAGATAATCTTTTTAAAAAATCCTTCATTCTAGATTTTTTCATTGGCCACTCTCCCTTCTCCCTTATTTATTATGTATGTATGTATTCATTTATTCATTTTAAAGTGTCAAATCAGGACAGACTCTTGGATTGCTCTTTTACTCTGAGGGTTACAAATTGTTAAATCTGTCATATTTTTGATGGTCCCATCATCCTACACTTGGCTATCAGAAGCCCCTCCAAGCTGCTCTTATGTCTTTGAGACATGCCCCATCATTCCTTGAGCACTTTCTTGCTTTCTGGTGCAGGGAGATCTTTTCCGGATCATCTTATGTTTTTTCTGCTTCAGTCCTGGGACTCAGCCTTTTTTTTTTCAAGAGCCCCGGTTCCTTTTAGTAGAGAATATTTAGGAACCAAGATCTGAGTGCTTTATGTGCTTATTGCTAGAATCATTACTTCTAGATCCTTTCAGTGGACAGAGCCGGGAGTGTAGCTACATTAACATACATGTGTAGATACACATCTATATCAATTTTGATATTTACATATATTAAAATTAGGAGGTGTATACTGATTCCTCCAGTTCCACTCAGCACCAGTGGGTTTATTCTAGCCTTCCCCCTTTCTGTATTTGTAATTCTATCAGAAACCTGGCTTCCGTTCTGGCAGTTCTGGCCAGTAGTGCACTTTGGCATTGCCCCCCAACTTACCCCCCTCCCAGCTGAATGTGACACCTGAAAGCTCAGTTCCAGTTAAGGGGAGCGGGAAGGAGAAAAGGCGAGGTGGAAAGGTTGGCCCTCTTCATGTAAACTTACCCTTCCCTTCATATATTCCAGGAGTTACTGGTCTGTGTTACCAATCTATGTGAGATTTTTCTAGGCTGTGGAGATTGTAAAGCTTAGAAGAGAAAGTTTCATAAGAAAAAAAAAAAAAAGACTAAAAAACACCAAAAGTTTCAAAGACAGAAACTGGTTAAGTAGATTAAACCTTACTGAGAGGGGTGCCTGGGTGGCTCAGTCGTTAAGCGTCTGCCTTCAGCTCAGGTTATGATCCAGGGTCCTGGGATCGAGCCCTGCATCGGGCTCCCTGCTCCGCAGGAAGCCTGCTTCTCCCTCTCCCACTACCCCTACTTGTGTTCCCTCTTTCGCTGTGTCTTTCTCTGTCAAATAAATAAATAAAATCTTTTAAAAAAAAATTAAAAAACCTTACTGAGAGATCAAATAAAGAGAGGATTGAAAATAATATTGAATTGGCAACATGGGTATATTTTATGACTGTTCATTTGCAAGTCCTTCTATAATCAAGAACTAAGAATTATAGGATGTCATTTGGGGATCATTTAGGTATAAGGACTAGGGAACTGTTCAACTAGTTTAGGCAAAAAGCGATATTTGTGGAAGGATACAAGGATAGCTCTCTTGTATATAAACTCCATGAAGGAAAAGATTTTTTTTTTAATTTCCTTCATATATAATTCACATGCTGTAAAACTGACCTGAGAACACAGATATTTTCTATTTAACTTAATACTGCATCCCCAGGGCTTGGACAGTACTGGATATATAGAACAACTAAGTATCTGTTGAGTAAATAAATGAATGAATGAGGAATTCATGGGGAAAACATAATGGGAATTAGTCACCAAGTATATTAGTTTCCTAGGGCTGCCATAGTAAAAAAAACATAAACTAGATGGCTTCAAGCAACAGAAATTTATTCTCACAGTTAAATAGGCTAGCAGTCCAAAATCAAGGTGTCAGAAAGACTATATGCACTCCCTCCAAAGGCTCTAGGGGAGAATCCTTTGCCTCTTCCAGGTTTAATGGCTCCTGGCATTCCTCGTCTTGTGGCAGTATACTTCCAATCTCTGCCTCCCTCTTCACATGAAGAAATTTTGCCATTTATCTGGGTTCTCTCATTTCTTTTTTTTTTCTCTCATTTCTAATAAGGACACCAGTTACTAGATTTAGGACCCATCCTAATCCTAGCAAATCTCATCTTAATCCTTAACAGATTACATCTGCAAAGAGCCTCTTTCCAAATAAGATCACATTCTGAGGTTCCAGGTGGACATGAATCTTGTGGGGACTATCTAATCAACTACACCAAAGCTATTCTCTCTGCCTTTTGTGCCTTTGTGGTCTCTCACTTTTCCTTCTTTCTATATATTTGCAGTTTTCTCTGCTGACACACTTTCCTTATCACCCCAAAATGGACCACCCCAGCTCTGACTTTATATCACCCCTAGTTCTGGTGTTCATTTAAGAATCTGACCCATCTTCAGGGCACCTGGGTGGTTCAGTTGGTTAAGCGACTGCCTTCGGCTCAGGTCATGATCCTGGAGTCCCAGGATCAAGTCCCGCGTCTGGCTCCCTGCTCAGCAGGGAGTCTGCTTCTCCCTCTGACCCTCCCCCTTCTCATGCTCTCTCTCTATCTCATTCTCTCTCAAATAAATAAATAAAATCTTTAAAAAAAAAAAAAAAAATCTGACCCATCTTGGATGCCTGTGTGGCTCAGTTGTTAAGCGTCCTTCTTCTGCTCAGGTCATGATCCCAGGGTCCTGGGATTGAGTCCTGTATTGGGCTCCCTGCTCTGCAGGGAGTCTGCTTCTCCTTCTGCCCCTCCTCCCCCTCGTTCTCTCAATCTCTCTCTCTCTCAAATAAATAAATCTTAAAAAAAAAAAAAAAAAGAATCTTACCCATCTTGGGTCATTTTGCTCTTAGCCAGGTAGTTTGGTAAGACTCATTAGGACAGGTAGGGGAGATTCCATGACAGTGATATGCTACTGGGACACAGATGGTGATGAGTTGTGTTTCTTGTGGAATCTTTGAGTTTTTAGTTCCACAGCATATTACTTTGGAGTAGTGAACATAATAAAAATAGACTTTAGTTACTTTGTAGTTTTTTCTAAAAGCACAACTGAGAAGTAAAATAGAGTGGATTTGTAGTATTTTTGGGGATATGCCTTGAAATTCACTTTTTGAACCCATAAAACCTTTGTGTGTGTGTGTCTGTTTCGTTTTCTTTTTCTGTTTCTAATAATTAAGTGAAATATATTCTCATTGATGTAGGTTTCTGAACATTAGATTCCTTTTACTGAAGCTTTGTGTAGACTTTTTAAATCTTGAGGTGTCCACTGACTTTGACAATTATCAAAAGGACAAGTTGGCCATATTTTGTATAATTCAGTTATAGTCAAAGATTTTTATACTCTGTGGGGAGCTTTGAAATCATCCAGTACGACCAGCACAAATTATGGATGGGAAAACTGCAGACTGGAAAGACATTGATTCTCATACTGTAGCATGCAAAAAAGTCACCTGGAAGGCTTGATTATTGGTCCCCACCACCAGAGTTTCTGATTCAGTGGGTCTGGGATGGGGCCCAGGAATTTGCATTTCTAACAAGTTCCCAGATGATACTACTGGTCCGGGGGCCACACTTTTAAAAGCCACTAGACTGAACTGTCTTGAGACCATACTTCTAGATAAAGGCACAGTTGGGACTAGAACTCAAGATTCCTATTCCTTTTTCTTATATAAGAGTTCTTAGTATTTTTTTGTAGAAGAGTAGTTGGCAAACAGTAGGCAGCAGTTCAATTCTGGCCTGCCACTTTTTAGAAACTTATTTAATGTTATTTATTGATATATAATTCACATCCATAAAAGTCAACCCTTTTAAAGTGAACAATTCATAGTTTTTAGTATATTTACAAAGTTGTGGAACCATCACTACTTGTTAATTCCAGAATATTTCAACATCCCAAAAAGAAATGGCATACCCGTTAGCAGATACTCCTCGTTCCCTTCACAGGCAACCACTAATCTCCTTTCAGTTTCTATGGATTTGCCTGTTCTGGGTATTTCATATAAATGGAATCAGATGATATATGCTCTTTTCTGTCTAAATTCTTTCACATAGCATGTTTCTCAGGTTCATTCATGTTGTAATGTGTACCAGTACTTTTTACTTTTATTGCCAAATAATATTCTGTGGAGGGATATCCATGTATTGATCTTATGGATATACCATGTTTCTTTAATTCATCAGTTGATGAACATTTGAATTGTTTCCACTTTTTGACTTTTAGGAGTAGTGCTACTCTGAACATCCTTTTGCAAGATTTTACATAAACATAGGCTTTCAGTTCACTTGAATAATTGCTGAGTCAGTGGTAACTGTTTAACCCTTTGAGGAACTCCCAGACTGTTGTCCCCGTGGCCGTACCATTTTACATTTCTACCAACAGTGTATGAGGGTTCTGATTTCTCCAGATTCTCACCAATATTTGTTATTATCTTTCTTTTTGAAGAAAATGATTGACTACCTAATGACTAATCATGTTGATCATCTTTTCATGTGCTTATTAGTGATTTATATATCTTCATTAGAGAAATATCTGTTCAATACCTTTGCCCATTTTTATTTTATTTTATTTTTTTAAAGATTTTATTTATTTATTTGACAGAGAGAGCGAGAGAAGGGAGCACAAGCAGGGGGAGTGGGAGAGGGAGAAGCAGGCTCCCCGCTGAGCAAGGAGCTCGACACGGGGCTCTATCCCAGGACTCTGGGATCATGACCTGAGCCAAAGGCAGAAGCTTAACCATCTGAGCCACCCAGGCACCCCAAAGCACAACAGTTTTTAATCCTGATGAGTTCCATTTTATCTTTTTTTCTTTAGTTGCTTGTGCTTTTGGTGTTATTATCTAAGAAATCATTCCATATCATTGGTATCAAGCTTCCCAGTTGTTAATCTTTTACTACATTGTGTATTTGTGCATGCACTCAAGGTCTTTGTCTCCATAAGTGTATGTATATACATATACTCATTACCTAGTGATCAAAGTCTTTTTTTTTTTAATTCTTTGACATCAGCCCAAAGCATGATTTTCCATCATCTCTAAATACTCTGGTGTTTCCCATACATGAGGATACTGTACATGACCAGCATACAACACTCCAAAGTAGGAAATCAGCATTGATCCAACACTACCATCCAGTCCAAAGAATCCATTCAAATTTTGCCAGCTTTCCCAATTATGTGTTTCCTTCCTGATCCAAGATCCTTTCCAGTGATTTGTGTTTCATTATGAAATAGTTTATTAGCCTCTCATATCCTTTATATTTTTAAAATGTGGAGCCTTACCTCTGTACATTCTGTAGAATGACTGTCAGCTTAGGTTTAATGTCTCCTCATGACTGGACTCAGGTCATTTATTCCTTTTTAATTCTTTTGGTAATAGTTTCATTGGGATATAATTTGATTACCACACCATTCACCCATTTGAATTCTGCAGTTAAGTCTTTAATGTATTCACAAAGCTGTGCAACCATTTTTATCCCTCCAAAAGGAAACCCTGTACTCTTTTTTACCCCCAGATCCCCCTTACTCACAACCCTAGATAATCACTAATCTACTTTCTATCTCTATAGATTGACCTATCCTGGACATTTCATATAAATGGAATCATATAACATATGGCCTTTTGTAATTGGCTTTCTTTACTTAACATAATGTTGTTAAAGTTCATCCATGTTGTAATATATATTAGTACTTCATTTCTTTTTATTGTTCATCATATTCCTTTGAGTAGAATTGCTGGGGCATATGGTAACTCCATGTTACTAGCAGTATATGAAAATTCTGGTTTCTGGGCGCCTGGGTGGCTCAGATGGTTAAGCGTCTGCCTTCGGCTCAGGTCATGATTCCAGGGTGCTGGGATCGAGTCCCACATCGGGCTCCCTGCTCCTTGGGAGCCTGCTTCTCCCTCTGCCTCTCTCTCTCTCTCTGTCTCTCATGAATAAATAAATAAAATCTTTAAAAAAAAAAAAAGAAAATTCTGGTTTCTCCCCATCCTCATGAGCACTTATTGTCTTTCTGATTATAGCCATCCTAGTGGGTGTAAAGTGGTATCTCATTGTGGTTTTATTTGCATTTATGTAATGACTAATAATGTTGAGCATCTTTTCCTGACCACGTTGGCCATTTGTGTATCTTTGGAGAAATGTCTGTTCAGGTCCTTTACCTATTTATTTTTAGGTTGTCTTTTTGTTTGTGGGTTTTAAGAGTTCTTTATATGTTATGTATACTAGACCCTTATTGAATATGGTTTGCAAATAATTTTCCATTCTGTAGTTTGTCTTTTCACTTTCTTCATAGTGCCCTCTGAAGCATAATAATTTTTAATTTTGATGATTAAATTTCTTTGTTGTTTGTGCTTTTGGTATCTAAGAAACCATGGCCAAATCCAATATCACAAGATTTTCATACATTTTCTTCTAGGAGTTTTATAGTTTTGTTTTTTTTTTAATAGATTTTATTTATTTATTTATTTGAGAGAGAGAATGAGATAGAGAGAGAGAGCATGAGACGGGGGAGGGTCAGAGGAAGAAGCAGACTCCTTGCCGAGCAGGGAGCCCGATGCGGGACTCGATCCTGGGACTCCAGGATCATTACCTGAGCCGAAGGCAGTCGCTTAACCAACTGAGCCACCCAGGCGCCCCTGAGTTTTATAGTTTTATCTCTTACATTTAAGTCTTTGCTACATTTTGAGTTCATTTTTGTGTATGGTGTGAGGTAGAAGTCCAACTTCATCCTGTTATATCCCAGCTACTTCTGTTGAAAATATTATTCCTTCCCCATTGATTTTTTTGGAGGCACCCTTTTCAGAGATAAGTTAATCATAAATGGAGGGTTTATTTTTGTATTTTCAAATCTGTTGATTTGTAGGTCTTTCCTTATTTCAGTACCACTCTGTCTTTATTACTATTGCTTTGTAGTAACTTTCGAAATTGGGAAGTGTGAGTCCTCTAGCCTTACTCTCTTTTAAGATTGTTTTGAGCTCTTCTGGGTCTCTTATATGTCCAGCTGAATTTTAGATTTGGTTTGTCAATTTCTGCAAAGGCAGCTGTGATTCTCATAGAGATTGCATTGACTCTATATCAGTTTGGGAGTACTGCCACCTTAAGAATATTAAGTCTTGGGCGCCTGGTGGCTCAGTTGATTGAGTAGCCAACTTTTGATTTCTGCTCAGGTCATGATCTCAGGGTCGTGGGATGAGCCCCTTGTTGGGCTCCACACTCAGCAGGGAATCTGCTTGAAGATTCTCTCCCTCTGCCCTTCCCGCCACTTGCGCACACTCTTTTTCTCTAAAATAAATAAATAAATGTTTAAAAAGAAGAATATTAAGTCTTTCGGTCCGTGAACATGGGATGTCCATTTATATAGGTCTTCTTTAATTTCTTTCAACATTTTTGTAGTTTTCCTAATGAAGTCTCATATATATATATCTCATGTATCTATATACACACATAAGACACACACATGAACTCACATATAAACACACATGTACACATGCAAAGCACATATACAACTCTAGAATAGTGCCTGGCTCACAGCTAGTGTTACATAAGTGTTAAAATTACTTCTCTGTTATTAATTTTTCTATATGTCTTTAACATTTTGGGGAAGGTGGATTAAAATAGAGAAATAATAGAAAATCATTTAATGTTTATTTAATTACTAAAAAAGATTTGTTTAGATTTGTTTATTTAATTTATTTATTTATTTTTAATTTTATTATGTTATGTTAGTCACCATACAGTACATCATTAGTTTTTGATGTGGTGATCCACGATCCATTGTTTTCGTATAACACTCAGTGCTCTATGCAGTACGTGCCCTCCTTAATACCCATCACCAGGCTAACCAATCCTCCCTCCCCCCTCCCCCCTAAAACCCTGTTTGTCTCTCAGATTTGTTTATTTTAGAGAGAGAGTGTGTGTGTGCGTGTGTGAGTGGGGAAAGGGGCAGAGGGAAGAGAATCTTCAAGCAGACTCCTCACTGAGCATGGAGCCCGTCACAGGGCTTGATCCCACAGCCCATGAGATCATGACCTGAGCCAGAACCAAGAGTCTGATGCTAACTGACTGAGCCACCCAGGTACCACGTTATTTATTTAATTTTAATTAATTTTAAATTTTTTAAAAATATTTAATTATTTTTAAAACTTAAATAGACTCCATGCCCAACATGGGGCTTGAACTCACGACCAGTAGAGGTCACATCCTCTACCAACTGAGCCAGCCAGGCACCCTTTAAGTTACCTTTACTTTATCCTTTAACAGAAGTAACATGTAGGGGATCCTAGGTGGCTCAGTTGGTTAAGCAGCTGACTCTTGATTTCTGCCCAGGTCATGATCTCAGGGTCGTGGGATCGAGCTCTGTATTGGCTCTGTGCTGGGCGTGGAGTCTGCTTAAGATTCTTTTTCTCCCTCTCCCTCTGCCCCCCGCCCCCCCAAAAATAAAAAAATTAAAAAAAAATAACATGTAAAAAGTATCGGTTTTAATGTCAAGTGTAAACAAGCAGGAAACTATGTATGTATAGTATCCCATTTTTGTAAAATCTGTATGTTTCTTAAGTGATATACATGAAAAAATTGGGAGGAAATACATCAGAAGATTAACTGCTTATTTCTGCCTTGAAGGATTATCATGATTTTCAGTTTTTCTAGTATTCCATTTTGAACATGTATATGTACATAATACACACAAGTAAAGAATATTAAATAAAGTTATTTTTAGTAGTACAGTAAGCATGTAGTTTATTTATATTTATTTATTAGCATATAGAGTTTAAGATAACTGATTTACTCCTGAGGCAACTTTTATCATTATATGAGAATTCACATTATGTGAATTCTATTATCTGTCTTGCCTACTTTGTTAGGCACGTTGTTGTAAGATTATAAAGAGATAAATATATCTATATTTTGTAAATTGTAAAGCCCTGTGGAGATATATGAAAGAAAACACACTGCTCTTCAGAAATCCGGAGACATCATCTTTATTTGTAGGTAAAGCTTGAGTAGTAGTAGCCTTTGGGTTGTTTCTGCATTGGTAGTGGTGTTTTAAGATGGTCCACACTTTTAAGATTTTATAAGGAGTTAACATTTATCCTTGCAAGTTTTTTAAAGTTACCATTCTGTTACTAACTTACTGGGATTTAAAATGGTATCTAATGGCATCATTCAAATAATTTCTCTACCAGGCATGGATGGGCAGAAGCCTTTGCAGGTATCAGAAGTTCACATATCAAATACATCTGCCCACATGCGTAAGTATTTTACTCTTTACATTTGTGATTCAGAATCTGGAGAGGAATAATTGTGATAGCTTTATTTTCCTAGAAAAGCATGTGAATATAATTAGTTTTTATCCTTTTAAATCATTCAGTTTAAAAATAAAGATTAGTAAATTCTTTAAAACTAAACTGGTAACTTGGCTACATAGAATTTTTTTTCTTTTTTGTTGGGAAATTTAAAATAATGCTTTCTTGGAGGTCAATTGAACTCAGAGCTAGAAAAATTCCTTTAGATATACAAACATCTGAGATCTAAGGATATCCATGAGGTATCTCTGAAGGGGATTTATTTACTTGTCAGGTTTGTGAGAGATCTTTATTTACTATGTTGAAAACACTCTAAATTTTATCAGCTAAAGGCAATGTGTGTGCTGTGGAAAGAACACAGGTTTTAAAGTCTTATAGATTTGGTTTTGAATTCTGAAAATGTTTGTGGATGTCAGAAACTATAAAGTTTTGAGCAAACTCAGAAAATTGCTGAGATTGGCAAGGTTTTAGGTCAAAAGGTTGCTGAGAAACAATAGCTGTGGAAAAGACAAATGGGATTAGATACGTGCTCGGAGGTTAGTAATTCATCCTCAGAAGTGGTAGTAGCAGTAGAGCTGATAAATGTGAAAGAGGAAATGGAAAGAGGAAAAATATCTGATGAGGTAAGAAAACTTCTTTCCCCTTTTTATCCTGAAATAGAAAGTTTAATCTGACCTCTGTAGGCTACAGCTGAATACTATGGCAAGAATGGCTGTGTCCTCTATTATTCTGATTCACGTATGAGACAGAATTCTTGATTATATTAGAATTTCTGCTGTGTTGTTATTGGCCCCAGGATTGATTTGATTTAAAGCTATTTCCCAGTCTAGGGAAGTTCATGTTCTCAAAGAAATTTTGATAAGATTTTGTGACCTCTAAGGTAGACTTGTTTTATGAGTTAGGAGGTTAGTGGTAATATGTAGTTCTAGTGTATTTATTTTTCTTTTCTTTTGTACCTAGCTGTATTCAGGTTATCCAGCAGATTTTTCATCACAGACCTGAATTGGGTGTAGTGGACACCTAGGCAAAACTTATATTTCCCATATTTATTTAGAGGTCTCTTAAATAACCAAGTACATAGATAAAACTTAGACTATAAGCAAAAATGTAATCTGACCATATGGGAATTGATGTACTATATCTGTGCGGTAAATTGCTCATTTCCTAAACCCTTAGCCAGAGTCTCATATTTTATACATTTCTAACTCTCTTGGTTACTTGTTTTCCTTGTCATGTCTGGTTTGAAAGTGTTAAATAAGGGAGTTGAGAAAGGAAAATGTTTTTTATTTGCCAAGCTTAGTCCTTTCCAGCTGCTGTTCCATCTTCAGAACACATTTGGAGGATACGTAGAAAAAATGACACAGGTGTGGATGCAGTGACACAGTTCATATGTTAAAATTGTGGAGTACAGTTTTGTGTAAGCCTCAAGTAATTATTCTTAATTGATGAAATTTATCAGGTTTTATGCCTTGTCACATTACTCTTATTTTGCTGTTTTTTTTTTCTTTCCCGTGTAGACCAATTATGCCTGTAACATTGAATATGAACATGGCTATGCCTTCTTGGTAAGTATCAGTAAGAACTTATTTATACTTAGTTTTTGTCTTTTCTTTCTTTTTTAACTGGAATTGTTTTCCCATGTGGCAATTTTTAATTAGCTATTTTTAGGCTGCAAAGTTATAGAATTAAATTTAACCTTAAACCTTTAAGCTTAATCTTAAAGTTTTGTATTTTAGACTCGGGTAAACTTAAGGAGCTGCACCAACAGGTAGAGAAACAGGAGAAAATGGGTAGACAGAAATACTGTAGAAAATATTTCTTACTGCTTGATAAACCTTTGCTGGTTTCAGTGACCAACATTTAAATGACCCGATGTGGCATACACTCTAATTAAGTAACAGCCTTTCACCCTTCCAATATCTTGCCTTCCTGGAGAGTTGACAGGTTTTTAAGGAAACCACTTCCTCTTCCACACTCTCAAGATATTTTCACATTCCCTTGTATTTCTTTTTTAATTAATTTATTTTTTTAAATCTCTCAGGGGTCTTGTTTCAGTTTCTACCATGGAAGCAGGACAATAAAAGCAGCAGATTGGTAAAAGCCATTCTTTCCCATCAAAATCTAGTTCAGGGGCGCCTGGGTGGCTCAGTTGGTTAAGCGACTGCCTTCGGCTGGGGTCATGATCCTGGAGTCCCTGGATCGAGTCCCGCATCGGGCTCCCTGCTCGGCGGGGAGTCTGCTTCTCCCTCTGACCCTACCCCCTCTCATGTGCTCTCTTTCATTCTCTCTCTCAAATAAATAAATAAAATCTTTAAAAAAAAAAAAAATCTAGTTCAGTGATGCTTAGTGTCATTTTATTGATTTTTAAAATTTTTAAAAATTTTTTATTTTTTAATTAACATATAATGTATTATTTGTTTCAGGGGTATAGGTCTGTGATTCATCAGTCTTACACAATACCTAGCACTCACCACAACACATATCCTCCCCAATGTCCATCACCCAGCCACCCCATTCCCCCACCCGCCTCCCCTCCAGGAACCCTCAGTTTGTTTCCTAAGATTAAGAGTCTCTTATGGTTTGTCTCCCTCTCTGGTTTCGTCTTGTTTAATTTTTTTCGTCTCTTCCCCTATGATCCTCTGCCTTGTTTCTTAAATTCCGCATATCAGTGAGATCATACGATAATTGTCTTTCTCTGATTGACTTATTTCACTTAGCATAATACCATCTAGTTCCATCCATGTCATTGCAAATGGCAAGATTTCATTTTTTTGATGGCTGCATAATAATCCATTGTATGTATATGTGTGTGTGTATGTACACCACATCTTTTCTGGACATCTGAGCTCTTTCCATAGTTTGGCTGTTGTGGACATTGCTGCTATAAACATTGGGGTGCCGGTGCCCCTTCAGATCACTACATTTGTATCTTTGGGGTAAATACCTGGTAGTGCAATTGCTGGGTCATAGGGTAGTTCTATTTTCAACTTTTTGAGGAACCTCCGTACTGTTTTCCAGAGTGGCTGCACTGGCTTGCATTTTCACCCTTGTGTGTTTTATAGTCAGGAAGTAGAGTCAGTTCTTTGTTCCTCTAAGCTACTTCCAGTCTGTTGTCATCTCTTCTTGTTCCTACCCGTTTCTTATCCACCCCTTCACTTCCTTTTTCTCTCTTCTGGATTCCTTAGAAGTTTTCACAAGTTCCTGCCTACTTTGCTCATTGGTTCTTTCATCTTCCCTCTCTGGCAAAATTCTCATCCAGAACCAAAATTTTTAGCTAATGTGGCTAGAGACCGTAATGAAAGGATGTAACTTGATACAGAAATGGAAAGGGCCAGAGGAAAGCTTCCCTTGGGTCTCTAGTTGGAGGTATCTACTATGTGTGATGAAAATGTTTTGCAGAATGTGGATAGAGCTCAGTGTAATTCCTCTGCTCAATACGTATGAAGGTAGTGCATGCGAGAATGACATGGTAAAGTAGTTCTGTTCCATTGGATTGACTTATGATGCAATAGAAGGGAAAGGAATGGCTGGAATTTATTGCAAACTTTTTAGAGGAGTGTGCGATGAGATTCCTGCTTGGCTGTAAGATTGGACTAGGTATTTTCTTAGATGTTCTTACCCTAAAATTATGTGGCATTGTGATTTTTTAACATCAGAATCTGTATCTAGTTGGTGAAAGGAACATGTAGAATGTCAGAATCATAACAGAATTTAAGTTAATTTTTTGGACTCTTGTAGACATTTTATTTTGAGTTTCATGTTCATGGTTAGCCCTTTTTATCCTGAATTTAGTGAAACATACCATGAGTACATATTTTTAGAATCAAATAGCTCTTTTAAGATTTTGCCTTATTTTCCAGGTTTGATATTACTGGGCTTTCACCAGATTCACAGGAGGATGAACCTGGAATTAAACAGGCAGCAGAAAATGGTAAGTACAGAAACATTTTACAAAGACAAAAGCATTCTTATTTTAGTAGGTTCAGTAGTTTTATTGATGTTGATGTAATAATAAACAATTATCTCAACTTAGGAGGTGATGCTATTTCCTTCCTTTCTGATCAGTCTCTAACTTGTTTGCCACGATGGCCCCATGGACTCCCTTAACTATAAATGAAGATGAGGTGAATGGGGAAGAATGGCCTTTATCAAACTTCATCTCTGTTGGATACATAATTTTGCCTTGATTTACATAGACTAATGGAGAAAATAGCAATTTAATAGTTGCGGCCAGTTATCTTCATTAAGGAGACTTGAAATAAGGATAGGTATAGTGATACAATCATGTATAACACAATTTATGTTGGTTAATTTTAGTGTGGTAATAATAGATGCCACTGATCGAACACTTAGCTATTAAAGAAGCCAGGTAATTCTTATAAATCATCTCATTTAACACTTCTATGACATAAGTCTTAGCTCTACTTTACAGAATCTCCAAAGTGTGTTCTCTGGTTGGTATTCCATGTTCCTTATGGACATGATAATTCCATTTATTTTTAGGGTGCAAGCATAAAGAACACTAGTTTATTGGGAGAAATCTAGTTTTAGAAAATGTATAGAGGCACCCTTTTATGTACTGAAGTATTTACAAATAGATGGGATCACTGGGATTGACTTGAGAATAATTGGGTGGTGGCGCAGCAGGTATTGATGACACAAGCCTGGCTGTGAATTAATTGATAGTTGCAGAAGTGAGGTGATACGTACCTGGGAGTTACTGCACACTCTTTCTATTTTTAGATTTGTTTGAAAATTTCCAAAATAGCTTAAAAACCAGTAGGATCCTTTTTAAAAATGTTTTTAAAGAACTCTTAAAAACTTTAAAACAGGGAAGATACACTCAAAATGCAGTGGAGATTTGAGACTGTCAAACCAAGAACACTGGCTTTTTTAGGATCATCAATAAGTAGGTCAAATCGAGAATCCTAGAGCTAGGATTTTTTCAAACAGTAATAAATGACAAAAATAGGTTTTGGGTTTGGGAGTGAGTTGTGAGATAGGGAGGGGCAGGGCCTTGTGGAGAAGACTGGTAAGCCTGGTGAGTTCCAGAGTGAAAAGTTCCATCCTAGTGATAGAGTTGGCCTGTGACATACAAGCCATTTCTTTCCTTTCCAAGGTGATGTATTATTGGAGAAAGTGAGGCTCAGACTCAGAGCTAGGAAAGAATGGAGCCTCTGTTTGAGGCCTACAGGAGTAAGCTCCTGAACAAAGAAGAGAGTGCTCAGGTTAGGTCCAGGGAGCACAGTGGTGCCCTTGCCCGTATGCAAAAGGTGATTGAAATGGGAACGCACTGCTCCACCGCTGACGTCTTTGTAGTTTGTCAACATTATCTCAGCGTTTGGTGTAACCTTGAGGGGTAAAGCTTTGTGAAACTCAGGGGAAGTAGTCCCAATAGCTTGCCAGGTGGCAAGTGAAGCAGAGGGAGAGGGACAAGCAGACTCTGTGCTGAGCACAGAGCCTAACGCTGGGCTTGATCTCACAACCCTGAAACCATGACCTGAGCCGAAATCAAGAGTTGGTGCCTAACCTACTGAGCCACCCAGGCTCAGTCCTGCCACTTGCACAGTCTCCATCTGACTGAGGCTGTGCCGTCTCCCCTAAATAAATCCCTCACATTTCTCAGCACTTCTTTTATTTCTTAAGCCCTCTTTGCTGTTCTCTAGCCCATTCTTCCATGCCATAGTCAGGGCATTACTTTTCATACTCATTCTAACTCAGTACTAAACTTTATATAAAAAGAAAATAATTTTTCATTTGGGCATTTGTTTTTTGCAGTGTTTTAGAAAAAACAGATTTTTATTTTTTGATAAGCAAGAAATATGAACTTGGAAATTTTAATCTTGAAAAATGAAACTCTTGGGGCATCTAGGTGGCTCAGTTGGTTAAACATCTGCCTTTGGCTCAGATCATGATCCTGGGGTCCTGGGATGGAGCCATGTGTCGGACTCCCTACTCAGCGGGGAGTCTGCTTCTCCCTCTCCCTCTGACCATCACCCCTGCTCGTGCTCTCAGTTGTACTCTCTCGCTCAATAAATAAAAAATCTTTAAAAAAAAAAAATGAAACTTGCACATATGTAAAAACGAAAGGACACAGTTTGTGTAGTTACTAAAAAAACACTGGACAGATTATAAAGAAAAAGAAAATTCTAGGAGTCATCAAGTTTTATAGTTAATGATCTGTGTCAAAGTATTTTGCAGAAACAAAAGAACTCATTTGATTTTTTTCCCTGCATCATTTACTGGCTATAGGAAAAATTAGTACTACAGTTTTTAAAAATAATAGAATGAAGTTTTTAAACACTATAAATCACAAACTGTATAATATATTTTATATTTTAAAATGGTAACTTTTAGGTACAAATCCTGTGATTCATTGGAGAGAAATATAAATGTATATGAGCAGAATTGACCATAGATAAAAGAATATCTGTTGATTGATAAGAGAAAGAACTGTTTATAAATTATGTAAGAAATAATTGAACAGTTAAAGCAACACCTGCAAAATGAGTTTTATAATGAAAATACATTCTAGGTTTGTATTTTAGTAGAGTATTTAGTAGAGTTTTTCACTTGTTTCGACCTTTAATATACTTTGTGCTTTTCTTTTTTTTTTTAAAGATTTTATTTATTTATTTGAGAGAGAGAAAGAGAATGAGAGAGAGAGAGCACATGAGAGGGGGGAGGGTCAGAGGGAGAAGCAGACTCCCTGCTGAGGAGGGAGCCTGATGCGGGACTCGATCCTGGGACTCCAGGATCATGACCTGAGCCGAAGGCAGTCGCTTAACCAACTGAGCCACCCAGGCACCAACTTCGTGCTTTTCTATAATTAATTGTATCCTATTTGAAATGGTGTCTTTAGGCTTAACTTTGAAAGTATTAGTGATTTAATTTTATGTTGTTTTTAGTAAAAGCTTTGATAGAGCAAGAAGTGAAGAATGGCATTCCTTCTAACAGAATTGTTTTGGGAGGATTTTCTCAGGTAAGATGAAGTTTGGGTGATATGTCATTGGTATATTTATCTAGGAGTCTGTGGGTTCTGTCGTTTTCTATGGAGGAGTCTTTTTTTCAGTACATGTTACAGAATCTGATATACTGTGTTTTTTTTAATATATATATACTGTTACCTTTAATGCTGAATTAAGTTTGAATGGACTAGATGTAGTTAATTATGATAATATACTCTTTTGCTTTTCTAGTTTTCTCTCCAGCAATTGCCTTCAACTTCTAGATTATGTCTTGAAAGTCAATTTATTAATAAGTAAATTGATTAGAACTTGGAATATATTTTCTTAAAATAATTAGGACACATGTAGTTTAGGTATCTAAGTTGATGCTGTGTACCCCTTTAAACAAAATTCTAATTTGATAAACACAAGTATAATTCCCCTGTCCTAGGAGGAGACTACTAATAGGAACAGTAAAGTAGAAAACAAGAGAATTTCTTCCCTCTTTTTGTCACAGATTCCCAGTGGCTGAGCCCCACAAACCCCCCCTTGGGGCAAAATCCACAAAGTGTCCCACAATGCTGGAGGTTGCTGGTTGTTCCCCCTGGGTTCTCTTCTCCCACAACAGGAACCAGACACTCTGGGGATACTCTCCAGGTGGCGCTGCACTGGCTTGGGAGAGGGGCAATGCAGTCAGCGTGTAGCCATTTCTCTTACCTTTCAGTGTGGTCTCTCTTGGTCTCTGTGGTGCAGGGGGTGCCTCAGCCTCACCCTCTCCCCGCCATGTGCTAAGATTCTCTCGGTGGTGTCCTGTCCATGATTAGATGTTAGTTCTTTTAAGAGGGAGCAAAGTTAGGAATGACCTGTGTCCCATCATGCTGATGTCACTCTATCATCTTTACTCTTTCTGTCTTATGAAAGAGATTGTAGATTTAAATATGTGATGTTTATTTTTGGCATCTTTCTTCTTCTGTCTGTACTTTTTCTCCTACCTTCTATACTTTTTCTGCAGACGTAGTTACCTCGTATTGACCTTATATCTTTCTTTCAGTTTATCACATGTTCACCTTTTCACCCATCCCAAATTGCTCTAGCTTCTAATCTGTAAAGCTTCTAAATCAACAACTTAGTGTTCAGACTACCTGAATTAGGACAATGTCAGAATTATGGAATTCTTTAGAAGTTAGAAGTCAGTAGGAAGATAGGTTGTCAATACAATATAGTAAAAAGATGTTACTGATTTGGTATTTGTTGAAGTCAAGATAATGTCTATTGTAATGCACATCGTGATGTAAATGTAGGTACAGAAATGAATACTTGATTTGAATACAAAAGCTAACATAGGGGACTGTATAGTTGAGATTCGTTGATTACAATTTTCAGAAAGGAATTCCTCTTACCTTAAGCAAGAAAGAGCAGGTTATGAGTCTGTGGGATCACATCAGGAAAACCAAGGATGAGAATGAATCAGAGCCTCAGGAAATAGCTAAGATTTGGAAAGCCCTCACGGCTTTCTCTCCATCTCCTGTTTTTTCTGCTCATCTGCTTCATTTGCCTCTTCATCTACAGTTGGCGCTCTCCACCTTTGCAGCCTGTAGCTTTTCCAGTTCTTGAATTTACAGGTTACCGTTCCAGCCATCCAAAGAGACAGACTGACAGTCACTGAATCCCAATTTCAAAATCTTGAGAAAAGGAACATGACTATCTTGGATGAGAAAGAATCTCATGTTCTCATGGGGCCCAGTGACCCACAGGCATGGTCAGAGTGACGTGGCATCCAGATAACTAATGGGAATGCTCTTCCCAGAGCGCCGGGTATTGTAAGCTGGGTAGACAGATACTCTGAAGGTGTCTGCTACAGAGTCCTTATTATCTTGACTTTTTGTTGTAGAAAAGATTACCAGCTTAAAGACTAGGTTTGATTTTATACCTAAGACTTTTCAGAGGAGCAAATAAGTATAAGTTTAGAATGTTCCTAAGGCAGTTGTAAGTGCATTTAAATATACAATTAACTGTTTCTTAACTGATTGGGTGGTTGCTATGTTCTCACAGTGGTCTTCAGTGTAGAGAATCATGTCCTTTAGGACATCTTGGGGTGGAGTATGTATGTATTTATGCTAGCTTGCCTGATTTGATTTGACATCAACCACACAGGTTGATTTTTTTCTTTCATGGACATCATTAATAACAAGAAATCTCTTAAGTTGCTGCTAGCAGAGGATGTGTTCCACTGACTTTTCTCTGCTTGTCTTTCCAGGGAGGAGCTTTATCTTTATACACTGCTCTCACCACACAGCAGAAACTGGCCGGTGTCACTGCACTCAGTTGCTGGCTTCCACTCCAGGCTTCATTTCCACAGGTAGCCTGAATGATACCTGTAACATTACTGATAATGTTGGGGAGAGGTTCATTTTTTTTTTTTAATTAATCAACTATATATTTTTAGAGAAGTTTAAGTTCATAGCAAAGTTGAGCAGAAAGCACAGTAAGTTCCTATCGGTGCACAGGCTATGGACACCCTGCAACCCTGTGGTACATTTGTTAGAATGTGTCAGGTCATCACCCAAAGCCCATAGTTTACATCAGTCATCCTTTTTAAAAAATAATTTTCCTGGACTTTTGTGATGTACTAGTAGGCTTTATCTGAATACTATATTGTCTTTATTGTGGATTGCAGAGACTGGAGTAAGAAATAAGTCCTTTTGTCATAAATCTTATATTTGAAGTGTTTGATATATTTTAAAATGTATATATAAATTAGGACAGTGTTTTACACATAATATTTTCAAAAGTTCAATATTTTTACTGCTTGATAGCAGAATTTTACCATAGAATAGAATTTCTAAGTACTCAGTAGTGTAAAGCAGTATATAATAAACATGGGAAAAGTGGATATTTATTTTCAAATTCACTTTTAAATCTAGGATTTTGGGCTCCTGGGTGGGTCAGATGGTTAAGCGTCTGCCTTCGGCTCAGGTCACGATCCCAGAGTCCTGGGATCGAGCCCCGCATCAGGCTGCCTGCTCCTTGGGAGCCTGCTTCTCCCTCTGCCTCTCTCTCTGTCTCTCATGAATAAACAAATAAAATTTAAAAAAATAAATAAATAAATCTAGGATTTTTTTCCTCATCACTGTATAGTAATTCTTTGGTGTCTTATACATACTAAGTGCTGTTTATTAACCATCTTTTTTTTTTTTTTAAAGATTTTTTATTTATTTATTTGACAGAGAGAGACACAGCAAGAGGGAACAACAAGCAGGGGGAGTGGGAGAGGGAGAAGCAGGCTTCCCACCGAGCAGGGAGCCTGACGCGGGGCTCAATCCCAGGACCCTGAGATCATGACCTGAGCCGAAGGCAGACGCTTAACAACTGAGCCCCCCCACGCGCCCCTATTAACTATCTTATTTAAATCAATTAAATAAGAACTGAGAAGAACATGATTCAGTTAAAACATACCTCTCATCTCAAGACACTGTGAACATATAAAGAATAATTAAGAAAGAGTCTTCTACAAGGAACCACTTCATTGGGAAAACAGTAATACGAGACAGGGTAGGGGCACCTGGGTGGCTCATTTGGTTAAGCGTCTGACTCTTGATTCCAGCTCAGGTCATGATCTCAGGGCCATGAGATCAAGCCCCATGTCAGGCTCTGTGCTCAGCTGGGAGTTTACTTGAGATTCTTTCTCTCCCTCTCCCTCTGCCCCTCTCCCTGCTTGCGTGCTCTATAAATAAATAAATAAAATCTTAAAAAAAAAAAAGCAAGACAGGGTAATCATATGTCCTATAAAAGTTTAACTAAAGAGTTGTGGGGAGTATAGGGATAGAAGGAATTTTAGTTCCGTGGCCGAATAGAACCTATGATGTAAGTAACATACTGTATGTGCATATTGTCTATAGTTGTAAATGCCTGGCATATAATACTCTATACATTTGAATAAATAATACTAGTTTTCTTTTATTTTTTGCAGGGGCCTATCAGTGGCATTAATAGAGATATTTCTATTCTTCAGTGCCATGGAGATTGTGATCCTTTAGTTCCCCTAATGTTTGCTTCTCTTACTGCCGAAAAGCTAAAAACATTAGTAAATCCAGTCAATGTTACCTTCAAAACCTATGAAGGCATGAAGCACAGTTCATGTCAACAGGTAATTGGAAGCAGTGATTACAGACACATATTTGCAACTTTTTTCATGTGATATTTTTAACATAAGTAACATTTGATTGCTTGGGGATTTAAAGGAGTTAATGAATTCACATAGAATCATAGGTTGGCAGGATTTAGATCAGCATTTATTCAATTTAATTCAACAAACATTCACTGTTTTCCTATTGCATGCAAGCTTTGTACATAACTCAAAGATAAATAAAAAACAGTCCTTTTTATTAAAATTTAAGCTAAATTAATAAAATTTAAAATTTAATAGGGGAGGATATATATCCAAATAATTGTGTAGAAAACAGAATGTGATAAGTGTTATATTAGAAGTTTTTAAAGTTCCCTAAAACACTGAGAAGAGTGAGATTAATTTTATCTTGAGAAGTACTGAGATCATGAAGAAAAAGCTAGATTTAGAAGAATGGGTAGGATTTTGATAGCAAGTGTGCAGAGAAAGGAAAAGGGAAAGCAAGCTGTCCAGTTGGGCCATAGTGTTATGAAAAGCTGGCTGTCCTAGAGCAGGATGCCATTCATAAAGTAGGTACAAGGAACAGTTTTAGGGTAATAGGAAGGAGATAGTACTGAGTTTAGTGAACATACTGAGATTGATGTACCCCCCATGATAACAAAATGGGATGTTGGAAATATTTGTCTGAGGCTCAAGCCTGTAATAGAGATTTAGAATAATTGCCAATATTATTAATCACTGAAGAATTACCATGGGAGAATATCATGAGAAAAAAGCCGAGGGATAGAACTTGGGAGGGGATTAGAAAGAGTTAAATGTGGAACGAGAGTACAGGAGGAGAGAATTTCAGTACAGCACCTGACTGGCTCAGTCGGAAGAGCATGCAACTCTTGATCTTGGGGTTGTGAGTTTGAGCCCCATGTTGGGTGTAGAGATTACATATATACATACACAAACTTCTTTAAAAATTGGTTAGGTTATTTAAGAAAAAAAAGAAAAGGGGTCCCTGGGTGGCTCAGTCAGTTAAGCATCTGCCTTTGGCTCAGGTCATGATCCCAGGGTCCTGGGATTGAGTCCCACTCGGGCTCCCTGCTCTGTGGGGAGCCTGCTTCTCCCTCTCCTGCCTCCCCTCCGCTTGTGCTCTCCCTCGCTCTCTCTCACTCTATGTCAAATAAATAAAATCTTAAAAAAAAAAAAAGAGAAAGAGTTTTAGAGTGGGAGGGAACAGTGTACCATGATTCAGAGAATGATTGAGGAAAAATAGGCCAGGAAGAAACTACCCAATAGTAAGCCATCTGTGACCTTGGATATTTGGGGAGATGGAGCCTGCAGTGGATTATGTAAAGTGGATAGAGAAATGGGAAAAGTAGAGGCAACATGTATCAACCTTTATTAAAAATTAGGTTTTTGTGAAGGGGGAAAAAAGTAAAAAAAACTCTCTTTAGTGGATGGGAGAAAAAGACTCCCTTGGCGGGGGAGGGAGGAAGAAAATGCGATGAAGAGAAGATAATAATCTAATGGGGGAATCTTAGGGAGATCTAATAATGTAAATAAGCCCTAAAATGGGTAGTGCTTGCCTTCAAAGAGGAGAACAACACTTAAGAATCTAGAAGAGGGTGGATGAATATGAACAAGGATTGCTGAGGTAGTACTAGTTGAGAGTTCCCATTAGATCCTCTTTGTCTTTTCAGTAAAGTAGGAGATACGGTCACTTGATAAGAATGAAGGAGGCCTGCATCGGTTTGGAGACTTGAAAAGGCCTAAAATAAAAATTAATTGCCAAGCATTGAGGTAGTCCCTAACAAAACTGTTTTGTAACCACTTAGCCTGGCTGAATCATTTGTTTTACGGACAGAAAAAAGTGTTAGTAATATGATTTATCCAGAAAGATAAGGGGGCTGGGATTCTAGCCTGTTACTGAGAACATAGTTGAAACCATCAGCAAGTGTTGAATCCAGAAAACAGGTAGGCTGGCACTCTGAGTATCCAGGAGGGACTGAGGGTCTAGAGCATTGGTTTCCAAAGTAGGCTTTATATCACAAATACCCTGGAGCTTAATAAACATTCAGACACCAGAACTCCAAACTCTGCAATTCTGATTCAGCACATTGGGGGTTAGCAGGTAAACTCAGGTATTTGTGTTTATATGGATGTGTTTTTAAAATAAAAGTTCCAGGGACGCCTCGGTGGCTCAATGGGTTAAGCAGCTACCTCTGGCTCAGGTCATGATCCCAGGGTCCTGGGATTGAGTCCCACATCGGGCTTTTTAGCAGGGAGCTTGCTTCTCCCTCTGCTTGCTGCTCCCCCTGCTTGTGCTCTCTCTCTCTGACAAATAAATAAATAAAATCTTTAAAAAATAAAAAAAAAGATGCTGTTTACCTAATCTCTACACTCAGTGTGGGGCTGGAACTTACAAACCTGAGATCAAGGGTCGCACACTGTTTGCACACCCCAAGCATGTAACTTTTGATCTCAGGGTTGTGTGATCAAGCCCCAAGTTGGGCACAGAGCTTACATAAAGAGGAAAAAAAAAAAGGTAAAATAAAAGCTGAGGATTCTTTGTGCAATCACATTGGAGAACATTGGACTGAATGATGAGCAGAAAGTGAGAAGAGGTAAAATGGTAGGAGGTATTGTTACCAGGAAACTTCCAGGACTTTAGAACATTGTAAAATAGAGCACTTCTGTGCTGTGGCTTTATTTTCTGAGTGACTATAAATTATAAGGGTGAAGGCTCTTTGCATGGCTAATTTGTGGGTCTGTGGGGTTAAACCTTGAAATACTAGAGATTATAGTAGGAAATTATTTGAGGGGAGTGAGAAAACCGAACCACATGGCAGGAGTCTTATAGAAACGTTTCTTTTGTAATAAATACTTGATATATTCTTTTTCATCTTTCCAGGCCTATCATAGGTACATGGTGTCTTTTAAATGGTTGGTTGTATGTAAATCCTTGTGAAAGGCACAAAATATTTTCTGCTACGGATTTAGCATTTCATTCTAATGAGGGAAAGTTAAAAGCTAGGTTTTCCTACCCATGCTTAGTTGACCGTAATTGTATCCTTACTGATATTTCTCTGGATAGGTTTTGTTACTTCTAAGCCCCCTTCTCTCCACCCAACCCCTGTGTTTTATTTTGTTCAGGTATAGCAAAGTGCAGACCATTATCATGGGACTGCATAATAGTTGGGAGCTATCATTTGAATGTACAATAATAATCCTAGTCGCAGGAGATGTTCTGAAATTTCTATTGAAGCCTCATTTCTCTGTTACAATTTTTCATTTAATTGAAGTAGTAAAAATATGGTTTCACCTTACCTAGGCACACCACAAATTTAGTTGGTGGTATTTTAGTGGGGATTTAATTTCTGATTTTGTAACTGCTTATTAAATCACTTTATTCCAAACAGGAAATGATGGATATCAAGCAGTTCATTGATAAACTTCTACCTCCAGTTGATTGATGTCACTAAGAGGCCTTCTGTAGAAGTGCACACCAGCATCATTGTAGTAGCGTATAAACCTTTTCCCGTGCCCAGTCTTGAAACTTCTAATGTTTGCAGTGTTAAGATGTTTTGCAAATACACACCAATGACACAGACTACATGATACTATCTCCTTGTGGGAAAGATGGTCTTCTTTTAGGTTTCTATACATGTATTTGTATAATATGATTCAGAATATACTAGTATTAAAATAGGTGAAGCACCTAAGCTTCTTTTTCCCAAATGTAATTCAGCAAAATAATAAAATACTGTAACCAGATTTTTTATTACATCATTTGACAATTATTAGTATGCTTAATGAAAATTTGTTTAGGTATAAATGAGCAGTTAAGATATAAATGATTTATGCATGCTGTGACTTAGTCTGTGGACTTATTCCAAAATTACTTAGTCACCATGCATTATCTGTATTTTTATATATGTATTCATTATATACTTAATGATTGTAATACATAATGAGAATGAGGTGTTACTACATTATTCCCAATAATAGGGATAATGCTTCTAAGGTCAATAAAGAGTAATATTCCTCTGTTCAGTTAATGGCCCTTTTATTTTGGGGACCAGGCTTTATTTTCCCTGATATCATTTCTATTTAGTATTTTTTTTTCATCTCTAGAAATCTGTTCTTTCTTTTTTATCCTTCATAACAGACCAAATATTGCCTCCTTGCCATAGACATCTGCTGCCAATACATGCTGTAGTTTGACATTCTGAATCACAGGTTTGATGGTATTTAAAATGTATTTACACTTGTATAAAGAAACCTTTAAACTTCCTACACTACTTATTTCTTAAACTGTACCTTAGTCCAAAGTTAGACCTATATAGTTATTAGAATCTTCAGTCTAGATAATGGGAATAATTCTGTGGTTGTATTTTTCTGTAATTAACTGAAAGAATATGTAGGTCATATTCTAGTATGTTCTGGAATATTTAAGACAGATCTTAAAAACTAATTTCTAAGATGATTTGCTCTAAGATGATTCTCCTCGAGCGTAGTTTTAGTTTACTTGTTATACATATGTTTGAAACCAACTACTGTAGAAAATGAACAGTCCATTAGAAAATTTTGCTTTATTTTTATCTGCCAGTGAACTTTTTTGAAAACTTCACTTTAGTCAGATGGTTTTTTTTTTTTAATTTAGTTTTTGTGCAAACATAAAAGTAGCAATTATTTGACTTTAAGTAGTTGAATTTTTCAGATTATTGGTAAAAATTATTGGGAAACAAATTTATGGGTGATAAAGATTAATTGCAACTCAATACATAGGGTGTAGTTACCACAGTTTAATATGTAGCAAAAATGTATACTTGATATTTCTGAACTGTTGTTAATTTTTCTGCTGTATTCCAACTGACTAAAACAATGTTAGGAATGCATCTTTATAAATGGGTGCTAATTGATAATGGAAATAATTTAGTAATGACTGTACAGAATGTTAATAATGAAGCCATATGTTTATGTCTGGATTTAAAATTTTTAAACAATCATTTACTAAGTCATTTTGCTTTACCTTGAAGAATATAAATTGTTGTTTCAATTATACAAATCAGCAAGATCTAATTTATGGCAAGAAATATTCCGTTGAAATGTTGTGCTCTAATGTGGGAAAATGTAAATCTTTTTCATGGTTTCTACCAATGTGAAATAAAATTTCATTCTGACTTTTCTGTGACTGCTTTCTCAAATACTATTTTTAATATTTGGGTTTGCTTTCGAATGGCTGTCTATACTGAAAAGGGGGAAAATGGCAATGCAATCATAACATACATTCAGGAGAGAATTTTGATGATGGTATGGTTGACTTGGAATAAAACGAGGCATGAGAAAAGCTTCTCCTGTTACTCAATTTGAATAAGCTAAAAAAAATTCTTAAATTTGGTTTTCAGTGTTTCTAATGTGTTTAAGAAGTTTAGTTTGGTGTTTCCAAGCCTCCTCCTTTCATGCAGTATTCATGGGATTTTTAAATTAGTGTCATGAGGCAGTATCCAAATAGTTTTTCTCCTTTTATTTCACTGTTGACTTTTTTTTTTTTGAAGTGAACATAACCTCAAGATTTTATTGTCTTCATAATATTAACAAAATATGAAGCTTAGAACTGGATCACTTGGCCCTTTCTCTTCTTATCTCCTCCCAGTTCAAAATGCTTGCATCTCTTAATAGCCAGCATTCTCTTAGATCTGCAATTGGGCTCAACACATTCAAGCCTCAGCACAATCTTCTTTGTAGTTTTAGCCTTTTTCCAGAAAATCGGCTTAGTCTGCCCACCATAGCCACTCTGCTTCCTGTCATAACACCGCTTTCCCTGGGCATAAAGAGAATCTTTGCCCTTCTTGTACTGTGTCACTTTGTGGGGCTGGTGCTTGCCACACTTCTTGCAGAAAGTCCGGCGGGTTTTAGGAACGTTCACCATGTTTGCGAGAGCGCTATTGGCATTGAAAAAAAGCTCACTGTTGACTTCTAGCATTTCCCAGTAAAGGAATCCTTTCTATCCCATCTCTTAAACAGTCCTTCACTTTCTGCTTCTGAGTACTTAAAATTGACCAGCTCATCTTTTTGTGAGGGAGCTTGTTCCATTTTTGGATCACCCTAATGGTAAGGGAGTTCTGTATACCAAAATATTGTCTGCAACTTCTAGACTTCACAACAGCACCTTATTTCATATGATAATCTTTTATTTCATCATCCTTTTTCAATTATTGTGTTCATGGTTAGATGTGGTCAGGGTATGGTATTGTTAATCTCAATTGACAGCGGCAGTGTCTTATGTATATATAAATAATTGGGAAATTTGTCTCTTGAAATCAGTGTTATGGCTATTTTAAAAGTAGATTCACGGGGTGCCTGGGTGGCTCAGTTGGTTGAGCGACTGCCTTCGGCTCAGGTCATGATCCTGGAGTCCCGGGATCGAGTCCCACATCGGGCTCCCTGCTCGGCGGGGAGTCTGCTTCTCCCTCTGACCCTCCTCCCTCTCATGCTCTCTGTATCTCATTCTCTCTGTCTCAAATAAATAAATAAAATCTTTAAAAAAAAAAAAATTCACGATGAGCTCTTGGCTAGTTCAGTCAGTAGAGCATGCAACTCTTGATCTCGAGGTCATGAGTTCAAGCCCCATGTTGGGCATAGAGTTTAATTAAAAAAAAAAAAGGTAAAAGTAGGGGCGCCTGGGTGGCTCAGTCGTTAAGCGTCTGCCTTCAGCTCAGGTCATGGTCCCAGGGTCCTGGGATCCAGCCCCGCATCGGGCTCCCTGCTCAGTGGAAAGCCTGCTTCTCCCTCTCCCACTCCCCCTGCTTGTGTTCCCTCCCTCGCTGTGTCTCTCTCTGTCAAATAAATAAAATCTTAAAAAAAAAAAAGGTAGATACATGACATATTTCCACCCTCCTAACAACATACCATTTTATTTTGTAAAAATTACTAAAAAGTGAAAAGTAAGTAGTTGAGATATTCTAGGCACTATACTAAGCATTTTAT
Organism: Leptonychotes weddellii; assembly: GCF_054177405.1. Taxonomy (NCBI): domain Eukaryota; kingdom Metazoa; phylum Chordata; class Mammalia; order Carnivora; family Phocidae; genus Leptonychotes; species Leptonychotes weddellii. Next base: position 102,249,986 of record NC_138372.1, on the reverse strand, counting down.
ATTCTTTATTAATATAATCCTTACATCAACTTTATCTTTTGTTTTATAGGAGAAACTGATAGCTAGAGAGATGAACTGTTTGCCTATAGTTACAGAGCTATTAGTGTAACAGCCAGGATTCAGAGTGATGTGCCTGACTCCATGGTCTGCCCCTGTGAGGTAATTTAAATGCTGTAAACAAAAAAGCTTATTCCATATAATTCAGAACACTTAGAAGTGCCAAATAAACTAGGGTAAAAACCAGCTTACCATAAAGAATTACAATCTCCAGTGCCCAGAGAGAACTGAAAAGGAAACTAAAAACCCATATGGTACACCTAACTTTGGGGCTCAGAAAATAACTCACTGGCGAATAGCCAAGACCCTTATAAGGGCTGCACTCTGTGCCACAAAGTGAACTAGAAAAACATTCTGCCTCCTCAGGAAGGAAGGGAAAACTTACCTAATCTGGCCAGGGCCCTGGATTGGAAGAGGGAGCTCTTCTCTTGAAAATGTTTAACTAGGAGCTTCTATTCATCTATATTTGGATTTTGAATTTATACTATTTCTGAGGCCTGGAAAACATAAGCTCCTAAGTTAACATCAAGAATCTCCTTGGACTGGCTCTGCCTCTTGAGCACCTGGAAGAAGTAAGTTCTTTATGGAGATGACATCTCAACATAGGCAGCATAAATTGCTGAAAGTGAGCTCAACTCCCTCAAAGTACAAACCAGAGGAGGGAACAGTCTACCTGCCACAAATGATTCCAGGTGACACAAAAGCTAGAAAGATCATTAGACTCTCGGGAACTTAAGAAACAGGAAGTATGAGTATTAAGTGGAGACAAAAGAATAAACAAGTGTAAACACAGTACCAGAAATCGCAAGTTGGAAAAAATTTTTCTAGAAATGAAGAACAGCCACTCAAGTAAAAAATATTTCAAATGAGAAGCACTACTTATGACAATAAAGTATTTGAAATAACGCAATGTGGAATTACAAAGACCATCAAAATAAACTATCCTACATCTATACAATTAGAATGTTATACAGCTATAAAGAAGGAATGAGGATGCACTGTACTAATTTGGAAAGGATTCAGAATACATTATTGATGGAAAAATAGTGTAAAAAACTAAAAGGGGTACAGGAAATAAGACCTATATTTGACTTGGTTAGAATTTACATTTTAAAAACCAAAATGCTACAAGGACGTTAAAAATCCAATGAAAGTGGTTATAGAGCATGAATGGGGAAGGAATGAAGTGGGTAAAGACTGGAGAGGAATAAGCCTGCCCTGGGTATCCTTTTTTTGTTCTTCAGATTTTTTATTGTGGTAAAATATAACAAAATTTTACCATTTTAACCATTTTAAGTATATAGTTCAGGGGCATTAAGTGTATTCACATTGCTGTGCAACCATCACCATCCTCCATCTCCAGACTTCATCAGTTTCTCAGAGTGAAACCCCATACTCCTTATTGTTCAGATTTTTAATTGTGTTATGACCTCCACAGAATATTTAAATGGGTGAGTTAGCTGTATTGGACACAACAGAATTGGTTTGAAATGGTGTGTGAAAGCTCTGAGGAATTTACTCAGGAAAAATCCCAGCAAGGAAAAGGAAGGGTAAGAAACTAGAAAAATAAAATTAAGAGGTCCAAAATAAAGCTAATGGAAGTTGCAGAAGGAGAGAACAGAATGAGAGAGAAGCAACGTTTGAGGATAAAATGGCTGAAATTTTTCCAGACTTCAGGAAGGGTAAGAAACCTCAGATTCAGGAAGCAAAATGAGTTACTAACAGGATAAACTACCTACCTAATGAGACATTTCATGATAGAGAGCACAACTGACCACCATAGAAAAAGATAATAATAGCAGCTAGGAAGAGCCTACTTAAACTGTCATACGCAGTACACTTAAAAAGAATGCCAGAGTCAGAATAATAGAATAATACCAGTTGTAGAGAAAATGGCAATTTGAAACTTTCTATATAGGCAAACTCATTTAAAAGAAGGGCAAAAGAAAACCATTTTTTAAAGATTTTATGTATGTATTTGAGAGAGCGAGCATGAGCGGGGGCGGGTCAGTAGGGAGAGGGGCAAAGGGAGAGGGAGAAGCAGACTCCCCACTGAGCAGGGAGACCCCACACAGGGTTTGATTTCAGGACCCTGAGATCATGACTTGAGCCGAAGGCAGATGCTTAACTGACTGGGCCACCCAGGCGCCCCAATAGAAAACCATTTATAAGTAAGTAGAAAGTTTATAAGGAAGAGTGTACTGACAGAACCTTTAAAAGATGTTCTTTCAGAGGAAGGAAAAGGATCCAGAGAAAAGGAGAGCTACAAGCAATGGTAACTAGAGAAGCATTGATTGCATAAAACTAATCCTAATTTGGGAGCTGAAACACTAGATAAAAATGCAAAAGTACATGCAAAAGAATATAAAATATAAAGAAAATATCAAATATAAAAGAATAAAAAATTGTATCTTATATACCAGCAATATTTATAATTGCTCAACACAAAAAAGAAATACTTACGTGTAAATCTAACAAATCATGGACAAGATTTGGAGGTTGAAAACTACAAAAGGCTGATGAAAGACATCAAAGGAGATCTAAATAAATGGGAATCTATATCATGTCCGTGGATTAAAGGACTTAACATAGTGAAGATGTTAATTCTCCCCACATTGATAGTTTGACGCAATTCCTATTAGAAACCCAGCAAGATTGTTATAGCCGTACACAAGATTATTCTAAAATTGATATGGAAAGGCCAAGGAGCTAGAATACTTAAACTATTGAAAAAGAAAGTGGGAGGGGAGCCTGGATGGCTCAGTTGTTTGAGTGTCTGACTCTTGGTTTCAGCTCAGGTCATGATCTCATGGGTCTTGAGATCAAGCCCTGCTTAGGGCTCTGTGCTCAGTGGGGAGCCTGCTTGAGATTCTCTTTCTCTGGCCCTGCCTCTGCTTGCTCTCTCACTTTCTCTCTCTAAAAATAAATAAAAAAATAAATCTTCTTTAAAGAGAAAAGAAAGTGGGAGAAATCTATCAGATTTCAAGACATTATATAGTAATAAAACTATGTGGTATTGGCAGAGAGATAGACACAAGATGAACTGAACAAAATAAAGCAGAAATAGCCCCACATGAGGGCAGCCAAGTGATTTTTGACAGAGGTACAAAAGCAACTCAATAGAGGAATGATAATCTTTTAACAAATCGTACTGGAACAATTGGATATCCATAGACCAAAAAAGTGAACCTAAATCTCATACCATATACAGAAGTTAACTCTGTATAATGAATTATGGATTTAAATGTCAAATATAAAACTATAAAAACTCTAGAAGAAAACACAGGAGAAAATATTGGGATGTAGGGCTCGAAGTATTTCTAAATAAGACACCAAAGTAAAGACAACTAAAAGAAAAAAATTTACTTGGACTTCATCAAAATTTAAAGCATTTTTGCTCTTTCAAAGCCCCTATTAAGAGGATGAAAAGACAAGCTAAGACTGGGAGAAAGTATCTCCAAACCACAAATCCACATGCCCAGTTTGTAGAATACATAAAAGAACTCTAAAAACTCAACTGCAGCCATCAAAAGGAATGAGATCTTGCCATTTGCAATGACGTGGATGGAACTGGAGGGTATTATGCTGAGCGAAATAAGTCAAACAGAGAGACATGTATCATATGACCTCACTGATATGAGGAATTCTTAATCTCAGGAAACAA
>NC_138372.1:102205240-102246165 GCF_054177405.1 Leptonychotes weddellii | reverse complement strand
TAGCCTGGTGACGGGTATTAAGGAGGGCACGTTCTGCATGGAGCACTGGGTGTTACACGCAAACAATGAATCATGGAACACTACATCTAAAACTAATGATGTAATGTATGGTGATTAACATAACAATAAAAATTAAAAAACAACAACAACAACAATTAGAAATAGGCAAAAAACACGAAGAGATATTGAAGATGCTACATAGATGGCAAACAAGCACATGAAATATATTCAACATTACTAAGCCATTAAGGAAATGAAAAATTAAAACCACAACGAGATTATCACTATATACCTATTAGAACAGCTAAAATTGGGGTGCCTGGGTGGCTCAGTTGGTTAAGTGACTGCCTTCGGCTCAGGTCATGATCCTGGAGTCCCGGGATTGAGTCCCGCATCGGGCTCCCTGCTCGGCGAGGAGCCTGCTTCTCCCTCTGACCCTACCCCCTCTCATGTGCTCTCTCTCTCTCATTCTCTCTGTCTCAAATAAATAAAATCTTTAAAAAAAAAAAAAGAACAGCTAAAATTAAAAATGGCAATGCCAAATGCCTGTGATGTAGAGAACTCAGATCTCTCATATGTGGCTGGTGGGAATGTAAAATGGCATAGACACCTTGAAAAAGTTTGGTAGTTTCTTTAAAATCTAAATATAACAGCTATCATATGACCCAGTAGTTGTACTCTTGGGCATTTATGCCAGAGAAAGAAAAACTTACATCCACACAAAACCCATACATGATTATTTATAACAATTTTATTCATAATAGCCAAAAAGTAGAAACAAAATTATGGTGCAACAATACCATTGAATACTACTTGGCAATAAAAAGGAATGAATTACTGATGTACACAACAATTTTGCTGGATCTCAATGGCATTATGCTGAGTAAAAATGGCTAATCTCCAAAGTTCACATATGGTCTGATTTTATATAACTTTGTCAAAATGACAAAATTATCTAAACCGAAAACAGATTAGTGGGTGCCAGGGGTTAGAGATGGCTGGGGAGAAGGTAGTAGGTGTGACTATAAAGGGACATCATGAATGAGATCTTTGTGGTGATGGAATACTTCTGTATCTTGATTATGGTGGTAGTTATATGAATTTATACATGTGATAAAATGAGAGGACTATGCACACAAAAGCATCAATTTCTGGGTTTTGATATTGTATTATAATTATGAAAGATGTAACTATCTCTACAATTTCCTTTCAACTGTGAATGTTTCAAAAGAAGTTGTTTTTAAATGTACAATGGGAGGGATGATAGAATTTGAAATATTCTATGGTTCTTCTATTTTCTGAGAGTAGATAAGAAATATTTATTCCCTTTAGATTAGATATTCACAATGTAAAGCTAACTAAAAAAAAAAACAACCCCCCCCCAAAAAAAACCCAAAACAAACGTATGTAACTTCCAAACCAGTGGGGATGGGGATGAAATAAAGAAAGCTCAATTTAAAAGACAAGGTAGGAGGAAACATGTAAAATGTAGAACAAGATATTTCATGGTATGATAGATATAAATCCAAAAATAATAGTAATTACAATTGTGAATGGATAAATTTGCCAGTAAAATGATGGAAGTTATCATATTGGACAAAAGAATCACATGAAGCTACATCGTAGTTACAAGAGATTCTGTTTAATTACAGAAATATTGAAAGTAAAGGGATGGGAAAATATAAGCAAATATTCCCTAAAGTAAGCTGGCTTATCCTATATTAGTATAGTGTAAAGTAAGTTTTAAGGCAATGAACACATGTCCACACAAACATGGATGTTCATAGCATTATTATTCATAATACCCAAAATGTGGAAAGAACCTAGATGTCTGTAACTGATGAATGGGTAAATAAAATGGGCATATCCTTACAATAGAGTAGTATGCAGCAATAAAAAAGAGTGTTATAACACGGATGAATCCTGAAAACATACTGACTGCTAAGTGATAGAAACTAGTACAAATGACTTCATATTGTATGATTTCTTTCATAAGAAAAAACAGAATAGGCAAAGCTGTTTTTAAAAATAGACTTTAATGCAAAGGGTATTATTAGAGATAAAAATGATCACTACATCACGATAAAAAAGGTAATTCTCCAGGAAGATATGCTAATTTTTAACATGTACGTACGCAATATAGTCTCAAAGCAGGTAAAACAAAAATGATGGTGACATCAGTGAAAGAGGTGGGGTAGGGAATTCCAAAGTCCTATGCTTCCACACAAATACCAAAAACAAAACAAAACAAAACAAAACTGGCCCAAACTGTCAGAATCAGCTTTATGGATCTCTGGAAAATAGTCAAAGGTTTCCAATAACCAAGTGAATGCTTAAGAAAAACTTGATTGAAACCCCATACAAAAGTTTTGCGTCATTTTAACTTACTCTTTTTAGTCCCCAACTTCTAGGTCTTGAAGATGGAAGTCCATATTCCCAACGTAGGTTCCAGATATTGGAGAAAGCAAAGCAGATTTTTGTTTCCAAAAAATTGTGGTTGACTCTTAGGTGGCTCCTTGAAGGACTAACACAAAGGCCTCCCGTCCCCCTTTATTTTTCTTTTTTAGAATTTTTTTCTGGCCTAACTCAGAATTCTCAGGTTGGAGAAATAGCTACAAGAAGGTGATTCCTCAAAAAAATATTTAAATGCAAAGGAACCATCCACTGCCACCTGGGGAAAAGAATATAAGTTGGGGCAAAAATAGATACACTGAAAAACCTGGGAAGAAAAGGGTAGGGAATGAGATGCCTTGGGGAATAAAGGCTTTGAAAAGCTTGCACACATTCTGGTAAGTCTAGAAGGCCATGTGCATGTATGGGCAGCGTGCATGCTTAAAAAGACCTGAGAATGCTCTATGCGCTCATCTCTGGCTGATCTTGAAGCCCTTGGCAAGCAAGATATGAAAGTAAAGGCAAAGTTGTAAGCTTCCCAGCTGAATATTATAGGCATGCCCCAACACACATGGAGCCCAGATGCAAACACTGGGAGTTGCTGCTGTCTTGTCTCCAGGCATTGAAGGAAATCTCTGAAATCACTAGGTGGACAGTAAGCCAACAGAGACTTAGGGATCACACATGACAATAAATTTAGTCTTTACTAAAAAGAGCTTAGAAAAGTCACTAAATCAAACACAACAACTAAACAAAAACTATAACCCACAACCAACAACAACTCTGATTTCCAAAGTTACATTATAATATTCAAAATGTTAAGTTTTCAACAAGAAACAAAGCATGCAAAGAAACAAGAAATTCTAGCCCATTCACATATAAAATAAAAGAATATTAACATAAACTGCCTCTGAAGAAGCTGAAATGTTGGAGTCACTAGACAAACACCTTAAGTCAACTGTCTTAAATATGTTCAAAGAACTAAAGTAAATATTGGACAAAGAATTAAAAGAAACCAAGGTGGGTGGGGGGATGGGGTAACTGGGTGATGGACATTAAGGAGGGCACTTGATGTAATGAGCCCTGGGTATTATAGGCAACTGATGAATCATGAAACTCTACCTCTGAAACTAACAATACACTATTTGTTAATTAGTTGAATTTAAATAAAAGAAAAAAATTAAAAAATAAAGAAATCAGGAGAGGGGAGGAGTTAAGATGGCAGAGGAATAGGGGCCCTAAGTTCATCTGGTCCCTGGAATTCAGCTAGTTAGTTATCAAATCATTCTAAACATGTACAAAATAAATCAGAGATCTGAGAAAAGAAATGCTGCAATTCTACAAATAGAAAAGCTATCACTTTTTGGAAGGTAGGAGGTGCAGAGAGAGAGATGTGAATCCGGGGCAATATATTGGAGGATACCATATGGGGAGGAGCCTGCTTAAGGAGGCTACCACGAAGTATTATATACAGTGAAGCCCAAAATCAACTTTTAGAAGTCTACTGTGGTAGGGACCTTCCTGGCTTAAAGGCGTTCAGGTGGCAAAGTGGGGCAGAATCCCAGGTGGGACAGCATGGTCTCAGGATACCCGAGGTCACAAGAAGAATGGGGGTGCCTGAGTGCAGCAGAGTTCCCAGGCATTGGAGCAGGGAAGCCGGCTGAAAATAGTCTAGGCACCAGTTTTCTTTTCAATGTTGCCATAAATTGCGAACCACTGCACAGTTGGTGACCGCTCTCTGGGCAGGGGCCCAGCAAAAGGTAGAAGAGTGGTGAGACCAACTTCCTCCCCCAGGAGGAGGGCGAGAGTTCACACCACAGGAGTCTGTAAAATTTGGAGCCTGGAAACTGGGTTGCATGCCAGAGATAAAAATGCTTGGTCACAGGCTGGGTGAACAGAGAGTTTGGATGCAAATCAGGGAGACAAGAGTGATTGACTGCTTTTCTGTAAGGGCTCACTGAAGAGTGGGGGGCACAAACTTTCAGCTCTGGGGCTAGACATGGGGCACTTCCATTTTCATCCCTCCCATTGGTGCTAAAAAACCTCAGGGAGCAAAACAGCGCCACATAGTGGAATCCTGAGCCATTTACACTGACCTCTGGCAAGGGGAGTGCAATTCCCCAGGGCAAAGACACCTGAGAATCAGCACAACAGGCCCCTCCCCAAGAAGACCAGCAGGAACATCTGGCTAATACCAACTTTACTGATCACACAAAACTGCAAAACTCCAGGGCTAGGGGAAAACAGAAAATAGCATTCATGTTTTTTTGTTTGTTTTTTGTTTTAGCATTCATTTTTTTAAATTATTCTTTAGTCTTTAAGTTTTATTTTTTTTCAGCTATCACTTTTTTCAAATCTTTTTTAATTCTTTTTAAATTTTTATATAGTGTTACATATATGTGTACTTTATATATGTATATTTTATAATATAAATACATATATTTTATGCATTATAAAATTATTATGTTTATATGTATTATAAAATACAGGTATTTATAAATTATATTCTACAAATATATATAAATATAAATACATATAAATATATAAAATATATTTTATAGATGTATTTTGTAGTATATATATTAGTTTTTATTTCCATTCATTGTATTTTATTGTATTTTTGTATATACATGTTTTTATTTCTTCCCTCTTTTGAGATCTAGTCTCTTTAACAAACAGACCAAAATATACCAAGGATCTAGTTTATTGTTTCGTTCTGTTTTACTTCTTGTTTGATTTTTTCTTATTTTGTTTTGTTTCTCTTTTCTTCTGTTTTTTTTTTTCTGGTGCTGTTATTTTTGTCTTTTCTTTCAATTTCTTCTATTCTTTTCTGGGCATAATGACAAGACAGAGAAACTCACCCTAAAAGAAAGAACAGGAAGAAGTACTCCCTGCCAGGGATTTAATCAATATGGATATAAGTAAGATATTAGAACTAGAATTCAAAACAACGATTATAAAGATACTAGCTGGGCTTGAAAAAAAAGCATAGAAGACACTAGAGAAACCTTTATTGTAGAAATAAAAGAACTAAAATCTAATCAGGCGGAAGTTAAAAAATGCCATTACTGAGATGCAAAAAGAAATGGAGGCTCTAACAGCTAGGATTAATGAGGCAGAAGAGAGAGTCAGTGATATAGAAGACAAAATGATGGCGAATAAGGAAGGTGAGAAAAAGAGAGAAAAACAACTACTGGATCATGAAGGGAGACTTCAAAATCAGTGATATCATAAAGCAAAATAAAATTTGAGTAATAGGGGTCCCAGAAGGTGAACAGAGAGAGAGGGGCAGAAGGTTTATTTGAACAAATTATAGCTGAGAACTTCTCTAATCTGGGGAAGGAAACAGGCATTCAAGTCCAGGAGGCTCCGAGAATCCCCCTCAAAATCAATAAAAATAGGTCAATGCCTCAATATATAATAGTGAAGCTTGCAAATTTCAGAGATAAAGAGAAAATCTGAAAGCAGCTCAGGACAAGAGGTCCTTAAACTACAAGGATAGAAACATAAGGTTGGCAGCAGACTTGTCCACAGAGACCTGGCAGGCCAGAAAGGACTGGCAGGATATAGTCAACATGCTAAATGGGAAAAATATGGAGCCAAGAATACTTTATCCAGCAAGGCTGTCATTCAGAATAGAAGAAGAGATAAAGACTTTTCAGGACAAACAAAAGCTAAAGGAACTCATGAACACTAAACCAGCCCTGCAAGAAATATTAAAGGAGATCCTTTGAGGGAAGAGACAGCCCCAACGTAACAAAGATCAGAAAGTAACAGAGACAATCTACAGGAACAGTGACTTTTTAAAAAAGATTTTATGTGTTTGAGAGAGAGTGAGGGAGAACGAGATAGCACAAGCAGGGGGAGGGGCAGAGGGAGAAGCAGGCTTCCCGCTGAGCAGGGAGCCTGATGTGGGGCTCAATCCCAGGACCCCAGAATCATGACCTGAGCCAAAGGCAGACGCTTAACCAACTGAGCCACCCAGCAGCCCCAGGAACAGTGACTTTACAGGTAGTACAATGGCATTAAATTCATATCTTTCAATAATTACTCTGAATGTCAATGGACTAAATGCCCCAATCAAAAGACACAGGGTGTATCAGATTGGATAAAAAAAAAAAAAAAACAAGACCCATTGATATACTGCTTACAAGAGACTCATTTTAGATTGAAAGACACCTCCAGATTGAAAGCGAAGGGGTGGAGAACCATTTATCATGCTAATGGATATCAGTAGAAAGCTGGGGTAGCAATCCTTCTCTCAGACAAACTAGATTTTAAACCAAAGACTAATAAGAGATGAAGAAGGACACTATACCACAATAAAGTGGTCTATCTGACAAGAAGATCTAACAATTGTAAATATTTATGCCCCTAACTTGGGAGCAGCCAATTATATAAACCAATAAATAACAAAAATAAAGAAACACATTGATAATAGTACAATAATAGGGGAATTTAACACCCCACTCACAACAATGGACATCATCTAAGCAGAAGGTCAATAAGGAAACAAGAGGTTTAAAGGACACACTGGACCAGATGGACTTAACAGATTTATTCAGAGCATTTCATCCTACAGCAGTAGAGTACACATTCTTCTCGAGTGCACACAGAACATTCTCCAGAATAGATCACATACTGGGTTACAAATCAGGTCTCAACTGGTACAAAAAGACTGAGATTATACCATGTATATTTTCAGACCATGATGCTTTAAAACTTGAACTCAATCACAAGAGAAAATTTGGAAGGAACACAAATACATGGAGGTTAAAGAGCATCCCACTAAAGAATGAATGGGTCAACCAGGAAATTAAAGAAGAATTTAAAAAATACATGAAAGCAAAAGAAAATGAAAACAATAGTTCAGAACCTCAGGGATGTGGCAATGGCAGTTCTAAGAGGGACGTACATAGCAATACAGGCCTTTCTTAAGAAACAAAGGTCTCATACACAACTTAAACTTACACCTAAAGGAGCTGGAAAAAGAATAGTAAATAAAGCCTAAATCCAGCAGGAGAAGAAAAATAAAGACAGAGTTTAGAGCAGAAATCAATGATATAGAAATCAGAAAAACAGGAGAAGAGATCAACAAAACTAGGAACCGGTTCTTTGAAAGAATAAGATCAATAAACCCCTAGCCAGACATATCAAAGAGAGAGAGAGAGAGAGAAAGGACCCAAATGAATATAATCCTGAATGAAAGAGGAGAGATCACAACCAACACTGAAGAAATACAAATAATTATAAGAGAATATTATGAGCAATTATATGCCAACAAATTAGGCATATAATCTTTCTGGAAGAAATGGATAAATTCCTAGAAACAACTAACTACCAAAACTCACACAGGAAGAAATAGAAAACCTGAACAGACCCATAACCAGCAAAGAAATTGAAGCAGTAATCAAAAATCACCCAACAGGGGCACCTGGGTGGCTCAGTTGGTTAGGTGTCTGTCTTTGGCTCAAATCATGATCTCAGGGTCCTGGGATCAGGCCCCACATCAGGCTCCCTGCTCAGCGGGGTATCTGCTTCTCCCTCTCCCTCTGCTTTCACCCTGCTCATGCTCTCTCTGTCTCTCTCTCTCTGTCAAATAAATAAATAAATAAAATCTTTAAAAAATTTTTCCCAAAAAACAAGAGTCCAGAGCCAGATGGCCTCCCAGTAGAATTCTACCAAACATTTAAAGAAGAATTAATACCTATTCTTCTGAAACTGTTTTTAAAAATAGAAATGGAAAGAAAACTTCCAAAATCATTCTATGAGGCCAGCATAACCTTGATCCCCAAACCAGACAAATATCCCACCAAAATGGAGAATTACAGACTGATATCCCTGATGAACATGGATGCAAAAATTCTCACCAAGATACTATTAGGATCCAACAGTACATTGAAAGGATTATTCACCATGATCAAGTGGGATTTATTCCTGGGCTGTACGTGTGGTTCAATATCCACAAATCAATTGATGTGATATACCAGATTAATAAAAGAAAGGAGAAGAACCATATGATCCTCTCAATAGATGCAGAAAAAAAAATTTGACAAAGTACAGCATCCTTTCTTGATAAAAACTCTGCAGTATAGGGCTAGAAGAAACATACCTCTATATCATAAAAGCCATATATGAAAAAGCCACAGTGAATATCATCCTCAAAGGTGAAAAACTGAGAGTCTATCCTCTAAGGTCAGGAATACAACAGGGATGTCCACTCTCACCACTGTTGTTCAACAGAGTACTGGAAGTCTTGGCCTCAGCAATCAGACAACAAAAAGAAATAAAAGGCATCCGAATTGGCACTCTTTAAAGATGACATGATACTCTATGTAGAACGCCCAAAAGACTCCACCCCCAAATTGGTAGGACTCATACAGGAATTCAGCAAAGTGGCAGGATATAAAATCAATGCACAGAAGTCAGTTGCATTTCTATACACTAACAATAAGGCAGAAGAAAGAGAAATCAGGGAATTGATCCCATTTATAATTGCACCAAAAACCATAAGATACCTAGGAATAAACCTAACCAAAGACATAAAGCATCTGTACTCTGAGAAGTACAGTATACTTATGAAAAGAATTGAAGAAGACACAAAGAAATGGAAAAACACTCCATGTTCATGGATTGGAAGAACAAATATTGTTAAAATGTCTATGCTACCCAAAGTAATCTTCACATTCAATGCAATCCCTATCAAAATGCCATCAGCATTTTTCACAGAGGTGGAACAAACAATCCTAAAATCTGTATGGAACCACAAAAGACACCAAATAGCAAAAGTAAAGTTGAAAAAGAAAACAAAACTGGAGGCATCACCATTCTGGACTTCCAGCTGGATTACAGAGCTTTAATCATCAAGACAGTATGGTACTGGCAGAAAAACAGACACACAGATCAATGGAACAGAATAGAGAGCCCAGAAATGGACCCTCAACTCTACGGTCAACTAATCTTCGACAAAGCAGGGAAGAATGTCCAACAGAAAAAAGACAGTCTCTTCAACAAATGGTGTTGGGAGAATTGGACAGCCACATGCAGAAGAATGAAACTGGACCAATTTCTTACACCATATACAAAAATAAACTCAAAATGAATGAAAGACCTAAATGTGAGATAGAAATCCATCAAAATCCTTGAGTAGAACACAGGCAACAGCCTCTTTGACCTCAGCCACAGCAACTTCTTACTAGACACATCTCCAAAGACTAAGGAAACAAAAGCAAACATGAACTATTAGGACTTCATCAGAACAAAAAGTTTTTCCACAGCAAAGGAAATAGTCAACAAAACTAAAAGGTAACCTAAAGAATGGGAGGAGATATTTGCAAATGTCTTATCAAATAAAGGGCTGGTATCCAAAATCTTTAAAGAACTTATCAAACTCAACACCCAAAAAACAAAAAAATCTAGTCAAGAAATGGGCAGAAGACATGAACAGACATTTGTCCAAGAAAGACATCCAAATGGCCAACAGCTACATGAAAAAAATGCTCAACATCACTCATCATCAAGGAAATACAAATCAAAACCACAATGAGATACCACCTCACACCAGTCAGCATGGCTAAAATTAACAACTCAGGAAACAACAGAGTTGGCGAGGATGTGGGGGAAGGGGAACCCTCTTACACTGTTGGTGAGAATGCAAACTGGTGCAGCCACTCTGGAAAACAGTGTGGAGGTTCCTCAAAAAGTTAAAAATGGAGCTACCGTATGACCCAGCAATTGCACTACTAGATATTTATCCAAAAGATACAAACATAGTGATTCGAAGGGACACATGCACCCCAATGTTTAGAGCAGCAATGTCCACAATAGCCAAACTGTGGAAAGAGCCCAGATGTCCCTTGACAGATGAATGGATAAAGAAGATGTGTTATGGGTACCTGGGTGGCTCAGTTGGTTGAGCAACTGCCTTCGGTGCAGGTCATGATCCTGGAGTCCTGGGATCGAGTCCTGCATCAGGCTCCCTGCTCAGTGGGGAGTCTGCTTCTCCCTCTGACCCTCCCCCCTCTTGTGCTCTCTCTCTCTCTTTCTCTCTCTCAAATAAATAAATAAAAATCTTTAAAAAAAAAAAAAGAAGATTTGTTATATATATACAATGGAATATTACTCAACCATCCAAAAGAATGAAATCTTGCCATTTTTAAAGATGTGGATGGAACTAGAGGGTATTATGCTAAGTGAAATAAGTCAGTCAAAGAAAGAGAGATATAAGATTTCACTCATATGTGGAATTTGAGAAATAAAACAGGTGGACATAGGGGAAAGGAAGGAAAAATGAACTAATATGAAAACAGAGAGGGAGACAGACCACAAGAGACTCTTAACTATAGAAAAGAAACAGGGTTGCTGGAGGGGAGGTAGGTGGGGGGATGGGATAACTGGGTGATACACATTAAGGAGGGCACTTGATGGAATGAGCACTGGGTGTTATATGCAACTGATGAATCACTAAACTCTATCTTTGAAACTAATAATACACTATATGTTAATTAAATTAAATTTAAATAAAAAATTTAAAAAAAGAAACCAGGAGAACAATATCTCAATATGAATAGAGAGTGTCAACAATAAAGAGATAAAAATTATAAAAAGTTACCAAATAGATATCTGGAGCTGAAAGAACAATAATTGAAATGAAAATTCACTAGAGGGAATCTACAGCAAATTGGAGCGGTCAGAAGAATCGGTAGACTTGAATTTAGGACAATTGAAATTAGCCAGTCTGAGGAGCAGAAAAAAGAATGAAAAAAAAGAAACAGAGCCTAAGTAATTTGTGGAAAACCGTAAGTGTACCAACATACACATGATGGGAGTCCTAGAAGGAGAAAAGAGAGTCAGAAAGAATCCATGAAGGAATGAATGGCAACTTCCTCCACCCCTGACACCCACCAAATTTAATGGAAGTTATGAATCTGCACATCCAAGAAGCTTATTGAACTCCAAGTAGAATAAACTCAAAACATATACACACTCAGCCAACTGAAATCAAACTGTCAAAAGACAGAATTTTGAACACATCAAGAATGAAGCAACTCATCATGTCCAAGTTTCCTCAATAAGATTAACAGCCAATTTCTCAGCATAAATTATGGAGGCTAGAAAGCAGTAGGATGTTATATTTAAAGTGTTGAAAGAAAAAAATTTCAATGAACAATTCTATCTAGCAAAACCATTCTTCAAAAATGGAGAAATAAAAACATTCACATAAACAAAAGGTAAGGGAGTTCAATGCCAGTATACTTGCCATTAAAGAAATCCTAAAGGAAGTCCTTCAGGCTGAAATGACATTAGACAGTAACTTGAAGCCATATGAAGAAATAAAGGAATAAAGAAATAAAGATACTTACTTGGGTTAATATAAATGCCCGTATTATTGTATTTTTGGCTTGTGACTTCTTTCTTTTCTACCTCATGTAAAAGACATGCATAAAATATTAATTATAAGTCCATGTTACTGGGCATGAATTTTGTAAAGATTTAATTTGTGACAACAACTCCATAAAGGGGGAAGGACAGAGTTGTATAGTAGCAAAGCATTTGTATACTACTGAAGCTGAATTGGGGTTATTAAAACGAGAATGCTATAATTTTAAAATGTTAATTGTACTTTCAGAGATTATGAACTTGGGCAGATCCTGGCCAGGCTGAGGATATCGGATCTCATTGTCCTCTTAGCCCTTTGACCCTTCCCTGAAGCAGAAAAGGAAGTGAGAATGGAGTAAAAATGGTATACTGGAAGAAATCAATCACAGAAGAAGGCTGGAATGGAGAAACTGAGGAACAAAAAAAGTATAAGATATAGGAAAAAAGTAGCAAAATGGCAGAAGTATGTTCTTAACTAATAATTATCTTAAAAGGATTAAATTATTCAATTTATGAATAATTGAATTTAATAATAATTTAACAATAATTTAAATAAAACATTTTTAAATAAGAAATCAGGAGAACAATATCTCAATATCAATAGAGATTATCAACAATAAAGAGATAACAATTATAAAAAGTTACCAAAATAGATATCTGGAGCTGAAAGAACAGTAACTGAAATGAAAATTCACTGTAGTTGAATTACTCCATTCTCACTTCCTTCTTTGCATATTTTAAGTTATTTTCTTAGTGGTTACTCTGGGGATTACAATTAACTTTATCAACCCATTTTATTGAGGGGCTTCGGGTAAGGGTTGAAGGATTACACTCCATGACCAAATGAGACTTATGTCAGGAATTCAAGAATGGTTCACCATAAGTAAATCACACAATGTAATCCACTGTGTTAATGCAATGAGGGAACACTTTGATGTGATCGTGTCAATTGACACAAAAAAACCTTTGACAAAATTTAATAACTATTCAAGATAGAAATGCTCAACAAACTAGGACTAAGGAAACTTCCTCAACATGATAAAAACCACCTATGAAAACCCCACAGCTAACATCATACTCAATGTTGAAAGACTGAAAGCTTTCCTTCTAAGATCAGGAACAAGAGAATGATTTCTGCTTTCACTATTCTATTCAACATTGTATTGGAAGTTTTGTCAGAGGAACTAAGTGAGAAAAAGAAGTAGGGGTACCTGGCTGGATCAGTCAGTAGAGCATGCAACTCTTGATTTTAGGGTCATGAGTTCAAGCCCCATGTTGGGGATGGAGCTTACAAAAAAAAAAAAAAGAAAGAAAGAAAAAGAAATTTAAAAAAGCATGAAAATTGGAAAGGAAGAAGTAAATGTCTTTCCCAGATGAAGTAATTTTATTATGTAGAAAATCCTAAAGAATTAAAAAAAAATTAGAGCTAATAAACCCAGCCAATTTGCAGGATACAAAATCAACGTACAAAAATATATTGTATTTATAAACACTAGCAATGAACA
Organism: Leptonychotes weddellii; assembly: GCF_054177405.1. Taxonomy (NCBI): domain Eukaryota; kingdom Metazoa; phylum Chordata; class Mammalia; order Carnivora; family Phocidae; genus Leptonychotes; species Leptonychotes weddellii. Next base: position 102,232,891 of record NC_138372.1, on the reverse strand, counting down.
ATTTGAAAAGGAAATTCAGAAAACAATTCCATTTTCAGTAGCATTCAAAAGAATAAAATATCTAGGAATAAATTTAACCAAGGTAAAAGATTTGTACACTAAAATCTACAAAATATTGTGAAAGGCACTTAAAGTAGATCTAATTTAGGAAAGACATTCCATTTTTTAAAAGATTTTTAAAATTTTTTTTATTTTTAAGTAATCTCTACACCCATCATGGGGCCTAACTCTGGGGGCTGCCCCTGTGGCTCGGTCTAAGTCACAAACCTAAGCCTGCACTAAAGGGAAACACCTGTCAGGGAAACCTAACACACACCAATCACAATTCTCCAACTCAGCTTTAGCTAGCCTACTTTACCCTAGAAAACAGGACCTGCTATGTTTATAAGGAAATTCCCTGCCTCCTAGCCAATCGTGCCTTGTTCCCTCTTTGTCTCTTCATTGCTCTATAAATCTCGCTCTTGCCCCAAATCCCTCATGATTGGTGCTCCACTGCTTGTGAGTTATTGTACTCCCCCAATCCAGAATTGTTTTCACTAGGATAAAGGATATCAAACTCGTTACTAAATTGTTTTAGTTTTGTCATTGGATAACATGCATATTTAACACAGTAAAACAAACAAACAGGGGCGCCTGGGTGGCTCAGCGGATTAAGTGACTGACTCTTGATATTGGGTCAGGTTATGATCTCAGGGTCCTGAGATAGAACCCCACATTGGGTTCCAAGCTGAGTATGGAGCCTGCTTAAGATTCTCTCTCTCTCTGCCTCTCCCCTGCTTGCGCACTCTCTCTTTAAAACAAGCAAAACAAACTGATTCTTTGGGGGAAGAGAACAAAAATCACAATTATTAGAGTAAATGTACACATCCATAATCATAAAGGAAGATTTTTACACACTCATTAATAGAACGCAACAAAGTGAGATACAAGTGTTTGAACAATAAAATTAATTTGTGGCTAATGAGCCTATATGGAACCTCCTATCTGCTATTACAGAGTACAAATTATTTATTTTATTTTTTTTAAGATTTATTCATTTGAGAGAGAGAACAAGCGTGCGGGGGGGGGGGGGTTTGACAGAGGGAGAGGGAGAGAGAGAATCCCAAGCAGACTTCCCACCCAACCCAGAGTCATGAGGGACTCCAACCCGGGACCCCTGAGATCATGACCTCGGCGGAAACCAAGAGTCAGAAGCTCAGCCGACTGACACACTCAGGCGCCCCTAGAATACAAGTTCTTTTTCAGTACACTAGTATATTTATAAAAATTGACAAAACAGATCTCAACAACTACCTTAGAATCAGTTACTTCCCAATCATACAGTCTCACTATAAGTTGGGAATCAATAATAAAAAGATAATTTAAAAATGAAACAAAATACATGAAATAAAGAGAAGGGGAAAAGGACAAAATTCCTCTTCCTCCCAAATAACTGACTAAAAGTAGGAAAAATTTGTCATCTTAGTACAGAAAAAACATTATTAGGTGGTGAATTTTGATTAATGATAGCTAAATATGGTGTGGGGATATGTTCGCAAATAGCATGGGATATGTCTGCAAACAGCATGAGTTGGTAGTAAAATGTGTAATTGGGCAAAGACCTATTGAAGGAGACTATACCCTCCAGTATTAATAATACAGCTATTTCAATTTTCTACTTTGGCTTAGACACAACCCTTAAATTAAAGATGTCAACTTCCTCACTGGTCTTCAGAAGCAGTTGAGGTGCTTATTTCTTTGTTGAGAACGTTTCTCTCAACTATTACTCAACTGTATTCAAATACTGTGTTCGACATTCTGAGTCAGGAAACAAACCAGATTGAGTCTTGGTTCTCGAGGAGCTTACAAACGATTTGACTTTTAAAAAAGGCACGCTTAAAGCCATCAAATCCATATTATATGCACTATTTAAGGGGGAGTGGGGTGGTGCTGGTTTTCACGGTAGCCGCCTCCCACGGAAAAAAGTCTCGGGTTTTGACTGCCTTTAAAAACCGCCAATGTTTCACTCTCCAAACACCCCTCGGTTCAGAGCTCAGTGGGTCTCTGCGGATGTAAAACTCACCCTGGGCAGAGACTGGGCCGGAGGCGCACGCGCGGCAAAACTCGGCCCCGCCTCCTACAGACTTACAACCGCCTGGCGGGAAGCCCGGCCGCCCAGTGTGCGTGTCAACTCATTGACAGCGCCTCGGTCGACGCCCGTCTGGCGGGCGCCTTGGCGCGCGGTTTCCCAGCGATCCGCTGTCGATTGGCAGTGCCTGCACGGTGCGCGCGAAGCTCGATTGGCGCTGCCTGTGGGGGCGGAGTCGCTGTCGCAGCCGCCGCCGCCGCTGCGGGCTTGGTTGTGAGGAAGGGCCTAGGCCCGGGCCTGCTGTGGTGGGCTAGTCCAGCCCTTGGCTCTCGTCCTGCCGTCGCCTCAGCTCCAGCTTCGCCCACTTCCCGACCCAAACGGGCTGGGCGCGGGGAAGACCTGCGGGAGCCATGGAGGACGAGGTGGTCCGCATTGCCAAGAAGATGGACAAGATGGTGCAGAAGAAGAACGCGGTGAGCGCGGCGGGCGACGCGGGCCGGGAGGGAGGCTGGGCGACCGGCCGGGGCCGTACGCGGCTGGCTTCGGGCCGGGCCCTCGCGGGCTCCCGGCCCGCCCACGCCAGTCCTCCCTGCGCGGGAAGCCGGCGTGGACCGTGTCCGCGTCCTGGGGAAGGCGTCCGGGAGGAGGTAGCGCGGCCCCACGGCCGCCGGCGTCAGTACCCGTTCTTGGTACTCCAAGTCTCTCGTTAGTACAGCGTAGTAAACCTGATCGGGGCATTCTCTTTATTTTAAACTTGAGGAATAGATTTACTCGCTAATTACCTCTTCAGTTTAGCTTAAGAATTGAAGAGTGTAGAAAGCCCTTCACAGTTTGAAAGAATTCGTTCTTTTCTGTGATCGCTGGCTAACAACTAGAAATAACATCACATAGAGGTTTGTGATATGTTTTAGACATCAAACTGGTAAGTTAAAATTTTTGGATTTTTTTTTGAAGAATGCTAAACATTCACTTGATCTCGTCTACGCTACAGGTTTGTTTAGCAATTAAAAAGGTAGAGTATGCTACTGTACTTGGCAAGTCGCTAAACGTTTTTTAAAAAGTGGATATTGTCAGGTGGTAGTATGTAAAGAGCTATGATTAAAACGCACACACTAGGTGTGCTGGTAGACGCATTTGACCAGATGTCATTGCTGGGTACTCTTAAGTGGTTTACAGTTAATACCAGTGGCATTATCTTGTTACTGATAAAGTGTTTATATAAACATGTTTTCTTTGTGGTTTGTATGAAGTCTTCCAATTTCTGCATTTTTGTCCACCAGTGTGTGCTACTTTCAGTCCTCTGATTCAGAGTCAACTGTTTTCAGCTTCAGCTCCATGATTTTCTTCACCTGAATTTGTTCCACCCTGCTCAGTACATTTTCAGTATCAGTGTACCTGAAATAACTTATTCATATCTATGAAATAAATTCCGTGTCAAACTAATGTGAAGGAGAAAAGGGATGTTCTGATTTGTACAGCACTTTAGAGTTAAAAAGCATCTGTGTAAAATTCCTTTGAGACTCAACACAGCTATTGTGTACCTATTTTGCAGAGTAAGAAGCTGAGAGAGATTAAGTAGTTCACCCACTTAAATTAAGTACTGAGCAATTTGGATTAAGCCAGGACCCAGGTTTTCTACTGGACAGCATTCTAGAGCAGAAAATAGTGTTAAAACAGTGAATTATTAAGACTTCGTACATAGTCTGTTCCTCTTTTCTTTAACAGGTGCGTTGCCTAGCCTGTAATTTCATACCCTGTTAACCCGTATTTGCAATTTTGGCCTTTTAAAGTATTTCCTGTTTGTTTTCTGGTCCAGACATTACCTTTGCCATTTATTTTTCTCATTGATACAGCCCAGTGCAAGTGATGAGATCTGATTATTTGATAGGCTGAACATTTCTGTTATTTTGTTTAAACTGGAAAGTTTTTTTCTTTACCTGGAGACATCCCTAGATTCGCACAGTAGATGCTCTGAGGGAAAAAGGCCTTTTGTTGGGTAATTTTTTTTCTCTAACTCAGGCTATAACGTGTATCCATTAATCATGTAATACATGAGCGGCTTGTTTCCTTTCCTTGTAATAGGTGTTTCCTAAAAATGAGTAATTCCTTAGTGGATAAAGATGGAGAAGACCAGTTTGTATTTACCTGTAGTTCTCAAGGTATAAAGGAATAATGATGAGTCTGGGGGAGAATGAGTATAAACTCCATAGATACTCCTCAAATCTCATTTTTCTGATAGTTCAAAACTTGACCAATATGGAAACTTGCTCCTCAAAAAGAAAGATAAAATTGACTGGCTCTTTTATGTTTTTTCCTTCTCCCTTTTCCTGTATATCTTTCAGAAATTCAAATTGGCAAATGAAATAAAGAGAAAGGGAAGTGGTCTGAATGACTCTCCCTCTTTGCCCTCCAAAGCACATCAACCCACAGATAGCTTTTTAAGAGGTCAGTAATTTCACAGAAGTTGTTCTGGGGGTTGTAGGATTATGGTAGATTTGTTTCTCCCTCTCTCTCTCTCTCTCTCTCTCTCTGTGTGTGCGTGTGTGTGGTTTCCAGATTTTCTCTGTGAGCTTTTTAAAATACTATTTTTATACTATGAAAAAGTAAACTTTACTTGAAAAATAGTAGTTTTCCTCTTAAATTGGCAAGTTTAAGTGTTGTTATTGGATATTTAGTTTAGTAAAGCATAGGTGTCACATTTAAGTAATAATAATAACAGCTACCATTTATTGAACTATTACTCTGAGCCAGGCATTCGGCTAAGTACTTATCCCTGGGACAGTTTTGCATGATAAGTAATATCCCCATTCTAAAATAAGGAAACTATTTGGAAGGTTAAGTGAATTGTCCTAAGCCAAATAGCTAGAAAGTAGGCAGATGAAGACATGAATCTAAATGTTTTACTCATAGTCTGTACTACTCTCTTAAGGTGCAACATCTCTCTAAAAGACCCCTTTTTTGAACCTTGTGTGGGTACAGTTAGGTGAATATAAAACCAAGAAGTAAGGGTATTTGCTGTTCTGGGGGAGGCAGGTTTCCCTAATATCCAGTCAATATCCTGACCCTAGTACTATCCAAAATGCTGCGCCATGTGTGTACTTGATCTTAAACAATATTAGCAGTTTTACAAGTGTATACTTTGAGGCCTTGGTGAACCACATAAGTTAGTTCCAAATTTTCAGGTATTAGCTGTTTTTTATGTCATTTTAACTTTCTTTTTTTAAATGTCATTTTGACTTGATGTCAATAAGCAAGTCTGACTCCTAATCTGAGTTTAAATCTTGGCTCTTCTGAACTTTAGCGTTGTGATCTTAGGCAAGATCCTTAACATCTCTAAAACCATTTTAGGTGGTTTTTTTTTTTTTTTTGGTGGTAAATTGGAGGTAATATAGTAAAAATTAGATGAATTAAAAATCTTGGCAGTCCCTAAGATATGGTAAGGGCTAAAAAACCTGTGTATTCTTTTTTTGTTTTTTAAAGATTTTATTTATTTATTCATGAGAGAGAGAGAGAGAGAGGCAGAGGGAGAAGCAGGCTCCCCGCTGAGCTGGGAACCCTACGTGGGACTCGATCCCAGCACCCTGGGATCATGACCTGAGCCAAAGGCAGACGCTTAACCATCTGAGCCACCCAGGTGCCCTGTGTATTCTTTTTGTAAAGGATTTATTACATGACTCTAGAAGAAGGAGTGAGGTAACTTAGAATTTTCAAATTCATAGATTTTGTCAGTGGTGGTGAGCTTTGTTTAGTATTTCTTCATTGAAGGCTCAGGGCTGAATAGAATTAAATTGTTGGGAGAGAAATTGAAATTAGATGTTAGAATATCCTAGGAACTGCGATACTTGGAATGTGTAAATTTCTAAGTTTTATACCTGGGTTGAAGAAAAAAACTTTGGTTTTCATATCAGGGTTAGATTAATTAATATAAATTGAAATTTAGAATGACTACACAATTTTTTATAGCAGCCTTATTGAAATACACAATACAGTTCTCCCTTTTAACGTGTACAATTCATTCACAGATTTGTACAGCTGTCACCACACTATCTAATTTAAGAGCACTTTCATCACTCCAAAGAAGCCACCTGTGCCCATTAAGTAGTCATCATATATCTCCCCCCGCCCCCAATATGTTTTCTGTCTCTATGGATTTGCTATTCTGGACATTTCATATAAATGGAATTACACAACATGTGTTTGTATAAATGGAATCATACAATATGTGTTCTTTTGTGATGGGCCTCTCACTTAGTGTTTTCAGGATTCATCTATATTACAGCAGGTATCAGTACTTCATTCCTTTGTATTGCTGAATAGCACTACTGTACTGGTGGATATACTGCATTTTGTTTTTTCATCATTTGATGCACATTTTTGGCTGTTTCCACTTTTTGGTTATTAATAATGAATATTATTAATTTATTAATTTATTAATAATGAATATTATTAATAAAGAATATTCTTGTGCAGGTGTTTGTGTGGACATATTTTTTTTTCTCTCTTGGGTATATACCTAGGAGTAGAATTGCTAGGTCATATGATAGCTGTGTTTAACTTTTTGAGGAATTGCCAAACTGTTTTCCAAAGTTGCTGCACCATTTTACATTCTTACCAGCAGTGGATGAGGGTTCCAATTTTACCACGTCTTCATCAACACTTGTTATTTTGTCTTTTTTGATTATAGCCATCACAGTGGATGTGAAGAGGTATCTCATTGTGATTTTGATTTGCATTTCTCTGATGACTGATGATGGTGAACATTTTTCATTGTTTGCTGGCTATTTCTTTATTTTTGGAGAAATGTTCAGATCCTTTGCCCATTTTTTAACTGAGTATTTGTATTATTGAATTGTAAGAATTCTTTACATTCTGAATACTAGACTCTTATCAGAGACAGGATTTGTATATATTGTCTCCCATTCTCTGGGTTATCTTTTTACTCTCTTGATCGTGTCTTTTGAAGTTCAAAACCTTTCATTTTTTATGAGGTCAAATTTATGTATTTTTCCTCTCATTGCTTGTGCATTTGGTTGAGAATAACTACAAATTTGAGATGACATAGTAAAATTATAATTCCTAGTATATTGTGATGTTGCTGAGCCATAATGTAAATATTTACAGTGTTTCCTTTTTTTTTTTTTTAAGATTTTATTCATTTATTTGACAGAGAGCATGGGCACAAACAGAGGGAGGGGGAGGGAGAGGGAGAAGCTGGCTCCCCACTGAGCAGAGAGCCCAACATGGGGCTTGATCCCAGGACTCTGAGCCAAAGGCAGACGCTTAACCAACTGAGCCACCGAGGCGTCCCTGGAGCTTTTATTTTAAAAACACATCCATACAGGGCGCCTGGGTGGCTCAGTCGTTAAGCGTCTGCCTTCAGCTCAGGTCATGATCCCAGGGTCCTGGGATCGAGTCCCACATCGGGCTCCCTGCTCGGCGGGAAGCCTGCTTCTCCCTCTCCCACTCCCCCTGCTTGTGTTCCTGCTCTCGCTGTCTCTTTCTCTGTCAAGTAAATAAATAAAAAAATATTAAATAAAAAAATAAAAACACATCCATACAAAAAAAAAAATACACAGGTACCCCTCCTTTTTTTTAAAGATTTCATTTATTTGAGAGAGAGAGACAGCAGAAGAGGGAGGGTCAGAGGGAGAAGCCAACTCCCCGCTGAGTGGGGAGCCTAATCTAGGATTCGATCCTGGGACCTTGGGATCATGACCTGAGCCAAAGGCAGTCGCTTAACCGACTGAGCCACACAGGTGCCCCAGTGTTTCCTTTTTTTTAAATAGCACCTTAATTTTTTAAACCTTGGGATCTCATAATTCTAAGAGGTGTTTGAGTTGATTGAGCTTAAATAATACTTAAAATGCTGGCTTATGGCTCTTTGAGAATATTGTTATGATGGAAGTAGATAAATTTTTTTATTTCTTTGTACCCCTTATCAACCATCTTCTATGTGTCAGGCACTCTATTTCAACACCTCTTAGTGTTATATTACTCCATTTGACCATTTTAACTGTTTTAGGTCAGTGTATTGTGCTCTCCTACATATAAAGAAGCTGAAGTTTGAAAAGGACAAATAACATTCCTAGGATCTTATAATTAGGAAATGGCAGTGCATGGATTTGAATTTAGATCTGTTATATATATAGCCCATGTTCTTCATTGTATATTCTGTGTTGCTTCCTCCTCCTTACATCTCCTTGAGGAGAACGATGTTTGTATCCTATACAAGCTCGTATATGCTGGGTGCTCAATACAAATTTGAATACCATATTTTGTAAAAGTACTTGTTTCTGATGACAGTACCAGCCATGTAATAAAGTCATGTGATAGCTGTTATTTATTATTCAGCCAGTAATGTGAACTAAATTTGACTCTGGAAGATAAGGTAGAATCTTTCTTTCTCTTGCATCATTATCTGTAGGAGATGCTGCAATCTAATAGACCTGACCTTTAGAGGCAGGTGATGATTGGGGAAGGATGGAATATAGTTTCTTGTTTGGCAGTGCTGTTCACCCCAGTTCACTGATTAGAACTGCTACCAGTGGACCTATGAAATGGAGAGAACAAGTGGTGTGAGGGTCAGGAGATTATAGTTCTTGTCCTTTTATATTACTTATCAGTTGGCCAAGTCACTTTCCTTTTCTGAGTTTGTTTCTTTGTATAATTGAGGGTTTGAAGTAGATGTTCAAAGATTTATGTTTATTTTTAAATTCCCTGTAGTCAGAAAGGATTTCTGTCTTGCTCATTGCTGGATTCCTCAGAGTTTCGTACACAGTTAACAAGTATTTGTTGAGAAGTCTAAGTGTAATTTGACAGAACTGGGTAGGTCTCACCTGTTTTAGTTAGTAATAATCATATGACAGCACAAGTTCCTAAATTATCTGAGTTTTCAATTCCTTTTATGTAAAATGGGGATAAAAAGATTACCTGCTTCTATAGGGTTTATTGTGAAGATGAAATAATACATATATATTTAACAAAGTTCTTGGCACATAGTAATATTCAAAGAAGCTTTTGTCACTGAATTAATATATGATCACTTGTTTTCACCTTTTTGCTCATTCAGATCATCATAGTTGTTTATTTCTTAAAGAACTTTAATTGAAATATTCATCTTATTTGGCTAGAGCATAGTATAATTATGAGAAAGGTCATAGTTTCATCCCATGAATGGTATTTAGCTTTTTCTTCTTCCATAGCTTGTATCTCTGACTCCAGTCTCACCAAAGAGATCTGAGTAAAAAAGGAGAGTGTGGTGAAATTAATGCAAATCTGTCTATTGCTTCTACTTGGAAAACAGCTTATGCCACATTGCTGATGTGTTAGAAGAATCAACTTTATATGTGACAGCACTGTGTAAGTCTAAGGACTCCTAGAAGTGTGATTCCTTCTCTTCCTTTCTAATTGATCCTAGGTCAGAAATGGATCAGAAAGTCCATGGAGACATGGGTAGAAGAAAAATGTCTATGGTAGTTATAAGATACAAGTCCACAATCTCTTAATGAAAACCTTTTAGAGTCTGATATATTTGAGAATTCCTCAATTTTCAGATTTTATTAAGATAATATGATACACACATCATATATCCTCAGCAGATCTGGGCAGTTCCCATTAATCAGACATTAACATTTCTGTAGTGAAATGTAGTACTCTCACATGAAGTGGGATATATAGAACATAAATGGCTTTACATATGTTGATATTGGGTGTTGCTGGCAAATGAGTTTATTGAAAATCTTTAAGAAATCTTGATTTTTTTTTTTAAGATTTTATTTATTTATTTGAAAGAGAGAGTAAGCACGCACAAGCAGAGTGGGAGAGGGAGAAGCAGGCTCCCCGCTGAGCAGGAGCCTGAGGCGGGGCTTGATCCCAAGACCCTGAGATCATGACCTGAGCTGAAGGCAGATGTTTAACCGACTGAGCCACCCAGGTGCCCCATGAAATCTTGATTTTCAAAGGGTTTTGGTTTTGGGATTTGCAGATGGGGGATTGAAGACCCCATTTGCTCACAGAGATGTCATTCCTGTAGAAATTCCTGATTACTTGTAAATTTAAAGTCAATGTTAGTTTTCTTACCTAACAACTATAATGTGCACTGTTTTTGGTTACCTTTAAATGAAAAGAATTTATAGAATCTTAAAATCAGAAGGGATCTTTAAGCAGTAAATCATTAAAATCCTTCATAATAACCTGTTTCATAGTTGCTGTTGAACTTTTTATTGATGACGTATTGGGTGAAATTAAAATGATATATATGTTTGTTACCAGAAGAAAACTTAATACTTTTTTATTCTCCACAGCCAAGTCTGATGTCTCAACTTTAAATGGAAAAATTACATGACTGGAAGCCTTTACTCGATTTTATATTTAAGAAATGTGATACCATAAGGTTCCATGCTTGTTTTTTCCTTTGGGGTGCATAATGAGGGACATGCTCTAGGGTTTTCTATTTTCCTGGAATATGCTGTGTTTCATTGATTCATAGGGTGCCTAGTTTTCATATTTTAACATTTGAGAAAGCAGAATGAGTTACACATATATTGTCAACCAGATGGCTGTTGGGATGTAGTTTCACAGGCAGAATATCAAACCCAGTATCAACATTTGCAGAGTGGGTGTCAGTGGCTTGGAAGAAACTCTGAAAAACATTAGTAGAGTGCTCTTTGAACCTCAAGGAACCAAATGGTTGAAGAGCAGTGGGGATGAAAAACATCTAGCTCTACACACTACAAAGCCAGCTAAGAGCTAAAGGTTTTAGCTCTTTGATGGATTCTTTTATGAAATGCTGCATTACTAGTGTTTTTTTTTTTTTTTTTTTAAGATTTTATTTATTTGACACAGAGAGACCTAGCGAGAGAGGGAACACAAGCAGGGGGAGTGGGAGAGGGAGAAGCAGGCTTCCCGCGGAGCAGGGAGCCCGATGCAGGGCTTGATCCCAGGACCCTGGGATCATGACCTGACCCGAAGGCAGATGCCTAACGACTGAGCCACCCAGGCGCCCCTATTACTAGTGTTTTTGACACAACTTTTTGTGGGATAAAAAAAAGATTTTATTGAATCTGAGTCAATAAGTTATTCATAAGCATTGGGGACTCTGAATGTGACATAGTTTTAGAAACACCTTAGCCAATTTATTTTGCTTATATTTTTCTTTTATATATGTAAAGGGTGATACATGATAAAAATTTCAAGTCTAAAAGAGTTACAAAAGTAAAACAAATGATAAGGAAATACTATGCCATAGTTTAATATTTTTTCTTTATTAGTGGCATATAGACTAATGATGTGTCTAAATATAGTACAGTAAGTGAATATTAAAATAAATATGACTAAGTGAATGTATCATATGAAATATGATACATTAAATGAGTATCAAATTGAAATATATGGCCATAAGGTGTAGGTGGTGCTGTTGCTTCTCATCTTATTTCATTCCTTTTTTAACCTTAGGTGGTTTATGTAATTCTTCCAGGAGCCTTATTTTGTTCCCTCTTCATTATCAACATGCGAGCCTTTGATTCTAGATGGCAGTGGACAGGCCTATGAGCTTAACATCTTAATTCTGAGTTTTCTCTCAGAATTTGCTTTTTCCTACTTTGTAAGAATCAGGTAGACTGCAGTTTTTGTGACAGACCAGGAAGATACAGAGAGACCTCAAAAGAATTCTAGTAAAGATATGCCCTTTCCCACTCTTTGTGTGTGAGTGAATGCTAGAGGTGCTGAAGCGTCTTCTGACCCCCATTCCCACTTTCTCAGGGTTGGCTCCTTAATCAGATAGATGTTCTCTATGGAAATCTGGGGTGTGTTATGCCACCACAGTAAGAAACACATTTCACATTTCTAATTGGGACACATAAACAAATACTATATTTAAAATGAACTTTAACAAAGCAGGACTTAATAAGTGCTGGTCATAACCCAGTAAATGGATTTTATATTTCTTTAATGAGTTGCAGCCATAATTTGGAAAACTCTATCCCTTTCCCCCTTTTATATATATACTATTCCCACACAAATAAATGAGCCATAGTGAGTTGTGGATAGGAAAACATAAATTTAAATCTCTAGTTAGTCCTTGCTTTATCATTTGGGAAGTTCAATATGCAATTATTTTATTTTATAGGCTGGAGCATTGGATTTACTGAAGGAGCTTAAGAATATTCCCATGACCCTGGAATTATTACAGGTATGTGCTAATATGTCATGATTTGAATAGATAATTGTCATGAAATACCAAAACATTTTTAATACTATTAAGTTTTTTGTATTGTCCTGTTATGGAGTAAACCATTATTAACTTCTGGGATTTTTTTAAGATGGTAACATAAATCAATACTCTACTAAGTTACCATTATAGAAAAATGTTGCCTTCCTCAAGAAGAATAAAACCTGAATCTCCAAGTTTGAAATCTGTGAAAGGAAAAGAAGTTGGACTTTTGGCCCTGATTTGATCTCCCTAGATCTCACTTTCTTGGTCTGGCATTGACAGCTGCTGCCAGCATGAAGCTAGCCTCTGGGGTACCTTTTAGTTGTCATTCCTTATTTCTCCCCAGTTGAACCACCTCTTCTGCCCTAGGCAAGCACTAATCAATGTACCTTCTGTCTCTTTAGATTTACCTATTCCAGATATTTCATATAAATGAAGTCATACAATACCTGACCTTTTGGTTCTGGCTGCCTTTTTTTTTAGATTTTTTTTTTTTTAGTTTTAAATACAGTCTGCCCCTCAACGTGGGGCTTAAACTCATGACTCCCAAGATCAAGACTCACAAGCTCTACCAACTGAGTTAGCCAGGTGCCTCCCCGGCTTCTTTTACTTAGCATAATCTTCAAGGTTCATCCATGTTGTAGCACGTATCAGTACTTCATTCCTTTTAAGGCTGAATAATACCACATTTTGTTTATTCATTTGTCAGTTGATGGACATTTGGGTTATTTCTACTTTTTTGGTTGTTATGACCCCTGCCTTACACATTCATGTATAGGTTTGTGTGTTTTTGTTTCGCTTGGGTAGAGATCTGAAAGAATGGAAATGATGAGTCATAGGTAACCTTATGTTGAGTATTTGAGGACCTGCCAGAGTGTTTTCCCAAGTGACTTTACCATTTTACATTTCCAACAGCAAGTAAACAAAGGTTCCAGTTTATCCACATTCTTGCCAACACTTGTTATTATCTTTGATTATAGCCATCTTAGTGGGTGTGAGGTGATACCTTATTGTATTGATTTCCATTTCCCTAATGACTAATTATGTTGAACATCTTTTCATGTACTTCTTAACCATTCATATGTTTTCTTTGGAGAAATGTCATTTCAGATCTTTTGCCTGTTTTTAAGTTGGATAGTTTTTTTTTTTATTAACATATAAACATATTTGTATTAGGGGTACAGATCTGTGATTCATCAGTCTTAACACAATTCACAGTGCTCACCATAGTACATACCCTCCCCAGTGTCCATCACCCAGCCACCCCATCCCTCCTGGATAGTTTGTTTTTTATTACTAATTTGTAATAGTTCTTTATATATTCTAGATACAAGTCCCTTAATCATATACAGGGTTATCTCCCATTCTGTGGGTTATTTTTACTTTCTTAGTGGTGTTCTTTTGTTGTAGTCTGATTTATCTCTTTTTCTTTGGTTGCTTGTGCTTTAGATGTCAAATCTCGGTTACCTAATTCAAGGTTACGAAAATTTATTCTTTTTTTTTTTTTTGGCTCTTTTATTTAGTTCTGTGATTCATTTTGAGTTAATTTTCATGTGTGGTATAAAGAAGAGGTCCAATTTCATTCTTTTATATGTGGATATCTACTTGTTTACTTTTTGATATTCTCTCTAATGAATTATCTTGACATCCTTATTGAAAATGACAAAAAAATGTAGGAGTTTATTTCTGGATTCTTAAGTCTATTCCATTAATCTACATGTCTCTCCTTATATAGGACCATATTGTGTTGATTCTTGTAGTTTTGTAGTAAGTTTTGAATTTGGGACTTTTGAGTCCTTCAACTTTATTCTTCTTAAGATTGTTTTGGCTATTCTTGTATTTCCATATGAACTTTAGGATAAGCTTATCAGTTTCTGTACAAAAGGCAGCTGGGATTTTAATAGGGATTACATTGAATCTGTAGCTCGATTTTATTAGTGTTGCAGTCTTTAACATTTAAGTCTTATGATCCATGAATATGGGGTGCCTTTCTATTTATTTAGGTCTTTAGTTTCTTTCAACAGTGTTTTTAGTAGCTTTATATTTTTTACTTTAAGATTTAGTGGCTATCTTAAATTATCTTGGCAAAAACTCATGAGTGATCATAAAGGTGATTTTTCTTCTAGAACATACAAGTCTGCTTAGTTCCTTTGATGCTGACAGTGTCTCTTAATCTCACTACTCATTCCTTTCTGCCTTACCATCAATGCGCAGCTGATTCCCTAAGTCTGCTTAATGCCCTCCCCATCTTTCCAAGGTGTAGTGTCTTTCTTATTGCATAGCTGGTATTCTATAGAAACCAGATGGCCAGACATGGGCAAAGGCATACATTTTCTGTCTAGAATTTCACAATGTATAGTGGATCTCAAAAACCTTCATTAGTTCTGCAGTCAAGAAGCCTGTTTAACTCTCCGGTCCTTTTTTAAAAAACTTATTTATTTATTTTTAAAGATTTTATTTATTTGAGAGAAAGAGAGAGAGCACGGGGGAAGGGCAGAGGGAGAGTGAGAAGCAGACTCTCTGCCGAGCAGGAAGCCCAGTGCGGGGGCTCAATCCCAGGACCTGAGCCGAAGGCAGACACTTAACCTCCTGAGCTACCCAGGCGCCCCTAACTCTACAATTCTTAATGTTATTTGAGCACACAACACTTTTTTTATAGACCACCTGTTATATCTTATAAATTATAGTGTACTGGTTTTAGGAAAAATCCAGAGTCTAGAGAATTCTTAGAGGTACATCTAGACTTGGTTATCAAAGTAAAATAGCTTCATAATCCTTTCCTCTGTCTAGTTTTACTCTTCCCCAAATATCCTCTTTAAAAAAGAGGGAAAAAACCTCCCCAGGTCTTTGTCAGTCTACCTTAGCAACCTCATTTCTTACTTTTGACTAGACAGTCTCTTCCTTAAGTAAGCATGTTACAGATGCCTAATCTCCATAGGGGTTTTCGTGGGTTTTAAGCAGGTAATTATTGACTCTTTAGTAATGAAAACATCCTATGGTAATTAAAAAGCAATCACCCACAGCTCACGATTTGTTCATGCTCTCCTTGTATCTTTGCTTGCCTCTGACTACTTCCTAAAATTCCATTTTCTTTTCCAGTCTGTGTCAGTTGTAGCTTCAGAACTATACTAGTAACTCAGTGATTTCCACCACTCATTCCAAAAGTAGGTTTTCTTCTAGGTTGGTGGGGTGGGTTGTGGGGTGGTAGTGAGGAAGAGCTGTGAATGGGTGCTGAAGAAGGAGTGCTGAAGGCATCGGGATAAGGAAGTCAGACTTGACACTTGGTACGGTGGCTGCAAGTGCAAGCCTGGCTTCTAAGCAGTTAGCTACATCCAGTCGGACAGCTCTGGGTCCACACGGTTGTAGGCTATGCCATCCAGCCCAGGCACTTGCTTCTGGAAAATTTTCTATATTCAAGTGTTTTAGAAAAGTTCTAAAAAGTTTTAAAGTTCTCAAAGTATTTTCTTCTCTAAAAAAAATTCTGAGGGGGCGCCTGGCTGGCTTAGCTGGTTAAGCGTCTGCCTTCGGCTCAGGTTATGATCCCAGGGTCCTGGGATCGAGCCCTGCATCGGGCTCACTGCTCAGCGGGGAGCCTGCTTCTCCCTCTCCCTATGCCTGCCTCTCTGCCTATTCTCTCTCTCTCTCTCTCTGTCAAATAAATAAATAAAATCTTTAAAAAAAAAAAATTTTCTGAGAGCATTTTATTAAAGCAATAAACTTCTTTCTTTGGGGGAAAACCCTCCCAAAACATAAATCTCAAAATATTTTTGGATTTTAGAATTGTGGAGTCCCCTTTATCTTTCTGCTATGGAACCTTACCTGCCTTGCATAGCCTTCCATAGGTAAGCCATTCCAGCCAAACCCATATTCTAAATTCTTGAACCAAATTTCTCTCCTGAATCTCTTTGTTGAGAAGATTAAATAATTTAGCAGGAAAAACCATAAGTACCCATTTATTATTCTGCCTTAAAGTTTACAGCAGGGGTTCACCTCTTTTTTTTGCCACTAACAATTCCTTTTGTTGTTTTTTTCCTTCCATTGACCGTATGTTTTGAAAGATTGTCTACTAACAACTTGAACTTACTAAATAATTTACCATTTTTTTATTTATCTTCCTTAATTGGCTTGTCATAGCTTTTGTGTTCTTTGAGCACAATTTGAAAACCATTGATGTGCTGGAAAGAGCATGGACTTTGGAGGTGGGCAGACCTGCATTAAAATCCCAGTTTTGCCAATTAGGAATGGTGTATTGCTGGACAAATAGGGATAATGATCTCAACTTTATTTATTTATTTTTAAGATTTTATTTATTTGACAGAGAGAGACACAGCGAGAGAGGGAACACAAGCAGGGGGAGTGGGAGAGAGAGAGAAGCAGGCTTCCTGCTGAGCAGGGAGCCTAATGCGGAGCTCAGTCCCAGGACCCTGGGATCATGACCTGAGCTGAAGGCAGACGCTTAACGACTGAGCCACCCAGACGCCCCTGATCTCAACTTTAAAGTGTTGTTAGGAAGATTAATGAATGTGGATGCTTCCAGCATAATCCTGGGCATAATAATATTATTACTACATGATATATTACATATATATTACATATATATAACATATAATATATGCACGTATCCTAATTCTATAGTATACTATTATAAGAATTCAAATAACTGAGATTTTTTTCTGTTCTACAGTAGAAACAGGAAAATGGGAAAGAAGAAAATGAAACACTAAAATGTCTGAAATAAAACAGCTTGTACAAATTTTTTTTGTCATTGCCTTGCAGTCCACAAGAATTGGAATGTCAGTAAATGCTATTCGGAAGCAGAGTACAGATGAAGAAGTTACATCTTTAGCAAAGTCTCTCATCAAATCGTGGAAAAAGTTATTAGGTATATTGATCTTCCCTTATATGTATTTATGATCTGGTTTATTCAAATGTTTGGTGTTTGCATTTTTTCTGTTTACAATTATAAATGTATTGAAATCAATGTCTTATATTAAGAGGGAGTGGCATTAGTTTGACCTCCTTGAAGGTTTTGCTTTTTAAGTTAGTCAAATTTAGCTTTTTTTGTCTTTCAGCACTTATAACTGGACTGCCTCTTTAAAAAGAAATTTTCCCCCCATGGGGAAGTTGTCATACTTTTTAAAAAGGTTTTTGAAATAATTTTTCTAACTTACAGAAAGTTTACAAGAATAATAAAAATAACTCATGTATCTTTTTCTAGATCATTAATTTTTAATATTTGCCATATTTGTTTTGTCATATTTCTGTCTTCTCTGTCTTTGTATGTTTATACTCATAAAAGCACAAGTTATCTTTGCTGAACCATTTGAGAATAGTTGTATCTATCGTATCTATCATGCTTTACCCTTTAATACCTTTAAGTGTGTATTTCCTTGGAACAAGTTTATTTTCTTATGTAATCATAATATAGGGAATTCAGGAAATTTAACATTGGTATAGTACTGTAATCTGCAGTGCAGATTCCTGTTTTGTCAGGCCTCCCAGTGATGTTCTCTATAGCTTTTTTTTCCCTCTCAGAACAAGATCTAGTCTAGGATCACAGACATAATCTTCTGATCTGGAATAGTTCTTAAGCCTTCGTACGTTATTTATGACATTGACAATTTGAAGAATATAAGCACTCATCTTTGTTTTTATTTTATTTATTTATTTTTCCATCTATTTTTCATCTTTGTTTTTAATAGCAGATTAAAATAGTCCTGATTTGGACTTTATCTGTTATTTTCTCATGATTAGATGTGAATCCGTAGTTGGAATACTACTTAAGTGTGTTGTGTCTTGAGGTTATCACATCCAGAGGCATTGATGATGATGTTAATTTTGATAACCAAGTCAAGGCATACACTGTATAGTTTATCATTTTTCTTCTTGTATCTAATAGGCATTCTGTGAGAGACACTTTAAGACCCTGAAACTATCTTGCTTCTCATCAGACCTCCCCCCACCCCACATTTAGTATCCACCAATTCTTGCCCAAACCGCCCTATAAAGGCAGTTTTGGTAGTTGCAAAATTGTGATTCTCTAACTCTTCCACTTCTTCAGTATTTATAAATCATTCTACTACTACAAGAAAGAACCCTCCTTTTACTTCCCAGCTATTTTTCTATTAGTGGATTCCTATTTTTTTTAAGATTTTTTTTTTATTTATTTATTTGAGAGAGAGAGAGAGAGAGCGCAAGAGGGGGTAGGGTTAGAAGGAGAAGCAGACTCCCTGCCAAGCAGGGAGCCCGATGTGGGACTCGATCCTGGGACTCCGGGATCATGACCTGAGCCGAAGGCAGTCGCTTAACCAGCTGAGCCACCCAGGTGCCCGTGGATTCCTATTTTATAACATGGATTATAATCCATTACTGTTAATATTATTTTGATATTTATATTATCCCAGATTTGACCAGTGGGTGCCTATTCAAACTGGCTCTTGTGTCTGCTTGACAAACCCCTTCAGTTTTATCTCTTTTATATCCTGGAACCAAAAAATGTGTTGGGTTCTTCTCTCTTCCCTTCCCCAGCCTGGAATCAGCCATTTCTCTAAGCAGTTATTACCCTTACAGGGAAGAGAAAAATAGAAAAAGTTGAACCTTTTAAAATTCCAAAGGAAACAGTAATAATAACAAAAAACCTATTACTTCCAAGAGCTTGGAAACTAGGAACTAAAAATTGTAAGGCCCCTAAAATTTAAAAAGTTTAGTCTTAAGAAAATGAAATCAGATCTTCCTGTATTGGATTCTGGACCAGAAAAGAAAAATTGCTATAAAGATCATTATTGGGAAAATTGACAGAATTTTTCTAAGGGCTGTAGGTAAGTAAACAGTATCGTATCATTGTTAAATTTACTAAGTATTTACTGTGGTTATATAAGTGAATTTCTTTTTTCTTGGGGAATACATAGTGAATTATTTTGGAATTAAGGAGCCTGATATTTGCTACTGATTTTCAAATGGTTCAAAAGAAATATGTGTGCACACAATAGTGTACGTGTTTGTGTACATGCAGCACACATGTATGTGTATAGTAGGGGGCAATGAATGAATGAGGGAACAAGTATACCACACATTAACACTTGGGGAATCTGACTGAAGTTTTTTTTTAAAGTTTTATTTATTAGAGTGCAGGGGGAGGGACAGAGGGAGAGGAGAGAGAAACTCAAGCTGACCCCACGCTGAGCATAGAGCCCGATGTGGGTCTCAATCCCAGGACCTGGAGATCACTACCTGAGCCAAAACCAAGAGTCGGACTGTTAACCAACTGCGCCACCGAGGCGCCCCTGAGTAAAGTTTTTTGCACCATTCTAAAACATTTGTGCAAGCTTCAGATTATTTCAAAATAAAAAGCTTTTAAAAAAAAATCTAGTCTTTAAAGATAAACTGAAACTATGTTTATAATTCATTTAAATTTTAAATCTAGGGGTGCCTGGGTGGCTCAGTCGTTAAGCATCTGCCTTCAGCTCAGGTCATGATCCCAGAGTCCTGGGATCGAGCCCCGCATCGGGCTCCCTGCTCCGTGGGAAGCCTGCTTCTCCCTCTCCCACTCCCCCTGCTTATGTTCCGTCTCTCACTGTGTCTCTCTCTGTCAAATAAATAAAATCTTAAAAAATTTTTTTTAAAGATCTAATTCCATATTCTAAAGTAATTAGAATTTGCCATAGAAACTTGACTGAGGGAGGGAGGAGCAAGATGGTGGAGGCATAGGAGACCTAAATTTCTTCTGACCCCAGGAATTCAGCTAGATAGGGATCAGACCATTCAGAACACCTACAAACTCAACAGGAGATTGAAGAAAAGAATAGCAGCAACTCTCTGAACAGAAAAGCGACCACTTTCTGGAAGGTAGGACGTGCGAAGAAGTGAATCTGAGGCGCTGGTTGGGAAGATAGACTGCAGAGGAGGGAGCCTCTATCACCCGCTACCGGCAAGTGACAGAGCACCGGAGCACAAAATTGGAACTTTTAGAAGTTTGCTCCGGTGAGGGACGTCACTCCAGTGGCTAAGTGGGGGGTGAAACCCTTGGTGGGACAGTGTGGTGTCAGGACCCCCGGAGTCACAGAAAGACTGGGGGTGCCTGAGTGTGGCAGAGCTCCCAGGTATCAGAGCAGAGAAGCTGGTTCCAAAGACAGAGCTGAGGAGTGGGTTCGCAGCTCGGGGTTGCCATAAACCATGATCTGCGGCACAGTCAGGCCACTGCTCTTTGAGCAGGGACCCAACAAGCAGCAGATCCGGGGAGACCCCGTCCTCCTCCCCCTGGAGGAGCGGCACGGGAGCGCACCGCAGGGATCTGCTGGGTTTGGAGACTCCAAACGGGGTTGTGTGCCAGAGACAGAAATGCTCGGTCACAGGCTGGGTGAGTACGGAGTGCAGCCAGAGACCAGGAAGACAGGAGCGATTGACTGCTTTTCACTGAGGTTGCACTGAGGAGTGAGGCCCCGAGTTCTCGGCTCCTCTGGGACCAGAGATTGGGAGGCTGCCATTTTCACTCTCATCCTCCAAAGCTGTACGGAAGGCTTTCAGGGAACTAAAGCTACCGAGAGCAAATCTGAGCAGATGACTTAGCCTGGCCCCTGGCAAGGGTGTTGCAATTCCGCCTCAGGCAAAGACATTTGAGAATCACTGCAACAGGCCCCTCCCCCAGAAGATCAGCAAGAACATCCAGCCAAGACCAAATTTACCAATCAATGAGAACGGCAAAACCCCAACGCTAGGGGAATACAGCACATAGAATTTACGGCTTTTTTCCCATGATGCTTTAGACTTTCAAAGTTAATTTTTTTAATTTTCTTTATTTTTTTCTTTTTCTATTTTTTAGTTGAATTTTTCTTCTTTTTCAACCAACGTCTTATCAATTCCTTTTTTAAAACTCTTTTTAAATTTTTCATTTTTACAGTCATATTCTATCTCTTCATTGTATTTAACCTTATTTTTTGTATATATAGAAGTTTTTCTTTCTTTAAAATTTTGGGATACAGTTTCTTCTAACAGACCAAAATATACCCTAAATCTAGTGTATGACATTCTCCTAGTCTCCCACCTGATCACATTCTCTCTTTTTTAAAAATTTTTTTCCTTTCTTTTTTCAACCAACTTCTTATCATCAATTCCTTTTTAAAAATCTTTTTTTTTTTTTTAGAGATTTTATTTATTTGACAGAGAGAGCATAAGCAGAGGGAGAGAGAGGGAGAAGCAGGCTCCCTGCTGAGCAAGGAGTCCGATGTGGGACTCAATCCCAGGACCCTGGGATCATGACCCGGGCTGAAGGTAGCCGCTTAACTGACTGAGCCACCCAGGCGTCCCTAAAAATCTTTTTTAATTGTCATCTTTACAGTCATATTTCATCCCTTTATCATATTTACCCTTATTTTTGTATATATATGTTTTCTTTTCTTTAAAATTTTGGGAGGCAATTTCTTCTAACAAACCAAAATACACCAAAAATCTAGTGTGCGGCTCTGTTCTACTCACCAGCCTGATCATCTTGCCCCCCCATCCCCCCCGGTTTCAGGTCTCTTCTATTTCTTTACTGTATATTTTTCTGGGGTCGGTGTTAGCATTTTAGCATTTTTTTTTAGCATTTTGTTCTCTCATTCATCTATTCTCCTCTGGACAAAATGACAACATGGAAGCACTCACCTCAAAAAAAAGAACAAGAGGCAGTACTGACTGCCAGGGACCTAATCAATACAGACATTAGTAAGATGTCAGAACTAGAGTTCAGAATGAGGACTATAAAGATACTAGCTGGGCTTGAAAAAAGTATAGAAATACTAGAGAATCCCTTTCTGGAGAAATAAAAGAACTAAAATCTAACCAAGTCAAAATCAGGAAGGCTATTAATGAGGTGTAATCATAATGGAGGCTCTAACTGCTAGGATAAATGAGGCAGAAGAGAGAATCAGTGATATAGAAGACCAAATGATGGAGAATAAAGAGGCTGAGAAAAAGAGAGATAAACAACTACTGGATCACGAGGGCAGAATTAGATAAGTGATACCATAAAGCGAAACAACATTAGAATAATTGGGATCCCAGAAGAAGAAAGAGAGAGAGAGGCAGAATGTATATTGGAGCAAATTATAGCAGAGAACTTCCAGAATTTGGGGAAGGAAATAGGCATCAAAATCCAGGAGGCACAGAGAACCCCCCCTCAAAATCAATAAAAATAGGTCAACACCCCGACATCTAATAGTAAAACTTACGAGTCTCAGAGACAAAGAGGAAATCCTGAAAGCAGCTCGGGACAAGAGGTCTGTAACCTACAACAATCGAAACATTAGATTTGCAGCAGACCTATCCACAAGAGACGTGGCAGCCCAGAAAGGACTGGCATGATATATTCAGAGCACTAAACGAGAAAAATATGCAGCCAAGAATACTATATCCAGCTAGGCTGTCATTGGAAATAGAAGGAGAGATAAAAAGCTTCCAGGACAAACAAAAACTAAAGGAATTTGCAAACACCAAACCAGCCCTACAAGAAATACTGAAAGGGGTCCTTTAAGCAAGAGAGAGCCTAAAAGTAACATAGACCAGAAAGGAACAGAGACAATATACAGTAACAGTCACAGGCAACACAATGGCACTAAATTCATATCTTTCAATAGTTACCCTGAATGTAAATGGGCTAAATGCCCCAATCAAAAGGCACAGAGTATCAGATTGGACAAAAAAGCAAGACCCGTCAATATGCTGCCTGCAGGAGACTCATTTTAGACCCGAAGAGACCTCCACATTTGAAGTGAGAGGGTAGAACACTGCTTACCATGCTAATGGTCATCAAAAGAAAGCTGGGTGGCAATCCTTATATCAGATAAATTAGATTTTAAACCAAAGACTATAATAAGAGATGAGGAAGGACACTATATCTTACTTAAAGGGTCTATCCAACAAGAAGAGGTAACAATTTTAAATATCTATGCCCCTAACATGGGAGCAGCCAATTATATAAGCCAATTAATAACAAAATCGGAGAAACACATCGACAATAATACAATAGTAGTAGGGGATGTTAACACACCGCTCACTGAAATGGACAGATCATCTAAGCAAAAGATCAACAAGGAAATAAAGGCTTTAAATGACACACTGAACCAGATGGACTTCACAGATATATTCAGAACATTCCATCCCAAAGCAACAGAATACACGTTATTCTCTAGTGCCCATGGAACATTCTCCAGAATAGATCACATCCTAGGTCACAAATCAGGTCTCAACTGGTACCAAAAGATTGGGATCATTCCGTGCATATTTTTGGACCACAGTGCTTTGAAACTAGAACTCAATCACAAGAGGAAAGTTGGAAAGAACTCAAATACATGGAGGCTAAAGAGCATCCTACTGAAGAATAAATGGGTCAACCAGGAAATTAAAGAAGAATTTGAAAAATGCATGGAAACCAATGAAAATGAAAACACAACTGTTCAGAATCTCAGGGATGCAGCAAAGGCGGTCCTATGAGGAAAGTATATAGCAATACAAGCCCTTCTGAAGAAACAAGAAAGGTCTCAAATATACAACCTAACCCTCCACCTAAAGGAGCTGGAGAAAGAACATCTTAATAAAGCCTAAATCCAGTAGGAGAAGAGAAATATTAAAGATCAGAGCAGAAATCAATGAAGTAGAAACCAAAAGAACAGTAGAATAGATCAACGAAACTAGGAGCTGGTTCTTTGAAAGAATAAATAAGATTGGGGCGCCTGGGTGGCTCAGTTGGTTAAACGACTGCCTTCAGCTCAGGTCATGATCCTGGAGTCCTGGGATCGAGTCCCTCATCGGGCTCCCTGCTCAGCGGGAAGCCTGCTTCTCCCTCTGCTTGTGCTCTCTCTCTCTGACAAATAAGTAAATAAAATCTTAAAAAAATTAAAAAAAAAAAAAAAAAGAATAAATAAGATTGGTAAACCCCTGGCCAGACTTATCCAAAAGAAAAGAGAAAGGATCCAAATAAATAAAATCATGAATGAAAGAGGAGAGATCACAACCAACAGCAAAGAAGTACAAACAATTATAAGAACATATTATGTGCAACTCTATGCCAGCAATTAGACAATCTGGAAGAAATGGATGCATTCCTAGAGACGTATAAAGTACCAAAAGTGAACCAGGAAGAAATAGTAAACCTGAACAGACCCATAACCACTAAGGAAATTGAAGCAGTCATCAAAAATCTCCCCAAAACAAGAGCTCATGGCCACATGGCTTCCCAGGGGAATTCTGCCAAACGTTTAAAGAAGAATTAATACCTATTCTTCTGAAGCTGTTTCAAAGAATAGAAATGGAAGGAAAACTTCCAAACTCATTTTATGAGGCCAGCATTACCTTGGTTCCCAAATGAGACAAAGACCCCATCAAAAAGAACTACAGATCAATATCCCTGATGAACATGGATGCAAAAATTCTCACCAAAATCCTAGCCAGTAGGATCCAACAGTACATTAAAAGGAGTATTCACCACGACCAAGTGGGATTTATCCCTGGGCTGCAAGGTTGGTTCACCATCTGCAAATCAATGTGATACAATACATTAGTAAAAGAAAGAACAAGAATCATATGATCCTCTCAATAGATGCAGAAAAAAGCATTTGACAAAGTACAGCATCCTTTAGCTTGATTAAAATGTTTCAGAGTGTAGGGATAGAGGATATATACCTCAATATCATAAAAGCCATTTATGAAAAACCCACAGCAAATATCATAGTCAATGGGGAAAAACTGAGAGCTTTTCCCCTAAGGTCAGGAACATGACAGGCATGTCCACTGTCACCACTGCTGCTCAACATAGTACTAGAAGTCCTAGCCTCAGCAATAAGACAACAAAAAGAAATAAAATGCATCCGAATCAGCAAAGAAGAAGTTAAACTCTCACTTTTTGCCAATGATATGATATTTTATGTGGAAAACCTAAAAGACTCCACCCCAAAACTGCTAGAACTTATGCAGGAATTCAGTAAAGTGGCCGGATATAAAATCAATGCACAGAAATCAGTTGCATTTCTATACACCAACAACAAGACAGAAAAAAGAGAAATTAAGGAGTCAATCCCATTTACAGTTGTATCCAAAACCGTAAGATACCTAGGAATAAATCTAACCAAGGAAGCAAAGGATCTGTACTCAGAAAATTATAGAATACTCCTGAAAGAAATTGAGGAAGACAAAGAAATGGAATAACGTTCCATGCTCTTGGATTGGAAGAACAAATATTGTGAAGATGTCAATGCTCCCTAGAGCAGTCTACACATTTAATGCATTCCCTATCAAAATACCATCTACTCTTTTCAAAGAAATGGAACAAATAATCCTAAAATTTGTATGGAACCAGAAAAGACCCCAAATAGCCAGAGGAATGTTGAAAAAGAAAAGCAAAGCCGGTGGCATCACAATTCCGGACTTCAAGCTGTGTTACAAAACCGTAATTAATCATGAAGACAGTATGGTACTGGCACAGAAACAGACACATAGATCAATGGAACAGAATAGAGAGCCCAGAAATGGACCCTCAACTCTATGGTCAGCTAATCTTCGACAAGGCAGGAAAGAATGTCTGGTGGAAAAAAGACAGTCTCTTTAACAAATGATGTTGGGAAAATTGGACAGCCACATGCAGAAAAATGAAACTGGAACATTTCCTTACACCACGCACAAAAATAGACTCAAAGTGGATGGAAGACCTCAATGTGAGACAGGAATCCATCAAAATCCTTGAGAACACAGGCAGCAACCTCTTTGACCTCAGCCACACCAACTTCTTCCTAGACACATTGCCAGAGGGAGGGAAAGCAAGGGCAAAAATGAACTATTGGGACTTCATCAAGATAAAAACCTTTTGCTCAGCAAAGGAAACAGTCAACAAAACCGAAAGACAACTGACAGAATGGGAGAAGATATTTGCAAATGACATATCAGATAAAGAGCTAGTATCCAAAATCTATAAAGATCTTAACCAAACTCAACATCCAAAGAACAAAGAATCCAATCAAGAAATGGGCAGAAGACATAAACAGACATTTCTGCAAAGAAGACATCCATATGGCCAACAGACACATGAAAAAGTGCTCAATATCACTTGGCATCAGGGAAATAAAAATCAAAACCTCAATGAGATACCAGTCAGAATGGCTAAAATTTACAAGTCAGGAAACGAGAGATGTTGGTGAGGATTCGGAGAAAGGGGAACCCTCCTACACTGTTGGTGGGAATGCACGCTGGTGCAGCTACTCTGGAATACAGTATGGAGATTCCTCAAAAAGTTGAAAATGACCCAGCAATTCCACTACTGGGTATTTACCTGAAGGATACAAATGTAGTAATCCGATTGGGCACATGCATCCTAATGTTTATAGCAGTAATGTCCACAATAGTCAAACTATGGAAAGAGCCTAGATGTCCATTAACAGATGAATGAATATAGAATGTGTTGAATATATATATATAATGGAATATAATGCAGCCATCAAAAAGATCAATTCTTGCCATTTGCAACGATGTGGATGGAACTAGAGAGTATTATGCTACGCAAAATAAGTCAGAGAGAGACAAGTATCATATGATCTCACTGATATGAGGAATTTGAGAAACAAGACAGGATCATAGGGGAAGGGAGGGAAAAATGAAACGAGGAAACCAGAGGGCGAGACAAACCATAAGAGACTTTTAATCTTAAGAAACAAACTGAGGGTTGCTGGTGGGGAGAGGGGTGGGAGGCATGGCATGACTGGGTGATGGACATTGGGGAGGGTATGTACTGTGGTGAGCACTGTGACTTGTGTAAGACTGATGAATCACAGACCTGTACCCCTGAAACAAATAATACATTATATGTTAATTAAAAAAATTAAAAAGTTGACTGAGAACCATATATATGTGTTTTTATTTCTGGAAAGATGGTTTACATTTTGTCGGACATTGTAGTTAGGTTTATTTATCTTAAATTTAAAGAAGTTGTACTCTTTTATACTTACTGGAGGTATCTGATCTCATTATAAGTTCTTCTTTAAAAACTTTTTTTTAATATTGACAGGTTTCCATGTTCATTAAATATGGAGAATTGGAGGAGGAAAAGAAATAATTCTTAAGTCTTTCTTTAAATACAACTATCAGTTAATATCTTGTTGCATTTCTTGTCTTTTTTTCTTTGTGTATGGATTTTGTTTCAACTGTAATTCTTTTTTTTTTTTTTTTTTTTAAAGATTTTATTTATTTATTTGAGACAGAGAGAATGAGAGAGAGAGCACATGAGAGGGGGGAGGGTCAGAGGGAGAAGCAGGCTCCCTGCCGAGCAGGGAGCCCGATGCGGGACTCGATCCAGGGACTCCAGGATCATGACCTGAGCCGAAGGCAGTCGCTTAACCAACTGAGCCACCCAGGC
>NC_138372.1:102177408-102205140 GCF_054177405.1 Leptonychotes weddellii | reverse complement strand
AACTGTAATTCTTTTTAATGCTGTATGTATATTTACTTATATTGCCTTTTTTAATGAAAAAATTTTTGTATTTTTATATCATCATTAACTCTTATTGGCTTCAGAATAATCCACTGGGTGATTATGCCATAATTTAATCACTTACCTGTTAGATATGTTTTTTCTTAACTTTGTAGCTATTATAAAGAATATCTTGATGACTATCTCTCTGCCTAAAGATTTTTCTTTAGATTATTAGCTAGATTTCCAGATTTACTACTACTGCTACACTGGAGCATAGTTTTGAATACTTAACATATGAATGCATTTAACCCTCCCAGGAGCCCAGTGTGCTAGGTGTCATTGTATTTCCCATTTTCTAATGCGAATGGAGACACTGAGAAATTAAGCATCTTGTGCACAGTTGGATTGGTTGTGGAGTGTGATCTGCAGATAGTCTCAGTCCAGAGCTGGATCACTTCTCTGTGGGTCTGCTGTATTGCCCATGACACTATGTTCATATAGTAGGAATGCTTTTAAGGCTGTTTACACCTCTTACTGCTCTGCTTCCTCAAAGGATTGCACCAGTTCACACTGCTAGAGCAGTATGTGGGATCCGTATGATGCGTTGGATCCTGGTTAGATAGTATTGCATTGTTAGATCACCTTTCACATGCTTTCTACCCTCTTAATTTTGGAGTATTTCCTAGTCCTTGTTATATTCTTTAATGTCATTATTAATCTTTGTTTTCTACCATCTTTAGGCTTTGGGGCCTTCCAAATGAATTGTAGAGAATAAAAGGGGGCAATAAAATTAGTATGTGAAGACTAACACATTATCATAGGGGACTTGAATTGTATTTTGGATTTGGTAACCCTAACATTTACAAGATGAGTTCTAGAATTGTGATTTAGACCATTCTCTATCAGTTAGCCTCATCTAGATTAGCATATTAGAGTCATCTGGGGAACTTTTAAAGATTCTGATGCTCATGCTTCACTGACAGATTTGGATTGAATGGATCAGAATAGGAGCTTGAGCATAAGGATGTGCTTAAAATTACCTAGGTGGTCCTGATGAACAGTCAAATATATATACATTCTTTTATATGCTATACAGAGGGATATGGAGAAGTAAAGTATTTATGTAGCTCTTATTACTTATGTAAGGATCAAAATATAGATAAGTGGGATAATTTGTGCAGTAGATCCAAACATTTTCTGAACCCAGCTTCAGAAGGCTGTTCTGGTTGATTTAAACACGTATGTTTCTTTTCATTGTTTTTTTGTTTGTTTGTTTGTTTTTTTTTTTAATTTTATTTATTTATTTGAGACAGAATGAGAGAGAGAGAGCACGTGAGAGGGGGGAGGGTCAGAGGGAGAAGCAGACTCCCCGCCGAGCAGGGAGCCCGATGCGGGACTCGATCCAAGGACTCCAGGATCATGACCCGAGCCGAAGGCAGTCGCTCAACCAACTGAGCCACCCAGGCGCCCCTGTTTCTTTTCATTGTTAAACAATTGCATTGGCCCAATCTATTTTACACCTCCTTACCTCTTAAATTTAAGCTTGTGCACTCTATATTACTTTACAGATTATTTAAGATAGAGGAGGTGTTAGGCAGGCCTTACTAATCCTGAAGTCTTTTCTATGAAAATGTTCTTTGTTTACTATCCCTGAAATATTTATATACATTTTGAATACTACCTTAAATTTTTTGACTTCGTGAAAAATTGTTAAAATAATATATATGCTTTGCACTTTCATTTTTAAAATGACAGTACTGATATTATTTCCGCATTCTTTCCTTTGTTCTATAGATTTTTCTCCGTTTCATTTATTTATTATTTTTTTAAAGATTTTATTTTATTTTTTAAAGATTTTATTTATTATTTATTTGAGAGAGAATGAGATAGAGCATGAGAGGGTCAGAGGGAGAAGCAGACTCCCTGCTGAGCAGGGAGCCCAATGCGGGACTCGATCCCAGGACTCCAGGATCATGACCTGAGCCGAAGGCAGTCGCTTAACCAACTGAGCCACCCAGGCGCCCCTAAAGATTGTATTTTTAAACATATTTTTCGCCATTTTAGCTTCTCACTGGCGTACGACTTTGTGCTTCCCACTAAATGAGGGAGTTTATTTGGGAATGCTAAGCATGCATTGTGAAAAATACCCAAGTACATATGCTAATAGAATAGATTATATAAACTTCATTTACTGTTGAAAATTTAGGATTTTTGTTTTTTTGTTGTTGCATCAATAGCCTGATAACATGCAGTAGTTCCATTTTGTAATTTTTTTAACAAATGCTAACAACTGAGGGATTTCATAATTTTCAGATGGACCATCAACAGATAAAGACCCTGAAGAAAAGAAAAAAGATACTGCAATTACATCACAGAATAGCCCTGAAGCAAGAGAAGAAAGGTATGTCACTTTATGGAAATTCATTTCTGTTGGAAGTCATAGTTGTATTTGACTGTCACTTCCTCCATGGTCTTATTTATGGTCTCCTATCTCCTATCTGTACTCCTTTTTCTATTTTCTAACCAGACAGAATTAGTAAATGTATATAGCCCAATAGAATATTTTAAGGTTTCTTACAGGATTTTCGTGGAAATTTAAAAGAGACTTAGAAGACACTACATAAATAAGGAGAAATTACTTACACTGTATTCAACAAGCTTAATTGAATGGAATCCCTGGGATAGCACTAATAGAATTGATAAGGAAGGTACTGATTAAGGATTCAAGTGGTTACTTCCCTTATTTACCACGTTTCTTTTTTAGATTTTTTTTTTTTTTTGGCCCTGTATCTGTTTCCCTTTTTATGCAAATTTTTTCCTTCTCAATTTAGCTATCTTTCATAAGAACTTAAAATGGGAAGTTCAGTAATGAAGGGTTCAAATTGTTCCTCAGCTTTCGTGAGGCCTTTGCATTTATTCTTTCCTGTCACATATAATGAGTGAACTGTGTAATATCCAGCATGTTGATGTGGTAGGTGACATGCCTACTAGGTTAAATACAGTTCCTCTGATGTTGGGAAGCTTGTATTTTAACACTTGACTCTGATGTAGAGCAATAGTTCTCAAAGTGTGGTCCCTTTAAGAGCAGAGAACCTGGCAACTTGCTAGCAAAAGCAAATTCTTGGGCTCCACCCTCGAACTAC
Organism: Leptonychotes weddellii; assembly: GCF_054177405.1. Taxonomy (NCBI): domain Eukaryota; kingdom Metazoa; phylum Chordata; class Mammalia; order Carnivora; family Phocidae; genus Leptonychotes; species Leptonychotes weddellii. Next base: position 102,201,994 of record NC_138372.1, on the reverse strand, counting down.
TGAATCAGGAATTATGATGGTGGGGCCCCTAAATAGGTTTTAACAAACTTTTAAAGTGATTCTGATGTGATAATGATGTGATAATGCACTCAAGTTTTAGGCTACCTATTTTAACTTCATTTATTTCTTAGTATTTTCCCCAAAGTGATAATGTACCCTTCATTGGTTCAGTAACAATAATTAATATCCCATACACTATTGTCTTACGCATTAGAACTAACTAAACTTGATGATAAAAGAGGTAAGCTAAAGAAAGGGTAAACATCAGTTGTTAATAAAATGTATTCAGTGTTTTCTATAACTCTTCTGAGATAGTTTTAGACTTTTAGAAAATTGTAAGAACAGAACAGAGAACTCCCAGTTGCCACTATGTGTGTATATGCGTATATATATGTGTGTGTACATACTCAGAGACATGAATAATTTTATTTTGAACCAAATGAGAGTCCTTTATATCCGTAAATACATCAGTGTGTATTTTCTGAGAGCAAGGACGCTTTCTCACATCTAAGCACAATACGGATACCAATGTCCAGAAGTTAGGATTAATACAGTACTTTTTTCCTAATCTGTAGGGCTTATTCATATGTTAGCAGTTTTTCCAATAGAGTATTTTATTGCAGAGGAAAAAGATTTTTCCATAATATCATCCAGGATCACATACTGCATTTAGCTATCATCTCTGGTTTCCTTTAATCTGGAGTAATTCTTCAGTCTGTCACGACCATAATATTTTTGAAAAGTATAGGCTATAATTTATGACTTTTTTTTTTTAAAGATTTTATTTATTTATTTGACAGAGACACAGCGAGAGAGGGAACACAAGCAGGGGGAGAGGGAGAGGGAGAAGCAGGGAGCTGAGCAGGGAGCCCGATGCAGGGCTCGATCCCAGGACCCTGGGACCATGACCTGAGGCAAAGGCAGACGCTTAACGACTGAGCCACCCAGGTGCCCCAGTTTATGACATTTTTAACAAATGCTTTCAGTTGTGTTATATTCAAAGTCGCTGACTTTGTGCCTTGAATATAAAATATAAAAGTATAGGCAGATATTTTAAGTAGATACTGGAGTAGGAAGAAGTTCCTAGTATATTTTTATCTGTTTTATGTAATTGAAGTTTAGGGAGCGAGCCTATTGACAAATGCATAGAATTATCACATATGAAGTCTGACAAAGTGGTTGGTATCTATCCATACACACGCACAGTTACTCACACTCTCTCTCTCTGAAGAAGACAAGGCTTCAGGAAGCAGGTGATTAAAGTAGAAGGTATACAGAAGGACTGTTCTGTCCTTGGAGATCTTTTTGTGCAGTTTGATAGTGGGTTATGTGGAGGGAGAGGAGGAGGTATCTCCTTGGAGCAGTTCAGCAAGTTACTCCGTGGTGGGTGAATGGTGTCTTTGGAAAGGTTTGTGGCAGATATCTTCAATGTGATAAACATTAATTGAAACCCTGCAGAAAATATTTTGGTGAGACTCTAAGAAGTTAGAAGCAATTGAAATGATTAGGTTGACTGGAAAACTGTTAAGCTGTCCTGATTGAGTTGATGTTTCTAGGGAGGAATTAGACATTTTCATATTCTTAGAACTCATTTCTCACTACACATGTTTTTTATCCAGAAGGGAGTGTTTTAAATATAAACGTCATTGGTTGTCTAATTGGAACAAGGTTTTTCAAACATTGTTTTTCCCCCTCTGGTCTTGGTTGAGAGTTGTCATATTCTCTGGTATCATCTCCTCGCCCTTCTCATAACCAAGATCCTTGTTTTCATTTATTGTATTGAGCTGTGATGTGTATTGTATTTATCAAAAATATTGTTTAATGTTTAAAAGGATAATCAAGGTGTTTAATTGGTTAAAAAAACATGAAATGTGTCTCAGATTTCCTAAAATTTTAACTTTTTAGAAATCTATATGCATGCAATTTCTTTTTTCATTTAAGAGTCACTGAATATGATCCCATTTATTTAGTCCAAAAATTTTTGTTTTTAGAGAGTGATAGTAATGATGTTACTTTAAGAGAACTTTTCCTGTTTTCTTTTTGGTGTGTGTGTGTGTGTATGTGTATTTTAGTAGTTCCAGTGGCAACGTAAGCAGCAGAAAGGATGAGACAAATGCTCGAGATACTTATGTTTCATCTTTTCCTCGGGCACCAAGCACTTCTGATTCTGTACGGTTAAAGTGTAGGGAGATGCTTGCCGCAGCTCTCCGAACGGGAGGTAAGTTTAGTGTACCGTTTCATTGCCCAGTCCTTTGTTCCTCACCACTGCCGCCGCCATGTCCACCTCCATGATTCTGTTTCACCAGCGGCATCCCGGTGATAACTGCTTGCACTGCTTAGTTCAGGAAGACGTTGTGGCAAATAGGGGTTACTGATGGCAGAGAGCACTAGGCATGCTGGGGCCTCTGCTCACTACTGTATAGTTCCAAGAAGGAGATTCCTTCTAATATATGGATGTTTCCCTTGATTCAGAGTAACTTAAAGGCTTTTCACAAATCTTTTTTTCCCCCACTTTAATCCAAGTTGACCCTTGAATAATGAGTTTAAACTGCTTGGGTTTACTTATAATGTAGATTTTTTTTCAACAAAAACAGTACAATAATGTAAATCTGTTTTCTCTTATGATTTTCTTAATAACATTTTCTTTTCTTTAGCTTACTCTAAGAATACAATGTATAGTATATATAACATATAAAATATGTGTTAATTGTTTATGTTATTGGTAAGGCTTTTGGTCAACAGTAGGCTATTACTAGTTAAAGTTTTTCGGGAGTCAAAGGTTAAATGTGGATTTTTGACTGCACAGGGAGTTGGCATCCTTAACCCCTGTGTCGTTCAAGGGTCAACTTAATGACTGCTCCCCAGATTGAGCGTTAATGGTAATGTATTTGGGTCCTGTTGTTAAATGTTGGTATGACAAATAGTATTTGTTTTATATTCATAATTCCAGTTTTTACTTTTTTTAAGTGGAAAAGAGATCTTGATTTATATATATATATGGGAACCTTAATCTGATTTGGTTATTCATTCTTAAAGTATCATATACAGGAATATTTATCATCTTATACAAATTCACTCCTTTTCTATTATACTGAACCATAGTTAGTATGACCTCTTTTTCTCTTTACTCTGCCCTTTCTATTTTGATTCCCTTACTGTTTCTTTATATATTTTTTCTTTTTCTTCCTAGTTTCTTTTTATTTCCTTCTATCCATTTGAATATTTGCATAGGAGTCTTGTGAGTGTGTCCGTATATGTGATTGGCAGATGAAATGAATGGTTTCTTTGCACTGAAGCCTGAGTCACAGGAGACAAGACAGTTCTTTCTATAACTTTCTCTACTCTCTGCTGGAGCAACCAGAATTTATGGAGTTGTGAAATGAGGAATTGCCTGCTAGATCAATTACTTCCCCACTCCTGAGGGATAAGGAGTCATCAATGCAGAACCACTGTGGACATTAGGTGAATCCAGAGGAGGAGTCTAGTGGGTAGGAAAGAGAACAGATTCTAATGAAACTAAATAAAAAGGACTCTTTATTAGGGCAGTGGGGTTGAAATAGAAATACAGTTTAATTTACTCTGTATTGAAATTTTTTTTCAATATGTCATAATCACTTATTTTTGACAATTCTTTGTGCCTGTATTTAGATGACTACGTCGCTATTGGAGCTGATGAGGAAGAATTAGGATCTCAAATTGAGGAAGATATCCTTTGTGTGTATATTCATGATTGTTTAAATAATCTGCTAGATTATATTTTTCTTTCTCCTGTATAGAATTTGGAGTTTCATTTTTCAGTTTCTATCTTCATTGTATTATTTTGCAAGAAAAGGATAGGGCCATCTATATCATTTTGTTCTTGTTTTCTTGTTATTCAAAAGTAAAACGTGTTGATAGTATTTTTATTTTTCTTCCTTGCATATTGAGAATGTGGTATCTCAATTGAACTTGTGCAAAAGAACATGGAAGACACACACACACTATACATGTGAAGTAGGGTTTCACGTTTGGGGGAATCTCAGCAAAGCATGCGAGGTCCCCTGAGTTCATTACCCAGGAGGGAAGTGTGTTTGTCCTGGGCACCATGGAAGGGGCTTCGGAAGAGGTGTCGTGCACATCTGGGTGACCATGTGACCATGGAACTCTCCTAGTTTTGGAAATGGCCTTGTTGGAAAAAAGTGTGCTGCTCTTCAGGCTCGCCTGAAGTTTTTTTTCTGTTGAGAAAAGAAACTGCTAAACTAGCTTCTTGCTGAGCTGGGGGAGGAAATGAACCTTTGGGCCATCATGAATGGTTTCTTCCCAGAGGGCGCCCAAAGGAACTGTGTAGTCATCAAGCCTTTTAGGATCCTTTGTAGAATTCAGATTTGGGCAAGTGAAAGTTTATATAAATGCAGTCTTCTTTTCACAAGTTTTCTCACTCAGACGGAGTACCTAAGTTACTTTTTGAAACGTCTTTAATTTGTGAGCTACTGGCATTAAACATTAAGAAAGCATTGCTCATTCATAGTGTAAAAGTAGGATCACTGTTACTTGCCAGTTACAGATCAAGAAATGAGGTAGACACACTGCCTTGTTAGCTTAATCTAAATTGGAGACCATTTTGGAGAACTGCTTAGAAACTTCAGGAATTCTTATTTTGGTGAAATGGGAAAAAAAATACCTCTGTATTTTAATTTATTTTCCTTAATGGCCTAGTACCTATATATCAAGAAATAAGGAATACAGACATGAAATACAAAAATAGAGTACGAAGTAGAATATCAAATCTTAAAGATGCTAAGAATCCAAATTTAAGGAAAAATGTACTGTGTGGAAATATTCCTCCTGACTTATTCGCTAGAATGACAGCAGAGGTGAGTATATGTGAATATTATGTTTTCATGATGTGATTATATGATGTCAAGTCAAAAGTCTGTGTAAATCATGAAGTACTGTATAAGTACTACATTTATAATAAATCATTATTAGCTATTCTGATATATTTATATGTATAATATACTAGACAAATACTTAACGTGATTGAATCTGTTGGTGTCAGTACTTTGTCTCTTCCACAACTATACCATAATCTTTGGTTGATTGCCTTAAATCATTGTCTAAAAATGAAATTGTTTTTACTTATTTTGGATTCATGTGGAATTGAAGATTTGAATATATAATTGTAAATGGACTTTGTAACCTCCAAGTTCTTTTCATGGTTAAACCCCATAAAATTGGTCACATCTTACTGACTATTCCTTAATTTTTAGGGAATGATGGAGAAAATGAAATTCAGAGCTTGCTATTTATAGACACAGCTGTTCAGTCTGCAGTCTCATTATTTTATTACACATCCAAGAGAGTCTATTTGTCTTTCTATATAGCTAAATAAAAATGATTATATTTTTAACATTCACTTTTTTAAAACCTCATTAAAATAACCTAAAACTTTAAATTAGAGACCATAGTGTAATGAACTCCTATATATCTATCACCCAAGCTTCAGGTAGTTTCAAGAATTTGTCACCCTTGGGGCGCCTGGGTGGCTCAGTTGGTTAAGCGTCTGCCTTTAGCTCAGGTCATGATCCCAGTGTCCTGGGGTTGAGCCCCACGTTGGGCTCCCTGCTCTGTGGGGAGTCTGCTTCTCTCTCCCTTTACCCCCCTCCCCAACTCATGCTCTCTCTCTCTCCAAATAAATAAAATCTTAAAAAAAAAAATTGTGACCCTTTTCAGTCTATCCCTTTTTTCTTTTTTCTTTTTCCTTCTTTTCCCCTGAATTGTTTTCAAACAAATTGCAGACATTATATCTTTTTACCTTTTTTCTATAAGCTATCATCTTTTTTTAAAAAGATTTTATTTATTTATTTGACAGAGCCTGAGAGAGTGCAAGCAGGGGGAGCGGGAGGGAGAGGGAGAAGCAGAATCCCTGCTGAGCAGAGAGCCTGACGTGGGGCTTGATCCCAGGACCCTGGGATCATGACCTGAGCCAAAGGCAGACACTTAACCATCTGAGCCACCCAGGCACCCCTCTTTTTACCTTTATAAACCTAAGAGCGATATCTTTAAAAATTTGATGATTTTAAAAAATAGTTTTCTTACATAACTACATTGTCATCACTACACCCAACAAAGCTAAAAGCAATTCCTAATTTATATATTCATATTTTCCTGATTTTACATTCCTTTTATTAGGATCCAAGTCTGCACATTACCTTTAGTTAAGTTTCTAAAGATTTTGTATATATATATATTTAAATCCCTTGCAGTCTCTTTCCTGCCCCTGACCCCTTTTTTTCCATGACACTGACCTGTTGAAGAAACCAATTTATTTCTTCTGTATCCCACAGTATGAATTGTCTCTTTTTTCCTCAGGATGTTATTTAACTTTTCTGTCCCCTCTCTTGTCTGTGAACTGGAAGCTAGTTCTATAGGCTCGATTACATACAAATTCAACTGTGTTTCCCCACATAAATACTTGTAATTGGTGCTTTTTACTTCGTATTGAATTAGGAGACACATAATATCTTGTTGCTTTACTGTTAGCATGCTGAGATTGATCAGTGGGTTTGGATATTAACGTCTGATTCCTCCATTGTAAAGTTCTCCTTTGACCTTTCATCTAATGTATTCATCCACTGATTTCCTTACCTGAATTGGTTAAATTATTAGGAGTTGCAAAATAGTGATTTATAAAGTTCTGTCCTTCCTTTCACATTTATTAGCTAGATTCTTTAATAAAGAAGCATTTTCCTTTGTAAACTCAGGCACTTGGTGACCCCTTTGGTTTGGATAGGAAAGGCAGGTAAATGTTGTCTGTTGTCTGAAACTCTTTCCCTTTAGTTAACAGCAGAATGAGGAGTTGGTGCCCTAGTAACTGCCAGGGGGGGCTTTGTTGCTTTTTTTGCATGCTTGTGCTCTCCTTTTTCAGTATCATGGACTTGTGACTTTTTTTTTTTTTTTTAAAGAGAGAGACACAGAGAGGGAACACAAGCAGGGGGAGTGGGAGAGGGAGAAGCAGGCTTCCCGCCGAGCAGGGAGCCCTATGCGGGGCTCGATCCCAAGACCCTGGGATCATGACCTGAGCCGAAGGCAGACACTTAACAACTGAGTCACCCAGGCGCCCCATGACTTGTGACATTTTCATCTATCCAGTGGGGATTGGTTCTTTACAGTAATTTATTTTGATAGCTGAAGAAATTGTCCTATCTTTGGCTAATGGGAGCTCCTTCATGGTAGCCCCTCGTCCATATGACTCAACCAACGAAAAAGTCTTTGGTAGCTTCCATGCTTCTCTGGCACATGAGGATGACCTTGGCTTATCCTGTACATTTCTTTTTTTTTTTTTTTTTTCTTTAAGAGTGTGAGCGGGGGCACGGGGGTGGGCAGAGGGAGAAGGAGAGAGAGAATCCTAAGCTGACTCCGCATTGAGCAGAGTTAATGTGGGGCTGGATTTCACAGCCCTGAGATCATGACCTGAGCCAAAATCAAGAGTTGGATGCTCAACTGACTGAGCCACCCAGGCACCCCAAATCCTCTGCATTTCTTGATTCAAAATGGGAACCAGATATTCCTCCAAAGATGCCTGGTTCCTTTTTCGGGAGGGCAATGGTATAGACAACAATCTGGATACTAGAGGTGCTCATTGCTACAATATTATTACATTGTTTAGAAACCTTTAAGAGGTAATTAAATCTAATTTTCACATAGAAACTTACAAGTATTTGATGAAATTTTAAAAGAAAGCAAACTCTGAGTTCTTTGAGGAAAAATTTTTCACTTTTAAAACTTTAAAAGTTGGTTTATTGAGCTTATAGAACATAAAAAAACATTCAGGATATATATAGAAAATGCCTATAACTGAGTGGTATTGCCACCTCCCTGACAGGAAATGGCTAGTGATGAACTCAAAGAGATGCGGAAAAACTTGACCAAAGAAGCCATCAGAGAGCATCAGATGGCCAAGACAGGTGGAACCCAGACTGACTTATTCACATGTGGCAAATGTAAAAAGAAGAATTGTACTTACACACAGGTTGGTGATTATTTATAGATTCTTATTTTCACGTAAGGATGCTTGAGGGTATTGTGCTAGTAAGTCAAGTAAGTCAGAGAAAGACAAATACCATATGATCTCACTTATATGTAGAATCTAAAAAGAAAAAAAATGACTCCGATACAGAGCACAAACCTGATGGTGGTTGTGGTTGTTGGAGAAGAGGGGTAGGGAGATGCATGAAATAAATGAAGGGGATTAAGAGGTACAGACTTGCCAGTTATAAGTCACAAGGATGTAATATACAACATAGAAAATATAGTCAGTAATGTAGTAACTTTGTATAGTGACAGAGGGTAACTAAACCTATAAAGATAATCATTTTGTAATGTATAAAAATACCAAATCACTATGTAGTACACCTGAAACTAATATAATATTGTATGTCAATTATAATCCAATTAAAACTAACTACATTAAGTAGAATGCTTGCAACTCCTGTTTCAAAACCAGTGGTAAAGATAATTACCAGTACTTTGATAATGCTTTCTTAATACTAACACATTCCAGTTAATTGAAAATAAGTTGATATATTTATACTTTCATGGAAGTTGTTACTGTGAAAGCTGTATCAATTAAATAAAATTTATAAAAATCATTGTAGGATTTAATGAAATGGCCACATTCGAAGAGTTGAGCAGTTGATTATTGGTTAGTATATAAACAGGTTATAATTCTTTTTATTTGGCAGGATCATATAATTTAAGGAAAGTTCTTTACTCTTCCTCACTTGGGTGTAGGTACTTTTTGCTTAATTGCTTTCCAGATACTGATATCCTTTTCTGCAACGTATTGATGACTTTTCACATATGATGCGACTAACCTTCCTTTTTGTTCTTGGACAAAAAGAAAGCTGAAAAGAGCCACATATGTGAAAATGGTTTATCACTGTCATTAATTTCATTTGTCAAGTAGGTATTTTTGTGCTATGTCTGTAATCTACTAAACTCAAAATTTTCTCCTTAAAGAACAACTTACAGTTAATGTTTCAGGGTAATGGATTTAGGGAATCGAATTTTCTGATAGAAAATTAGGCAGTTAAGAAAGTAGTATTACTAAATTGTATATAAGTTGTACAAAGGAACCTTTTTTTTTTTTTTTAAGTTTTAGAAGGTGTCATTCTCAAGGTTAAAAATTCAAAAGGTACAAAAGATTGTGAGTGGAAAATTCCCCTCCCACTTTTACCTGTAGCAACTTGGTCCCACCTCCCTGGAGGTAAACCAGGTTATTTGTTGTGTGGCTTTCTACGTGTTTTATGCATATACATGCAAATATGAATATATTTTTGTTTTCCCTTTTTTTACATTTGTTTTTTATATTTTTTAGTAATCTCTACACCCAACATGAGGTTCAAACTTAAAACCCTGAGATCAAGAATTCCATGCTCTTCTGACGGAGTCAGCCAGGCGCCCCTGTTTCCCCATTTCCTAAACACATGTGGTAGCACATTATATAAACTTCTGCCTCTTTTAGTTTTTAAAGGTACATAACACTCCCATTTTCAGATATGCTCTATTTAACCAATCCAAAGTCCTCTTTTTGAAGTTTTTCATTTAATCATAGTTATAGATCTGATATTTCAATATTTTGTTTTATGGAACTGTTACTACCGATAGTCACTAAAATATATTAACATATGAAAGTGGCTTCAGAAATTTCTGAGTTTGGATTGCTCTGTTTTCTTTCGATTAGGCAGAAAAGTCTCAACAATAAAAATTCTGTCCTGAAAATGCTGCATAGTAGGAAGTATTAAGTATAAATAGAAAGGTATTTAAAGCCAAAGCATCTTTATTTTATTTTTTTTAAAGATTTTTATTTATTGAGAGAGAGAATGATAGAGCATGAGGGGGGGAGGGTCAGAGGAAGAAGCAGACTCCTTGCTGAGCAGGGAGCCTGATGCAGGACTTGATCCTGGGACTCCAGGATCATGACCTGCACCGAAGGCAGGCGCTTAACCAACTGAGCCACCCAGGCGCCTGCCAAAGCTTCTTTAAAACATTTGAAGTCAGGGCGCCTGGGTGGCTCAGTTGGTTGAGTGTCCGACTCGATTTCAGCTCCCATCATGATCTCAGGGTCCTGGGATCAAGCCCAATGTCGAGCTCGCGCTCAGTGTGGAGTCTAGTTGAGGTTCTCTCTCCCTATCCCTCTACCCCTCTCCCCTTGTGTGCGTGCATGCTCTCTCTAAATAAATAAATTAAAAAAAAAAAACATACGAAGAAGTGATATATTTACATAATCAGCTACAATAAAAAAAGTTTCTTTTAATAGAAAGAACCTAGTCTAAAGAGGAAGTCAGTATGATTTTCTTAGAATCAATTCTGTCAATAGATAGAAAATTTCCAAAGTTGGCAAAATAACAGATATAAAAGACTGAAGTTTGACTCTTGGTTAAGATGTACCTACCAGGAGATGAACATTTTTCCCAGAGGGCAAAAGTTCCTCCTATCTATGTACTTTTAGGGCCCTGGTTAGCAAGTATCTAGATATAAATACATGAGAATATTTCAGAAGGATTTTTCAAACCATTTTTATCTTAAGGCCTTAAATAAGCAGAATGCTATTCTTTTGAGAATGCCTCTTCTTTTTCTCCCTTTGGGCTTTTGAGTTAAAAATCATGTTGATAGTTGACAAGTATTGTGTGCTTCTCATCTTTGAGGCAGTAATATACTGGATTTCATCATCCCACACTAAATTTAAATAGACCTTATTCAGAATGCAATATTGTTGGTATTCAGGTTTTTGCCTTCCCCCATCTTCTCATCTCCCCCGTAACTTAAACCTAAAAATAACTTACAACTTTATTTTTTTTGAGAACTTTGGAAGTCTATTATCTTATGTTGATAAAGTTTAAAAAAATCATATTAGCTTATTTATTATTATTTTTTCCTGAGTTCTCTTTTGTTTTAAAATTTTTAGTTGTGGCAAAATACACATAACCTAAAATTTACCACCTTCACCATGTTTAAGTATACAATTGAGTAGTAGTACATTCATAATATTGTGGCAGTCTCCAGGATTCTTTTTCTCTTGCAAGACTGAAACCCTATACCCATTAGATAGTAACTATATTTCTCTAGCTCCTGGCATCCACCAGTCTCTGAATTTGACTACTCTAGGTAGTCAAAGGGATAAATGGTACTACATAACAGTATTTGTCCTTTTTTTGTCCCTGGCTTATTTCTGATACCTGATCTATTCTTTTTTTTTTTTTTTTTTTCTTCTTCAAGATTTCACTCATTTATTTGAGACAGAGAGAATGAGAGACAGAGAGCATGAGAGGGAGGAGGGTCAGAGGGAGAAGCAGACTCCCTGCCGAGCAGGGAGCCCGATGCGGGACTCGATCCCGGGAGTTCAGGATCATGTCCTGAGCCGAAGGCAGTCGCTTAACCAACTGAGCCACCCAGGCGCCCATGATCTATTCTAAGTTAGTAATTACAAACACAAAGAAATGTGTACAGATCAACATCACTAATCATCAGGGAAATACAAATTAAAACCATGTAATGTTCATAAATGATCATCCATATTATAGCATATATCAGAATTTCCTTCCTTTTTTTTTTTTTTAAGATTTTATTTATTTATTTAACTGACAGAGAGAGACCACGAGAGGGGGAACACAAGAAGGGGGGAGTGGGAGAGGGAGAAGCAGGCTTCCTGCCGAGCAGGGAGGCCGATGCGGGGCTCGATCCCAGGGCCCTGAAATCATGACCTGAGCCGAAGGTAGTCGCTTAACCAACTGAGCCACCCAGGCGACCCCAGAATTGCCTTCCTTTTTAAGGCTGAATAATCACTGTATGTATATACCACATTCTTTTTATCTATTCATCTGTTGATGGACACTGGGTTGCTTCCACCTTTTGGGCTGTTACGAATAATGCTGCTATGAACTTCTGTGTACAAATACCTCTTTGAGACCCTGCTTTCCATTCTTTTGGGTATTTTCTCAGGAGTTGCATTTCTGGGTTGAGTGACCTTTTTTTTTCTTTTTTTTTTAATTTTTATTTTTTATTTTTAAAGAGAGGGTTGGTGAGGAGAGGCAGAGGGAAGGGGAGAGAGAGAGAATCTTAAGCAGGCTCCACGCCCAGATCCCATAATCCAAGCCAAAATCGAGTCAGATGCTTAACCAACTGAGCCACTGAGGCACCCCTACATTAGCTGTTTTAAAGCAATGTAAAGGACCTATTTATAGAAAAATTGGAAAATGCAGAAAAATATGAACAAAAAATTTATAATCATCCATTAATCTGCATTTAGAAAGAACAGTGGTCAGTATTTTGGTGCCTGCAGTATTTTGTGAAGTTTTTCTAGTTTAGTTATAGCTAAATAATGTAAACCATTTTTTTAATGATTTTATTTATTAGAGAGAGAGAGCATGAGCAGTGGGGGTGAGGCAGAGTGAGAGGGAGAAGCAGACTCCCTGCTGAGCAGGGAGCCCGGTGTAGGGCTCAGTCCCAGGACCCTGAGATCATGACCTGAGCTGAAGGCAGACACTTAACTGACTGAGCCACTCATACACCCCTGTAAACCATTTTATGTACAGTTGACCCTTGAACAACATGGGTTTGAACTGCATGAGTCCACTTAACACACAAATTTTTTTCAACAAATACAAGTCCAATACTGTAAATGTATTTTCCTTATGATTTTATTAATCACGTTTTCTTTTCTGTAGCTTGCTTTAAGAATTCAGTATATGGGGTGCCTGGGTGGCTCAGTTGGTTGGGCGACTGCCTTCAGCTTAGGTCATGATCCTGGAGTCCCAGGATCGAGTCCCGCATCGGGCTCCCTGCTCAGCAGGGAGTCTGCTTCTCCCTCTGACTCTCCCCCCTCTCATGTGCTCTCTCTCTCATTCTCTCTCAAATAAATAAAATCTTTAAAAAAAAAAAGAATTCAGTATATGGTAGGTATAACATACAAAATATATATTAATCGACAGTTTGTGTTGTTGGTAAGGCTTGTAGTTAACAGTAGACTATTAGCAGTTGCGTTTTGGGGGAGTTAGATGTGGATATTCAACTGCATGAGGAGTTGGTGCTCTTAACCTCCACATTGTTCAAGCAGAACTGTACTTCTTTTCACTTAGCTACTATAATGTAGGTATTTTCCTTTAATTATTAAAAAAAACAACAACCCAAAACTTTTGTAAACATCTTAATAGCTGTATAATATTCCATCAGATGGGTATGCTCTTATTTCATTATTTCCCTGTTGGATATTTAAGTTGTTTCCAGTGTTTGCACTATTATAAAATTACACTTCAAACATCCCTGTACACAGATCTCCCACACCCAACTTTATGAGGAATAATTGACATATAATTGAATGTTTTTAAAGTGTACAGTGAGATGATTTGATGTATATATACATTGTGGAATGATTACCAAGATCAAGATAATTAACATATCCATTATCTCACAGAGTTAACTCTTTTTTTATTTTTTTTGTGGTGAGAATGCTTAAGATCTACTCTTTAGTCACTGTGCTGTATTTTAGATCCTCAGAAATTACTGTTTTTATACTTGAAAGTTTATATCCTTTGACCTTCATCTCTCCATTTCCCCCTTCTCCCAGCCCCTGCAACTACCATCTGTTCTCTGTTTCTATGAAATCCACATTTATTTATTTATTTTATTTATTAAGATGCCACATATAAGTGATACCATATAGTATTTGTCATTCTCTGGCATATTTTATTTAGCATTCCTTCCAGGTCCATCCGTGTTGTCTCAAATAGTAGGATTTCCTTCTTTTTTATGGCTGAATAATGTTCCATTGTGTATATATATCACTTTTCTTTATCCATTCTTCAGCTGAAGGACATTTAGATTGTTTTCATATCTTGGCTATCGTGAATAATGCAGTCAACATGGGTGTGTAGATAACTTTTTGAGGTATTGATTTCATTTCCTTCAGATATATATGCAGAATGGGATTGCTGGATCATAAGGTAGTTGATTTTATTTTATTTTTTATGCTGGCTCTACCATTTTTTTTTTTTTAAAGTAAAGTGTACCCCGCAGTGTGGGGCTCAAACTCATGACCCCGAGATCAAGAGTTGCATGCTCTACCAACTGAGCCAGCCAGGCATCCCTGTGCGGTAGTTTAATTTTTAATTTTTTGAGGATCTGCCATCCTGTTTTCCATAATGGATATACCAGTTTACATTCCTACCAACAGTATACACAGGAGTTCCCTTTTCTCCACATCCTCAGCAGTATTTGTTCTTGTCTTTTTGATAATAGCCATTCTAACAGGTGTGAGGTGATAATTCCTTGTGGTTTGCATTTCCCTAATGATCAGTGATGTTGATCTGTACACAGGTCTTTATTTTTGTTTCTAATTACCATCTTAGAATAGATCAGATGTGAGGTTCCTAGGTCAGAGAGAATGGATGTTTGAGGCTCTTACCTTGTTGCTGCCTAAAGTTTAGAAAGGATGTGACAGTATTTTTCAGAATGAAATTCATAATTTTTACATCTCTGCTAATTTATAAGAGAAAATTGACGTATCTTTTAATTAACATTTCTTATGCTTCTTATGATGAAATTTTTTAATATTTATTAGCCATTTATAAAAAGTATGTGTGACTTTAGATGGTTTTCCCACTTATCTGGAATAAATTAAACATGAAAAGACAAGGAATGACTTAGAAAAAGGAAGTTTTGAAATATGTATCCTTTTGACATTACTTAGCTTATTTGAACTTGTTTCAGGCTCTTATACATGTTATTGTGGTACCGCTGTGGTTACTGTATATCTTAATGTAGAATGTTCTTATTTAGGTCAGACTTTTTATAGTATTGTAAAAAGTAATATTTTTCACTTTATTTTGCTGCAGGTACAAACCCGTAGTGCTGATGAACCGATGACAACATTTGTTGTCTGCAATGAATGTGGAAATCGATGGAAGGTATATGACTTTTTCTTATATTCATATTTTACCCATTTATAAAAGATTTCTTCACGTCTTTTCATAAGGCTACCATGGTATCTAAATATATACATCTGCTCATTCTGTCCAGTGCTACAGAAGTCCATGACGAACCATTTGTAAAGGAATATAATATATTGTGCTCTATTAGAAATTAAGAATGTTAACTTAATTTTCCTATTTTCATATTGTTTTGGTGCAGGAGTAACAGAATTGAATCTTAACTGCAATTACTGTATCATAGTCCTATATATACTATACTCATTTAATTGCTTTGACTCTTGTACTTCCAGAAAATCTGTCTTCATAGATTTTGGGTATTACTTGTCTTCATAGATTTTGATTCTGGAAAGATTACTTTACCTTGTTGAAATCCAGCAGGATGGTTTTAGTGTTTATTTTAGGAATTAACAGATGAGTACTGTCATGGTTTGGTAGGCTTTTCACTGAGCCTTCATATCACCTCTGTACTCTGAATGAGCCCCACACAGGCAAGTGTATGTTATTTAAATGATCCCTTCTTGAGTATTTTTGTGAGCCACAGAAATATAATTTAAGCTTGGGAGAAGAATTACACATCACTTCTGAGACCATTTTTATTGTTACCATAGATGGGGCTGCTAGGGGTGTGTGGTTGGGGAGGCTCACGTAGTAGGAATATAGTCTTTAGAGCCAAATAGGCTTTGAACTCTGCTGCTTGTCATTAGTGAACTGTGATTTTCTCACGTATTACATGTAAATAATATCTACAACACAGGCGGTGGTGAAGAGTACAGATAATATATTTAAAAAGTGCCTGATAATTGTTGGTATTCCAAAAATGCTGGTTACATTTATTGGTTTTTGTGAAGCTTGTGTGATTCTTCTTTTTTTTTTTAAGCTATACTTAGCTTTAGCCCTTTAATGCTTATTTTGAATTACTCACCCAAGTTAAAGCATTTTCTGAAAATCAGAAGTGAATTAAAAGCTAGACAATGGGGGAATATTCTACGCAAATATGGTATAGGACTTTGGCCCTAGACATTATTTTAGGGGTTGAGACCAGTACCCATTTTATTATACACAAAGGACTTAGTTCTGAGCTGGGAAGGTTACTGGTATTGAGAGTGTCATCATGATTTGAAACAGAGTCTCCTATCCTGAGTTGGTAGTTTTTTACATTGGTTAAGAGAGGGACATTCATTTTTTAATTATTTATTTTCGGTCCTCTTGAGCAAGTCTGGCTTTTCCAGCTAGCTCTTAGATTTATTTTGCATAATGGATGATGATGATGTTGATGATGATTTCTATATTATTGGGCATATTGCAGTTTGTTTTGAATACAGGCAGTTTGCAGCATAGTTCTGACAGTACTTCTTGGATTTAAGAAAGTTCAATTTAATGTAGAAAGCTGATGCCTAAGGATGGGTTACTCTAGAAGTTCAAGTTTGGAATTCATTTTTTTTTAATTCATTTTTTTAACCTAAAAACATTAAGAAGAGGGGTAGTTAATAAAATATTTTATACTATTTCTTCAGTTATATATTCCTACTGATTCCAAATTGGAAAAGTCACTTAGGATAGGTGTCTGTTCATGTCTGAGAAATACAGCATCTTTTTCAAAAATGCCTCTTTCTTTAGCAGTATAAGGTGTATACTGTGTTAAATGGGGGCGGGATACACCCCATTGTATGTATTTAAAGGTCTCACGAAATACTTCTTTTTTTTTTTGACAGTTCTGTTGAGTTGGAAGAAATGGCAAAGTGTCTGGACCATTAAAAAATGGATTTTGTAATTAGCTTTAAAACTAGGCCAAGCATCTAGTTTTCCTGCAAATCAGATTTTTAAAGTAACATACATCCCTTGGGTTAGTCTTGGTTTTTGACATAGCATTCCTTCCTTAAATGCCTTCTGTAGTTTCAGATCACTAGGGAGACCACATATTAATTGTATGGTATCTGTTTCAAAACTTTTTTTTCATTTTTGTAGTAAGTTGATATTAAACTTTTATCAGTTAAACTTTTGGCAATTTATTTTTACCTTTTTTTTCTTTTAAAAGAAAAATGTACCTTAACTTTTTTAGAGTCCAAACATACACAGTAGAAATACTATTCTTCTCAGTTAATATATAAATGGAAATTACATTTTTCCCCCCATATTGGCACGTACCTGCAAATAGTAAAAGAGGAGAAGAGGTAATATAAGTTTATCACATGTGGTGTGTATTCAGATACTACTTGAACAACTTATCTAAATTGTACATAATATTTGAACTAGCCTATGAGATTGATCTTAATTATTATGTTCACAAGTCTGGGATAATTAGATATTATTTTGCATTTGTAACTAATCGTGATAATCATTTCTTGTAATTTCTTGTATGTGTTTATGACTTGTTCTTAATAGATTTTACTTTTGGAAACATGACTTTGTTGAAATCAGTTTGGTTTTGTTGTTTATTTACCCGTTTGACTCTGTAGTGTATTTTAGTTTTGCAGAACACTGTTGTAGTTTAGTAGGTTTTTCATAAATCCCAGCATAGGCAAAGAATGAAAGCTTCTAACCATTTTTCCCCTCATAGGAAGACATACCTGGGAAGAAAATATTAGCATTTTAGTACAGTATAGTTACTATAAACAGTTATGACTTGATTTTGATTTGGAGATCTTTGCTGACCAAGGATTAAGTTTAAGGACTATATAAATCATTAAAGCTGTGGTCTTTCCATATGGAGGTTGATAGAACATATTTTTGTCCTGAATCAAATTTGCTCTTTTTCTGTTACACAGTGAATGAGGTTGTTCAGCAAAATATATGGGCTTATAATGCAATTGGTTTTATAATACAAATCTTATAATTAAATTTTTTTACATGTGTACCATTTGTTTTGTTAGGAATAAGAAAAAATGATTTTCACATGGGTTCCTTAGGGTACACTTGCTCTAGCACATCTTAAAGGCCACTTTTACAAAAGCCACATTTTATTATGCTAAATCTGTATTCTATCAGACTCCTATAGGAAGACTTCAGTACATGTTTTGCACTCCCCTTTGCTCCCTTTTCCCATTTTTTTTAATGCAAATCAATTTGATGTAATATAGAAAGCAACATTAAAGGTCCATGTTATGACCTTATATATGAGCATTGGCCCACTGGTACCATCCTGTCTCTACTTTGTCATTTCACAGATTAACCTTTATCACTTGAAAAATAAAGTGCATTTTTGGAAGAATGAGTTTTGGAAGAATAAAACTAAAATAGTCCCACTTTTAAATTAAGTGATCCATTTTTAAATTTGTAATTCAATAAAGTTTCTTGTTATTAAACATGTATCACATTTTGTCATTTTATTTAGATACTGACACCCACTCTACCTTTTGTTTCAAAAGTCTCTCCCACTACTAAGGTGGTTTTTAATTTATTTATTTATCTTAGAGTGTGTGTGCATGCGTGTGCGAGCAGGGAGAGGTGTGAGGGGGAGAGAGAGAGAGAATCCCAAGCAGCCTCCATGCTGAGTGCAGAGCCCAAAGCAGGGCTCGATCCCGTGACAGATCATGACCAGTCGGACGCTTAACCGACTGAGCCACCCAGGTGTCCCCAACTACTAAGGTGTTTTTTTAAAGGATAGTTTTAATTAGGTGATGCCTGCCTAGTTTTAAGTAAAGACTAGTATTGAGCAGTAGTATGGAACATGTTTTTCTCTTCTCTTTTCCTGGACTCCTGGTGAGGGAGGCAGGAGTGGTTCTCAGTAGAGCATCAAGCACATCCTGTGTGTGCACATAACATTAATATGAGAGACCACATAGTCTTAGTAGTGAAAAATACCAGCCAGTTGTTAACTAATGGGAAATAAAAATAACTGTGTTAAATGAATATACGTATATGATTATACATTAAATGAATATACAGAAGAATTAAATGAGACATATGTAGTGGGAATTAATTAAGAACCATCCTGGGAAAGCAGAAAATAACGATCTTGGTTTTCTAGCTCAGAGGTGATGAGCACTGGTTTACAAGTTTTGCTAAGGCATGGCAAAACTTCTGAAATACTTTTTTTTAAAGATTTATTTAGTAGAGAGAGAGAGAGTGAGTGGGGGGCGCACAGGGGGAGAATCCTCAAGCAGACTCCCCACTGAGCGCAGAGCCCGATGCGGGGCTTGATCCCACGACCCATGAGATCATGATCTGAGCTGAAACCAAGAGTCGGACACTTAACTGACTGAGCCATCCAGGCACTCCTGAAGTATTTATATATACCCAAACATATGGAGAATAACTTTAAAGTATTAACAAGATACCAAGAGAAATAACAGGCTATACTTTGAAGTTTTATAGGTACACAGTGATTGTTCTTAGAGGTCAAAGTGTAATTCAGGGATTTGAATTGAATTTACTTCTCAAAATAAAAACTGCAATTAGAGTGTTGTGGTTTAAAGAGTTTTAATCAACAATTACTCTTCTCCCTCCAGCCCCGCTCACACACACACACATTTAGCTATAGAAAATTAGCCATTTAAGAAGAGTTGAATATTCCACTGGGAATTATGATGTTAATAGTCACTGACATAAAAGCCACATATTTTCATCAGTTTCAAAAATAAGAAAAGTACCAACATTGAAGATGCTGCTTCATGGTAAACAGAACAGAATTACTGATTGACAAGTTCCTAGGCAGTAATGGAAGAATTATGTTGCAGGAAGGTTAAGTTAGCTGAAGTCAGTCAAAAGTAGTAAGAGTCGGGACGCCTGGGTGGCTCAGTTGGTTAAGCGACTGCCTTTGGCTCAGGTCATGATCCTGGAGTACCGGGATCGAGTCCCGCATCGGGCTCTCTGCTCAGCAGGGAGTCTGCTTCTCCCTCTGACCCTCCTCCCTCTCATCCTCTCTCTATCTCATTCTCTCTCTCAAATAAATAAATAAAATCTTAAAAAAAAAAAAAAAAAAAAAAAAAAAAAAAAAAGTAGTAAGAGTCGTGTATTGGAAGAATCTCATCGTGGCTTTGCTAGATAACCAATAGCTGTAACTTAGTAAAGATGGAGTCGGTAAGTTTTTATGGGAAACTTATTCACTGCTGTATTTTTAACACCTAGAAGCATACTTGTCACATAGTAGATACTCATGAGGTAGTTTTTCCTGGTTATCTTTGTGTTTGTGCATTACATTTGTTCTTGACCGTATAGGAGCTGAGATGTAAAGAATATTCCACGTGTTGAGGACCAGCAGAAGCAGGATAGATAACTACTGGTTGTCAATGTTTTATTTATTTTTAAAGGTTTTATTTATTTGACAGAGAAAGAGTGAGAGAGGGAACACAAGCAGGGGAAGTGGTAGAGGGAAAAGCAGGCTCCCCACAGAGCAGGGAGCCCGATGCGGGGCTTGATCCCAGGACCCTGGGATCATGACCTGAGCCAAAGACAGACGCTTAACGACTGAGCCACCCAGGCGCCCCAGGTTGTCAATGTTTTAGACTCCTAACCTTAAAGGAAGAAATGTAATGAGCTAGAGTCTTGGGAGATCTCTTTGACACCTTAATTCTGCAAAGTGAAGCAACAGTTTTATTTATTTATTTATTTTAAGATTTTATTTATTTATTTGACAGAAACACAGCGAGAGAGGGAACACAAGCAGGGGGAGTGGGAGAGGGAGAAGCAGGCTTCCCGCGGAGCAGGGAGCCCGATGCGGGGCTCGACCCCAGGACCCTGGGACCATGACCCGGGCCGAAGGCAGACGCCCAACGATTGAGCCACCCAGATGCCCCAGCAACAGTTTTATTATTAACTGAAAAAAGGTTTTTTGTTTTTTGTTTTTCTTTTTCCCTCCAAATGGACCTGTGTACTCTTATACTTGTTTACCCGACTGGTGGATGGAAAATGAAAGCACAGATGACTACCTCAAATGACTTGTTCTGATTCCTCTCCCTAGGTGCCATAAAAAGAGCTTATTATTATTATTTTTTTCCCTTAATGCATGACTGCAAAAATAGCAACATTTCATATGTGACCTGCCATATAGTCCAGCTAAATTAGCCCAAGTGTTTCCAAAATTGGAGGACTGAGCTATTTTGAAATAAAAGTTTTTTTTATTATTTTTTTAATTTATTTAATTTATTTATTTATTTATTTTTTTAAAGATTTTATTTGTTTATTTGAGACAGAGAGAAAGAGAGAGAGAGAGCACATGAGAGGGGGGAGGGTCAGAGGGAGAAGCAGGCTCCCTGCCGAGCAGGGAGCCCTATGCGGGACTTGATCCAGGGACTCCAGGATCATGACCTGAGCCGAAAGCAGTCGCTTAACCAACTGAGCCACCCAGGCGCCCAGAAGTTTTTTTTAAACTCTTAAATATGGTTTACAGTATGTATCCAAATTATTTTTGTAATAATTCCATTTGAAAGTATAGCTGATGTACAATACAAAAGCAAAAACCATGAGAGCATTGACCGGAATGGCTTAGCTCTACCTTTCGTCTTTTTGGCAGTCATTTCCAAACATCTTGTCAGATTCATTTAGGGGATGCCTTCTCACTTCCGTATGACCTTGGGGGTCTGTCACTGACTGTCCCACTCCATATCATGCCCCTTCCCTGGGATTGCTCTCTGAAAGATGAGAAACACTGTCTCTACTGGAATAGCTAAATTAGCAGGAGGCTGCATCTGGGCCTTGCTGTACCATTTTTTTTTTTTTTTAAATATTTTATTTATTTGACAGAGAGAGACAGCGAGAGAGGGGATACAAGCAGGGGGAGTGGGAGAGAGAGAAGCAGGCTTCCTGCCGAGCAGGGAGCCTGATGTGGGGCTCGATCCCAGAACCCTGGGATCATGACCTGAGCCGAAGGCAGACGCTTAATGACTGAGCCACCCAGGTGCCCCCCCTTGCTGTACCATTTTGCCGACAATTTGCGGAGTCCCTCTGTGTGTGAAGCAGCCAAAGGCAGTAGAAATGGAGAGAAGGTCTGGATCCGATCTTGCTGCAGCTGGGACTACTCTGGACTTCCTGCTTATGAAAGCCAATCCGTTTCCTTTGTGTTTAAGCTAGTTTGAGATAGACTCCTGTAACAAACAGCCGAAAAAAAAATTTAAAATCCTAAATTGTTTTGGATGAATATTTGAATTGGGTAAATGTACTGCTATCAGAATATCAAAACCTTTGAGAGTACTACTAAGATTTCCAAGATATTGCAGAAGTAGCGTAAGTGATCTAGAAGGGCAATTAAAGTCACAGGTTCTTTATCAGCCTGATTTATCTCAGGATTGTTTCGCTAATCTGTCCATTATTTCTCTTCTTAATGATTGCAGTCCTAGTCCTGTTTTAAAATTGATCAGAACATGTCCATAAGACCAAATGCTCAAGCCTCTCCCTGTTAAAAACTTTATTTATTTATTTATAATTTCTTTGGAGGGGGTGGGAGGGTCAGAGAGAGAGGGAGAGAGAATTATCTTAAGCAGGCTCCATGCCCGTTATGGAACCCGACGCAGGGCTTGATCTCATGACCCTGAGATCATGACCTGAGCGAAAATCAAGAGTCGGACACCTAACTGACTGAGCTGCCCAGGTATCCCACTCCTCATTAAATACTTAAAAATTTGAAATATAATGGACATATAATATTGTATTAATTTTAGGTGTACAACATAATGACTCAATACATGTATATTTTGCAAAATGATTGTCACAATAAGTAGTTAATATCTCTCACCACACATAATTACAGTATTTTTTTTCTTCTGATGAGAACTTTTAAGATCTTAACAACTTTCCAAATATACAATACAGCATTGGTAACTATAGTCACCATACTGTTAATTTTTAAAATTTTTATGCTTAAGTAGATAATTCTCTTTTACTCAGACTTCTCATTCTTAGGCTAATCAAGCTTTAACTTTTCCTTTTCTTATAGTTAATATTTTGATTATTTGCTTTTCCAGTGTATTCCACTGGGACAGTTAATTCAAGTCGATAGTTTATAATGCCAAGGCCACAACTTCATCTCCCATGAGATTAAGTTGACATTACTCAGGAAAAATCCTGTTTGGTGACTGTTGTACTTTAGATGACTCAAAACAGAAGTTTTTGCTTATGCACCTGCCAGGAAAGAAAGCCTAGCTCCAAATTCAGTAACCAGTGGAGAAAAAAAACCTGACTTGTCTAAGACAGTAGTAGTATTTTTATATATGAAGGCTGATTTTTAATAAATGTTTGTCATGTTATGTTTAATAAAAACTCCAGAGCCTTCATGAGTCATGAGGGCAGAGGAGATAGGTCAAGGCTACTTTTAACTACCACCTATGAAACTGGTTTTATTACCTTTGTCTTTTAGGTCAAAATCATGAACTAAAGAAAATGATCTCCCTGGCTCTGTAATTTTCTCTATGTCTCTGTGTTTGTGTGTATGTGCTCATACTGGGCTTTCTAGTCCTCTTTCCTAGGGAATCAGCATTGCATAGTGGTTAAGAGCTGTGAGACTTGGAACAAGGAACTTAACCTCTGTAAAGGGGAACACCATCCTACCTTAGAATTGTGAGTAAGAAGGGCCAAACAATAATTTGTAAATACCTTGAAACAGTACCCAGCTAGGTCAATGAGGGAATTTTTTTAGGATGGCCATTTAAAAAAAAAAAAAAAAATATATATATATATATATTTTAAAGATTTTATTTATTTATTTGAGAGAGAGAGAATGAGAGAGAGCACATGAGAGGGGGGAGGGTCAGAGGGAGAAGCAGACTCCCTGCCGAGCAGGGAGCCCGATGCGGGACTCGATCCCGGGACTCCAGGATCATGACCTGAGCCGAAGGCAGTCGTTTAACCAACTGAGCCACCCAGGCGCCCAAAAAAAATATATTTTTTCATTAAGTAGTCTCTGTGCCCAACATGGAACTCGAACTCATGACCCCAAGATCAGGAGTTGAATGCTCCACTGACTGAGACAGCCAGGTGCCCCTCAAATGGCCATGATGTTAACATAAATAGGCACACATACATATCCTACAATTTGTTTTTTTCCTTTAACAGTTGACCTGAGAACACTCCTTGTGAGTGCATATAGATGTATGGGATTCATTTTCACCAGAGAGCAGTCTATGCGCATATATAACATTTCCTTTAAAGACTGTTTCCCTGTAGGTAGTTTTTGTTTTGATGTTTTGTAGGATAGATTCTTAAAAGTTTAGCTGGCTAGCTAATGGATATGTACATTCAGAATAATAGATATTGCCAGATAGCTTTCCAAAAAGTCAAACTAGTTTACCAGGATATAACAGATATAAACAGGATATAAAGGCCCATTTCTTGACACTTTTGCTAATACTAGATATTATCAAACCTTTTGGTTTGGGCAAATCTAGGGAGCAAATAGTAACCAGTATCCTCTCATTTTAATTCAAGTTCGTATGATTATCTTTTTGTATTTATTATGCTCATCTTTGTTTATAGCCAGTTGATCTTCTTTTTTTTTTTTTTAAAGATTTTATTTATTTATTTGACAGAGAGAGACACAGTGAGAGAGGGAACACAAGCAGGGGGAGTGGGAGAGGGAGAAGCAGGCTCCCCGCAGAGCAGGGAGCCCGATGCGGGACTCGATCCCAGGACCCTGGGATCATGACCTGAGCTGAAGGCAGTCGCTTAACCAACTGAGCCACCCAGGC
>NC_138372.1:102086422-102177308 GCF_054177405.1 Leptonychotes weddellii | reverse complement strand
CCAGTTGATCTTCTGTTAATTGTTTTTATTGTCTTTCCTTTTTAGTCTATAGAGTTGTCTTGTTAGTTTGTAGGCACTCCTAATGCATGCTGCATAGTAGTTTTTAGTGTGTTTTATAGCCTGATATTTGTGTTTTAATTCTTCTTATGTTGTCTTTGTGGCACAGAATTTAAATTTTTTTCATATAATCCAGTCTATTAGTATTTTATAGTTTCTGGGTTTTATGTTTTGCTTAGGAAGACCTTTTCCATCTGAAGTTATAAAAATATTGCCTACGTTTTCTTCCAATATTCTTATAATGTTCTCTTTTTTAAAAGCTTTTAAATGGTTTGGAACTTATATTTGTTTATATATCCATTTTTTTTTTTTTCCCAAAAGGAGCGCCGTCCATCCCAACAAAATAAGCTTTTCAAAGTTTACTTAAGAATTCTTAAAAACCTTAGAATTGCATTGAATTTGTAGGATCCTTTTGGGGCTGCTTCAGGATTCTTTCATATACGTAGAAGTCACTAGTGATTTACCCACCGGACTGATATGTAGTGGTAGTGAGCTCTATAGCCACGTGGGCTGTAATGATCTCTTTCTGAGATGTGACATATTGTGAAACAAATTTTGAATGGAATTTTTGTTCCATAATTACATCTATATATTTATATAATGAGGGATGAGGTATATTTTCAATGACTCCGGAGCTTATAGTCTAATGGGAAAGACAGGTATGTCAACATAATTTGTAAACTCAGATGATAAGTATTCTACTGGAAAATCCTGGAATACCTGAGAATGGCACCTAGTGCAATGGAAGTATGAATCAGGAGATCAGGTAAGATTTCTTGGAGGCAGTGATGTGTGAGGTAAATCTTATAGGAATGACAGGAGTTCGCTGAGTGAAGGGTGGCATTGTAGAGAGGGGTAGGGGTAGCAGAAAGTATGAACAGTATGAGCAGTTATGAAAGGATGAGTATATACTTGTCTATATATATTCTAGAGTCTAAACCCTGTGTGGGGTTGGCTAGGAAGCCAGTAGCCTGACTATGTATCCCATACCAAGAATTTGGTATTTGTACTCTGGGCAGTCAGGAATTACTGAAGATTCTAAGGAGCGGACGGAGGGTGACGAGCAGATTTGCGGTGAGAAAGGTCACCTTGTGGCATTTTGAAAGGTGGATTTGAAATGCTGAGATGGGGGCAGGGAGACCAGTTAGGAGGCTCTTGGCAATGATACTGGCAGGTGTGAGGTAATGGGGATCAGAAGGAGAGACACATGAGAAATATTTCAGAGTTAAGATCAGCAGGGCTCGGTGACTGTGTCCGCAAGGAGAAAGAAGGGAGAAGTTAGCACCTAGAGAAGAGCTTAGGTGACTGGCTGAGTGATTGGGGACTTAGGCAGGGGTGGGGCTTGGAGGGAAGGGGGCAGTGGGATGACAAGTCAGAATTTAGATGAATCCCACTCCTCTATGGGATATGCAAGGGGAGATGTCGACCTGGCAGCTGATTATGAAAAGCGGCAGGAAGTGTACCCCAGGTCCTGATCTGGGAGCCATGAGCGTGTCGGCTCCATCCCAGGACCCCGAGATCATGACCTGAGCCAAAGGCAGACACTTAACTGGCTGAGCCACCCAGGCGCCCCTAAAGATTTCATTTTTAAATAATCTCTCCACCCAACACGTGGCTCAAACGCACACCCCTGAGACCATGAATAGCATACCCTGCTGACTGAGCCAGCCAGGTGCCCCCATGTGCGTTAGTTTGAATCTGCACAGCAAGCCAGCAGTCTCTCCTTGGCTGTCCTGCCCGCTACTCCCTTTCACTGTACTCTCTGAACTTCTGCCTCCTTTGGGGGGACAAATCTGCACAGCAATGCTAGGGATAAGGTACCATTATTATCCCCGTTTGTATAGACGAGGAAACAGGCCCACGAAGACTACATACCCACCATCAGGCCGTGAGCAGGAGTCAGTCTGGCTCCAGAGCCCACACCCTTAGCTGTTGTGCCCCACTGGCTGGGAAGGGAGCGGAGGGAGAGGAGGAGGACACGGAGAACAGCGAGAGCAGCATGGAAGACAAGGAAGTAGTGTTTCCGGTGAGGCAGGGTCAGTGTCAGGGAGCTGGGCCTTCAACCCCGAACGTGGTGGTGTCAGGCTTGGGCTCGTGGAGACCCCGCCACGGGGGGTGGGTGCGCTGCCGAGGTTCAAGGAGTGCCTGCGGAGATGAGCAAATAGAGACAGCAGGAGTGCTGAGTCTGCTGAGAGAGGAAGGGGAGTCAGCAATTCATGTGACACAGGCTTGTTTTTAGTTGGGGAATCCGAGGATGCACATGGTATGGGAAAAACCCAAGGTGAAGTTGAGGACACAGGAGTGTGGGGGTATAGAGGGAACGGAGTTCCAGGTAAGAGTGTTTAACTGACCACTATGTGCCCCCAGCCCGTTCATTTGCTGCCATATCCCCACTTTCTTACCCGAACCTTGAAGGCAAATCCTTCTAAATTTTCTTTGGAAACTCTTTGTTTCTTGGTCCATTGATGCCAGGATTTACCTTCAGCTCTTTTCATGCTAGAACTCGCCTGGCAAGTTCTAAATCCCAAATACTCCAGCCTAAAATCTCGGCCACCCAGGTCCCTCCGTCCAACTGAGGTCTTGACATCTTCTATTTGTCTTACAGTTCATACGCTGCATGTCTGCAACTAGACTCATCTGGGGTTGCTTCAATTACAAATGCCTTCCCTACACCCCCACCCCCCACCCCCCCCCACCCCCTGCCACACCCTCTGCCAAAATCCATAGCCCCTCAAGACCTCTCTGGCTCAGTTCCTCCCTGTTACAGTACTTGCTAAGTATACTGTAGCGGCCATGGACACCTGTCATCCTTACTTAAATGTAAACCAGAGGGCAGAGTTTATAACCTCAATCACAATTATGTCCTCTGTCTAGTGAAAAAATGAGCTGTAGACTATGGCATTAAAAGCACATGTAAGGGGTTGATGCCTTGAAAAGGAGGAAAGAGCACATTATTCCCTGGGACTGGACTGATGGAGGTGAGAACAGATGCCCATCCAGACATATTTGTAGTTTACATGGGAAGATGAAGCTGGTGGGGATCCATTTTCACCATAAAGTAGGAAGTAAGATGTTTCACTGAGAATGAGGGCAAGGGGCTTAGTCTGGGGCTTGAAGAGAGTAATGAAGTAATCGTCAGGCCAGGTGAGGGTAACCAGGAGGAAAGAGGCCCCCCCCAATAGGGTGAAGCCTGCTGTGGACCCCTTGCATGTAATTTCTAACCTACTACTCAAACCGTTCCAGATTTTGGATGTCTTTCCCATTCACTGCAGTGATGGGTTTCTTCAGGATGACTCAGGGATACAAACCACTAGTTTTACCTGGAAGCTGTTAAAGTTATTCCGTTTGCCTACAATTAAAAATAGTGGGATCTAGGGACGCCTGGGTGGCTTAGTCGGTTGGGCGTCTGCCTTCGGCTCTGGTCATGATCCTGGGGTTCTGGGATTGAGTCCCACATCAGGCTCGTTGCTCGCGGGGAGCCTGCTTCTCCCTCTGCCTGTGCGTGTGTTCTCTCTCTTTCTCTCTGACGAATGAATAAAATCTTTAAAAAAAAATAGTGGGATCTAAAATCAGAATCCTAGTCTGGGAGCTAAAATGATACCTTGCATATCTCCCTACTTACTTCATCTTATAGTCCCCAATATTTAACATGTGGAATAAAAATGGAGATAAAACTCTTGTGCTTTATTTTTTTAGACTGAAAATGCCCATATTTCTTTGAATAATAAAAATGGAAATATGCTCATTTGAAAGTTCTGTTACGAACGCGACTAAGTTGTGAATTAAAAATTCATTCTTTAGGTTGGCAGATTCTGATAATAAAATCATGCTAACTTTTCAACAAAAGAATTTTCTAAACACTACTTCTCTTACCAAACAGGTGCGACCGATCCACTTAAGAGCACAGGACTTTCATTAACCGTTACAGACACACGTGCACATACATACACGGATTCTAAGATAAAAGTGAAATTCCATTTTTATGAGTAGTGGTGACACATCTTTATAAAATGGGAATTTGGGTCCTGTGGTGGCACTGAGAAGCAAAATACTCAAAACAGCTGGACGGAAGGAAGGAGTAGCTAAGAAACACTTGAACGCCTTTTCCTTGGGAGGAGAGTCATCAGATAACTGCACTCATGCAAAACAAAGGCGGTCTGGTTGGCTCCAGAGGACGTGCACACCCCAGGCAGTAGAGTCTTCTAGAGTGTCCTTTGCCATTGACAACATGCTCCGGTGACCGTAAATGTAAATATCCTATCTTTTTCTAAGACAGCCATACCCTGTTTTTTTTTTTCAAAAGTATCACTACAGGTGGCCACTGTTTACATTGTGAATATATAGTCTTCTGTAAAAGCAAGCATCTGTTTACTAAAACAGCCCAAGTATTACTCTAGCAGAAGGTACTACTACCTCTAAGTTCCCTGTACTAGATGTAGTCCATCAGTTCTTTTATTATTTTATTAATAATAAATATATTTGATAACATCCTATGCTTCAACCGATTTCTCAGCTAAGGACTGAAGCAGATCTTTGTAGAGGGCAGAGTTCATGAACCGGGGATAGGAGTCTCTGTGCATTAAGGTATAGATCTGGAGTTGTGCATCATCAAATATGTGTTGGGATGGCTCCACCATGTTCCTGTTGATGACTTCTCTTACTCGGGAGTCCAAGCTGACCTGTCAGTAGACACACATAAGAGTGGTATTAGACATACTTCTCTTTGGAAATCCACCCTCAACGCACCATGGCTTGTTCTGTTTTTTAAAAATCCCAAACCAAACAAAGTCATCCAAAAATCTAAATCGCTGAAAAAGAAACTGAACACATAATGAGCAGGGGGTTCTCAAATTTCAGCAGTGTCAGAAGGCCCTGGAATGCCTGTTGAACAGATTGCTGGCCCCCACCTGCAGAGTTTCCTACTCAGTGGGTCTGGGGAGGGGCCTGAAAATGTGTATTTGTCACAAGTTCTGGGTAGCGCTGGTGGGGATCACACTGCTTTAGAAAACCACAACATTGTTTTCCCTCTTTAAAGTGATTGTACTGTGTCCTTTGAAGAAAAAAGTAGCATGCACAGACTTACCCCTTGCTAATTTCCTAATAGCATTAGGGCTAAACCCCGGAGGTCCCAGGCTGTAGCCAGCTAGAACACAGTCGCAGATTTCTGGGAATGAGCGTCAGGTTGGCTGGTGAGTGGACGCTAACTGTGGCGCCGTGGAAGAGTTAAGAGCACAGGGCCCGTGTTTTTCTTTCTTTCTTTTTTTTTTTTATTCTTATGTTAATCCCCATACATTACATCATTAGTTTTAGATGTAGTGTTCCATGATTCATTGTTTGTGCATAACACCCAGTGCTCCATGCAGAATGTCAGGGCCCGTGTTTAAGTCCCAGCTATGTCACTGCTTAGTTGTGGGGCTTGGGGCAAAAAGTAAGCTGCACCCTAATGAACTCCTCCATAAAGGGGATAATGGAGATGGTAGCTGGTGGGGATTTAATGAGAATTAATTTAAAGTCCTTGGAGTTCATTAAGTTCCTTAAGAAGAAGTTGGTTTTTTTTTCTCTGATGTTTTGCTCATCCTAGAAAAGGCTGTCTCAGACCAGAGCAAGCTCCTGGGCTCAGACTCTCCCCGTAGGATGCCAGATAAACAAGACTACAGGCTGCAGAGATGCACACATAGACATCTTCTCTTATGTGCGAAGAACCTTAGCCGGCCCAGCTCGGCCCCAGGAGGCCATGACAGTGTCGATGCTCTACAACGCACACACTCTTCTTTCGTATAAACCTGAAAATAGGACTAGCTAGATCAGTAAATATTGACTTCAGTGATCTCTTTCCAGATGCATACACCCACTTTCCTCCTGGAAAGCCCCTTGTGCCCACACACGGGTAATTCAATACAGTTGACCTTGAACAACATGCGTTTGTATTGCATGGGTCCATTTATAGTGGATTTTTTTTTTTTTTATAAATACCGTAAGTGCATTTTTCTCTTACGATTTCTGAGTAAACATTCTTTTCTGTAACTTTATTGTAAGAATACAGTACAGAATACATATACAAAGCACGTGTTAATTGACGGTTGATGTTGTCAGTAAGGCTTCTGGTCAAGAGTAAGCTCTTTTTTTTTTTTTTTAAGATTTTATTTATTTTTTGACAGAGACACAGTGAGAGAGGGAACACAAGCAGGGGGAGTGGGAGAGGGAGAAGCAGGCTTCCCGCTGAGCAGGGAGCCTGATGCAGGGCTCAATCCCAGCACCCTGGGATCATGACCTGAGCCGAAGGCAGACGCTTAACGACTGAGCCACCCAGGCGCCTCAACAGTAAGCTCTTAGTAGTTAAGTTTTCGGGGAGTCAAAGTTATTAGTAGACTATCGACTGTGTAGGGTCAGTGCCCGCAACCCCGTGCTGTTCAAAGGCTAACTCTACATTCAACACAGATTGCATCTCCAGATCTCTTTCTTGTGTAGCTTGTGAAGGAAGAGAACTATTTATTTCCATCCAATTTCAAGTCCTTCTCATCCTTCCTTTTCCCTCTGGCTCTGTAGTCAGTCACAAAGTCTCGGGGACCCTGCCTCTTTAACCCCTCTCAGGTCTCTCCACCTCGTCCCTCTTCTCTGCCAAGCCCATTGGGGAGGTCACTCACCATTTCCTGCTGGATTGGTTCACTGGCCTCCTAACTGGTCTCCTGCCTCCTGAGTGCCCCTCAAAATCACCCCACTGGTTGGTCAGAGGGCTCTTTCTAAAGTACAAACCCCATTCTGACACTCCAACTTCAGACCTGGCACTGACTTGGCCATGCACTCAGGGTAAGTCCAAAGTTTAAACTTAGGAGGTCTTTATGATCTGCTTCCATGAATAACCCTGGTCTACCTTACTATTCCACTCAAGAATGTAAAGAATTTGGAATTCTACTTGGAATTTAAAGAAAGAAGGAGCTAGGGTTGCCTGGATGGCGCAGTCAGTTGAGCTTCTGACTCTTGGTTTTGGTTCAGGTCATGATCTCAGGGTCGTGAGATCGAGCCCTGTGTTGGGCTCCATGCTTAGCAGGGAGTCTGCTGGAGATTCTCTCTCTCTCCCTCTGCCCCTCCCCCCACTCACTCGCACCATTGCTCTCACATAAATAAATCTCAAAAAAATGTAAGAAAAAAGGAGCTTGGTTTTGAGATCACCCTGACCCCATAGATTTTAGATTTGAAGGAACAAAAACTGGGGGATGGAAGCTTGACTGATGTCCCCTGACAGTCTCTCTGCTCTAAGGGAAGGACAACCCAGGTAAAACCTCTGTGTCATATTAGCGAGGCTATTTCTATTCAAATAAAAATACCTGTAAAAAATATTGGTGCTCAGAATAAAAGGATAATTTTGTTTAAAGAAATGCTTACAGGGTATAATGTTTTTAAACAGTGTTTACAATAAAATGCATAGACTCCCCCTTCTGGAGAATCTGGTGAAAGTCAGGAATACTTTCTCCAGAAAGAGGCACAAAAGCTTTCACAGATTTCAGGGGCCACTGAGAGCCCGCTTGTGGGACCACGATCCCTGGCATCTGGATACTACGAGTGCGGGCGGAGTGGTCATCTCTGTTTTGGAATAGCTGTCACTGTGCCTGGGTGACCCAACACTGACGGGGTTCACTTTACCAATGGCCTCCCGGGAGGAAGCCCCTTGCGGGGTACGTACCTCTTTAGGAGAAAGAATAGAAATGTAGTCTTCATAGATTATCCTTGCTTTCTCTTCAATGATGGTTTTATTAGCTTCTTTTTTCAGTTCCTCACATGCCATCCAGAAAAGCATATTTTCTTCACTGAATTCTGTCCGGAGGAATTCCCGGAAAGCATTCCTTCCCGCTGGAGTAAGCATTACCTTGTCGAAGGACTGAGCCCAGGCGTTGACCTCCTCCAGAGTGGGACTTGGGCTGAGTGGAGACGGAAAGGAAGGGGCGAGAGGGAGCTAGGTTATCGGTAGTTACTTTGCATTTCCTCACTAGAAACAAACCCTTTTCCCTTCTGAGGATGAAAATGTGCACCTCGGCCCTTTTAGGAAGGGAGAGGGCTGTGCCCGTTTCCATCGGCCTTTGGCAAAAACACACAAGTGGGATCCCTTCAGGTTGTTTAGCTGGAGTGCATGGCTGCTGGCCAAATGCTTGCAGGCCGATCTCTAGAAGAACTGCCAAGAGCGTACTTGTTCACATCTCAATGAGTCCTGGCAAAGCTTTACAACTGTAACAGTGAAGAAAAATCCTAGAAGCATCTGACCAAGACTTCCCAGTCACTTGTGACAGAAGTACATCAGACCTCAGCACACCACCTTCCAGAGCAGCCACGCGGCTGTCTCTTTCGTGGTTTTTTAAAACTTGAAAGAGAATTTTAGAGAGAAAGGGGAAAGATTATGTTATATAACTGCAAGCTATAAAGGGTGATAATAAACACACCCTATAGTTCAGCACTCACCGTGAGAACCAGCTGGTCACCACCAGCCGCACCTACCGTGGTCCCATGGCCACACCCTGCTCTCGTGACTCCCCCACCCTGAGGGACTGCT
Organism: Leptonychotes weddellii; assembly: GCF_054177405.1. NCBI lineage: Eukaryota > Metazoa > Chordata > Mammalia > Carnivora > Phocidae > Leptonychotes > Leptonychotes weddellii. The sequence goes on along the minus strand of NC_138372.1, from coordinate 102,168,709 downwards.
AGGCTTGACTTTGGACTCACCCTGGTTTAGTTTATTTTTACTTATATTGTAATTATATTGAGGTCAGAAAGCTTCGTCTGTTCAACAATGATCGCTATTAAATGATTTCCTTCCCCCTACCTTTCTTTTCATTGTTTTTATGTAGGTAGATATCCCTGAAGAATATCTATCCTTCAGTGTTTTTTTTTTCTTCACTTTTAAAATGGCTGACTCCATGTTGTCTTCTGCCACTTGCTTTCATCACCCAACACTGTCTAAGATTCACCCACGTGGCTGTATGTGGCCAGAGTTCCTGAGCACGCAGGATTTATCTCCAACTTTCCATTCTTGTACTGTCTTCATCTGGTTTTGGTATCCCTACTGAACTGATTTCTTAGACGTTTCGGTAGTTATACACGACCTATATAACCTTGGAATGATTAATTCCAGAATTGCTTTGTGGAACCAAACTGTAAAATCCATTGGATCTAGTGTTTATTTTGTAGGAGGGTGCTGTGAGTTGAATAATGTCCCCCAAAAAGATATGCTGATGTCCTAACTCTAGTACCTCAGAATGTGACTAGATTTGGAAATAGAGTCTTTGTAGATTTAACTAAGTTAAGATGAGGTGATTAAGATGAGCCCTGATCCAGCAGGACTGATATTCTTTTTTTTTTTTAAGATTTTATTTATTTTTTGACACAGAGAGATAGTGAGAGAGGGAACACAAGCAGGGCGAGTGGGAGAGGGACAAACAGACTCCCCGCTGAGCAGGGAGCCCAATGCGGGGCTTGATCCCAGGACCCTGAGATCATGACCTGAGCAGAAGGCAGAAGCTTAACGACTGAGCCACCCAGGCGCCCCTAGGACTGATAATCTTATACAAAGGGGAATCTGGGGGGCGCCTGAGTGGCTCAGTTGGTTAAGCGTCTGCCGTGGGCTCAGGTCATGATCCCGGGGTGCCCAAGGTCCCACTGGCAGGATGGTTAGTGTCAGGCCTCAATGAGGCGTTCTCGTTTCAGATACTAGAGCCTCAAAGCTTTAGTACAGAATACAATATACCGGAATATATAAGATAAAAGCCATTTTTAAAAAATTTTATTTATTTTTTTTAGTAATCTCTACACCCAACATAGGGCTTGAACTCACAACCTTGAGATCAAGAGTTGCATGCTCTTCCAATTGAGCCAGCCAGGTGCCTCAAGATAAAAGCTATTTAAAAAAATTTTTTTTTAATTTTTAATTTTATTTGAGATTTATTTATTTATTTGAGAGAGAAAGAAAGAGTGAGCCACGAGTTAGGGGAGGAGCAGAGGGAGAAGCAGACTCCCCACCATGACCTGAGCCTAAGGCAGATGCTTAACCCACTGAGCCACCTAGATGCCCCTTGATAAAAGCTATTTTAAACAAGCTCATAAATTGTGGAAGATTTTTTAAAAGTTTTTATTTTTTTTAGAAATCTCTACATCCAACATGGGGCTTGAACTCATGACCCTGAGGATCAAGAGTCTCATGCTCCTCCAATCGAGCATGCCAGGCATCCCAAATTGTGGAAGATTTTAATATGCTTCCCAGACTTTGAAAAATCTGGGTAAGGATCGATAAGATAAAGAATGAAAAAGAAACACTTAAGTAACCTTTTCGGCTACTTGTTTTTTTCCCCTCAAAAATTAGCAGTTTAATACAAGGCCTATTTGAACAATGTTTTTAGGATATTTGTCCAGTATCTGTAATTATATAGATATAATACCAAGAAAAGATATTAGAATAGGTAAGCGAAAGTAAGCCAGCTGATAATACAGGAACAAAAAGAGATTAATTTTAAAATCTGACATTATGGAAAGTAATTTATGTGTTTTCTTCCCAACTTTTTTTTCCAAAAATACTTAAATTAAGACAATACTACATTAGCTAGAGTATATAGTTAAGAAAAAAAATGGACTTTTAAAACTTTCTGAAAACCAAACATGTATGTTTTATTATGGTCTTTTATTTTAAAAAGTCTATCATACGAAAATAGGATAACACCATATTTTGTCAGGAAGCATCAATTTATGTTTGTGATTAGCAGGGATGAAATTAATAATGAAACTAATTTTTCTCCCTGTCACACAGTGAACTCTACAGAGTGGAAAGGGGGTGCCACATTATGATTTGATATTATTAAACTGCAGTTAGAGAAACTGTTACAATGATGAAAAATCAAAACAATAAGGCTGGCATTTCTGTCAATTTAGTGAGCTAAACAACGAGATTTACCTTTCTTCACAGGTTGGAAGCTCTTCTCGTCTGAGTTCATGGGAGGGCCTCCTGGGTCTCTGTTCTTTTTGGTTTCTAACAGTAAGACTGCATGAAACAAAACATTTACGTGTCAGTTGAGATCATTCTGCATCAAGGAATATTTTAAAGGGAACTCCAAATTACCAAGTAGAATTTCTTTCTTTTCTTGAAAAACATTGACCCTGACTGGTTTTCTTAAGAAAACCAAAATTAGGGGCGCCTGGGTGGCTCAGTTGGTTAAGCATCTGCCTTGAGCTCAGGTCATGATCTCGGGGTCCTGGGATGGAGCCCCACTGGGCTGCCTACTCAGCGGGGAGCCTGCTTCTCCCTCTCTCTCTGCCTCTGCCCCCAACTCGTGCTCAGTCACTCTCAAATAAATAAAAGTATCTTAAAAAGAAAACTAAAAGTATGATGCTAAAATATTAGCAAAACAAATTATAATATTGTGGTCTACACTAGTTAAGGGAGAGTTTACATTTAGATTAATAGTTGTTTTTTTTTTTAAGATTTTATTTATTTGACAGAGAGAGCGAGAGAGCACAAGCAGGGGGTGTGGCAGGCAGAGGGAGAAGCAGGCTCCCCCCTGAGCAGGGAGCCCGACGCAGGGCTCGATCCCAGCACCCTGGGATCATGACCTGAGCTGAAGGCAGACGCTTAACCATCTGAGCCACCCAGGTGTCCTAAGTTATTTGCACTTTTTGGCTATTACAATTCTGCAGTGCATGTTCATGTACAGGTTTTGTCTGTGGATGTTTGTTTTTATTTCTCTTGGGTAGACACTTAGGAGTGGAAATGCCTTCCTATGGTAACTCTATTTTTAACATTTTGAGGAAGTCGCAAACTGTTTTCCAAAGCAGCCACACCGTTTTATACTCCTACCAGCGATGCTGGAGGGACTCACGTTTCTCCACATCCTTGCCAACACTTGTTAGTGTCTGTCTTTTTTATTCTCACCATCTCGGGGGGTAGGAAGTACTACCTCATTGTGGTTTTGACTTGCATTTTGCTAATGGCTGATGAGATGGAGTATTTTTTCATGTATTTATTAGCTCTTTGTATGTCTTCTTTGGAGACCTGTCTACTCAGATATTTTGCCTACTTTATTTTTTATTTAATGATTTTATTTATTTGACAGAGAGAGCGAGCACAAGCACAAGCAGTGGGAGCGGTAGGCAGAGTGAAGGAGAAGCAGGCTCCGTGGGACCATGACCTGAGCCGAAAGCAGATGCTTAACCGACAGAGCCACCCAGGTGCCCCCCTACTTTTACTTTTTAATTTGACTTATTTTATTTTTATTTAAATATCTTTTTAAAATTTTTTAAAAAGATTTTATTTGAGAGAAAGAGAGAGACAGAGATAGCAAGAGAGAACACAGGCAGGGAGGAGAGGGAGAAGCAGGTTCTCCACTGAGCAGGGAGCCCAATGCGGGACTCTACCCCAGGACCCTGGGATCATGACCTGTGCCAAAGGCAGACGCTTAACGACTGAGCCACCCAGGTGCCCCTAAATGTGTGTGTGTTTTTTTAAAGATATATCTATTTATTTTAGAGAGAGAGAGTGGGGGCGGGGGACAGAGGGAGAGGAAAAGAGGATCTTAAGCAGACTCCCTGCTGAGCGCAGAGCCCAACTTGGGGCTCGATCTCACAACCCTGAGATCATGACCTGAGCCAAAATCAAGAGTTGGATCCTCCACTGACTAAGCCATCCAGGCGTCCCTCTTTGGCCTACTTATAAATTGGTTTGTCTTTTTATTTTTGAATTGTAAGAGTTCTTTATATTCTGAAGGCTCTTCTTTTTTTACACTAATTCTGTATCTTTCTTCCTACTGAATTATTTTGTTTGCATTAGTTTAGCAACCATTCTCTTGGGATTTCCAGGTATACTCTCATATCTTCTGCAGATAGGGAGAGTCTTAACACTTCTCTTCTGATTCTTAGGCCTCACATTGTTTTCTCTTGTCCAACTGCATCAACTGATAGCTAAAATACAATGTTACACAGGAGGGGAAAGCATAGACATCCTTGCCTTGTTCTTGCTTTCAGGAGGAATGCTTTTAGTTCCCCACTGATTTCAAAATGGATTTTTTATATTGGTTATTTGAGTTTGCTTTATCTATTGCTCCTGTACTCTTCTATTTCTTTTATTATAGCTTTCCTTTCCACTCTTTCCACCATTTTAGAAGAGTAATTCAGCCTAGTTTTATAGCACGTTTGCTTTATGGATTTTCAGTAATTGTGCGTGTGTGCAGCTCTGTTTTTCGTTAATGCAAAGTCATTAGAAATGCAGGAACTCTTCTGACTTGTTGCTTTCATGATGCCAGTTTCAGTAAATAATGGTTTCTTGAAACAAAAATAACTTAAGAGGCATCTGGAGGGTGTTCTCGCTGCAGGAGCATTAATACTGCCTGACTTCTTAGGCTTCTTTTGTAAGCAGAAAACATCAGTACACAATGGGTAAGAAAAATCAAAGAGAAAAAGAAAGGATGAATTTGACACAAGATTCTAAGAGAACTGGAAATTACATTGTGAATTAAATAATACAATCTTTATTTAAGCTTTGACATTTTTCCATGTCTTATTTTTTAAAAGTAAGAGTATTTCTCAATGAGGTAATGTGTTCTTAAAAAAGTGAAAAATATATTTTGTGTCAATTTTTTAACCTGAGTATATTGTTATTGTTATAGTAGAACAAGAAAAGGTTGCTGGAAGCTAAAATAGTTGCTCACCATGTTTAAGAGCTAGTCAGTAAAAGGAGCCCCATGGTTAGACATATTTTGGTAAATTTTTGAGCTACAAAGAGGAAAAAATTCTTCAATCTTTTACAAAGGAAAAAAAGTTTATTTTTAAGAAATTCAGCATCAGCATGACTTCTTTGATAAAACAAAATGCCAGAAGACCATGAAGCAGAATTTTGAGAAAGATAATACAAGGGCTTAGAAAACATATTTCCTTTTTCTTTTCTTAAAAATTGCCTCTACTATGTATTATTGACACAGATAAGTCTCAAAAGCATACTGAGAAAAAAAAATCAAAGAAGTTAAACATTGAAACAGTTAAAGTTTGCTGTGTACCTTTTTTTTTTTTAAAGATTTTATTTATTTATTCATGAGAGACAGACAAAGAGAGAAAAAGAGAGGCAGAGGGAGAAGCAGGCTCACTGCGGAGCAAGGAGCCCAAGCGAGACTCGATCCCAGGACCCTTGGGATGATGACCTGAGCTGAAAGCAGACGCTTAACCGACTGAACCACCCAGGTGCCCTGTGTACCTTTTTTTTTTTTTTTTAAGATTTTGTTTATTTATTTGAGACAGAGGGGCGGGGAGGGGGAGAGGGGAGAGAGAATTCCAAGCAGACTCCACGCTGAGCATGGAGCCCGACTTGGGGCTCGATCCCACAATCCTGAGACCATGACCGGAACCCAAATCAACAGTTAGATGCTTCACCAACTGAGCCACCCAAGTGCCCCACAATTTTTTTTTCCCTCCAGCACATGCATTTAAATGCTGTGTGGTATTGCATTGTATAACTACACTGCAATATATTTATCCATTCTCTGTTCATGAACTTTAGAGATATTTCAATTTTTCTCAATCAGATTAATGCTTCAGTGAATCCTCTCATACAGGTCTCTTTTTGCCTATGTGCAAGAGGTTTTTTTAGGGTAGAGTATTATATTTAGAAGGCTATATATTTAGCTTTCACATATCCGATCCTTGTTGGTAGGAGCACAAGTGGATTATGTTTTGTTTCATTTCATTTGTTTATTTTTCTTTTGGTTATTATATTCTTATAAGTTCTTTTTTTATATGTTCTAGGTTTATGTTGTTTGCTACATGCCTTGTAACTATCTTCTCCCAGTATGTTCTATCTGTTCATTTTATTTCTGATCTTTTGTTAAACACATTTTAAAAAGTTTTATTCAGATATAATTTGCACGCCATAAACTCACAAATTAAATGGTACAAGTCAACGGTTTTAGTTTATTCATACAATTGTGCAACCATCACCATGATTTTAGAACAGTTTATCACTGCAAAATGAAACTGTACACATCAGCACCCATTTCCCCTAGGCCTAGGGAACTGCTAATCTACTTTCTGTCTCTGTGAATTTATCTGTTCTAGACATTTCACATAAATGGAATCATACAGTATATGTTCTTTGGTGTCTGTCTCCTTTCACTTAGCATCATCTTTTCAAAGTTCATCTATGTTTTAGCAGTTTCAATACTTCACACCTTTTATGGTCAAATCATATTCCACTGTATGGATATACCACATTTTGTTTTTCCATTCATTAGTTGATAGACATTTGGGTTGCTTCTACTTTTTGGCTAGTATTAATCACACTGCTATAAATATTCATGTATAAGTCTTTATGTAGAATATGTTTCTATTTCTCGTTAGACACATTTTTATATTTTAATTCAGTCAGATTTATGAATCTTTTTAAAAAGTAGTTCTTCCCAATACCAAGATCAGAAAGATATATCCTGTATTTTATTCTTGGCTTACCCACATTTAGGGCTTTAAACCATCTGGAATTATCTTGTTTTTTTTTTGTTTTTTGGGTTTTTTTTTTGTAGGGAGAGATTGGGTTTTGCATGAGCTGCAATATAGGAATAGAAGTATTTTTGTGGATTTGGATACCAGGTAGGGTGACCAATTTTCCTGGTTTGCCCGGAACTCATGGGCTTTCTGGGGCATAGGACTTTTCAGTGCTAAAACCAAGACAGTCCCAGGCAGCTGGGATGAGCTGGTCACCCTAATACCAAGTATCTTGGTATTTATAAAATAGTTCATTCTCTCTTTTGTTAAAATCACTTTTGTCCTATATTGATAGTTCTCTATATTTCTTTCTTTCTTTTTTTTAGTTCTCTATATTTCTTTTACTGTCTTCCATCGATGTGGAAACTGTCTGTTATACTTCTGACTAATCAAGAATACCATTAATTTGGAAAGAAAATGTAATTTTTTTCCCTAAGGAAGTCTGAAGTTACCTCATTTGGTTACAATGTTGGATTCTTTTTAAAATTAAATATGTTTTATATTTGATCAGTTTGTGTCCATGATTGTTACTTGTTTCCCATGACGTGTCCTCTGGGTTCACTTTTTCTTCCTGAAGTACACCCTTTCTTGTTCTTTTAGGGTAGGTCTGAAGACCGTTAGCTCTCTTGGCCTTTGTATGTCTGAAAATGTCTTGTTTTACCCCCCACTCTTGAATTATAGTTTGACTAAGTTTCCATTACTTTTCTCCAGTTCTTTGAAGACATTTCTCTATTGTATTCTTTTAATTGAAGCATAATGAACATACAGTGTTGTATGAGTTTCAGTGTACAATGTAACAATTCAACACTGTTTCTCATTGCTCTATTGTCTGTTAAGTACACACACAATATGTGCTGCAGGAGTGTTGGCTATGATGATGATGATGTCTAAGCACAGCTCCGTAATTTATTCACCCTAGCTGGTGCCAATAGAAGGAGCCTGCTCTGGAAACGGCAGGCCACCATCTGCTATGCTCACTCATGCCATCAGTGCTGTACATTGTTCAGGCCACCATCTCGGCCTCCTGTGTCCCTCTGAGGCAACAGAGAAGGGAGGGTGACGGGGTCAACAGGAGTCTCCCCGCACCAGGATATCTCTGCCCAACTCTCACACAATCATCTCTAATTACCTCACTGAAACTGATTAGTGGAGTGAAAGACTGGAAGAGGGGCTGAAATGAAACCCCGTCACCGCTGGTGAGTATCCTCCCGGTCTAGGGAGGGTCCTGGACACCCACGTGTGTACGGTGTGCAAACATGGGCCTCTCCTCCGGTTTCCTGCCGAGTCCTTTAGATGCCTACTTGGGGCTGAAGCCTTGCGGGAGCGCCAGACTGCTTGGCTCCCACGTCCCTCATATTCCCACTTTCCGTCTGGGGTTTTGCTTTGAACAGGCCAAGCACCCACCATCATGACTCCAGCAGGCCTCAGAGTGTGGTATTGCTGGGTCCCATCCACCGGATGGGAACTTCTTGGAAGTTAACACTAGCTCAAATCAAGCAAGAGACCAAATTTTCCTGGACATTTAATATCAGCCTCCACCTGCTTCACCCCAATTCTAACAGTCCTGTCACTGTTTTTGATAGCTGTGCTATCACTTGGTCATGTTCTCTTCTGGGGAGTGAGGGCTTGGTCCAACTTGTGGTCAAGACTACATAAACATACAATAATTTAGTTGCCTACAGTTAGGCACACATTTAGTGGGCATAAGCACTTCTTGTAGCCAAGATTTCAGAAATGCCACCTAACGTTCCTATGATTTCTAGGTGTAAACTCTATACAATTTCTCCAGACCTTTGACAGTGACTCAAATGGTCAAGGATATTTTCCATTCAAGTTGTGTATCTCTCTTTTGAAGCAAAGATTGTGTATCTTACTGTACCAGTAAGTTAGCCTACATTTTTATATTCTTTTGTTAAGCATATATTTTGACATTTCTCTTTATGAAAACATGACATTCATGAAAGAAAAGCAGAAGATAAAATCCAGGCACCCTCTACTTAACCTTAACCTTTAAGACCCACCTTAAATTCTAACTCCTCTACAAAGCCTTTATTACCAAGTAGATTGCCTTGAGTTCACTCCTTTCTAACCATCTAGTTATTGTTTCTGCCCAAATATTAATATTTGATCACCAGCGGCCTTAGACTATTCTTTAGTTGTTTAACACACTAACCTGATTTCAGGGATTTGAATAGAAATCCCTTGAGCTGGAATACAGAGCCCCTTTGTGTGTGTGTGTGTGTGTGTATGTGTGTGTTTGTTGTTGTCCTTCACAGATCCCAAATCAGTGTCAGGCATATAGTAGTTGTTTCAAAACATGTATGGGAGCACCTGGGTGGCTCAGTCAGTTAAGCGTCCAACTCGTGCTTTCGGCTCAGGTCATGATCTCAGGGTCGTGAGTCTGAGCCCCACATTGGACTCCACACTTAGTATGGAGTCTGCTTGAGATTCTCTCTCCCTCTCCCTCTGCCCCTCCCACTCGTGCTCGCTCCCTCTCTCAAATAAATATTAAAAAAATAACACCAAAATTGCCTAGAGAGTTAATCATAAGCTGGCACTACTCAGGGACACCCATGTGCCCGTCAGGAGGGCATGACGGAAAAGGCCCGACCTTACCAGGAACAGCTGCAGCAGCAGCACCAGCAGAAGCAGCAGGTGTTGGACCCGCGGTCCCCCGCCCCGGGCTGGCCTGGCGTGGAGTCCGTGGTCTCCTGGGCTGCAGGCATCTGCCGTTTCCGCATCTCCGTCCGCTCAGATCGCATGGGCTGCAACCGTGCAAGCAAAAGGGGGGCCAGTTACCACCACACAAGGCCAGAGAGTCAGTTGTCTGGACAGCGCGCTGAACAGATGCAATTATGACTCTCTCCAGGTCATTTCTGAGAATTCTGGCAAAATTTGGTGCTTATCATCCCTTTCTAGAGCCAACGTTTCCTGTCTAGCATCTGCCAATCACTGTGAATAAAAGGACGAATGGCGGAGTCCCTGCTCTAAGGCGCTTCCAGGTCAGGAGAGGACTCAGACAAACACTGACATCACCTATGGGAAGCCATGGCGGTGACAGCTACGATGAGGGCATTTTGCAGCCCTGATGTCCCCTCTGGGCTGAACTGCCAGGGAGCAGTCCCAGGTGACAGTTGAGTTAGGGATGCCCACAAGGCATGACTGTGTGAGCACTGTGGGCCAGAGCATACATGTGGGAGGAAGCCAGGCCAACATGGCAGGCATGTTAACAAGGCAGTAAGAGGAAACGTCCCAAGAAGGAGGACAGAAGTCCTGGGAGGCTGTCGGGTTCTGAGACCCCACTAACTAACAGGTCCAAGTCTTAACTAGCTGTGAAACCTTGAAGAAGTTATGCTGCTCCAATATGTGCAAAGCACCCAGACCCCCACCTGCTACTTAGTGTTGCTCAATTATTCCCAGGAAGCAAGGGAGGGCTGGGGACCCTGGCCTGCTCTGACCTGTCCTGCCATCTGCAGAGACAGTCCCCTTGGCCTGTCCCAGTGGACCGCAAGCCATTGCAAACAAGGTCTACGCCCTTCAACCTCCCCTTTTTCTGAAGACCATGAGAATGGCTAAAGGAGAGAAGCATAAAAGCAACGTAAGAACAAGAAATTGCCGAGTGCACTTTTCTATTTGATGCTGTGATTCAAATGTTGATGAAGTAAAAGCAAAAAATACCAAAGCTACATTAAAGAACCTTAAATAGGACTTTGGGATTAAATTCTGGATGTGTTCTTCTATTCCAGCAGTAGATTTAGCTCTTCCTACTATTGCCAATTCTTATATTCTATTGGACTTTTTGAAAGATTTTATTTGTCAGAGGGAGAGATAGAGAGCACGAGCAGGGGTGGGGGTGGGGGGGAGCGGCAGGCAGAGGGAGAAGCAGGCTCCTTGTTGAGCAGGGAGCCCGATGTGGGAGTTGATCCCAGGACCCTAGGATCATGACCTGAGCCGAAGGCAGACATGTAACTGAGCCACCCAGGTGCCCCTGGACTTTGTTTTAATGATTATAGTTTTAGTATATGTTTTTATATTGGGTAGGTGAAGTTCTCTTCACAAGTTTTAAAAAAGAATTGTTTTTGGCCGTTCATGTCTGTTTTCTCCTCCAGTTAAATTTTGGAATCAGCTTTTCTAGGTCCAGAAATACCACGCTGGGATTTCGAGTAGGACCACATTGAATTTATAGGTCTGTTTATGAGAAATGACATCCGTTTGAGTACCTGCCAAATCAGGATGAATCCTCTGGAGTAGCCCTTTATCCAGGATGTAGCTCCAAGAGTGCAAGAGAGACGCAGTCAAGTGTTTAGCGTCCTTTCCTCCACAGCCGGAACAATGCTCACAACTCCGGTCCACAGTGCCCAGCCGGAGCAGTCCAGGATGCCCGCACTGAGGCGGCTCACTTGTTCAAAGGGTGGAGACAGACATCTGTCCAGCTCATGCCGTGGGGAGACAAGCCCCCTTTAATGCCCCTGGGGTGGAAACCTGGGGCTCCTCCAGGCATCTGCGCCATTGCAGCAGAGACACGATGGTTTCCCTTCATTCAGGACACTGAGGGGCAAGGATGAGCCAGCACAGCCTCCAAACGAAGGTGCCAGGAGCAGGAGATGCCCCAAGCAATTATTTTCTAAGAGCTACTGATGCAACTGGTCTCTTTCACAAGAAAAAAAAATCCCAATAGCTTCCCAGAAGGAAGGACTGTGACATGGTAACATCAGCGGGTTTCAAGGGACTACTTTTCCAACATCTTTGCAACACTGGGTCTTCCCAATCAGTACATGAAATACGTGTTCATTGAGAGCCTCTCTTCGGTAGATTTTGAAGACTTTCCTCAAACAGGTCTTGCACATTTTTGATAGGTTTATTTCTGAGTATTTTATGGATCCGTTTTTGCATTGTAAATACTTCCCCACTTCAAGTTTCTAAGTAGTTATTTTGGTGCATAGGAAGGCTAAGGGTACTCTATCTGGCCTCCCCGCTGACTTCTCTCATTAATTCTAGTAGTCTTTCTACTGATCCTCTTGGGTTTTCTAGGCTGATGATCATATGGTCTATAAATAGTCACACTTGTCGGTTTACTTTCTGTACCTTTCCAAGTCCAAGATGCTTCCTCGCCTTGGTCTTATTTCATTGGCCAGGAAGATCTGTAAATACTGAAAAGTAGCAGTACTTGTAGGTACCTTTGACTTCTTCATGACTTTAATGAGAAGACTGATGGCACTTTGCCCATATGTGTAATGTGTGCTGGAGGTTTCTGGAAGAAGACAGTTTTATGGAGTTAAGCATATTTTCTTTCTTTTTTTTTTTTTAAAGATTTTATTTATTTATTCATGAGAGACAGAGAGAGAGACAGAGGCAGAGGGAGAAGCAGGCTCCCAAGGAGCAGGGAGCCCGATGCGGGACTCGATCCCAGGACCCTGGGATCATGACCTGAGCCGAAGGCAGACGCTTAACCGACTGAGCCACCCAGGCGTCCCAAGCATATTTTCTTCTATTAGTTACATAGTACAAAATAAGTTGTGCCTGCTTATCTTATTATTTATTTATTTTACCAAGAGATAGAGAGTGTGAGTGGGGGGGAGGGGCAAGAGGAGCAGGAGAAAGACTCTCAAGCTGACTCGAGCTCAGCGTGGTGTCCACTGCAGGGCTCAATCCCAGGACACCAAGATCATGACCTGAGCGAAACCAAGAGTCAGCTGCCCAACTGACTGAGCCACCCAGGCGCCACCTGCCCCCTCCTGCGTATCTTATTAGTTAACACATTTTATTTGCTTGTACACACCTCATGTTTGTAAATCCTGGGAAGACTTAATGATTTAGTGAGCAAACTCCTCTGAGAGAACATCGTAGGGTTGCTCATGACTAAAGACAGCCTTCAGAAATCAAAGGCAAATGACATCCAAGTCTCTTCTTACACATTTTAAAACAGCTCTATTAAGGTGGAACAAACATATAGTCTGCACATACTGTTTAGAGGGCATAATTTGATAAGTTTTGGCACGCACAGACCTGTGAAACTACCACTACAATCATGACCGCATTATCCACCGCAAGCGTCCTCACACCCCTGAGGACTCCCTCCCGCAGGCCCCCCTCATCCGCTCCTGCCTGTTCTCAACAATCACTGATCTACTTTCTCCCACCATCTGTTAATTTGCATTTTTTAAGAATTTTATACAAACGGAATCTTCTTTGGCTGGCTTCCTTTACTCAGCCTGATTATTTCACGATGGTTATGTATATCAATCATTCATTCCTTTTTTAAAAATTTCTGAGTATTCCATTGTCTAGATGTACACAATTTGCTTATCCATGCACCTATTGCAGGCCTTACACCTTACTGACGGTTCCTGAAAGGATTATATATATATATAAGGCATTGTCTTCTTTTGAACACGGAAGTCTTTTATCAGACAAGATGAGAGGTGCACGTGACTGACATTGTATCAAAATTTACAGCACTGTATACAGTTGTAATGTTTCTAGTTTGTTCTTCCACAGTGAATAATGCTGGATGATTATGTTCTTTTCATATTTCTTGGACTAGTCATGGTTGTTAAGTATTTTCCTCACTTACAATTCTTACTTTCTTTTCTCAGTGTTCCATGTTTCAGTTCATCTTCATAGAGTTTCAACTCAGCTTCATAATCTATTTAATTTTTCCTCTAACATTAGAATTTCTTGTATGGTTTCTTGGAAACCTTACACGTGGTTTAGTAACGCTGACATCTTCAATCATTTAGAACTTTGGATAAACAAGAAATGTATGCTATTCCTATAAAATCTCCGAGCAACCTATCTCCTCTCAGTGCTAAAATTTCTAATGAATAACAATGGTTTTCACTCAATTACTAGGTGCTGGAATGTTCAGTGGAGGGTAGTTAGTCTTGACGATTTATGCCCTGCTGAGCCATGGTGGAATAGGAGAGTGTGAGAAAAGGCAAAAAGTGATAATAAAATCTGAATATTAAATATTAGCAAAATATTGATATTGTTGGATTGTGTCATTAACACATGGACTTTGTTATACCTTCCTCTCTACAAAAAAAATTTTTTTTGATAGCAAGGATGCAAGCTGGGGGGAGGGAGAGGGAGAGAGAATCTTAAGCCCAACCCCGGGCTCCATCTCACAACCCTGAGATCATGCCCTGAGCTGAAATCAAGAGTTAGATGTTTAACTGATTGAGCCACCCAGGCGTCCCCTTCCTCTGTACACTTAAGTATGTTTGAAAATTTTCTTTAAGTTTTTAAAATGTTGAATTCTATCAGTTAAAAAATCTATTGAGAATATGAATCTATTAAGAATATGAATTTTCCCCTTTGAATAGTGAATGAAGTAAATGAGATTAATGAATGTCTTGATTTTGAATCAACTTTACCTTACTAAGTAAACTCTTCTTGGGTCTAAAAGATGGTTATTCTTTTATTATACCGCTGAGATTGATAAGGAGTTTTAAAAAACCAATCAATCTTTTTTTAAGATTAAAGACTTAATTAATTTATGTGCGCGAGGTTGGGGGGGAGGGGCAGGGAAGGAGAAGGAGGGAGAGAATCTGAAGCAGACTCCATGGCGCCGACGTGGGGCTTGATCTCACGACCCGGGGATCACGACTTGAGCAGAAACCAAGAGCTGGATGCCCTACTGACTAAGCCACCCAGGCACCCCTATCTATCTTTATTAGGAAATTATTTTTGTCCGTCGTGAAGATTTGCAGAATTTGCCTGTAAAATTACTGAAATCTCTCAAGAGTGGCTTGTTGACTATATTTTCAATTTCTTCTTTCATTTCTGTTTTTTCATTTTCTTCCTTTCTTTGAGTCAATATATTTTTCATCTCCTGTAAAAAATCCATCCATTTCATCTAGTTTGCAAATTTACTGAAACTCATTATTAATAGTCATCTTACCACTGTCAGAATGCGATGCTTTAAGTTACTGCCTGCTTGTTTGAAAGACAAAAGTGTAATTGCTTCTGGGAGAGTTGTATATTTAGGGTCATAAAATATTTGTAGAGACTTAATTTTTCAACGTGATAGCTGATTAATATGAGGCCTAAAAACATGTATTATAAAGACTTTATTTATTTGTCAGAGAGAGAGCAAGTGCACAAGCAGGGGGAGCTGCAGAGGGAGGGGGAGAAGCAGATTCCCTGCTGAGCAAGGAGCCCGATGTGGGGCTTAATCCCAGGACCCTGGTATCATGACCTGAGCCGAAGGCAGACGCTTAACCGACTGAGCCACCCAGGCGTCCCTAAAAACATATACTGAATGAATGCTACCTATTTACAAGATTTTTTAAATATACCATTGGTATGTATTAGCTCAGCTAGTCCTTTCTGACACTGGCATATGATCTGATTAGCCGAACTAGCTTCATGTATCTTTTTTCCTTTGCCTTTACTGTATCTGTGGGAGAACTCTGTACACATTTCATTTCCATTAATTCTCTCTAAATACCATGGAGTCAGTGCTTCTTTATCTTTGCTATTGTTTTCCTCTTTAGGCATGTATATGGCATGGACTGCTGGGCATCATTTCAGTGCGTGTTGGGATGTCACAGGCATAATGCCCCAGTGACTGCCTGCCTTTGTTTGAGAAGTTCTATGAATACAAAACCAATGTCAGTGACCTCAGAGGCTTTATTCTATAATTTATGGCATTTAAAGAGCAGCCTGAGGAAATGGGAATAACCTAGGTTGACAATTTATTAAATAGTCAGATCTTAACCAAAAGATAATTCTACTCAAACATGGCTTTTCCCAATTCCTAGGAACCTGGCATTTAAGAGAATTCTTTCAAAGTTCAAGCAAAAGCCAAGGCAAACTCTTAATCTTGATCATACGCTTTTAGTAATTTGGAATCAAAAGTAGTATCTTGTTAGAAAAAAATATAACCTGACCTTAATTAGCGCAGAAAAGTTATTTCTGGTAAACTTAAACTTGGTGCTTGGATGATCATCCACAGCTGTTTATTTTCATTATAGTTTCCAACCTCTGAAAACAGCCATTTTTGAATTACACATTGGGAATATGATGACACATCAACTACTGTATGAAAAAAAACCTTCCTTCTTAAGGCCTAAGACCTGTTAGAATCATAGACAAGGGTACAGACTCATAGACAAGATGCCAATGAAGGAGAACCAAGAACCTTAGAGGGCATAAATTCAGAACCATCCTCAGCAATTCTTAGAAGATGATCCTACCATCAGGGGACAGTTCAGGGCCCTGAAAGTTAAAACAATGTATAAGGAAACTAGAGAGGCCAACTTCCCATGAAGGCAACCCAAATTTCAACTCCATCTATACAGCCTCTGAGTTCCTTTTTCTTTAACACACCTTGGCTTTCGAAGTATTTTCCCATTGGGCAGTTCTCCATTGTGGATCATGAGTGTATGAAAATTAATAAAGGGAAACCTCACTAAAATGGAGTCGGGAGACCAGAAGGAGGAGCTCTCACCCCTTACCAGTTGATGTCAATTACAGGAAGAATTGCCAATTACACACCCCAACTGAAGAATCCCCAACAGGAAAGAATCATCAATTACAGGCCACAACAGGAAAAGATACACATTGCATCTCCTCCAAGAAATCAACTACCCCAGCAACCCAACCAATGAGAAACCCTCATCACCCTGAACTCTTGCTTTTCTCAAATGGACATTTTTTTCCAAAACAGCCCCTCCCTTAGCTTCCTCCTTCTCCATACAACAACATTCCTCTCCTTTGTTGGGGACTAGCCTACAGTTTTTTTTGCCATGGCTTGCCTGTCCTAAATTGTAATTCTCTGCTATTCTTGAATAAACCTGTTTTTGCTGGTAAAATAACTTATTTTTATCACTGTAAATTTCATGAACTTCTGTTTTCATTTCCATTATTCTTTATTTATCTTTCTCGAAAACTCCTTTGTTAGCTTTCTCCCTCACCTCTGGCACTAAATTCTTAGTTGATTTATTTTCCATCATTGCTGTTTTCTCATTAATGCATCTTGGGCTACACATTTTTATCCAATTACTGCTTTGATCATAACTATGAGTTTTGATATGTGGCACTACTGTTTAATCCAAAGAACTCAGATCAAATGTAAGCTCAGATTTCTTTTTATCCAAGGTTTTTCAGAAGTTTATTTTTAATTTCTTGACTAGCCTGTCATTAGCTTATATATATTTTTGCACTGATTAGAAAATGTGGCCCCTATGACTTTCCCACTTTTGAATATATTGAGATTTGGGGGTAACTTTCAAGGTTTAAAAGGATGTAGCTTTGCTTACCTTTAGTTTTATGTTTTCCAGAATGTCGTATAAATGAAATCCTACAGTAGGTAGCCACCTCTAGAATTTTCCATTCATTTTCTGGGATCATGATGTCATTGGGATGCAAGAACCCATTAGCCTGGTCACTTGCCTCACAGTGGAATCATTACCTCCCAGACCAGTGGGGTCTCTCTGATTCTTTAAATATTTTGGAAAGATTCTTTAAATTGTAATACAGATAAGAAGGCTGTCGACACATTTAAAACATCAAATGTTTCGCAAGAAAGATGGTTTATGAGTGGGAGGAATTGTTATGCAGCCCTCTCATCTGAGATAAGGAAGAGTGGGAATGGGGTGGGCACAGAGCACAGGACGCCTTGCATCCTCACTACCCAGGAGCTCAGTCATTCCCACACCTTCCTTACCAGATGTTGCAGAAGTAACCGATTTGTGTTTTGCCCTTCCTCGGTTTTCACAATGAAGGAGTTACAAATGAAGTCCAGCCGGGGTGGGAGGTGAAGGCCGAAAACTATTTCTGGTACTCTGTAGCTTTAGTAACTCCAAATATACCGACTCTCTAGGCTGACTACAAATTGAGCGTGAGACCCTGAGCGTGAAGCTTCCTCTTGCACTACAATGGCGCACGCAAATTGTCCCTTCTTTCCCGTCATGCCCTGTAGCTCTCTCACCCTGTTCAAATGATTGGGTCTGTACCAGGAACAACGCTCCCTCCCTCGGAGCCACTTCTGTTCATCTGCCTTGCACTGCTTGCTGACCTCTCACTGCCAGTGGTGCCGAGCCCCATCAAAAGAGCGGTGGTGATACTCCAGGAATATTCTCTGTGCTGCAGCCTCAAGAGACACTCTCGTTTCCTTGTTCTGCAGTAACACTGCTGAGTATTTCACAGCATTTCTCCTAATTTTACCCTGATTTCGATCTTCCTGCCATTTAAGTTTCCCCAGCCTGGAAAAGCTTTTCCTAACATTATTTTGCCCTGGATGCACGATGAGTTTTCACAGATGCCACCTGTAGGTCTATATTCTACATTCTCCTCCACACTGCCACAGGGCAAGCACACCCAGGGTGTGCTCAGCAGCCACGTGGCAGACGGCTGAGTGTGAGCCTCCTGTAGGTGCTGCACACGTTTGTTCTTCAAGTTGGGCGCTCACTGGCCCGGGGCAGTGGAGGAAGCTAGGATCCAGGCCCCTCTCAGATGGCGCCTAACTTCTGAAGAACTGGAAGAATTCAAGTGACCAGGCTGGGGAAATGGAAGTGTTCAAAGTCCTTACACAAGTTAGAGGGAGGTGCAAATTGGGTGTGATCAGCACTGGGCTTCCAGGACCTGAAGGGGGTTGCTTCTGAGGGTGTTTGGCTTTGAGGCTGGTTAACCCACAGGATGTCTCTCTCATTCAAGAATCTATGCCATGAAGCTTGAAAAACAGACCAACTGAAATCAGCAGGGCCCATCCATTCACTCCTGAACGCTCCCTGGGTTCAGCTACTTAGTCCGAAGACACCAACATGTGAACGAAGCTTTCTCTGAGTCACAGAGTCCAAGCGTTAATACCAGATCACCTGATGCTAATTAAGTCACAACCAAGCCCACTGCCTGTCCAAGGCTTCTGCCTGTTACTCTTAGCTGCTGGGAAATAAGCTGAACCCAGGTCAACAGTGATGTTTCCATTTTGTTTAGCTGGATCCTGAAATAAAACCATTTCAAGTTTGAGGGAATGTTGGCACATTACCCTGTGGTACAGTCACCACCAGAAAGAAGTCCAACTCACTCCAGCTCATGAAATATTAATGAGGAACTGGAAGTTACTTGCACTGACTTCTACATAGTCAAATGGACCAAAACTCCAATCAGAGCTGTATCTTCCACTTTATGTGACACAGAGAGCTAACAGTTCTTAGGAGCTCATGGGTTAGTGGGAGATCTTAGCTCTTCCTCTGTGCAAAACTATGAGTCTTCAAAAATTTTTGTCTTTTTATTGTCTGAATAATTTGGGGGCTATTTTAAGAAAAAGCTAGTTCATTGTTCTAGGAGGGGAAGTCAACTGAAAGCTTACTAATAACAATAGACATTTTAGAATTAGAATTACTTCCAGATGGATGCTTACACATGTCCTCACCTCTTAAAAAAATACGTATGTTACCATCTGTTTTGCAGTGTCTCTGAATGGAAATCTTTACTCTCCTGTTTAAATAGCTGCCACCAAGTTTAAGACTATAATAGTAATGTCTTTCTCTTCTTTTCTGCTGTTATTAAATGGATGTATTGTATAACTCAACTTTTATGATTGCTGATGGGAAATATTAGAAATAATAAGAGTATGATCTGAAGGGAATTAATCAATTATGCATGTTTTAACTTGTTTTCTTAATATCAACCAACAATTAAAGAACATTTTGCGAGTACTGACTGAAATCTTTATCCCGGGCTTTCCTTATCCCAAGAGACCACGGGGAATTTCTCAAGGAGAATGGAGATGGGTGCATTCCCAGTGATAACCTAGGTCAGGGGCACCTTTGTAAGTACTAAATGCGTATTAAAATCTTTTGTCTGTGGGGCTGCTTTAGGAAATCTTCAGATCATGAAGGAATGTGTCAGGCAGTCATTAACGGCTTGCTTGAGGATTTCTGCCAGCTTTTTTAGTGTTTCTCAGCAAGGAACAGCCTCTCTCACAAGAATATATGAGTGAATTGCTGCAAATTACAGAACTTAGCTTTTTCATTTTCATGGCAATCCATAACCTAACTACTAAAACAGGGAATGGCACACACATACCCCCAGAAGAGATAAAATAATGAAGAAAATGCCAAGTGTGCTGATCATATGGCGCAACCTACATTGTTGATGGGAGTTCACACTGGTACGACCCTTTGGAACACGCACACAATCCACGAAAGCTGACCATATGCACACCCTCTGACCCAGCCATTTCAGTCCCTAGTATCCACTCCCCAGAGAGGTTGCACCAAAAGCATGCATTAGGATATTCTTGGATGTACTCCACATAATCGCCTAAAACTACTCCAATGTTCCTCAATAGTAGAATGGATAAATTGTGGTATATTCATACAACGGACTATGATTCAGCAATGATTGATCTACAATTACCTCAAGATGTGGACGCATCTCACCAACAACGTTGAGTAAGAGAAGCCAGGCAAAACAGACTATCTACCGCATGGCTCCATTAAAAGAAAAATACAAGTCCTGGCAAAACTGTTGTCCACTGTTAGGAGTCAGAACAGCGCTTCACCTCAGTGAGGAGGTTTCTGGGAACCTATAATGTGCTGCTGCCACGGTGCGGGTGTGGGTGCGGGTTACAGGGCTGTGCTGAGGTGGTGAAGACGGATGAAATCATATGTGCCCTTTTCTATTTGTATGGCATGGTCTTAAAGAAAGCTAAAATGAAGACAAGGCAGGCTAGAGACATGATAATGACAGACGGGTGGAAGAGAGGTTTCTAATTATCTGGATGACTGTCACCTGCCAGGGCATCTGACGTCATGAGCCTCCCAGGGATGATGAGGCAGGGGAACAACGCGCCTGGGAAGATTTGGCAGCACCAACAGCCTGCACGCCAGCCTCCACGTGCTGGCTTGCCTCCTCTCTCCTCTTTCAGCGCTCCTTTTTGGTTTACTCTTACTGCAAGGTGTTTGCCTTGTGCTTTCAATGTTTTTGACCCTTCTGTCAGAGGGCCAGAAAGCATTATGGAGGAGGAACTTTTCAAAATGTGTAATAGTGATTGAGACGGTGTCCATTTCATACAGAAATCCTACCAAGTTCTTGGCATATAAATCTGGAGCCCAATAAGCACAATCACGGCCTTGCGAAAGATTTTTGTGTGCTCCGGCATTGTTGGATATTGTCCACAAGACACTGGGAAATGGTGGCAGGGATATGCTCTTCACATCCTTCCTGGATGCTTCGTTTCACAGTTTCTCAAATGTGGAAAATATGCCGAGTCTTTGATGATGTTGCAGGAGGATCAGGCAAAGAATGACCTGATTAGGGGGGGCGCCTGGGTGGCTCAGTGGGTTAAGTGTCTGCCTTCAGCTCAGGTCATGATCCCAGGGTCCTAGGATCAAGCCCCACGTGGGGCTCCCTGCTCAGCGGGGAGCCTGCTTCTCCCTCTGCCTGCTGCTCCCCCTGCTTGTGCTCTCTCTCTCTCAAATAAATAAATAGAATCTTAAAAAAAAAAAAAAAAAAGAATGACCGGATTATAAATCTAGGGTAAAAAGATTAAAAATATGACCATGTTGTTTGTTTTCAAAGGGTTTTCCTGCTCAACTGGTCACACATGTATTGAGCTCCAGCCAAAGCAGTCTGTGTTGCAGGTGGGGGGTGGGTGGGGGAGCTGCGGGGTGAGCCTGCCTGTCTCTGCCAAGGGCTTATGTTCTAGGCAGAGAAGCACAAAACCATGACAACAAATAGGTGAGATGCTAAAATCGTTGATACCCTATAGCATGATGAGGGGTTGTGGCCAGGGAGGGTCTCTGAGCAGGGGACACCTGAAGTGAGACCAACGATGTGGAGGCGGGTGCACACAAATGTTGAGGGGGGGGATGCTTCGAAGAAGGAACTGCAAATACAAATGATACTGGCCCGTCCCCGGAACATGCAGGAAGGGTGGTGAATGATGGAAGGGATGGAGGGCGCTGAGGACACATGAGTCAGGGAGATGAGAATGGGCTGGAGGCCTCAGAGACCAGAGAATTTCTGGAGGGGAGCACCAGAGTGAGCCAATGGATGGGTCACAGGCATGGGTTTCAGGACGAGGTTTCTGAGGAGGTGCAGTGGGTCATGGCTGACCCTACGGATGGTCACATGAGTGAGGGCAGAGGTGTGGGAGGGGAAAAGCCTTCTGGAACTGAGAAATCAAGAAGCTGAGAGACCAGAGGGGAGCACAGATCATTTACAGGGATGCTGAAGAAACAGGGAATGAAGATAGGGCCAATGCTGGAGAGGAGATGATGCCCACGTGCTAGAGTCTTCTACCTGAGGGCAGGGGCCAGAGGGTGAGCAGATGACGGAAAGGAGCAGAAGCAGAGGTTCACTCTAAGGACATGCATTTGAAAGAAGTATTTTCTTTTTTTTTAGTTGTGGTAAATTTACATAACATAAAATTTATCATTTTAACCATTTTTAAGGGTACAGTTCAGTGACGCTAAACACACTCACACTGCTCTCCAACCATCACTACCATCTGTCTCCAGAACGTTTTCATCTCCAACTGAAACTCTGAATTCATGAAACACCAACTTCCCATCCCCACCTCCCCCCAGCCCCTGACAACCACCATTCATTCTACTTTGTCTCTAAAATTATGAGTCGTCTAGGTACCTTGAATAAGTGGGACCATACAGTATTTGTCGTTTCGCGTCTGACTTATTTCACCTAGCATCATGTCTTCAAGGTTCATTCATTTTGTAGCTCGTGTCGGAACTTAAGAGTAGGGTGTTGGAGGGAAGAATGTTTTGGAAGTGGCCACAGAGACACCCACCTAACTTCTAAGAATGGAACTAAGTGGTAGAACTTCAGTGGAAAAACATCTGCAATTACCAGGGCCATGGGGGAAAGTGCTGTCTTCCGAGAGTAGCCAGATTTCAGTGAGAGAAGGAAGGGATGGTGAGACACTTGTGAAAAACTGGGGCATTCATTCTGCTGGCAGACTGAGTTCCAGAGAGCACTGTGGGCAGGAGGCAGAGGGGCGTGTGATGGAGCCAGATCACGGAGGTGCGCATCCCTGTATTGACCAGGATCAGAAGCCAAGTGGGAATACCAGGTTTATTTGGAGAAGTCCTGCAAGTCTTGGGCTGGCACTTAAAGAATAATCATTGAACAATAATGAGCAATTGAGGGGCGCCTGGGTGGCTCAGTCGGTTAAACATCTGCCTTCGGCTCAGGTCATGATCCCAGGGTCCTGGGTTGGAGTCCCACATCGGGCTCCCTGCTCAGTGGGGAGTCTGCTTCTCCCTCTGTGCTCTCCCCCACCCTCTCAAATAAATAAAATCTTAAAAAATAAATTAATAAAAAAATAATGGGCAATTGATCCAGAATTTCTACAATGGTGTGTGGCGACCTGTGTCATATAGGGAAGAGATCATGGGGCTTCAAGTTAGAGGGTCTACTTCTACTCTGACCTTTGCCATTCGTGTGACGTGGACCAAACTACTTCATCCTCCTAAGCCTCCACCTCCTCATCCAGATATCAGCCACCTGGAGACTGGCTGAAAGTCGTAAATGAGAGAATGCCTGTGAGAGGTCTCTGAAAACTAGTTAAGTGCTACTCTAATGCCGTTATTATTATTAGTTGAACTTAGTACTCACTGATGATATGTCATGTAGAAGACAGAATGACAAATATGGGAAGTCCTTAAATTGTGTGTGTATATGTGGTTTTTTTTTTTTTTTTTTTTTCTTTAAAGTAGGCTCCACGCTGGGCATGGAGCCCAACCCCGGTGGAGCCTGAACTTTCGACCTTTGATCAAGACCTGAGCTGAGATCAAGAGAGTCAGACGCCCAACCAACTGTGCCACCCAGGTGTTCCTAAATTGTGTGTTTTTAAAAAAGGATTTTATTTATTTATTTTGAGAGAGAGAGCATGAGCAGGGGAAGGGGTAGGAGGAAGGAGGCGGATGGGGAGGGGCAGAAGGAGAAGGAGAAGCAGACTCCCTACTGAGCAGGGAGCTCCACTTGGGACTCGATCCCAGGACCCTGAGACCATGACCTGGGCTGAAGGCCAATGCTCAACCGACTGAGCCACCCAGGTGCCCCCCCCAAATTGTGTTTTAAGATCATAAGCAAATCCATCTTATACCTTTGTATCTATATTTAGCAGAGAGTGAAACAGCAGGGTCCCCACTTATCCACCCTCAGACATCTGGCCCCTGGACCATTCACAAACCTAGAAGAAACCTAAAATGCCTCCTCCTGCTTGCAAGTGGTAACAAAATAGCTGAGAAGAGGAAGAATGGGGAGACCTTCAAAGAGGAGTGTCGTTGTGTTAGCTTGCCAACCAGAGCTAAGGAGCTTTTGCACATTCACCAGGGAAGCCTGGGGAGAAAACCTGCTTGAGCCCTGGGCAGGAAGAGGTCTGAATCCAGCCCTGACTTTTCCACTGTCAGGCTTTGTGACTTCAGCAATGGGCCACCTTCCCAGGCCTCAGTTTTCCTGTCTGCCAATTGAAGGATGATCACTAGCTTTTCTTCTTATTCTAAGATGCTATTAGACAGGTGAAGCATGCAAACATTGCTGAGTGAAAAAAAGCCAGATATAAAAGGCCACATACTGTAGGGCTCCTTTTACATGAAATATCTAAAAGAGGCGAAGCTGTAGAAACAGAAGGTAGATCAGTGGTTGCTAGGGGCTGCAGGACACAGGGGCTTGGTGGGTGACAGCTGGGGGTGTTGGGTTTCTTCTCAATGATGAAATCATCTAATGTTCTAAAATGGATTATGCTGATTGCTACACACTCTGAATATATTAAAAGCCATTGAACTGTACACTTTAAATGGGTGAATTGTACGGTATTGTAAATTATCTTCCAATAAAATATTATTAAAATGCTGTTACTTTATATAGACTTGTCACCTGAAATGAATGTAACACTGTGTCAACTACAATTAAAGCAATTTTTTTTAGATGCCATTTTTCAATTTACTTTAAAGGCAGCATGTTGGGCTGCATGAGTCCAAAAGAGCAGGGATACTGGTTGTAAGTTCAGCTCTGGCCCTAACGTGCTGACCCTACATAAGTCATTCGCCCGTGCTGGGCTTCTGGTGGCTGAGTCTTTCCCACTTGCTGTTTCGACAAGTTAACGGTCACTGGGCATGGTATTTAACTGGGCACTGTTAATTATGTTAGGTATGGCAAAGGAATTCCATGACTTAGAGCCAAGACACATGAAGACAAGGAAAGAAAAATACGGGGCGGGGAGGAGCAGGTGTGCTGTGCGGTGCGCTGGGAACTGCGACACACCAGTAACACAGGCTCGCAAGCGGCGACGGGGAGAGGGCTGTGGGCGCATCATAGGGCGCTGGGGTGTAGTCGGAGCGTGGACAAGCTGCCCGACTCCCGAAGGAAATGCTACACCATGGCCCAGAACTGTGTACAGTGCCTAATATTTAGAGTTTTTCAAGTCTGTATTTGAAAAAGGAAGTGTCATGAAAATAGTTCCCCAGGGGCACCTGGGTGGGTCGGTCGGTTAAGCGTCTGCCTTCAGTTCAGGTCATGTTCCCGGGGTCCTGGGATGGAGTCCCGCATCGGGCTCCCTGCTCAGCGGGGAGTCTGCTTCTCCCTCTGCCTCTGTCCCTCCCCCTGCTTGCATTCTCTCTCGCTCTAACAAATAAATAAAATCTTAAAAAAAAAAAAAGAAAATACTTCGCCAAACATCATGTTACAGTGGGAAATTCAGATGAACATGCCAGTCACCTTACATAGCATTTCAGTGCTCTCTTGTATATGGAAGTTGGTTGGTACAAAGATCCAGAATGCAAGCTCTTTCCCTGGTTAAAAGCACAACAAGTGCTCTTTCGCCCAGAGAATGATCACGTTTATAGTCTTTCCTACCAACAGTGGAGAAGTGGTTCCCAAAGTGCATGTGGAGAAACAGAAATGCGGGAAGCTTAACTAATTACATTTCAAATTTTATTTGATAGAGAAGATAGTGAATAAGTGCAGTTAATGTTGCATTGGCCCTCACTGTGTTCAATCTTGTGCATATTTCATCTCTCTCTCTGGTGTTGAAATCTAAATAAATCTAGAGCCCAGAGGGTATCATGTATTATGCATGCTTCAATATAACCCTAAAAATGTGAACTGAAATTTGACGTGAATTTAAATCCTCTACAAACTCACACTTACGAAAGTGTCTAAAGTAAGGATGAAACATTAAGAGTGAAGCCAGTTTATTCTTTGGTTCTGAGTGATACAAGGAATATACCCTCCCAACAAGAAAAGGGATAAAGCCCCTCTGTGCTCTCCTAATTGCCCCCCCCCCCCATTCTCAGGTACACTCTGGATACCTTTCCATACTAGGACAAGGGTCTGGAAACATCTGATATCCTCAGATGCATTTCTGGAGGTGATACAGTGTCCTCAACCCAGAGAGTTCTCCAAATTAACAATGTGGAGGGGAAATGCAACATTATCACCATCATCCTTGCTCAAGGCCAGCCAGGGAAGCTGCAGCCAGGAGGAGGCTGTGAAAGGGCAGGGATGGGAGGGGTAGGAGGGGTGGAGGAAGTAGGGGTGCGGGGAGGGGGGGTGTGGAGGACTGCAGATCAAGGAGGCATTCCAGCCCTGCTGAGGGACAGGACATCAAAGGGCCGGCCTGGAGCACACACAGTCAAGATCCTTTGGCAAACAGAGGCTCCTGTTACCCTTGCTGCATATGCCCAGACATACCTTGTGCCTGTTAGCCACTCTGCAAATGTTGAACTGACCTACCAAGCTTTCGAAAGGCCCTTAGGAAATAATGTTCTTAGTATAACTAAAAGGGGCTGGTCATACAGACACGGTGCCCTTCTGATGCGATGCAGTAGGAAGTTCAAGCACCACCCAGGAAGTCACTGAACTAAGTCACTGAACCTAAATCTATTCCAGGCTTTGGATCTGACATCTAGTTTGCAGAAATTTAGGAAGTAGAGGAACAAGTTCAGCATCATGAGGAAGAAGTAAATAAATTCATGATATAGGACAATCCACGGGGCAGTGGCTCCAGTTTCTTCCCCAGGTTAGTGTGTGAAAAAGAAGATGGAGAGTAGACGAAGCAGACAGAGACTAAGGAGAAACAATGTGATATGGCTAGTGTTAGGGACTGAATTGGGTCCCCCTCATTTTTATGTTGAAGTCCTGATCCCTAGTACTTCAGAATGTGACTGTATTTGGGCACAGGGTCTTTAAAAGCGGTGATTGCAGTAAAATAAGGCCAATGAGGTGGGGCCACGATCATAACTAACTGGTGTCCTTATAAGAAGCAGAAATTTGGACACGAGAAAGACACGGAGGATGCACGTGCACATACAGGAGGAACATGTGAGGACAAAGAAGTGTATGTGCAAGCCAAGGAGAGAGTCATCAGGAGGAACCAAACAGGCCGACACCTTGATCTTGAACTTGTAGCCTTCAAACTGTGAGCAAATAAATTTCTGTTGTTTAAGCCACCCAGGTGGTGGTATTTTGTTATGGCAGCTCTAGCAAATGAATACAGATGTTAAGTGATGCTAAAATAGTGTTAATTTTGTTGGGTATGACAAAGGCATTGCTATTATTATATGGACATTATATTTTTAAATGCGCTTATTATAAGATTATTAGGTTTCTTAAAAGTAACATTTTTATTTTAACTGTCTTTTAATGAGTAACATTTGTAATGAAGCTTCCTATCATTGTCCCAAAGCAATTAGCTAGAACTATGGAAACTCTTATGGACAAGGCCTCCTTCTTTGATCACAAGCAAGAGTTAAGTCCTCACCCAGGGCTGCAGAAGCCCCCCACCACTCTGGTCCAGTCTGCTGGGGTTCTCCTAACCCATTCTGTTTATGCTGGCCACAGATCTTACAGACATTAGGCCTGGATGACTATTTGCTAGTTGAAGAACGAATTTTTCACCAATTACAGCAGATGGTTGTGAAATGTGTTAATGTACATGCAAATTAAGGATAATGAAAGTGTACAAAAATCTGTGTTCCTAAGTAAGTAACTAGCCTTCTGGACTCCTTACAGGTCTGTCTGGGCAAATTTTTCTGCCGTGTCTCTTTTTCCACAAATTCTACCTTCTCCACGATCCCTCAGGGGATAGAAGCATTGGATCCTCAAACTTTGCCTCATGTCCATTATTAGGTGTTTTCATCTTGTGATGATAGCAAGCTCCCATCCTATTTAAAGCTTTTAGACTGTAAGTGATTTGAATCTCTGAAAGCCTCTAGCATCTGAGTTATACACACAGACTTTGTGCATATTATTTCCCTCTGGCCCTTCTTCCTTAGTACTTTTGGGGCTTGTTAAATGCCCTTAAGTTTTCCTGTTCACATGAAAATGCTGAATGTTAAAGTGGTGGATACCAAAAGGAACCTTAAGTTAGATCCTCTGACTTCATTTCCTATAGGAGATTGTCTTTAACTGAATTTTTGGTCTTGTCTTTCTGAAAGTTTTTTCTTAAGAGTGCACAGTTTTTCTAAGAAATAACATTGCTAGTGGTTGAATGTCAGATTTACTTTCATACAGACGGTTTCCTACAAAAATGTAGTAATACTTCACACCTACGTTTAGGTTATAGATGAGAGGGAGGCAAACCTTTCCTGTAAAGGACCAGAGAGTCAATACTATAGCCCTTTCGGGGGCCTTATGGTCCCTATAGCAACATCTCAGCTCGGCCTCCGTTGGCACAAAAGCAGTCACAGACATCATGTCACTGAATGAATGTGGCGGGGTTCCAATAAAACCTATGGACATTGAAATTCAAATTTCATAACATTTTTCATATGTCATGAAATATTCTTCTTTTGATTTTTTTCCCCAGCAATTAAAAAATGTAAACATTGAGCTTCCTAACACATCTAGATGCTGGGAGGGTGGTGTTCCCACAGAGGGCATGGAAGCTCCACACACCTCCCCCCATGCCTGTCCTTGGTATCTCTTCCCTGGGCTGTTGCTGGGTTACTGACTTCCTCCATGCAAGAAGGAATGCTGCTAGCAGATTGCCTTTGGATTTGAACTATGATTCTTCCCTGAGTCCCCAACCTGCCAGCCCTAGCCCATCAAGATTTTGGATGTGCCAAGTTTCCACAATCATGTGCGCCAATTCCTCAAAATAAATCTCTCTCTCTCTCCATACACACACACACACACATATAATTTTTAAAAAATGTAATAACCATTTTTAGTGTGCAGGTCATACAAAAACAGGCAGCAGTCTGGATTTGGCCCATGCACCCTAGTTTGCTGACCTCTGTAGTAAATATATAGAAACTCTCAGTAGATTGTTCACAGTTTTAGACAAGGAAGTGTAGATTCTAGGGCAGTAATATCCCATTGATTATGCCAAAGAATTTCCCACTATAACCTCATGAGAATGTAGTGTACCACAGCACAGCAAGCTACATATCATAAAGAGTCTAACAAATGCTCATTTCTGCCTCCAGCCCAGGCCAATCCCTTCATTTCAAAACACATCAAACCAACTGCCTACTCACCGCCACGGTTGGAGGTTTTGTGGACATCTAAGACTTTAGGGTTTAGAGGAGACTCTTGAGTCTCCTCTTCTGTCCCCTGTTTCCTCTCCAATCTTCTCCAAGTCCATACATGGTGCCGCCATCCACCCACATGCGAGCAATCACCTTGATTCTTCTCTCTGCTGCTCAGTCATTGGCAAGCTTGCCATTCCAGATTGGACACAGGGTCTACTCACTTCTCTCCAATTCCACTGTCCACCCAGCCCAGGTGGGCACCATCTCTTGCATGGACCACTATAGAGAGCCCCACTACCCCTTGTACTTAATTGCCTGCAGATTTTCCACTACAGTGGCAAGAGTTGAGTAGTTGCAATAGAGACCACATGGCCCATAAAGTCTAAAATATTTACTGATTACAATAGAGTCCACATTTTGTGAGTCCCCTCCTGTGGCCTTCAGTGGCAATCGATGACACTGGAAGAAAATCTAAACTCTTTATCAGAGTCTACTTTTTCCACATATGGTTTCCAAATAACGCAATTTCTCCTTTATCTATATAAGCAAAGGTAGTAGTAATCACACCTTACATTTAATTCGTGAAATGACTCCGTGGAGCAGATTTCAAGATCCCATTTTATTAGTGGGGAACTCACACTCACAGAGCTTGTGTGATATGCCCAATTTCCCAAAGTCAGTCCCCAAACAGACTTAAATCTAGATCATTTGGCTCTAGGCTCAGGTCCATTCCATCACCCCATAGTGCCTTGCTCTTCACACCACAGCTGTGCATGGGCCACAGTTAGACAGGTTTGGGTTATTTTTGGATGCCCATCCGTAAATGCCTCTGGAGTCGTTTTTCTAGCAGGGCTGCTTCTCATTAGAATGGAAACTCCAATGTACCACCAGTTCCATACTCTCGTAGTATTCCCAAGACAGTCTCTGGGGGCTGAGCTGATGTAATGTTTTTGTCTGCTCTTCCCAGCGTATGTGTGGGAGAATCTCTGGTCCTCAAGGTTCTGGTTTTCTACAATTTGTGCCAAAATAGCTACTGAATTTTAGGTTCCCATCCCCCCTCGGCATGAAGTGTTAAATAGATATGTAAAACAAACATCTAAAACTGAAAAAAATTCAAAGAACTGAAATGTTTAATGGTTATGCATTTTGGCCTATCTGTAGTACCATAGTTATTTGATAATATTTTTGTGAGACAATATAAGGCAGTTAGATACAGAGATCCAGAAATAAAACCCCCATCCTAAGGGATACATAAAAAGGCTCAGAGAGTGTCTGACTCTTGATTTTGGCTCAGGTCATGATCTCAGGGTCCTGGGATAGAGCCCTGTGTCGTTGGGCTCCATACTCAGGGGGAGTCTGCTTGAGGATTTCTCTCTCTCCCTCTGCCCCTCCCCCCAGCTCATGCTTTCTGTCTCTCTCTCTCTAAAATAAGTAAATCTTAAAAAAAAAAAGGCTCAGAGACCAGTTTTTTTTTTTTTCATTTATTTATTTATTTGAGATAAAGAAAAAGAGCAGGATCAGGGGAGCAGAGGGAGAGGGAGAAGCAGTCTTCCCACCGAGGAGGGAGCCA
The DNA here is from genome assembly GCF_054177405.1 of Leptonychotes weddellii. Classification (NCBI taxonomy): domain Eukaryota; kingdom Metazoa; phylum Chordata; class Mammalia; order Carnivora; family Phocidae; genus Leptonychotes; species Leptonychotes weddellii. The sequence continues at coordinate 102,137,888 of NC_138372.1, read as the reverse complement.
GACACAGGGCTCGATCCCAGGACCCCGGGATCATGACCTAAGCCTAAGGCAGATGCTTAACCGACTGAGCCACCCAGGCACCCTGATGACCAGTTTCCATTAAGAAAATATAATCTAGGGGCACCTGGGTGGCTCAGTTGGTTAAGTGACTGCCTTCAGCTCAGGTCATGATCCTGGAGTCCCAGGATCGAGTCCTCGGGCTCCCTGCTCGGCAGGGAGTCTGCTTCTCCCTCTGATGCTCCCCCCTCTCATGCTCTCTCTCGCAAATAAATAAAATCTTCAAAAAAAAAAAAGAAAATATAATCTATATGTAGCTCCTGATTCTCAGAATACATATGATATATTTTAAATAAATAAATGTTCTATCTAAATTAGTATTTATAGTTTTTTTAGGGGGGTAGAGGAAGAGAGGGAGAGAATCTTAAGCGGGACGTGGGGCTCGATCTCATGACCCTGAGATCATGACCTGAGCCAAAATCAAGAGTTGGACGCTGAACTGACTGAGCCACCCAGGGGCTCCATAAATTAGTATTTATAATTTTAATACGTTCAGGATTCTGAACACATCACGGAAAGATAAGGAAAAGAAATAAAGCCTTTTCTTTCATTTATGACATTTGTTTAATATGCCCAGGTGAGTTTTTCACTTTATTAGATTTTGCAGAATTTTACCTTTTTCATACCTTTTTGTACCCCTTTATTCACCCACTGTTAACCCAAATTTATTCAACATTGTCTGGTCATGATGTTCAGATGTTTTTGTTAGGAAGTACTTGATTTCACCGAAACAATAGCACAATCTAACTAGTCATTTAAAGGGCCAGAAGTGACTTAACTTCAACAAAGCCTTAGCTCTAGTAGGAATTTGATAAATTCCAGTTTGTTGCATAACCAGATCCTATAATTCTTATGCTTTGACTTAAATCTGCCCACAAAACTGAATTTGGAGGTCAGACCAGCGAAGCCCACTCTCACTGTGCTGAGGAACTAAAGACTGAGATACATTGTGGCCTTGGGGACACAGACCTGAGGTGCTGTTGTGCTTTCTCGGGTTAGGAGATGCCTGTGTATCCCAGAAACACCCATCTGCCTCTAAGACTACTATTTTCACCTTCTATGTTTCCATATACTAATGTAGTCTTTTTTTTTTTTTTTAAGATTTTATTTATTTGAGAGAGAGAGAAAGCATGTAAATGAGTGGGGGTGGGGGGTTGGCAGAGGGAGAAGCAAACTCCCCACTGAGCAGGGAGCCCAATGCTGGGCTTGATCCCAGGACCCTGAGGTCATGACCTGAGCTGAAGGCAGACGCTTAATCGCTTAATCAATTGAGCCACCCAGGGGCCTCTAATGCAATCTTTTTTTTTAAAGAAACAAATGCGTAAGTCAAAATAAAAGTGTGGCTTGTAACAGAAAATTTAATATGAAGATTAATTATATTTGAATCATTCATGGAGATAATGTTAAAATTACTCCTAGCCCCCACACAGACTCTCCTCTCAAAAATGAACCAGCTGTCCTTTCCAGAGAATACTGGCAGACTTTTTAAAGTATTTCTTAATACTGTTTTCTTATTGGCAACATCTTATAATAAACCATATTGGTATGACACCAAGTAGTCAGTTGTGGATTTACAGAGAGCAAACTCTTTTGAATATAATTCTTTCTGTTACTAAATTTTATTTATTTTGTGGTCTTATAAAACACAAAAATTTTGGCAAAATATGAATTCATAAACTTATTAAGTAATATTTTCATAGATATTAAGTCATAGGTATAGGCTTTTTATATATTAAAAAAAACTTTTTGAGAACCTTGTTTGAATGGTAAAAATCTTAAAATCTGTACCAGATAGAAATGTATCAGTATAAGTGTTTAAAATAAAATTATACATGTTCAGGGGCCTAAAATAATGATGGATAAATATTAGAGGAATAATGAGAACAGGTTCCACTTACTGAATGCTCTCCTGAACCTTCTGCTGCACATTTTTTACTATAAAGTAAGTGTAATTGTTCCTATTATACATATTCAGAATTGGAGGTTCAGAAAACTAAGTGAGCAAATCAAAATTCAAACTTGGCTTTCTTTCATACCAGAGCTCATGCTTTTTACACTATGTACCTGCAATGTGAAGCATAAAGAGTTGCAGGGATCATACCATACTTCTTTTCCTTCTAGCATTTTTAAACTCATAAAACATATAGTACACTTTATAGTTGTAAATGGCAAGATTTTTTTAAAATAGCAAGATTTTTAATGTTAATTTTTTGAGTTATATTGGAAACAAATGACGTTATAGAAAGATAAAAATATGATCCAAAGATAGAAAGAAGGAAAAGAAAGAAAAAAGAAAGAAAGAAAAAAAAGAAACTTAATTCAGGAAAAATATCGTCAAGAAAAAAGACAATAGGTCAGGGCAGACCACAGTTTCTTTGCACCAACCAAAAGGTCATATAAATAGAATCACATTTCTAAAGACATCAAAGAGCTGTGGAAGCAAAAAGATTAAATTAACTGAAATTTCTGAGAGACGGAGCTCTTCAAAAGCGAGCAGTTTTTTCCCCTGAGGGCACTTGCTGACTCTAGGCTTGGGTTGAGAATATAAAGGAACTCCATAGTCTCATGTGGGAGAGCCAGTCCCCATGTGTAACAAGGCCATCCTCAAAACACATGCCTGGCCTCCTCAAGACATTTACCAGATATGGAAGCCACCTGGGGAAGGTGGGCACAGAAAGCAAGCTCAAAACCTCTGAAGGGGATATTAAGTTTCTCAGTCTTTCAAGACTGAGGAGTTAGAAACCCACTAGGCTCTAACTCTGAAGCCCAGAAGAAAACGCTTGAAAAATGGGAAAAAGCCAGAGGCTACCCATGTCTTATTAAAATTGCAACTGGCCCAAAGTCATTCCAATACCTGTTAGTACTGAAGTGGTTAGCCCCTCATCCTCACACAGGAAACCCCTCCAAGGGAGAGTCCTTGCTGGTGGACGATATTATCTGAATCAACACAGTTTCTTTGTATATGATGTGTACATACAGTAAACATTAGGAGGTATGTGAAGAGACAGAAAAATATGACAGAAGAAACAAATAATAGATATAGACTCACAAAAAATATCAATATTGGATTTAGTAGATGAGAATTCGTTGGACAAAACTGATGAAAAGATGGGAGAATTTCATCAGAGAATTTAAATGTATTAAAAAGAACGAAATAGACTAATACATTGTGAACAAAACACTTTCTGAAACTAACAACTCCCTAGATAGCTTGACAGAAGCCTGAGCACAGCAGAAGACAGGTTAAATAAAATAATGCATAGGTCAAAAGAAAGTATTCAAATGGAAGAAGAGAGAGAAAGACCAAAAAAAAAAAAAAAAAAAGGATAAAACAGAGCACAGAATAAGAAACACAGGGGAAGAAAAGGAAAGTCTAACATATGTAGAATTTGAGTCCCAGAAGCAGGAGAGAAAGAGAGAAAACAGGCAAGAAGCTGTTGAGTGAACATTTCTCAAAATTGATGAATGATATCAATCTACAGATAAAAAAGCTCAGCGCTTTGAAAGCAGGACAGATACAAAATCACACCACATTTATTCTAACTGTGGCAAGTTAAAAACAAAGAGAAGAATTTTAAATCAGTCGGAGGAAGAGCCATGTTACCTTCAGAGAAGCAGGACTTTTCAACAGAAACTACAGAAGTCAAAAATAATGGTTTGAAAAGTAAAGGCAAGGCACAGCCTGGGATGTGCAATACACACAGACACATGCACATTTTTGACAATAACTTATACCCAGAATATATAAAGAACTCTTCTGAATGAAAAAGAAGACAAACAACACAATGGAAAAATAGGCCAAAGACTAGCAGAGCCAGTTTATAATAGAAAATATACAAATGGCCAACAAAAAGATGCTCAACATCATTAGCAATCAGAGAAATAAAAATTTTTTAAAGATTTTATTTATTTGACAGGGGGAGAGAGTGCACACAGGGGGAACAGGAGAGGGAGAAGCAGACTCCCCAGTGAACAGGGGGCCCGATGCGGGGCTCTATTGCAGGACCCTGGGATCAGGACCTGAGCCAAAGGCAGATGCTTAACTGACTGAGCTACCCAGAAACGCCAAGAAATACAAACTAAAACCATAATGCATTACCACTACACTGCCACCAGAATGACTAAAATTAAATGGGTGGACACTGCTAAGTGTTGGTGAGGACATGAAACAATACATTGCTGGTAGGGTTGTAAATTAGTTTGGAGAGCAAAAACAGTTTGAAAAACGGACAGTATCTAGTAAAGCTAAACATACACTGGATCTATTATCCAGCAATTTCACTCCTGGGCATCCAATGGAAATAGGGCTTATGTTTGTCAAAAGACATGAATAAGAATATTAATATTAGCATTATTCATAATAGCCCCATACTAGAAACAACTCAAACGTCCTTCAATAGTGAAATCGATAAATGAACTGTATTGTGTTAGCACAAAGGAACACTGGACAGCACTGAAACATCACAATATGTGCAACAATGAGAGAATGTCAAAAAAATAATGCTGAGCTAAAGAACCAGATGTAAAGAATATGTACTATAAAATTCTATCTGAAGTTCAGAAAAGGCCCAGCTAATACAGTTGACCCTTGAACAACATGGGGGTTGGGGCGCTGACTGCCCCCATGCAGCTGAAAATTTGCCTATAAATTTTGACTGTCCCCAAACTTAACTATACAGTCTACTGTATAGCGAATACTGTTCAGTTAGTGTTAGAGGTGACAGGCACAAACCGAGCCAAACCACAGAACAAGGTGTACCCCTCTACTTCACTGTTGTGCTGACCTGCTGTTGTACAGCCCAGGACCCCAGGAAGTCAAACTGCTAAGTAACTGCATGAGATGCGGTTGTCTAAATTCCAAATACTAACATGTATTTTTAAAGGATTTTACAGTTTAGAGAGTAAAATGAAGTAATAAGTAGAAATCGAGCACATCCCAAACCAGAACAGTTAACTGGCTTTAAAAATCATTGAGGTAACTGAAGTAAAATATCACTGCTAGGCAATAGAGCATATTACTCCTATTTCACAAATGATTCCCCATGCAAATAGCTAGAATCTAATCATTGGGATTAGAATCAGGGCAATTTATTCTATGAATCCATCATCCTGTAATATTCCCTTGTGCTTTCAGTCACATCAAACTTTATTGTGAATGGCTGCCACAAAAGCCCATTCGATTGTACTATGAACTGACTCATCCCATGCAGCATTGTCCAGATTCTTGAGCTGCTCAAGGTAAAATTCAGGGACCATCTCAGATAGGTGCCAGGTAGTCAGTGACTCACACTTATTGTACTAAATGCTAAGCTCTGACTCAGAGTGAACCCTGTTAGTTGCTGACTGATACTATACGTATTTGACTAGAAGAAGCTCACACGGTGACTCACCTGGTGGTACACTGAAAACCAATCTGAAATATTCCCAATTGGACAGTGATTCACATTCTAATCATACTGGGACTTGACTTAACACAAGTCTACGGTGCGGGACCATGATGAAGCTGTGGGATAGTAGCCAAATTACTGTCTGGTCTTTCTTATGTTGACCATGAACTGGCTTGGGACATTGCTACAAAGTTACTCCCTACTTAATGCCCTGTATTTCTGTCTAAAAACACCTGGTAAGTATGCAGAGGTGCAAAGTCAAGGGTAAGATACCCAGTTCATGCACTGGAGAGAACCATGGTTTCCTTTTTCAAGGATGCAAGCACAGTTCCTAGAAGTGCTTCCTCTGAAGGACACATCATTCCTATAATCCTAAATAACTTTGTAAGGCCAAATGCTCACTTGAAAGGCTCTGCCATTGTCTACAATTCCTAAACTGCTCGTGTGAGGGCTGGACCTTGAAACTACCTGTTGTACCTGTCTGTGGAAGGTGAATGTCATTATACTGCCACATGCAGAAATGAAAGAACTGTAGGATTTTAGGAACTGATATTCAAGTGCTTGGAATGGAAACCATTATTTACCAAGCCACTGCGTTAAAATAAGAAAGCTCCCCTCCCCCTGCCCCCGTTCACTCTTGCTTGTCCACAAAATCTGGCTTAATAAAATCTCCTTCTATGTAATTTTGAAAGCCTTTCCTAAAAAGCTCTCTTAAGTCAGCAGGAAGGAGATTTTAAGAATTTAAGAAAAGCTCAAAAGTCATTTCTAAGGAAAAACTGCTACAAGGGATTAAGAGAATATGCAACCAAAATGTGTACTCCAGCGGGACCCTGAATTCCAGTGCTGGCTCAGCCTCTAGCTTAATCTGTAATCTTAGCCTACTTTACCTAAATTATGCAGTCCTATCTTCTACGGTGCGGGACCATGATGAAGCTGTGGGATAGTAGCCAAATTACTGTCTGGTCTTTCTTGTGTTGTATATAACACATGCTTGTATATTTTCCCTCATGTAATGACTTCTAGTTTCCTATTTGTTAAAGGTTCATAAACCTGTAGTAAACAGGAACACATCAGTGTGGTGTATAACAGCCTTGGGGGTCGAGTCAGAAGACCTAACTCCAATCCTATTTGGGGCCCTATTTAGCTGGAGATCTCCAGTAGGGACCTCTACCCTCTCTGAATGTTTCCTCAGCTGTAAAATGAAGGAATCTGACTTTTATCATTCTATGTATTTCTTTATTTTTAAAGTGGTCTCTGTGCCCATTGTGGGGCTCGAACTCACAACCTGAAGATCAAGCATCTGAACCTGCCAGGCACCCCTATCTTTCTATATTCTTGATATTATGAGTATTTTGGCTGAAATGTTTACAATCATTTTAGAGAAGTTAGCATTTCTAGCTTCCAAGGTAAGTTTCCAGATTCTTTTAAATACAACTGACCTGGTGCAGTATTTTAATGTAAACCTTGGATTTTCTGTATATACCATGACCTACTGTGTATTTTTTATGCACATCTGTTTTACAAAGTGAAACATTTTTTGAAGGTTAGAGATAATTTTAACAAATGCTGTTTGAAATGTGTATATAAGTATTTCATAATTATTTGAAATAAAAAGGGTCCAGATGGTGTAGAAATGCACTGTATTTAAAATTTACTTATCAACATAGAAAATATTTACTGTTTTTCTAATTTTGGTGATGGACATCTTCTACTTTATTATATATACTCTTTATATTTACCCCCAAAATACATTTTGTTCCTGATCTTATACAGTATTTTGAAGACTACTTAGCCAATTTTGCATAAATACAGTAATAGTAATACCAGCTTTTGTTTGGTATGTAACAGAGCTCTTCATTTTACAGATGATAAAACAAAGGCACCAAAACGTTAAGTTACTTGCCTGAGGTCACACAGCTAGGCTGGGATTTGAATCCAGACAGTTACAGAACCCAGAGCTCTGAGCTATCAGGCAATACTGCCTCTCAAATGACGAGCCATGGGCCTCCGCCAGGTTCAGAGAAGGAAAAGAAAGGAGGAGAGAGTTTCCCTCTAGCGCTCTCCTCCTCCTGGATAGAAACTGCATTCACTTTCACTCCTCTAACTGTCCGCTGCTGGCCGCGAGGGTGCTGCAGTAGCACCCAGGGGTCCCAGCCCGCGCCCGCGTCGCCGGCTCCGATCACTATCCACCGCCGCGTCCCGCCCGCCCCTGGGGTCGCGCAGGGCCCTGGCTGCTCGCCCGGATTTTCCTCCGAAACTGGCGAGTCGGGGAAACCCATTCCTGTCTTGGAGCGCCGCCTCCCGCAGGGCCCTTTCCCGCCCACTCACCACCCACGCTGGGTGGGCAGGTCGCAGAGCCGAGACTCCCCAGCGCCCACCGCTTCCCGCCCACTCCCCCGAACGTGGAGCACACAGACCCCTCCCGCAAAGGCCCACCCGCTCCGGCTAGCTCCTAGGCCCCTCCCCCCGCCCACTCCCCACAGCTAGGGGAGGGGAGTCGCCACGCACACCCACCCTAAAAGGTCCCCCGATCCCTTCCCGCTGGCGCGACGCCCCTCTTAGGTCCCCCGCGCGCCCACGCCCCCTTCCAGTCTCCGCAGCCTGGCCGCCGCGACACGTTCCAACTTACCGAGCGCAGCTCCGAGAGTGTGGAAGACTCAATCGCCCGGGTTTGTTCAAGAAAAACACCCGCGGCGCCTGCACCTTAACCAACTTGGCGCGGGCCAAGGGTGGGCAACAGTTCAGTCCTTTAAGTTTTCAAGAGCGTAAATGCGGGCACCGAGTCAGATCCTCCAGGGCGCGTGTGCAGGCACTTCCCGGGTCCCCCGCCTGAGTTGCGCTTTTCTTAAAGGGAGGTTCTGCGATTCAGGGAGTGTCTCCTCTTCCTACCTGCGCTCAAACTGCCCGCCTCCGGCGCTCGGCCCGGTGAGAACGCCGACGTTTCCACCTCCTGGAGTTCCCCCGATCTACTTCGGGGGTCAGTACGCATTTTAGACTTTAAAGTCTAGGCTCTCGCGTCCCCTACCCACTCACTGACCCCAGGCCACAGAGGCTGAATCGTGCGGACGCCCTGCTGGACCCGGCAGAAACTGATCCTGGTGGCTGGACGCCCTCCTTGAGACCCAATCACACCCTAAGCCCATTCAGCCCCACAATACGCACTGACTGACCTCCGGGGCTGAACCGGCGGATGAGGAGACCGACCTACACCCGCTCCCCCCATCGCGCCGACGACCAGAGCTCCAAGTGCTGCCCTGCGTGCGCGCCCCGCTTGGCCCCGGCCACCTCCCAGCCCGAGGCCTTAGAGTGAGTCCGAGAGGGGGAAAGGAGGATTGAAGATGCTGGGTACTCACGATTTCACCGTCCGCCGGGCGAGCAGCTCCGGCCAGCTCGCCTCCGTCGACCGTGCGCATGCGTCCCGCGTGTGCCTTATTTTTTTTTTTATTACAATACCAACTGGTGGCCTTACTACGCCCGCGATTGCTTTCCCCGGTTTTCCTCTTCTTCTGGCTCGCGGTCTTTCCTCTCACCTTCTCCCTCTCTCACGCTCCCTCAGCTCTGCCTCCTCCCCGCCCCCTCACTCCCGCCTCCCCGGCCGGGCTATCCCGGTCTCGCCTCCCTCTGGCGGCGGCGCGCTCCACTGCGGCGGAGGCTGAGGGGGTCGCTTCGGGCTCCAAACTGGACCCAAGCCGCTGCGGGACTGTAGCCCCTTCCTCCAGCCGGAATTAGGCAGAATCCAGAGGGTGGGCCCTAAACCAGGCGAGCGCAGAGAGAGTCTGCAAGACCCCCTCTGCGCTCCCTCCCTTCGGCGCGCGGGGGCTGAGCGAGACTCGGCTGTGCTGGAATGCGTGCTCAGACCTTGTGAATGAAGGGGGGCGGAGGGAGGTGCAAGTGTGAGTGTACCGGGGGGTGCGCCGCGCGCGGAGAGCGTGCTCTATCCCTGGAGAGTCACGCCGTGGACTACCCCGCCTCTGGAGGGCAGCCCCCTACCTTCTCTCTTTCCCCGGGTGCTTCTCCGAGCTCGGCACCCGTCCCACCCCGGTACTGCCTCTGCTGGTCCCTCACTGGAAAGGAGTTCCACGCCCTCTTCCTGCCGCCGGAGCCGGAGGCCCCACTAGGTTGGGGGTAGGGGTGGGGGTGGTTGGCTAACTCCGGATTCCGGATCCCGCTGAGACCCTTGGCAGCTGCCTTCCGTCCCCAGGGGCTCCGAGGTCCAGGGTTAGGGAGAGACCTGGGGGTGGAGCGGAAAAACGCTGCCCAGAGCACCGCGTATCCCTATAGATCCCGCCGTGTGCCCTCGGGAGCGAGACCCGACCGACCGCCCGAGCCCGGCGCGGGAGCTTGGAGGGCTAAACTGAAGCTGGAAGCTGACCTGACACAAAAATAACATCACGTCATTTCCTCCCCGGCCTCCAGAGCCTGCAGACGCCGAGAGGGCAGGGGAGTGGGAGCGCGAGGAGGAGGCGGAGGCGCGTCGGGGGGAGGCTTGGTAGGAAGGGGGTTGAGCGACACGTTGAGAACGAGAGTTTGAGAAGAGACTCAGAAAGGGCGAGGACTCCCTCCCGCTTCCACAGTTTCCATTGACAGTGGAAGGAAATGGTTCGGGAAAAAGTAGCTTCGAGGGCCTACTATGGAAAGGGGGTGTCAGGCTAGGCGCCGGCTCCTTTTCCTTGAACTAGCAAAACTCTTTGCCCCTCCCCCGACCCCTCCCGCCCTAGCGCCTTGTCGGCGGGAGCCCCGCCTAGCCCGGGGCTCAGGTCAGTCGAGGTTAGGAAGGAGCAGGGGATGCTGGTGTCTGGGTGAGGGTGGCGGTGGGGCGTGGTGGAGACAACTGTACTCACGGGCATGGGCGAGCTCTGCCCAGCGCAGGCGTCCTCTTCCCTGGGCAGGCGTCCCACTGGGGGTCGGCTGGGCAGTGCCAGGGCTGCCCCCAGCAGGAGCGAGAGACGGCCTGGCCGCTCCCCATGCCCCCGCGAGAGCCCAGCCGCTGGCAGGGAGCGAGCGGGAAGCAGGAGGGACAAGTCCGGGCGCCGCTGGGGAGCCCCAGAAGGGGGTCGCCGGAGAAGGTGAGAGAAGAATCGCGCGAGGCCAGAGAGCGTGCTAGAAAGGAGGCTGAGCAGCTTCAGGGCAGCGGGCGAGTCTGGGAGCTGTGCAGAGCCGGCGGCAGGAAGGGCAAGAGGTAGGGGGAGAGAAATAAAACAAACACACCATTACTGTTGGATCTAGCTACAGACCGAAGAAAATGTGCATTTAGTATCATTTACTACAGCATTTTGAGGCTGTACTTTGGAATTGCAAGAGAAGGTAGGTGAGAGCAAAAGGAAAGGCCTTTGGTTGGATTCTCCTTCCCCTTTCTTTCCTTTCCCCCTCTTTTCCTTCCTCCTCCCCTCCTCTCTTTCTAATTCTATGCTTCTCATTGTGGTTCTTGGACCAGCAGCTTTAATAACAACCAGGAGCTTGTCAGAAATACAGAATCTGGGACCCTATCCTGAGCTATGGCACCAGAATCTGAATGTTAACATTCCCAGGGGGTTCACATGCACCTTAAATGTGAGATACAGTGTATAGAAGCATCTTTATTCATACTTCTTGGTTCTTTAGGATTTCCTAGTGAATGAACATCTTCTAGTTCACTTTTGCAACTCTTGCTCTTCTCCTGCTTTCCTTCTGACATTTCCCACCTCCTAACGTGCCTAGAGCTCTCCCTGCTGAGACACTGAAGTTGGACTTGGTTACTAGGTTCTGTTGTGAGAGGTGTCTGGGGGGAGAATTGATTAGTGTCAGAAGACTGAGCAATCCCAGACCCAGGCTGGGTGGAAGAAGGGACTGGCTGATTTGACTTGGGTTGTGCTGGTTGGCGTAGTGGGATACCAGGACTGTGTTGGGTCTCATGAGTGCACACTATGCAGGACCCTTTTCTGCACTCTATGTGTCCATCTTATTCTCAGGAACACAGGTCCTTCCACCTTCCACTTGTTGCTTAGGATATCTAAACGGCCAGTAGAAGGGTAAGATTATTGTTATTATTTTCTTTGAAAGTAGAGGGAAGCATTACTTTAGAAGTCAGAAGCCCAAGGTTCTAAACTGAGCCTTGCAACTAACTCCACGGCTAACCTTGGGAAAGTCTCTTTATTCTTTGAATTTATCTGCTTCATTTATAGAGTAAAGGGATTGAACTCAGTGGCTTCTTAAGATCACCTGCCTCCTCAGGCTCTCATTTTTGAGCTCTTAGAGCTTCTTGGTCCACTAACATTTAGAGAAGCTACAATCCAGAACCTAACTCAGCCAATCCAAACAGCTCCCTCAAGCAAAACAAAAAGACAATTTAATCTGTTTGTGAAAAACAAGAGTGGTGGTTGCCAAGAAAATTGAAGGTGGAGGGGGGAAGCAGCGAATACAAGTGACAGGGTGGCGAGGCGCGGGAGGAGTTTAGGCGAGCGGGGTGGGACGCGAGTCCCAAGGGCGCGGCGGCCGCTCTCCAGGGTCCTGAAGGCGGGAGCGGCCGCTGGCGGCCTCCACGGGCTTGGCTAGGTTTCCCCGCGCTGCAGTTGCCAGGCCCAGCTTGTTTTCTTTGGGCGGTGAAGTCTTGTGGGAAGCGATTGTCGGGAGGCAGGGAGGAAACCTAGCAACCCATTCTCATTCATGAGGCCCTTTCTGGGAAGTCGCCGAGCGTGTTGGCTGATTTGTCTTTCGGTCGTTTGTATGCGCTCAGGAAAGAGTGGAGCTTGGTTTGCATTTCCGAGTGAGTTCACACTGTTTCGCTTCCCCTTATTACCTTTTCCTGGAGAATTGGGTCTTTCTCCTAGTATTTTTATTCTCCCCGTTCATATGCTTCTCTCCCCTCCCCCGCTTTCTGGCACCGTGAGTTTATTTTAGGAATTGGAGCTGAGAGCCGGGGAGGCTTCTGGAGAAGTGCCAACAGCTCACTCGAGGCGGGGGGAAATGAGAGATTCAGAAAACGCTCGGAGCGGGCTTTGGCGCCGGGGAGGAGGACAGGGGACCAGGCCCTCGGTCTGGGGTTGGGGTGGGTGCTCCGCCGGCGCCAATAGAATTCGGATGCTGCGGGAAGCTGGGCTTGGGCGGGTCACAGCTAACTTCGTGCGCACCTGCCGGTGATGGTGGGCCGCGGCCGCGTCTGTCCGGAGCGCGCTGCTCGATGGCAGCAGAAACCTAAGGGGATGCGAGCCCCGGGGCCTTGAAGGACTCCATGCAAAGAAGTCAGGAAAGAACCGGTTCAGCCCCTGGCGACCCAGAGCTTGACTAAGACCACCCGCGACCTTTCCCGACCAGCCTTCATTCGAGGGCTTGAGCAAAGCTTAAATCGCTGAAAATGAGCTGCAGGCACACTTCGGCGTCGCATGCCCCACTCCTAGGGGCCCGAGGGAAGCTTCATGGGACTTCCGTGGGTCCCAGAATTTGCCTCTCCAGCTCATATTTTCAAATGGTTTTGTGCGAATGTGTGAACCGGTAACCTGACCCTTCTCTCTTCTTCCCTCACAAGTCCTTCTTCCCAAGTCAACTTGCAGCCCCTTCCCCCCGTCACGCTTCATTAGACATTTTGCTTCGGTCCTTTGCCTCAAGACAGAGACGCTTGTGAGGAAAATAGTGGAAATGTTCAGGCAGAATAAAAGTCTCAAACTCAGCCCCAGAAACACAAAGCTCTGGCTCCACTGCTCCTTTGGATACATTCAGCTTTTACCCTTCCCTACATTGGTCTTTTTCTCTCAGGATCAACAGCCTGCTCTCCAATTCTGGCTGGTGTCTGGACACACTCTACAGTCAGAGCAAGTCTGGACAGGGACCACAGGCTTCCCTAACAAGCAGGGGTGTGAAGCACGATAGGTGCAGTGTGCTGAAATCTGATTTTCTCTGTTCCTCCTGGTAAGGACAGAGCCCTGGGAGTATCAGTGTAGTCACAAAATTCGATCTGAGAAGGTTATCTGAGGAAAGACCTTCAGCTGCCCGCAGTGCTCCAGAGATCCCTGTCTTCCTTTTAGGCCAGATTCTAGATGACAGTCTTGAGGGTTTCATTAATACTAGCCACAAAACAGAATCATCTTGGAATCTGTATTCCTAAAAGCACCACTCCTTAGGGATCTAGAAGACTTAGGCAATACTTATAAAGATCGAATATCCACTTCCCTAATGAATCATATTGGCTATTGAACCATGCAGAGGAAAAACAATCACCACACCCAAATAAATATACACAAAATCCCATCTCTTTAAAAGGCAAATTGAAAATTTTCATTCACCCCTAAATAGTATCATTTCGTAAAAGAAACATCCATGACAGAATTAAACTACTTTTAACCAAAAATTTCTCAGAGCTTTTAGAATTAAAATCACAGTTAGAATGGAATTTGAAATTAGATTTAATTTTATGAGATGACCTATTTTTTTCCTGGACTCTTTTTTATTTTTATTTTTTTAATAATTTTTTTATTATGTTATGTTTCCTGGACTCTCTTTTTTAAAATTCTGTTTGGTTTGGTTTAGCTATATTATACATTTTATTTTCCATTATTTGGAGAAGCAATTCCTCCACTTGGATCTAAGAACCTAATTGGCAGTGATTTAAAACTCTAATGGCAAGTCTTTGCTTGTGCTGACTATAAAGCATGCAGATTGGGAAATGGCAAGATATAAAATAGACCGATCATGGATATTAGAGTCACAGGTTAATATTAATTTGAGGCCAACCAAACTATTAATAACTTGTTTCTATTAGGGTTCACTTCAAATCTTGATGTTCTTAGTGAAAATACAACTGTTAAAAAGAATATCTCTGTAGCTCATAATTAGTTCTGACTTCATTCTTTTAATAACTTTTTAAGTGGATCTATGCCTAGGACCTATATGGAGGTGTTATAAGTAGATGTTACATAATGAAACATTGATACTGAGGAAGGTGGGGCTAGGAACAGAAATGGAGGGGACCAGAAATAAGGGCTACTTAGGTGACATGTATGTCTGGGGAAGGGAAACACTGCAGGTTCTCTCTGCTCAGTTCTTTCAGAGTTAACAGGTTCTTTGCCCTCCTGCTGGTGTTGTTAACTGAGTGAGGAGTTTAAGATAGGAGGTGGGTCTTTATTTGAATATATATATACATATATTTATTTGAATTATATGCAACACTGAACTCTTAATTTTACCCTCCAGACTTTCTCCTCCATCTCAATGAATGGCAACTTGATCATTTTTGTTCAGGTCAAAAACACTGGAGTATCCCTGCTTCTTATATTCACAGCTATCACTCTAAATAGTGATATAGGCTGAAGTGGGTCTCTCCCAAAATCATATGTTGAAGTCCTAACCCCCAGTACTTCAGAATATGGCCTTATTTAAAAATAGGATAGTAGCAGATATAATTAGTTAAGATGAGTCATGTTAGAATAGCATGAGCCCCTAATCCCATATGACTGGTGTCCTTATAAAAAGGAGAAATTTGGACACAGACACATGCACCAGAAGAACGTCATATGAAAATGAAAACGGAGATGGAGGTGATGCATCCACAAGCCAAGGAATGCCAAAGATTGCCAACAAATCATCAGAAATGAGGAAGAGGCATAACAGATTCTCCCTCTGCAGAAATCCGGCTACAAGACTGAAACATAGAAACCCTGCCTCAGTTTCCAGACTGTTGACCTACCCTGCAGATTTTAGATCAAGACTGAAACATCAATTCTAACCTGAATTTCCAACCTGCTGACTTGCCCTACAGATTTGAGACTTGCCAGCCAACACAATCGAATGAGTCAATTCCCTAAAATAAATCTCCCTTTCCATCTTCCCACCCCTCCTTCTCTCCCCTCCCCAATTCTTTCTCTCTCTCATCATCATCTACCTATCACATATATATCCTATAGGTTCTGGTTCTCTAGAAAACCTTGGCTAATTCTCTCTGGTACAGGTCTTTTTTTTTTTTTTTTAAGATTTTTTTATTTGACAGAGAAAGGCACAGCGAGAGAGGGAACACAAGCAGGGGGGTGGGAGAGGGAGAAGCAGGCTTCCCGCCGAGCAGGGAGCCCGATGTGGGGCTCGATCCCAGGACCCTGAGATCATGACCTGAGCCGAAGGCAGACGCTTAATGACTGAGCCACCCAGGCGCCCCTCTGGTACAGGTCTTATCATCATTCACCTGGACTATTGGATTATCCTCCTAGCTGGTATTTCTACTTCCCTTTTGCCTCATTTTCCCTTAATATTGAAGCTAGGATATTTCTTTAAAATGTAGGTCATCAGGCTATGTCACTCTGAAACCCCAAACTTTCTATTGGCTTCTTGTTTCAGAGTAAAATCCAAAGTCCTTATATTAGCCCTCAAGGCACAACATGAATGGTCCGATCCTACCGCGAAGATCTCTTCCTATACAGCTATTCTTGCAATACTGGTTTTGCATAGCACTTTTTACTACTTGACATGCTATGTATTTACTTCTTTGTTTGTATGATGAAAGTGGTAACTTTTTCTCTTTTGTTCATTGCTATGTCAGTAGTGTCTAGAACACTGCTTGGCCCTTAACAATGTGCTCGATAAATATTTGTGGGACAAATGAATGCAAAATCAAGCTCAAATATTAATCATTCATAAAAAGGAATAGAATTCTGGTACATGCTACAACATGGATGAACCTTGAAAACATGTTAAGTGAAAGAAGCTGGACGCAAAAGGTCAAATATTATGTGATTCCACTTACATGAGGTACCTAAAATAGGAAAATTCATGCAGATAGAAAGTAGAATAGTGGTTACCAGGGGCTGGTGGGAGAAAAGAATGGAGATTTACTATTTAATGGATGCAGAGTGTATGGGTTGATGGAAGAGTTCAGGAAATAGACAGTGGTGATGGTTCTACAACCTTGTGAATGTATTTATTGTCACTGAATGATACACTTAAAAATGGTTAAAATGGTAATTTATTTTGTGTTATTTATATTTTCCCACAGTTTAAAAAAACATTAAAAACTCTTCAAGGTGTGAGCTCAGAAGAGCCTGAGAATGTCCACCCAGTGGGGAAAAACAGCTGAGTAAATCACTCCTAATTCTGCCAGAATCTCTTGGGGTTCCCTCACTTTGATTTTTGCTGCCACCAGCTAAAAGTGTTTGCAAGATAGACATTGTCAAATCCCATTCTATTCTAGAACGTAGTAGGACATACACTGTGGTATGTAGAAGTAGAAAGAGAAGAGCTGAAGCGGGGTCCAAGAAGGGTCTTGTAGGTCACTCATTTCTTCATTCTTTCAACAAACATTTATCGCATGTCTCTTAAGTATCAGGCACTGCTCTAGATGCTCTGGATTCAAAGTGAGTGAGGAAGAAAATGATCTGCTTTTATGGTGTGGTGAAGGAGGGGGTAGTAAAAATCTATGTAGACTGAATAGGGCAAGTAAGTCATGGCAAGGATTTTGTATTTTATTTTGAAAGCAATCAGAAGTCACTGGAAGGTTTTAAGCAAGAAAGTGACATGATCTGATTTATATTTTTAAAAGACTACTTTGGTGCTTTGTATTGGAGTGAATTGGAAGGGGGCACGCATGGGAATAGTGAAAACAAGAGGCTTTGTGATGGTCCAAGTGAGAGAAGATGATGACTTGGACAGTAATGGGCATAAAATATAGAGAAATGGACAGACTGAGATATGTTTTAGAGAGAATTAATGGCATTTCAGGTGGACTGGATGTGCAGGCTGAGAAAAAGGGAATCAAAGATAATACCCAGGTGTTCTGAGATGAGCACTTGGGTGGCTTGCTGAAATGAAGAAGATGAGGAGGGAAATCAAGAATCCTGGTAAACACATTTCGCAGATGCCTATGAGTCATTCAAATGGAGCTCCTAAATAGGCTGTTGTAAAAGAGCCTTGAGCTTAAGGTAGAGGTCTGGGTGGGAGTCTAGGAGATGTACATTTAGGAGTTATTAGCATAAAATGGTATTTAAAGCTATTGGAATTGGGTAAGATTCCTAGAAAGAGATGAAAAGATAGAAATAGATTGAATCAATTTAAGGAGTTTGAACCACATCCAGATGGAAATGGGAACCACTGACAAAACTTAATCAGGGAATTAACAGGATCAGGTTTGTCCTTTAGAAAGATCTCTCTGTCCTCTGGTGTTACTTAAAGGCAGGCATGACTGGAAAGAGGGACCAGGGAATAGGCTGTTGCAATAATTTTTGGGGAGATGACTTGATCTAGAAAAGTATTAAATGGAATGGCAATAACTAAATGAACAGATCAAGAAATATTTTTGAATAGTGTGAACAAAATGTGGGGATTGATTAGAGGTCTGAAATGAGGACAAGAGCAAGGTCAAGGGTTATGCCTCCCAAATTGCTAGTTCAAAACCGGGTGGATGATGGTACCCATTTTTAGTGAGATAGAGAACTTAGGAGAAGAAGAGTGGGCAAAGGTAAAGACAATTGCTGATTTTGAAGTGCCTGTTAGACACATAAATCTAGATGGTCAGTAGACTTTTGTAAATTCATGTGTGGACTGCAGGAGACGGAGCCTGAGTGGAGTCATCAATCCATAAGCTGTCTCAGAGCCTTTGACACTGCCCAGATTAGCCAGGGAGAATGAGTCCAGTGAGAAGAGAAAAGGACCAAGGATGAAAACTTAGAGAACTTCCAGTATTTCAGAGTCAGTAAAGGGAGAGGAATTTTTAAATGAGGCTGAAAGGGAGCAGCCAGAGAAGTAGAAGCAAATAAGGCAAAAGGGACATCATCTGTTATGTTCCAGACTCTGATTAGATGTTATGTCATTTATTTCTTTTTGCAATCCTGCAACCAGATATTGACCTCTCCATTTTACAGAAGACTGTATTGAGACTCAAGTGAAATAATTTGGCCAAAGACACTTATCCAGAAAATAACAGAACAAGTCTGAAGGAATTTAAAAAAACTTGGGACTATAAAGTTTCTACCCTTGGATTTTTAGCAAAAGGAATGGATTGTGTGTGTGTGTGCGGGCAGGCCTGTGTACATATATTTGTATATACATAGACTATCTCTAAGGAGGATACAAAGAAGCTGGTAAGACTGAAGAGTGGTTGCCTTGGGTGGATCAGGGAGTAGAGATTGGCAACTGGACAGATGGAGACTTACTATATTGTATACACTGTTATGCTCTGTATTACTGTAATAGAGTCTGTAATAAAGAGTTGGCTCCTTTATTTTTTTTTAATGCTTGACTGCTGACAGCTTTCGGTCCCCACTACTCTCCTTTCCCTTCTGCCCCACATCCGGGTAAACTGATAGGACAGCCTAGATACTTTCTCCTTTGGCACCTGCAGGAAGTTCAAGCCATGCAAGTCTTGGCTCTTGCAGAGGAGAACCATCAATTCCAGCCCCACCATAAAATCCCAAACCACTCTCCTTCTTCTGTTCTCTCCAGCCATTTTTGGACCTGTTAGCAAGCATCTTGCCTTGCTCTCCTCAGAGGGCCTCATTATGGGAGTGATACACCTCTCTATGCTCTCTTGGTATTTGTGTGGCCTCATTGGTCTGGACAACTGAACCAAACTGGGGTGTGTGTGGGAAGGTCTATTCTGCCTTTGTAAGGGTGACCACAAGAATTGTATTAGGTCACAACTGTAAGTCTGGACTAATCTAATTTTGAATATTCCAATTCAAAAATAAAATAAACTAGAACATTTTTAAATGGTAAAAATAAAAAAAAGGTCCATGTACCAAAATCCTAAGATTTCAAGATCCATATGGGCCTTCTCCTCCATATTTCTTATCTGCTAGCTCATTAAAAAGGCTGAAAACACAAGGCTAAACTAAAATGAACTAAAATCTGTTCTCTTTCTTCCATACTATTCTATATCTCCAGAGATCAGGAAGGGACTTATTATTACGTAAAATATCAGAAAATTGAAAAGGAAATTTCAAAATGAATTTTTGAAGCCTTATTGATGTTTTTCTGGAATCTCCAGCTCTATAAAAATAGCATTTGTCCAGACTCTACCATATTTTTAAAAATCATGGATTCTTACAATTAAAAAATATTTATGTATGTGTGTGTGTGTGTGTGTGTGTGTGTGTGTATATATATATATATATATATATATATATATATATATATATATATATACATCTCCAAGCAAGCTATTCATGGGTTATGGTAAGCAGTACTCTAACAAAATCCCCACTATATTTTGCATACTTATTTTTATCATATTTTTGACATTGTTTTACCCTGATGTGCAAACACAAAATGTTCTCGTACATGGATCTCACTACTCACCACCCCCTTCCTTACCACTATTTGGTGAGGAAGCTATGGACCAGTGAGCTCAGATAATTTTTGTTAGGCTGGCAAGGAGCAGAACCGGGCCACTGACCAGTGCTTCCTGACTGTGGTGCTTCTTGACCCACATCCAGGGGATGTGGTCATTATTTACTGATATCAGTAATGAGGATTGACAGTGACAGTAATCAAGGACAACGATATTGTTGATCCATATCTCTGAATGCCTCTGATGGCTGCTAAATGTAGTTAAGTGCATTAGACCACATTATTTCTCTTAGACCAAAATTCCAATTTCCCTTCCTTCTTACACACAGCAAGTAATGAGAATTTCATGACTAGCTTGCTTCCAAACTGCCACTGGAGATTGAATTTCTGACTTCAACTCTGTAGGCGCAGGGTCAGTTAATCACATGGCTGCTCATTCTCTACTTTCCTTGGTAATACAGTTACTTCTCTGAGGTCCTAAAAGGACAATACGGCTTTTATAATAGCCTGATTTACCTAAAACTAAAGAACAGTATTTTAAGCACTAACAGAGAAGCCCCTAACATTTTAGATAGTAAAGAATACACACCAAAGTGAAGGCTCTAGGAGAATCTGCCTCACATGGTGTCAGACACCATGTTAAATCCATGGAGTGCAGAATATTATTATTCTAAATGAAATACAATATAGTGGAAACTCTGTATAATTTATAAAGTTCCTATTTAATTAATTATTTTTTTTCAAGAAAGCTTCTAGTCTTAGCACAGCCAAGCTTTGCACAGTGACTGACAGGGTCTAATATAATTGTAAATCATACATTTATTTTTCAGTTCATATGCAGCTTCTCTTAAGAAGATAGGGAACAGGTCAACAAGGGTTCATATCATAATGTTTCATCCTAAGGCTTTTCAAGGATTGATGATTGCTGAGAAATGAAAAACCCTGTCATCAAAATCCTAAGGGCCAGTGAAAGCAAACAGAAGCTTGAACAATGCAAGTGTGAGAAATGCAGGGGACAGGGCTGCTCACATAATCAGAAGCCTTCTTTTTCTTAAGTTGGCTGTCTATAAAAGTTTCTAGCACTGCTGTCATTTGAATCCCAACATTTTCCGGGGACTCTTGCTCCCCTGGGGTGCCTAGCGGGAAGAAGGGAGAAGGTTGGCAAAAGCACAGAGCAGTGGAAAAGCCGCAGATGGAGGAAGGGGTGGCAGAGTCAGGAGGTGGAGGCCCTACCAGCCACATTCCTTGTGACTTTGGGTAAGCGTGTACTCACCTGGGCTGCAGTTTCCTTTTCTGCACAGAGGGATTTAGTGAAGATGGTCTCTAGGGCTTCCAAAGAGCTGATTTCTGGGTTCATTGTGGGGCCCATTCTCTGATACATAATCACTTTCCATTGTCCTCTCTTGGGACTCCCTCCCCAACACATGGAAACGTGTGTGCATGTGCGCGCACGCACACACACACACACACACACACACACACACACACTAACCCTGTACCTTAGAGCAGAGAAGCAGAGCAGAATCCAGAGGGAGCTGTGCGGCCCAGCATGCCTCCCCAGGCAAGCACTTATCAACAGCCCCACTGTGACTTCCCCAGCTCTTCCCCAGCTCGCTTAATTAAATTACAGCATCCTCCTAAACAATTTCCACCTCGGAGCTTGCACAGCGTGTCAGTCCACTCTAACCTGTTCCTCACCCTGCAGAAGGAGGGATTTTTCCAAAAGGCAAATGTGATCATGTTACCCACCTTCCTCTAACCATTCACTGGCTCTTCATTCCTCTATGGGCCCTAATATAGCATGTAGATCTTTTTGCGATTTGATCTGTACTCTTACCCACTTTTCTTTCTAACTATTACTTTGTACTTAAAGCTCTAATCATTGGGACACCTGGGTGGCTCAGTCGGTTGAGCGTCTGCCTTC
Source organism: Leptonychotes weddellii (assembly GCF_054177405.1). NCBI lineage: Eukaryota > Metazoa > Chordata > Mammalia > Carnivora > Phocidae > Leptonychotes > Leptonychotes weddellii. The sequence goes on along the minus strand of NC_138372.1, from coordinate 102,116,282 downwards.
AGCTCAGGTCATGATCCCAGGGTCCTGGGGTCAAGTCCCACACTGGGCTCTTTGCTCAGCAAGGAGCCTGCTTCTCCCTCTGCCTGACTCTCTCTCTCTCAGACAAATAAATAAATAAAATCTTAAAAAAAAAAAGCTCCAATCATATTAAGGTTCCTCATTCCTAAAATCCCCTTGTTCATGTTCATTCCTGGCTCTTTGTATAAATTCTCCTGCTGAATCATTATCCATTCCCAATCTGCTTCTCTTCTCTCCTAGGGCAGGCTCTTACTTAGCCTTCAAGTCTCAGCTTAGGTGCCATTTCCTCCAGGAAGCTCTCCCAGGTTGGGTTAGCTGCCCGTTATATTTTCTCTTGTCACAGCATTTCCTGCACTGAATTGTGATAGTTTGTGAGGGTCAGGACTTTGCCCTTATACAGACCCGTGTCTCAGAAAACCTAAAGCAGTAACTGAGGCATAATGCGTGTTCAATCAATATTTGTTAAATGAATGAACTTATACATCACGTGATCTGGAGTTGATAATTGTTGAAGCTGGGTACTGTGTACATCGGGTTCTGTTATGCTATTATTTACTATGCTATTTTATCTGCTTTTATGTATATTTGACATTTGTCGTAATAAAAAGATTTTTTTAAAAGATTTTATTTATTTGACAGAGAGAGACACAGAGAGAGAGGGAACACAAGCAGGGGGAGTGGGAGAGGGAGAGGCAGGCTCCCCACAGAGCAGGGAGCCCGATGTGGGGCTCAATCCCAGGACCCTGGGATCATGAACTGAGCCAAAGGCAGATGCTGAATGACTGAGCCACCCGGGCGCCCCTAGAAAGATTTTTTTTAAAAAGATCTTATTTATTTATTTGGGAGGGGAGAGAGAGAGAGACAGAGAGAGCACAAGCGGGGAGAGGGACAGAGGAAGAAGCAGGCTCCCTGGGATCATGACCTGACCTGAAGGCAGGCGCTCAACTGACTGAGCCACCCAGGCGCCCTATAATAAAAAGATTTTTTTAAAGACATGATTTTTAACTTCTAAACAGCATATCTCAAATCTTCTTAAATTGCAATAGACAAGAGAGACAACAGGGTAGAACCTGCCACAATTCCATGCACAAGCCTCCTGGGCATGAGGTTTATCAAAATGGCTGTTCAGAGAAGGTGTGATGTGAAAGGGAACACAGGCAGGTCTTCCTAGAGGAGCCTGCCCTCCATTTGGCCCCATGGTCCCAGCCGGATCCACCAATTTCACACTGGTGGAGCTCAAAAATCAACAAGCAAGATGGCAAGAACAAGGGAAGACGTTGTTCCATCCAAAGTGGAAATTTGTGACAGGGCTCAGGAAGGCTGTATGAGCTTTGTAGCTTTTCCAGTTGTTCCTAATAAGCCAGGCTTTGTGTGAGTCTCACTCAGGCTGCACAGGGCCCTGGCCCAAGGCTTTCTCTCTCTTCTGGCTTGGCTGCCAGGAGAACTTGTTAGCCCTCATTGATTTCTTTGAGTCGGACTCCACTGAATTGGATTGTTTCTTTGCATTTTAAAAGGGGTATTTTTCTTGAGGAAGCTGGAATTTGGCACGGACTTGAAATTTCATATTTTGAGACCATTCAGGATCCATAACTATCATTAATGTCCTTCATGGCACTTGGGACATTTGGCTGAAGAAAGACTCTAACAATGGCCTTAGCTTGAAGAGGTAGAGAAAACTCAGTATTTCACCCAAGTGGTGGGAAAAAAGTAGGAAAATAATACATTTCTATCTACTAATCAATTGGCAAATCAGTATTGACTGGGCTCTTGGCATGTGCCCGGTACATGTAAGGTTCTACCTGTAGATGGGAATAATTAGATTAACTGTTGTGGGGGGCGGGAAACTGGGTACGAATCAAGCAGGGGTTCCCCAGGATAGCGGCGCAGGACCAATGGGAAGCCTGCACCTATGGGTGCAGATTGTTTTTTAAAAGTCAAAGTATCTGATTAAAAAAAAACCTAATAAAATTACATGCGCGAGGTATGATTGTCTTGATTTTATAGATGATAAAACCAAGACAAAGAGAATTAAACCCGACTTAGACCTGAATTCAAACACCAGTTCTTGCCAGTACAAAGACATTGCTTTTATGCCATCCTATTGCCTGGTTTGTACACCAAAAAGATTTACATAACTGAACTTCTTCAGCTGGGATAAAGGATGTCTTCAAGGAATCAGACTTCCATCAGTTACAACTGAGCCTCAAGTTTCACTGGTTTGAGATCCTGCAATGTTGTGACGTCCACCAGATGTCAGCATTTACCTGTTCTTTCACTCCCTTGGGTCTTGTTACAAAGTTAAAAAGTATTAGGACCGAAGAGCCCGTCTTGCTATTGGGTTCTTCAAAATGGTCTTTGCATCTGGGCATGAGGTGAAGGGCTGTGTGCCCTGAGGTGAGGGTGCTGCTGATCACTGAATCTTGACTCAGTGAGAAGGAATTTGAAAATGTCACGAGCTCTTTTTTCTCCTCTCCTTTGTGGTTTCCTCTATCTAAAAACCAGCTCGTTTGTGATGGATGAGCCAAGCAAAGTTATAACCTGGCCTTTGGCCAAGACTGCACAGAAAAAGAGGAGGTTTTGAAAGTACCAGCAGGACGCCCGGAATGCCACGGCTTCTCTGTAATCAGCAGCAGAAATCAGTGCCAGATGCGTCTGGGATTTGGACCAGGCTGGAGTGTGGCTTCTGAGAAGGGGCCAGAAATAGCCCCAAACACCAGGTCTCTCTTCTGCTCAGCTTCTGCATGCCTCAGATTACACTACTGCAAGTTCATCCTTGTGGATCTAATATTACCATTCCTCGTAGATTTCGTGACTACGAACAATCTGAGAATTCATTCACATCTAAGTGCAAATGAATTTGAACTTTGTTTTTTTCTAATGGGAGAGACCAGGCCAGAACGAGACAGTGAGGTGCCTCAGGGATGCCTGGAAATGTGGGGGAAGGGTCTAAGGTGAGGGGTAGGGGAAGAGTGAGGGTGGCAAACTTCTGTGATCTCCCCGGGCTGGCCCAGGTTAATGGACATGGTGCCTGGGAGACCTTCTTCTGCTTTCTGTCCCTCATATCCTCCACATCTTCACCTTGCCCATCTCAAAGGTTGCAAAGAATGCACAGAAGACAATGATTGGTCCCCCAAAGCCTGGGACCCCTTAGGGGCCAACAAATGATGGAAGATGCCTGCCTTTCTTTTCCCAAATTGCCACTTTGGCAAAGGGAAAGCTTACTGACCTTAATGACACCAGCAAGTTGTTAAAAATAGTTAGTTTGCAGCTATTTTTAAAGAGAAGACAAACAGGGAAAAAAGGAAGCGATAGTAGCTGGCTTTTATTTGCTAATCATATGCTTATTTTTCAATCTAGCAAACTTGTTCTGTAACAGAAGTGTCTCTATAATTAAGTACATGTCCTCCTTAGATGATGCTGATGGTAGTAAAGCTCTCTCCTCAAGCGAAAACTTCAAAAAATATACCCTTCAGAACATGTGACATTCTGGGCAAATGGTCACAGATGAAAGTCTTAAATTAATGGGGCTCAGTCAAACTTGCAGAAGCAGAGAGAGCAGATTTATTACAGAATGCAGAAATGTGCGAAATTGGTAATATCAAATGCTTTGATCATTTCTTTCTACTAATGTTTTATTCATTCCATTTGGTCATTTCTGCTCAACTATTCTTACACAACCTCGGGCAACCACTAATGATAGTTTATAGGTAAAAATATTCATGTAGCAGTGTGTCTGGGTTACTGGATGACCCGCACTGACTCGAGGGAGCACAGATGATCACACGAAAACCTCACAGTCCCTCATGTCTGGTGAAGGCGGGGGTTTGTCTGGTGACTCTAGACTTCAGTTGCTGTGGGGCCTGCCCACAGATCTTTGCTAAATTGGGGATAAATGGAGGAGATGTGTGGATTTTATAAAGCCTGCAAGTGATAGATACAAAAATGCCAGATCTCAAACGTCTAAATTAGCACAGTCTCCTTCGAGTGTCAAGGTTACTTTGGGAGGCCATACGCTGGTTCAAAGTTGCAGTCACTCAAAACGTGCTGGTCAGCTCCTCTAAGATTGTCTCTCAGCCTGTGGAAGGGCCAGAACAAACTCATCCAGGGGTAGATACCAGACCCATCCTGGGCCAGATTCTCTCTTGGGAATTGGAAATGAGAACATGGAGATGCAATGATGGGAATCTGCTTTTTGGTGCTGAGCTGTCTTTCTAGCACCTTCCAAAGACTCCTAGGCTCAGGTGCCTGAGCTGCCAGGCTCCTGCCTTCCTGCTGTTTCCTTTTATCTTCTGGTCATACACAGTTTGAACAGGCAGTTACCAAAATGTGTTGAGACTATGCTTATGATATTTTACTCTTATTTCAAAGAAAAGTCCTTAGAATGCTCTATCACTGGAAAATAAATCCTTAGAATTTTTAGTGCTGAGAATTCAAAATTATGTAAGCACAATATATTCTTATGGAAAAACATACTTGGTTACATCATTGATGTCAAATTTAATTACTTATGTAGTCTGCAATCTGGGTTTCATTCTTGACTATTTGAAATATATTCCAATAGACACTGCAGGGTTTAAACTAAATATCTGTCAGCGTATGTGCTTCATTTTAAAATTTAGTTTTTCAGTCATTTTATATGCAATAATTATGAAACCAGTCTATGGACATTTCTAAAATAAACTCCCACATGACACAAGCCTAATCTGAATTGTTTTTACCCACAAAATGGAAGTACATGTTTCATACAGAACCTATGACAACAAGTTTACTATAAGAGGTTCCCAGTAAAGTTCATCTACATCTTTGCCTTCCAAGAAGGCAAAACTTTAATGTAAATTTCTAAGATATTTGCAGTGATTTTATGGTTTTGTGAAGGCTGGCTTGATTTCTTTTTTAAGTTTATTTATTTTTTTAGTAATCTCTACACCTAATGTGGGGCTCAAACTCACAACCCTGAGATCCAGAGTGGCATGCTCTTTTGACTGAGCCAGCCAGGAGCCCCAAGACTGGCTTGATTTTGACAGGAAAGCCGAATAACATGGTTCTGTGAGATCTTTTGAGTAGGGAAATGAGACTTAGATATATTTTTTCCTAACCATTAATTTAAAATTTGAGCATTATAAGATTTATGAAAAAAAGCCCAAACCGTATAATGAGGCCAACCAGGACTTTTACAGTATGTTTTTAATACTTCCAGACAGGATCTTTTGCCATTTTTATTTTTATTTTATTTTTAACTTTTACTTATTTATTATTATTTTTTTTTAGGATCTTTTGCCCTTTTTAAAGGTTTTTCTGAAAGGTCAAGATCAGTTGTGCTATCCAGTGAATGTGTGAAGTGTGTGCTAACAGCTCCCACTGTGGCCTAGATATATGGGAAGTAGCATTTATGTATTTATGTGTCTATTTATTGTTTAATTTCAAAAGGTAAATTCTAAGCTCCAGTTTTTGAGATTAAAAAAAAAATCTTTTCAAATAAAAAAAACCCCAGAGCAAATATACTCATGAACTCTCATATCCATCACTCAGTATCAACATATTGCCAATTCTGCTTCATCTCTTACTCCTCCTTACTCCCCACTTCCCCTGTTATTTTAAAGGAAGTGGAAGGTCATATGTCATTTCTTCTGAAAACATTTCCGCTTGCCTCTTTGGGACTTAAAAAAAAAAAAAAAAGCATAACCACAGTCTCTTCTGACTTCCTTTTACCGGACATGAGGAGTAGGACTGTTGTTTCTTTTCTTCTCCCTTCCTCTCTTTGTATCTGCGAATTTAATTTGGAGTTGTAAGCCTCTTCCCTCATTCATTTCTCCTTTCTTTTTATAATATAACCAAACTTTTAAAGAATAATCACATTTTGCAGTTACTTTTTACATCTAATATCTCCATCTGAGCAGCTGTTTCAATAATTACCATGAATCCTTCCCAACTGTGACTTCCATATTTTTCATGGTTCTGAAACATATTTTCACGTGACTTATACAGGAAGTATGGCTGTGTCATGATCTGTATATTTCCATATCTTAAAATGTCTTTCTCTTGAGTTAGGACATGAATGACACTTGCTTATGAATAATTCTTGGGACGTAAAGTTTTTTTCTTCAAAGCTCTCTTGCTAGAATTCAGTTGTCTTCAGTTGTTTAGTCAGAGAATTATAAGGTGAAGGTCCTTCTTGTTTCCTTATAGGCAATCTTATTTTTTTCCCCTCTGGATATATACTGGAATGTTGTCTTAATTTTGAAATTTGAACATTCTATGAGGATAGTTCTAGGGTTAGTTCTATTTTCATTAAATTTGTTTGTAAGACAGTATGTCTTCTTAGATTATTGTCTGAAATCTTTATTACATCAGGAATATAAAATTATGTTTAAAGAAAACTTGATTATTGCTGTTTCATCTACTCAGATCCCACTTTTATCTGTTCCCTTTATCTGTCCTTAAAGTGAATTTCCAAGATATGACCTCCCTATCTATTATGTCTTCATAATTTTAATTTCTTCATCTTTCTCCTCTGTGTTGTGACCGACTTTCTCAAATATATTTTTCTATTTTGATGATCTTAATTTTTGTGGTATCCAGTCGGCTGTTAAATCTCCCTCCCTTTTTAATTAATGACTGAATGTCTTATCTCCATTAAAACTTACTTTTCTTTTTTTGTGACGCCTCAGTAGCTTCAGAAATGCAACATCTGCTTGAATATTATAATGAATATAACACAGGTATATATTATTAAAATACTTCCTCTGTTTTCTACAGGAGTATGCCATGGTGACGCAGTCAACACCAGCCTAGAGCCAAAGCCACCACTAGCAGCAGAAAACATGCTGGCTCAGGAGGCAGACTCTCCTGGCAATTATACAGACCTGGGGCTGCAGTGACACTGGGCTATGAATAATTCTTGGGACATAACGTTCTTTTTCTTCAAAGCTCTCTTGCTATAAATCAATTGTCCTCAGTTATTCAGTGCTTCAGAAAATTGTAAGGTAAGAAGAGAAGCACTATGTGGGTTTTCCACTGAAGCGGTAGCATTCTGCCCTTGCATAATTAGGACTCTCTGTGGCCACACCACAGTACCCGGGAAGTTAAGAAGTATAATGCTAAGCGAAATAAGTCAGTCAGAGAAAGTCAGAGAAAGAAAGATACCGTATGATTTCACTCATAGGTGGAACTTAAGAAAGAACAACAGAAAAATGAACAACAATAATAATATTAATAATAATAAAAAATAGCTATACTCCTTTTGCGTCATCTAGAACACCCTACAGCAGGTACTGGAGGATTGCCAATTAACATTTGCATGCTAACTGTGGAAGATATAATCACAATGAACTTCCAAATGAACCTTTTTCTGAAGAGGTTTTTGAGCATCTCAGGTGTTAAACTAATTACTACAGAATTCTTTTCAGAGGGCCTTCAAAAAAAAATAAGAACCAATTTTATCCTTCTTATTGAACTTACTCTTTCACAGATAGAGGCAGGACAAACTAATTTTCTCTTCTGAATACATTAATGTTAAGGTATTGGATAGCAGAGGCATAATTCCTTTTTACTAAGATTTTTTTTCTTCTTTTCTGTATTCTTTTCATCCACAAGCGCCATTGTCTTTGTAGCTACCTTTTGGGTGGGGTCTTGACATTTATTTTTCTCCTTTTAGTGCATAACATCTCAAAATAAGTGCTTTGATCAGCTGCTCAAGAGATCACACGTCTGGAATGGCGGGCACTTAGAAGCCTGTGTTCTTAGAGGTGCATTGATGTTGGAATGATATGAAAAATAATTTTGTGGAGGGGCGCCTGCCTGGCTTAGTCCATAAAGCATGAGACTCTTAATCTCTGGGTTAAAAAAAATGATTTTGTGGAAACAACTTTCTTGCCTAAGCTCTGACCATGTTTATTACTGAAGAAGAATGCATTGACACATATACATATAAATCTATATCGGTAGATAGATTTGACTCCTTGCCAGTGTGGCTTTAATGCTTTCTTTCTTTCTCATGTCTGTTACTTAGGAAGAGTGAGTGGCCCAGGGGATACCCTGCCTCCCACTTGCACTCCTTGCCCTAAAAGAAAGGAAGCAAAACTCCTGATGGAGAAAAAAAATTCTGCTGGAGACAGGTGTGTGATTATGTGGGTGGGGGTATGAATTTATTTTGTAGTAAATTAGTGGCCCATGTTGGGGTACTTTGGGCTGAATGCACAGAGAAAACACTATTAAGAAGTCTGGCTTCAAGCCTATGAAATTATAGTCTACTTTCTAAATCACTATCAGAAGTTATTGAATTAGTAATAAAATCAGTGCCAAAAAAACCCCCCAGGTTCAAATCACCACTTAGATGACTTCACACATGTGACCAACAGTATTTTCAAACTTGTTTTCTCATCTCTGAAACAGATCTAATGACAGCAGTGCTCCTGACCCAGTGAAATTGGCTAAGGATCCAAATGAAAAAACTAGGAGAACCACAACGATAAATGTAGGCAGTAGTGTGTTGGTATCATCAGTCTAACTACCCTTGTTTTCTTTTAACTTTTTATTTTGAGATGATTAGAGATTCATAGTAAATTCCAAAAGAGAATGTGCAAAGTGGTCCCAGGCACTTTTGGCTCAGTTTTCCTAATGGAACCTGCATGACTCTTATACAGTGTCAGAGCCAGGAAACTGACATGGGTGCAATTCATAGAGCTTGTTTAGATTTCTTAAGGTTTACAAGCACTTGTGTGTGCGTGTGCGTGTGTGTGTGTGTAGTTCTAAGGACTTTTATCACATCTGTAGGTTTGTGTAGCCACCACTGAAATCAAGATTAAGAACTGTCCCAGCACCACAAAGTTCCCCCATTCTACCCCTTTGCATTTACATCCACCAACTTCTCTGCATCCTGATCTTTGGCAACCACAAATCTGTTCTCGATCTCTATAATTTTATCTCAAGAATGTTATATAAATGGAATCACATAGTATTTGGCTTTCTGGCATTATTATTTTTTCACTCTGCATCATTCCCCTGAGATTTATCCAAGGGACATGTGTCAATAGTTCATTCCTTTTGTATATCAACAATTGATTCTTTTTTGTTGCTTCGTAGTATTCCATAGTATGGATGTACCACAGTCCTTCATTCATCCCTTGAAGGACTTTGGGTTGTTTCTGTTTTTGGTTGTTGTGAATGAAGCTGCTGTGGACATTGGTGTACAGATTTTGTGTGAATGTGGGTTTTCATTTCTATTTTTTTAAAGATTTTATTTATTTATTTGACAGAGAGAGAGAGAGACAGTGAGAGAGGGAACACCAGCAGGGGGAGTGTGAGAGGGAGAAGCCGGCTTCCCGCTGAGCAGGGAGCCCGATGGGATCATGACCTGAGCCGAAGGCACATGCTTAATGACTGAGCCACTCAGGAACCCCATGAACGTGGGTTTTCATTCCTCTGGGATAAATGCCCAATAGTCAAATAGCTGGGCCATAGGATCCTTGCGTGTTTGATTTTGTAAGACACTGCCAAATTGTTTTCCTGACGGGTTGTACCATTGTGCATTCTTACTAGGAACGTATGGGTGATCTAATTTCTCTATAGACTTGCCAGCACAAGGTTTTTGTCAAAATTTTTTTAAGTGGAGCTCAGTGCAGGGTTCGAACTCATGACCCTGAGATCAAGACCTGAGCTGGGATCAAGAGTTTAACACTTAACCGAATGAGTCACCCAGGCACCCCTCACTGTTTTTCATTATAGCCATTCTGATAGGTGTGTAGTGATATTTTATTGTTTTTAGTTTGCATTTTCCTAATGGCTTTGATGTTGACGATCTTTTCATGTATTTATTTGCCATCTGTATATGCTCTTTGATAGAAGGCTTGTTCATTTTCTTTGCCCATATTCTAGTTGGATTGTTATTTTATTCTTGAGTCTTGTGACTTCTTGATATATTCTAATACAAGGTCTTTGTCAGATACAGGGTTTGCAAATATTTTCTCAAACTCTGTAGTTTGTCTTTTTAGCCTCTTAATAGGGTTTTGGCAAAGCAAAAGTTTATTTTTGATATTCTGAGGTTCAACTTATTAATTTTTCCTTTATGGACTATACTTTTGGTGTCTAAGAACTCTGCTTAGCCTTGTCACAAAGATTTAAAATTTTTTTTCCTAAAAGTTTTATAGTTTTACTTACAGTTGTACATTTTATAAGTCCATGATGCATTTTGAGTAGATTTCTGTATAATGTGTGAGGCTCAGGTTGAGGATTTTTGAAGGTTTTTATAACTGGCCTCTGGACATGCTCTCCCTGTCTACTTTTCTATATTTCTAGACATTATTTCATGTCTACCTTAAATTTCATCTCCTTCACTCATTAGGCCATTTTTAGTTGTTTTACTCCATAGCAGTCATATACCACCCCTAACTTTTTACCACCTTCCTGATCAAAGAGTGTAATTACATAGATATCCTCTACTATCGACATAAGTCATCCTGATAATATGATAATTTGATAATATGTTGATAGGTTTGTCTTTCCCAGTATATTGTAAGTCTGCAAAGAGGAAGGAGCATATCTTTCTCTTTCTCAAAACTTAGCCCAGATTTTGCAGATAGTAAGGATGCTGTGCTATTTGTAGAATTAAAACGAGTTGAGTTCTACCATCCTTACATATGTTCGCAGAGGGACATGCTCACCTATATGTGTATCTACATTCAGATGCGACATAAAAAGATTTTTTTGAGGAGGCACAACTGAGTGGAGAGGCCAGTAGCAACCCAGCTGGATCACTCCTGACTGCTCGAACCTGACTGCACTGGCTGGAGCTTGTTTACTTGGGTGAATGAGGTCAGGATCGCAGGTAGGATTGCCCAGTGCTGGCTGTGCATTTGATTCCAGGATGCTGTGGGAAGATGTACTGCTGTTTCATAAATACCTTTCCAATGGATTTGCCCATGATTCTGCTTAAAGCATACCCCTCGATACAGTTAGAACTTTGAAATTATACGTGTGTGCACATAATATATATATGCACACATAAAACATAGCTATGTTGTTGTTGCTGTCTGTTTCCCCAGAGTAGCCTCCAAATTCTACCTTTCAGAAATCTCTTTTGCATGGGTTCCCTACATTTAGGTTTAGATGCCTGTTAATTAAGGACTTCCAGCCTGTATATCCATTTCATTTTAGTTTCCCAAAGACCTAGTGCTCAGGTGATAATAGGAGCTGTGGAATAACCCTTATTATTTGTTCACATCTGTCTCAAAAGTGAAGGTCAGTACATTCCTACATTTTTCCTCTTCCTGTGCCAATTGGTTAAAATAAGATGTCTGACAATAAATCATGATTATTATCAGGATATGAGCCATGGCACAAGGATAGATCAATTTTTTGGTGTTAAAGTATTTGGATAGGTTTGCTGCAATATGATTGCAACGTTTAATTCTGAGCTCTAATTATTGGTAGGAATTAACACAAGCCCATCCCCCTCCACTCCAAATAACCTTTTAAGAGATGATTCTATTCATAGTTAAGAGGATTTACAGACTTAAACTGCAAAGATACAACACTGAGCAGGGACATTGTCACTCTTCAGGGAAATAATGTTATCTACTAGTAGAAATTCATGCTTAGAAAATTCACCATAGGAAACTATGAATTTAGGAAAAATATCCCTTAGCTTCTTAATGTTCTTATGTTCCTGTATTATTTTATCAGTTTTTTTCTTGAGCAATTTTTGTAGAAAACAGTCTATAATTTTTCTTTCATTACTATATGGGATATAATTTTTATTTCAGAGAAAAATATCCAAGCCACAACAGCTACAAAACATCAAAGTCAGAAAAATCTATGGCTATGTTTCCTGCTTTTTAAAACATTACCTCCTGAAACAAACAAACGATAAGTAAATAAGCATTTGCCTTGGCAAGGGGAAGCTGTTTAGATTGGAGAAAACTGGACAGATCTGGTAATTATTATCAAGGTTCTAATTTTTCTCTTGGGGTTGGCTTGAAAATATTTTGATAAATCCTCAATAAGATAAAGTGAACAATACTATGAAAGCTTGCTATGGTTTTATATTCTTTCCAGACAAACCTTTTCTTTGTCAAGAAAGGATCATGGATTGTGGAGATCATCTTACCTTGACATCATGCACAGCCTTGCTGCTGCCTTCATTTTCCATGGTTTGATGAATGTTTGCTTTATATCCCTGAGCCCTGGGCAGGGGCAGAAATTGCTTCCACATAGATGGCCTGGAGAAATGTTTCTGGAGGCATTCTTGGTTGTCTTGAGAAGGACTGGGCATGTTTTTACAATAAAGTTCCAAATGAGTCCTGCAGCCTGATTTTAACAATACTAGCCCAGGATCCACTCTATTTCTCTTTGTTTGGCCGATGCTGGGCCATCTGTCAGTCAGCTGGGGACCTCCCTGGAAAGTTATGCTATCTGAAGCAAAAGATTTGTTTTGTGGATCAGCAGCTTATCCACTAGTGTTCTATTCCAGGGAGAGCCTCCTGTTTTGAATGTCTAGGTATGTTATGACTGCCCCCTACAGGCAGCAATGAGCTCCTAATTCAAATTTAATCCTAAATCAAAATCGAGAGAAATGGTGTAAGTGATATTCCTTAGGATATAATGACGAAGGGAATAGATTGTTTTGCAAGATTCTGCATTAGTCGTGTGCGACAGGGACTAGTACTTTATAACCTTGGGTTACGCAATCCAGAGGCAGGTGGTCTGCTTAATCTATGTAGGTTTCTTAGAAGGTCATTTTAGCAGCAGTCAGGTTTGTGGCTAGAAATATGTGCTGAACTCATACCCAAACTTAAACCCAAGGATTGTTACACCTAAATTGATATCATGTAGGATTAAATTGATTTTTCTTATGCAATAATTAGTCATCTAATGATTAAACCAAGAGTTGGGTTCTAACATTGTGCTTCACATTTGTAAATGCCTTATAAATAAAGATTATTAAAAAGAATGCAAAAAAGTAGAACATAATACCTTTCTCTCAAGGGATACCTAATGCTCAAGTAACCCTTGCTGGGTCTGGTGGTGCACAGAGGTAAAAACGTCAGGCATGTATTACTGGGGATTATGAACTGGAGAAGTTTCCTTTTGTAAAATGACCCCAGGCCTCCACAATTGGTATACAAAACAGACACAATTCCTATCAACATCTCAGCTTCCTTTTTTCTTTTCTTTCAGCTTCTTTTTTTTTTTTTTGCAGAAATTGATAGGTTGATTCTAAAATTCATATAAGATTGTAAGGGACCCAGAATATCCAAAACAGTCTCATAAAAGGAAGAACAAAGTTGGAAGATTCACATTTCTCAATTTTAAAACTTATTATAAAGCCACAGTAATTAATATTGTGGTATTGGCATAAGGATAGACATATAGATCAACAGACTAGAATTGAGAGTCCATAAATAAATCCATACATTTATGGTCAGTTGATTTTTGACAAGGTGCCAGAATAATTCAACAGAGGAAAGAATTGTCTTTTCAACAAATGGTGCTGGAACAACTGGATAACTACAGGCAGAAACATTAAGCTGAACTTCTACCTCACACCATGTAAAAAAATTAACTAAAAATGAATGATAGACTTATATGTAAGAGCTGAAACTATAAAAATGTTATAAGAAAATGTAGGGGTAAATCTTTGTGACCTTGGATTAGGCAAAGCCTTCTTACATACAACACCAAAAGCACAAGGGACAATAGAAAAAACAGGTAAACTGGACTTCAGCAAAATGAAAAACTGATTTTCAAAAAACCTCATCAAGAAAGTGAAAAGATAACCCACAAAATAGGAGAAAATATTGTAAATCATATATACACAGTAAGAGAATTGTATCCAGAATACATAAAAAGTTCTTACAACTAACAAAACAAAGCAAAATTTAACTGAAAATGAGTGATGTGTCTAAATAGACATTTCTCCAAAGAAGATATACAAATAGCCAATAAGCCCATGAAAATGTGCTCAACATCATTAGCCATTAGGGGAAAGCAAGTCAAAATCACAGTGATTTTACATTCAATAGGTTGGCTTTAATCAAAAAGACAGACAATGAAAAATATTAGTGAGTATGTGGAGAAACTGGGACTCTCATACATTGCCAGTGGAAATATAAAATGTTGCAACCACTTGGAAAACAGTTTGGCAGTTCCTCAAAATGTTCAACATAGTTACTGTAAGATCCAGCAATTTCCTCCTAGATGTCTATTGAAGCAAGAGAAGTGAAATATGTGTTCACATCTAAAGGCTTGCACACAAATGTCCATAATTGGAACCAACCCACATGCCCATCAACTGGTAAACAAAGTGAAGTGTATTTGTACAATGGAATATTATTCATTCAGAATCTATGAATCATTCTTTCTCTCTTTTGCCTCGAATGCCCTATGCCTGTTTCTTAATGTGCCTGCCTTGCTTAGGACCGGCGCCAAGCGTCATGACGTTCTAAGATGGAGCTCCCGGACCTCTCTCTCTCCTCTCTGTGAGCGGCAGCATCAGCTTCCTCTTCTAGGTGCCCGGGGCAGTTTGAGATGTACCTTTGTTATTGCACTGATTGAAATCATCTGACTGTATCTGTGCTCCTCAACTTGACTCTGAGCAACTCCGAAGAACACACCCCCGCCCCCCAAAATTGGAGTGCCTGGCAAATTGGGGACACTAAGTAAATGTGTCTCCAACAGAACAAGGGAGAGAGGAATTAAACATGCTTGCCCTTGTGTTATGTCTGTTCACAGAAATTTTAGTCTCTGTTGTCAATGATGTTTAATCATATTTTGTTTTGGCGGTGGGATTAAGCGGCTTCATTGTATTGTGTGTTAGTCAGCTTGGGCTCCCATAACAAAATACCATAGACTGTGTGGCTTAACCAACAGAAATTTATTTTCTCACCCTTCTGGAGGCTAGATGTCTGAGAACAGGGTGCCACCATGGTCGGCTTCTGAGGAGAGCCCTCTCTCTGGCTTGTAGACAACCACCTTCTTGCTGTGTCCTCAGATGACTTTCCTTGGTGTCTGGTGTCTCTTCTTATGGAGACACTAATCCCATGATGAGGGCATCCCGATGACCTCATCTAACCCTAATTACCTCCTGAAGGCCCCATTTCCAAATATCATCACATTGAGGTTCACGACTTCAACACATAGATTTTGAGGGAAACACAAACATTCAGTTCATAATGTTCAAAGATAAACTGAGGCACATTAACCTTTTCAAGAGTTTACTTGAGTTACTATCGCTTTCAACCAGGCAGCACCAAACTGAAAGTGCTTGACAGGAGCTTGGGAAAAGGCTTGTATAGAACAGATGTGGAAGCAGAGCAAGGAAATGATTTGATTGGCTACAGCTTAGGTGGTTGACTAATTTGGGGAAGTCGAGGTGGCTGTTTGTGATTATTTGGTGTCATTTGGTGCAAGTGCATTTACAGGAACTGACTCTGGGTTACACGGACTACCAAGGCATTAGAAGCAGCTCAGTCCAATGGCCTCCTAGGTTAATTACTTTAACAATTTCCCCCTTTAGCTATCTTCTTGTACATGGTGGATTGACCAAAAAATTGGTATTAGCACCACCCTCAGTTACTATCAGGGTTAAGTTGTTTCGCTGTACAACTCGTAGGTTATGATGTCAGTTTGTGAAATGTTTTTGCTATTCATCTCCTTGTTCATCTTGTTTCTCTTTTTCCCAGCTCAGGTGAGACCATCTGATGCACAAGCATGTATTTAAGACTTTATTTATTCACTTATTTATTTGACAGAGAGAGAGAGAGAGAGCACATAAGTAGGCAGAGCGGCAGGCAGAGGGAGAGGGAGAAGTAGGCTCCCTGCTGAGCAGAGAGCCCAATGTGGGACTCGATCCCAGAACAGTGGGATCATGACCTGAGCCGAAGGCGGACACTTAACCAACTGAGCCACCCAGGGGCCCTTGTATTTAAGACTCTTGAGAGATACTACCTTTAAGTAGATGTAACATAAAACATAATTATTGTTGAAAAGTCCATTTATAAACTTTTACTTACATCTATTCAGTGCACTTGTTCTTAACCATGATGTTGAGATTACTCCTGAAAATTTCACAAGATATTAAACAGCTATCCATCATCTCAAGTTATTTTTCTTGCTGAAATATTTTGTAACAGCCATAATACCAGTTTATTTGACTAATAAACCTAGGTAGAATTGAAGTTGTATGTATGCATTATATTTACTGTTGATAACTCTGAAGACATGAATGTTTTAATTAAACCAACCAAATTTAGACTAGCTTTTATGCAGCCATCAAAAGGAATGAGATCTTGCCATTTGCAATGACGTGGATGGAACTGGAGGGTATTATGTTGAGCAAAATAAGTCAATCAGAGAAAAACATGTATCATATGATCTCACTGATATGAGGAACTCTTAATCGCAGGAAACAAACTGAGGGTGGTGGGTATTGAGGAGGGCACATTCTGCATGGAGCACTGGGTGTTATGCACAAACAACGAATCATGGAACACTACATCTAAAACTAATGATGTAATGTATGGAGATTAACATAAGAATAAAAAAAATTTCTATCTTCTCTCAGCTTTACAATGAAGAAAACCAGTGTTTTCAACTATTTGTAAAAATGACAGCTTAGTATATCCTTTGTTTATATGTGTTAACCAAAGATATTTTATTATAATCAAAATACTTTAAATTGAATTACTTGATTTTTATCAAGTTTAATTTTTGGTTAATTCATTGAAATATGAAAATTACTGTGGTGAGAGTTCTGTTTATTATTTTCTCTACTCTGACCAAAAATATATATACAGTATATGCTGCAGTTTGAATAACTCCTAGGTCTACCAATGACGTTCAACTCCTTTTTGTAAAATGGCATTAAGCATTCATTTTTGTGATATCTTGAAGTATGATATTTAAAAAGTATTTTGAAGACGAAGACATACATTTGGCCTTGAGCCCTGGACCCCTTTCCACCATCAGAGCTAACAGGATAATGAGGAGACGTGTGTTAGGGTGGGTGAATGCAAACCCTGTTTATCTGAGTGCCTCAGGAAAAAAATTCTGCATGAATAAAATGAAAACTTTCTTGATTTCTCCACTTGGTTTACTTTGAAACCTGTCCTGTGAATAAGTAAGTTTTTTTTTATTATGTTCAGTTAGCCACTGTATAGTACATCATTAGTTTTTGATGTAGTGTTCAATGATTCATTAGTTGCGTATAACACCCAGGGCTCATCACAACACATGCCCTCCTTAATACAGATCACCCTGTTACCCCATCCCCTCCCCCGCTCCCCTTTGAAACCCTCCGTTTGTTTCCCTGGGGTCCATAGTCTCTCATGGTTCATCTTCCCCTCTGATTTCCCCCCTTTCAGATTTCCCTCTCTTCCCTGATGGTCCTCCATGCTATTGCTTATGTTCCACATATGAGTGAAACCATATGATAATTGTCTTTCTTGATAAGAAATAATAATTTCTTGATAATTGACTTACTTCACTTAGCATAATCCCCTCCAGTTCCATCAATGTGAATAAGTTAAGTTTAATTTGTAGTAGTGAGAAGTCATCTTCATAAAATTTTAGGGAGATAATAGTCCAGATAGCTCCTTGAAATATAAAAGAGAAGTTAAAAGATTGGTTATTGGAATTTAATCATACCAGACAAGTTAAATGAGTGGCTCTTTGATCATGTTAACTTCAACTTTTATTTATTTTTTATTTTTTTAAAGATTTTATTTATTTATTTTAGAGAGAGAGAGAGTGAGAAAGAGCATGAGAGGGGAGAGGGTCCGAGGGTGAAGCAGATTCCCCGTTGACCAGGGAGCCCAGTGCGGGACTCGATCCCGGGACTCCAGGATCATGACCTGAGTCGAAGGCAGTCGCTTAACCAACTGAGCCACCCAGGCGCTCAACATCAACTTTTTAAAAAGTTCTATAAAACTTGGGGCGCCTGGGTGGCTCAGTCAGTTAAGCATCCTGGGATCAAGCCCCGTATCCTGCTCCCTGCTCCGTGGGGAGCCTGCTTCTCTCCTCCTCCTCCCCCTGCTCTCTCTCTCTCGAATGAAATCTTAAAAAAGAAAGTTCTATAAAACTGTAATCATCCTTAAGTCTGCCCTGAAACTTCTGTCACCAATGCCAGGAGTCACCTCCTAGTAACGGAATATTTTGGTCCCTTTTCTGTCCTCCTTCATGTGACCTGCCTATAGCATCTGACACAGTAAGCCAGTTCCTCTGCTTTGAAACTTTCTCTCCCCTTAATATTGTCAGTCTTCCGTAGATTTTTCCCCCTACCTATCTGGAAACTTCTTTTCATTATTCTTTTCTCTTCCTGATCCGTAAATCCTGTCCTCAGGATTCTGTCCTTAGCCTCCTTCACTTCCTACTCTTGGCTGACTGCATCCATTCTTGAGACTGGAACTTTGTCTTCCACACTGATGATACATACCTACATCATAACTCCAGTCCAGACTCTATCCTGAACTCTAGAAAGATTGGTTTAACTGATCCCTTGTCATTTCCACCTGGGTATTCCGTATGAATTTCAAATTTAACATGTCCATGTGCCCGGCACCAACAGGTCTATTGTATCTAGACTTGCAGGACTGCCTTCAGAAAATAGAGATCCGTTTTGCTCAAATATATTTTGCTGTAGGCATTAAGAGGGAATAGGTGAATAGGTTATGTCCTGCTTTCAAACTGACTTACCAAAAGAAACTTTACCTGGATATCATATATGAAACTCTGGGCATAGTATAAAATACATTCCAATTTTATCCTAGTTCATCTTTATTCACATAGCAATCCATATCCCATAACTAAGTTATTAACAAAAGTGATAAGAAGGGAGGATTTTGATATTTGTTTTCTTCAGATGTATAGTTCAAATCCTTGTTTTTCTCAGAAATTCTTGACATCTTATGACTTATAATATTACATTGCTTAAATTCCAGAATTCCACATCCAATCTTTGTCCTTTAGGCACCCACCATGACATGAATTGCAAGAAGATTTCTTCCAATATCAGAGGCACTGAGATCTATATTTTATATCTCACTAGCGGAAACTAGTTCTCCTATAAGTGAGGAATAAAGATAATGATGACATGAGAAAACTGAGGATATTGGGAGACCAAAGGAGGGACATATATTTATTGGTATTTAGCTATTTAAAATTTTTATCTATCTATCTATCTATCTATCTATCTATCTATCTATCTATCTATCATCTATCTATCTATCTATCTATCTATCTATCTATCTATCATTATCTATCTTCATCTATCTATCTAAATTCCAGTATAGTTAACATAGTGTTATATTAGTTTCAGGTGTAAAATATAGTGATGCAACACTTCCATACATCACCCAGTGCTCATCAGAC
This sequence comes from Leptonychotes weddellii, assembly GCF_054177405.1. Lineage (NCBI taxonomy): Eukaryota > Metazoa > Chordata > Mammalia > Carnivora > Phocidae > Leptonychotes > Leptonychotes weddellii. The sequence goes on along the minus strand of NC_138372.1, from coordinate 102,096,902 downwards.
AAGTGCACTCCTTAATCCCCATCACGTATTTCACACACACCCCTGCCCACCTCCCCTCTGGCAACCATCAGTTTATTCTCTAGAGTTAAGAGCCTGCTTCTTGGTTTGTTTCTCTCTCACTCTTTTTCTTTTCTACCTTTGCTCATTTGTTTTGTTTCTTAAATTCCACATATGAGGAAAATCATATGGTATTTATCTTTCTCTGACTTACTTTGTTTAGCATTATACTTTCTGGCTCCACGAATGCTGTTGTAAATGGCAAGATTTCATTTTTTATGGCTGAATAATATTGCTCTGTGTGTGTGCGTGTGTGTGTATCTCACATCTTCTTTATCCATTCATCTATGGATGGACACTTGGGTTCCTTCCATCTCTTGGCCATTGTAAATAATGCTGCTATAAACATTCAGGTGCATGTATCCCTTTGAATTAGTGTTTTTGTATTTTTGGGTAAATATCCAGTAGTATGATTGCTGGAGGGTAGTTCTATTTTTAACTTTTTGAGGAAACTCCATATTGTTTTCCACAGTGGCTGCACCAGTTTGCATTCCCACCAACAGTGTAAGAGGGTTCCCCTTTCTCCACATCCTCACCAACACCTGTTATCTCTTGTGTTGTTGATTTTAGCAATTCTGACAGATATGAAGTGATATCTCATTGTAGTTTTGAATTTCATTTCCCTGATGATGAGTGATGTTGAGCATCTTTTCATGTGTCTGTTGGCCATCTGAATGTCTTCTTTGGAGAAATATCTGTTCAACTTTTAATTGGATTATTTGTTTTTTGGGTGTTGAGTTTGAGGAGTTCTTTATAGATTTTGGATACTAACCCTTTATTGGATATGTCATTTGCAAATATCTTCTCCTGTTCCATGGGTTGCCTTTTAGTTTTGTTTATTTCCTTTGCTGTGCAGAAGGTTTTTATTTTGAGGTAGTCCCAATAACTTATTTTTGCTTTTATTTCCCTTGCCTCGGGAGACATATCTAGAAAAATGTTATTACAGCTGATGTCAAAGGCATTACTGTTTGTGTTCTCTTCTACGATTTTTATGGTTTAAGGTCTTTAATCTGTTTTGAGGTTATTTTTGTGTGCAGGGTAAGAAAGTGGTCTAGTTTCATTCTTTTGGTTGTTACTGTCCAGTTTTTCCAACACGATTTGGTGAAAAGATTGTCTTTTTCCCATTGGATTGTCTTTCCTGCTTTGTTGAAGATTAATTGACCATATGATTGTGGGTTTATTTCTGGGTTTTCTATTTTGTTTCATGGATCCGTGTGTCTGTTTTTGTGCCAGTACCATATTGTTTCGATTACTACAGCTTTATAATATAACTTGAAGTCTGGAATTGTGATGCCTCTAGCTTTGCTTTACTTTTTCAAGACTTCTTTGGTTATTTGGGGTCTTTTGTGGTTCCATACAAATTTTAGGATTGTTCATTTTAGCTCTGTGAAAAATGCTGTTGGTATTTTAATACAGATTTCATTAAATGTGTAGATTGCTTTGGGAGTATGGACATTTTAACAATATTTGTTCTTCCAATTCATGAATGTTTCCTTGTGTCATCTTCAATTTCTTTTATCAGTGTTTTATAATTTTCAGAGTACAGGTCTTTCACCTCTTTGGTTAGGTTTATTTCTAGATATCTTATTATTTTTGGTACAATTGTAAATGGGATTGTTTTCTTAATTTCTCTTTCTGCTGCTTCATTATTAGCATATAGAAATGTAACAGATTTCTGTACATTGATTTTGAATCTTGCAACTTTAGGAACTTATCACTTCTAGCAGTTTTTTGGTGGAGTCTTTTGGGTGTTCTACATAGAGTATCATGTCATCTGTAAATAGTGAAAGTTTGACTTCTTCCTTACTGATTTGGATGCCTTTTATTTCTTTTTGTTGTCTGACTGCTATGGCCAGGACTTCCAGTACTATGTTGAATGAAAGTGGTGAGAGCGGACATCCTTGTCTTATTCCTGACCTTAGGGGGGAAAGTTCTCAGTTTTTCCCCATTGTGAGTATGATGTTTACTGTGAGTTTGTCATATATGGCCTTTATTATTTTGAGATATGTTCTGTCTAGGCTTACTGTGTTGAGGGATTTTATTATGAATGGATGTTGTACTTTGTCAAATGCTTTTCAAAGGAGGGACATTTTAAGAAGAAAGAAACAATACATTTTGATGAAAGCTTAATTTATCATTTACCTCTTGGGCTGGAAATAAAGCAGGAAATATTTTGCTGATTTAAGAAAATAGCATTATCTCTGTTTCAGCTTTTGGGAATTTATTAGTACATGATTACTTTATGCTTCTCCTCTCTCTAGGAAAGCTTTTTCTCCTATATTTGCTTTCAAAAGGAAACACCCAGACTTTTGCTTCTGGCCAAGGCAGAATGACTGGATGAATTTACCCTTTCAATTAAAGCAACTAAAAAACTTGACTAAGTATATGAAAAAAAAACAACAACAACCCAGTACTCAAGACATTGGATGTCAGCAATGAAGGGCACCAATCCCCAAGAGACAGGAAACAAATGAAGTGAGCCTTATGGATGCTCTGGCTTACTGCTTTGAGAAAGTTTTCAGGCTCCGGCTTGGGGATGGGGACCCAAGTATGGAATGGTGGTCTCCCTGAAGTGAGGAGAGGAAGCAGGGGGTTTGGAGAGGCCCTGGTAGGTAGAGTTCCTAGGGTAGAGTACTGGTGAGGAAGAGCTGCATAGAGTGAGACTTTGGGGAATCTTCACAGGGTCCCTCTTGATTTTTCAGCTGACTACTGATCGTTGTACTTGTGTAAGGAGACTAGTCGTGGCTGGGGAAAGAACCACCCAAAGGATAGAAGAAACAATCCTTGTAGCTTATAAAAGGCTGGGCTTAGCACCTGTTCTCAAAGTGGGAACACTTAAAACTCACAAGGTGTTAGGTATTCAGAACTCAGAGGATTTTGCTTCAGTATTGGGGAAAATTAATCCTAGATGACACATTGCTTTAGTTCTGCCTAACAAAGCTTAAAAGCAAGACCCCAAGCGATTAAGTATGTTCTGAAACAAAGCCCAAGAATATTTATAGGAATAAAAAAATTATCCCTGCACCCAAGAAGGTAAAGTTCACAGTTCTGGCATTTAATAAAAAAATAACCAATACCTTGTGAATTATAAGTGTGTGTACTCTTTCTCTCTCTCTCTCCCTCCACCATGTGAGGACACAGTGAGAAGGTGGCTATTTACAAGCCAGGAGGAGACCTCATCACTAACTAAAATGGCCAGTACCTTGATCTTGGACTTCCAACCTCTAGAACTGAGAGAAATAAAGTCCTGTTGTTTAAGCCACTCAATCTGTGGCATTTTGTTATGGCAACCTGACCTGACAAATAAAGTTTTCTTTTTTTTTCCTTTTTTCTTATTTTTTAAAAGATTTTATTTATTTGACAGAAAGAGACACAGCGAGAGAGGGAACGCAGCAGGGGGGAGTGGGGGAGGGAGAAGTAGGCCTCCCGCGGAGCAGGGAGCCTGACTCGGGTCTCAATCCCAAGGACTCCAGGATCATGACCTGAGCTGAAGGCAGACGCTTAATGATTGAGCCATCCAGGCACCCTCTATTTTTTTTCTATTATAATAAAATTTTGCACTGAAAATCCTTGTATAGTTATCTTTACACACTCTTGCTGAGAGTTGCCTAGCAGAGATTCCTGGAAGTTTGATTGCTTGGTTATGGTGTGTGCACATGTAACATTTGAGTAGATACTTATGCAGTTCTTTCTGGCAGTGCCTCTTAGTGTTCAGATGTGCCACAATGATGTCATTCTGTAATGGTAAGGGCGTGTATTCCCACCACAGCCTAGAATATGCCTTCATATTTTGAATGACAGATTGATCAGATAGAGGTAATCATCATCCTGCTTTCTCCATAGGAGCACTACTGACATTTTTGGCCAGAAAATGCTTTGTGTGTGGTACTGTGATGGTATCCCTCCCCAACACTTATCATCCCCAGTCCCTGTGCACCAAATGCCAGCAACACTCCATCGCTAGTCATTGCTGTAAGCCCAAAGTCCCACCCCTGAGGGGGTTACTTTTCCACTCCCCAAAACGCTGAAACACATATCAAGTTTAAAATATTATAGTTAAAAGAAGCAGTTTTGTGACCTATAACTTTGTTAACAATGAATTTTTTTTACTAAGCTATTATTGTGGTTAGTATCTGCGATCTTTTTTTGGTTCTAATTCCACAATTTTCTTAGTTAAGCAAGTCCTACATTAATTTAGGCTACAATTTCACATGTAAATGTACTCAATCCATAGCATCAAATTTATTAAAAGAAAATTTCAAATAAAAAGAACAACATAAAGAATATCCATGTACATTATTTAGATTTAAAAAGGTTAACATTTTGGGACGCCTGGGGGTTCAGTTGGTAAGGTGTCTGCCCTCAGCTCAGGTCATGATCCCAGGGTCCTGGGATGGAGCCCAGCATTGGGCTCCTTGCTCAGTGGGGAGCCTGCTTTTCCCTCTGCCTGCCGCTCCCCCACTTGTGCTCTCTCTGACAAATGATTAAATAAAATCTTAAAAAAAAAAAAGGTTAACATTTTGCAGTATTAGGTCAAGTTTTAAAAAAATTTTACTTTAGAAATACAATGTAGATATCATGTAGGGCCCCTCTGTATGTTTCCTCAACCAGTTACACTAGTGTGGATCCTTCCCTCTATATTTGTGATAGGCAGAATAATGTTCCCCTAAAGATGTCTATGTTCTAACCTCTGGAACCTGTGTATATATTAACTTACATGGCAAAAGGGAAACAAGGTTATGTATGTGGTTAAGGTTAAGGACCTTGAGATGGGGAGAGTTGCTTGCATTATCCAGGTGGACCCAATCTAATCACATGAGCTCATAAAATCAGAGAACCCTTCTGTGTCCAGAGAGACAGAAAGAAAGAAAGAAAAAGGGAAAGGGAAAGGGTGTGTACTCTCACTGTGATGTTGCTGACTTTGAAGATGGAGGAAGGGGGGACATGAGCCAAGGAATGCAGGCACCTTCTAGAAACTGGAAAATATAGGGAAATGGATTGAGACCCATGTCAGGCTTCTGACCCAAAGAACTGTAAAAAAATTAATTTGTGTTGGTTTAAGCCAATAAATTTGTGGTAATTTGTTAAAACAGCAATAGGAGAAAAATTATATACTATGTGTTTTACTCATAGTCTTTAAAACTTGACTGAAATGTAGCATTTTTAGTAGAAATGTGTTGGTTCTACTTATAAATCCCTTTCAGTGCTGATTAACAAAAATATGCTATTACATATACCTGACATATAGTTGTAATATGGAGTAGTATTACTCATTATTATCTTAAGACAAGGAGGATAGCTGAGGCCTGGACTGGGGCATTCTTGGGCTCAAGTCAGGGTTGCAAATTTGCATTTTCGGTAAACACGAAAACTTTTTAAAATGTAATGCAAATACTACATGAAACATAATTTGCTAAACCTGCAACCGAGGGCAAGCTAACTTTTGTAATCTACGTTTCAGGATCAATTTCATACTTAAAATCCGAGTAAGAACGCCTATTTCATTGAACGCCTATTTTCATTCATCCACGTGGAAGTCAATCTATTTAAAAACATGAAATCAAACATTTCAAAAGAATGACGGTTAAGAGAAACAAATTTTGGCCTGACTCGGCCTTGGGCTGGGGACGTCGGCTGCCCCCAAGCGGGGCTCTGGGTTTCGGGGTGGTGGTCCCCACGTGCCTATCCTGCTCCCCTCCTTCCCGACGGGCCAGCCTGGGCTTAATTTCTGCGTGCCTCCGGGGTCTCTGTCGGGGTCGCCTGAACTCCAGCTCCCGGCTGTGTGTAAGGCCCTTCTAAGGGCAAGGGGGCTCCGCGAGCTGTTTTGGATCTTCCCGGCTTCCGGGTTCCGGGATGTCACGTGCCTCTGGTCACGTGACCGACACTGCTGTCCTCCTACTGCGGCCGCTCGGGCTTCCTTCTGCCTGTGCCGCTCTCAACGTCTCCTGCGTGCGGGAATCTCTGCATTTCCCGGGATCTGTGGCTCACTCCGCCTCTCAGGCCTCTGTACCGGGTAGGAGACGCCGACTCGACGCTGACTCGGCGCCCCAGCCGGTCTGCGGCCCCGACAGCCTGGACCGCTGCATCCTCCCTGCCGCCTTTGGGTGAGTTGTGGGGTCCCCAGGGTTCGCGAAGTAAGGCCGCACTCGCGTTGTTTTGTCCCCTACCCCAGCCCGAGGGAGGCGACCCCTGCGGCTTCCCCAGCTTCCCTGGTGCGTGCTCGTTTCTCCCCGCGCAGGCCCCTCCGGCCCTCCTCCCGCCCGGGTTTCCAGATCTCTTTTCCTTCCAGGCCTCAAGTAGGTTTACGGAACTGGAGCTCCTCCCCAGCAGGAGCAGGGAAGGTGAGGGGTGGGCAGGGGAGAGGGGGACGCTTTCCCCAGGATTGGGCCACGGTCCTGGCCTGCTGAAGATTCGAGTTGTTCAGGGATTTAGATGACGGTGATGAGGCACCTTCACCTACCCCAGGAGAGGCCGCTGGGCCTGAGTCCGCTCGGTGTACCAGGGTTCCAGCCTGACCCGGACAGAGCCAGTTTTATCTCTGCCATACCTGTGTGTATTGCTTTTGCTTGTTTAGGCAGCAAACCCTCAGATGTAGAGATTAAGTTCCAAACTGACTAAGGTCATTGGGATTGCAGAACGGAACTTTGGGTATGGTTTTAGTTTCTTTGTGGCTCTGGCAGTGAACTTATATTTTGTGAACCAGAACCTATATATTTTGTATTGAGATAAAATCAGGCTTAAGCGTTTTACCAGTAAATTTAGAAGTGAGAATTTCATAAAAGCTCATTATTGTAGGTTCTTGTCATTACACTAGACTCCCGTTGTCGGTTGTACCTAAATTGTAATTGGTATTTGTTCCGAAACTTTCTCCCAAAATTCATTATGAAAATACTGTGAACTTTGGTTGAAAAAAGAAAGCTCTTTCTTTGAAGAAATGCCATTCCCACTTCAGGATTTTTAATTTGAATGAGTCATTTTAAAAGGCACTTGTAGGTTTTTTGTATATGTCACTTAAAAATGATGCTTAGTAAATGTAAGTAAAATAATTGGTCTTATCTTTACAAGTTATTTTTTTCTGTCAGAAGAAAGTTGGTCCCAGTTGTATACGTTTAAACTGTATGCCTATTTTATTAAAGCATGACTTCTGATGTCAGTATCTTAAAGAGTTACTTTAAAAATCTTGCTGCAAGATTAGTGCCAATAATTAAAAAGCTTTTCCTGGAAATGAAAAAACCTTTAGGGAACACTTTTATGGGGTGGTGTGTAATTGGGCAAGATCTGAAAAATAATATTAATATTTAATATCTAGAATATTCAATATTTGAATGTCTGGGGAGAGTAAGGAGATGATGATATTAATTATAACAGCAATGATAGTAGTAGTTGTTAAAAAAAATGATAACATCTGATATTCTGGTTTCACCTTGCATCAGAATTGAAGATCTGTTGAAAAACATCCAAGATCATAAAATTTAGATGACCAAAATGGATATCCGAGGTGCTGTAGATGCTGCTGTTCCAACGAACATTATTGCTGCCAAGGCTGCAGAGGTTCGTGCAAACAAAGTGAACTGGCAGTCTTATCTTCAGTAAGTACCAGTTTGCTGTGAATCATGGATAATCATGTGCTTTTGCATCAGACTTTTTCATGATCATGCTTCTATGAGAGAAATACTGGAAAAATACTAATAAATGTGGAAGAAAACAGTTCCTCCTTAGAATGCTTACCTGACATAGGAACTGCTGGAAACATCCTGAGGCTCTAGCAGGGGAGCAGAGCTGCTCAGAGCAGTTTTGATCTTTTCTGTCTGGAAAGCTGTACTTTTTGAATGAGTGGGAAATGTTCATGGGATCTGTAGCAAGGGAAGGGGATAATGGGCAAAGCCTTCCAAGACTGGCTCGTTGTGCCTTGGTGATCAATGGGGGGACAGAGGTGTTGCAGAATGGCTCATACAACTAGTAAAAAGTGTAAATGTTTGAATTTCAAGATCTGGGTTTGAATTCCGGGTCTTCTGTCTACTTGAGTGGTAATTTTAAGTGAATCTGTTAACTTCTCTGAGGTTCATTGAAGTAAATGTGAAATGGGATAGATAATCTCAGAGTTGGTGCTCAAATAGTGTACTAAGTATTAACACAGTTGAATACAAGCATTAGTATGTTGAATACACTCTTAAATAAATTTTGGTTCTTTCCCCTTCTTTCTTGTATGCATTAAGATTTAGCATGCTGGTGTTCTGTATTTATCTGTAAAATAAGGGTTTATTTATTTTTGACCATATTTTATCATATTGACTTTACTTCATATCTGTTTATTTTGGTATATTTATGAGTGACTTATTAAGGAAAGTCAGTTGATATTTGCATATACATTTTGAAAAGCAAATCGAGGAATCTTTAGTTTTATATTTAGCAGTTTGGTTTGCTGTAAGAAGGTCATGCAGTGTACAAAAATGATGGATTTATTTCTGTTAATTTAGTCACTCATCAGACATTTATTGCCTGCCTTTCAAGTGTGAGGCATTTTTCTAGGCTTTGAGGCTTCGAAAGATAAACTTACAATTTGGTAGGAAGTCAAATATATAAACAGATCATTTAAATTTAGTATGCTAACGGAGATAGTAGAAAGGTGCACAGGGAATGATGGGTGGACAGAAAAAAGACAGTTAATCCTGCCTCCTGGAGGTTTTCCTGGAGGGGATGTTCAAAGGTAGGGAATTAAAAACAGCATGTTGGGGGGGGAATAATACATGTTTTGGAGGCAGGCAGTGGGGAGGGCTGAGGCTGGGGAGGCAGCCAGGAGCCAGTTGTGAAGACTCCTCCAGGGAACACGGTTTTAAAATTGCTGTTGTAGGTATTGGGAACAACCAGTATTTGTAAGTGTGGGTTACATGTCAGATTGCCTTTTGGTTGGATTGTTCTACTGACAATGTAGAGGGTGGATTTGTGGAAACAAACCTAGAGCTAGGGTTGAGACTGTAGCAGTATTCAGATTGTTGGAATGGATAGAACTGGATAGATTTGAGAAAGTCTTAGTGATCGATTTAATGTATGAGGGTGAGAAAGAATCTAGGATGACTCTGGATTCCTTCTTTAAGGGACTGGATTGTTATGGGTCATGGACTCAAGGGCAAGAGGAGGAGGGAATTTCTGATGTTTTCTCTGTTCATCTATGTCTCTGTATTTGTTTAAAGCCCCTGTGAAATTAGGATTTTGAGCTTTATTTCCTAATTTTAGTCCAGAGTGTGTTTAGACTAGAGGATAAGGAGTTTCAAGTTTATAAAGCTTGACTCTGTTTATAACCTAAATAGAATGATACTGTTATTGATCATAAGGCATTGGCCAACTGCAGAAGTTCCCTAGCATGGGCATTTGGAACATTTTTCATTCCATGGAGATTTTTAATTGCTTTCTCTTCTGTTCCTCCTTTTATAAGGCCTCTGTACTACTAAGCTGTAGTCTCATTCCTATTTCTGTCCTTTAATTTGCTGTCCATCTCATGCATTTCTTTATAAAACCTTTCTACTCTATATCTGGACACAAATGTTCACCAGATGTTAGTGTGTGCCTGCTGTTGAGCCAACTGTGTGGAGACACTGGTGGGTGTGAAATGTACTTGCCCTAAAAGAGCTTACAAATCTTTGGGGCCGGCCATGACACATGAATTCTCAGGGAATCTTGTATCACATCTTATTCTGATAAAAATAAAACCCTTGGAAAAGTCCTCCAATGTCAAAAGGCCAATATGCTCTATCCCTTACAAACTAACATGTTACGAAATATACAGTGTTTTAAAAATGTATGTGTGTTTGATTAAACTTTTTCTTGGTAATTGAACTAGACAGTACATAAATGAATGGGCGTGGCTATATTTCAGTTAAGCTGGAATCTATTAAAACTCTACAAGAATCTTCCTCTCGAGTTTAAGGTCTAATGAGGAAACAGACCTTTAAATAAAAATTTCAATAATAAAATGTGGGAAGCATTAAAGTGGAGATATATGTGACGTTTTCTCAGATAACAAAAGCAGGCAACAAATAATTATCTGGGAGCATTGGGAATGCCTTCACAGAATACATGAAAGATACTCGTGGGAGTTGTCCAAGCAGAGGAGCTGTGGGCTGTGGTGAAGGAAACTGCAGGGGTGGGGTTGGGGGAGCTGGGATGTGGAAGAAAATGAAGCGCTGGGGGAGCTTCAGGTAGTTGGGTGGGGCTCCCTCCGGGCTGCTGCAGGCCAGTCTGTGGCACCTTCTTTCACTGGCTTTGGAGGCCCAAACCTAGCAGCCATTTTTAAAAAAATTTTTTATTGTTATGTTAATCACCATACATTACATCATTAGTTTTTGATGTAGTGTTCCATGATTCATTGTTTGTGCATAACACCCAGTGCTCCACGCAGAACGTGCCCTCTTTAATACCCATCACC
>NC_138372.1:102049323-102085922 GCF_054177405.1 Leptonychotes weddellii | reverse complement strand
AAAAAAAAAAAAAAAGAAAAGATTTTTCCTGAATGCCTCTACTATTTTAAAGAAGAGTAAATAGCTGTGCAGATAGATTAAGTAACACGTACATGCTGATAAATAGGTTTTAATTAGTCAGTTGATTAAAAAGATTTTTCCTGAATGCCTCTACCTAGGTGTTAGGTAGAACTGCCATTCAAATTCACAGTCTGACTGATGTAAAAGGAGTAATGCGGCCAGATGTGTGCTTGAGAAAGCTGGTTGGTAGTAGGTAAGAGGGATGTGGAGGAGGGGTGGATCGGAAGCAGGGAAACCCTTTGATGGATTGTTATCTTAGGCCTGAGCTACTCCAGAGGCAGGGAAGTCAGGAGGAGACTGATGCTAGTGGAAGGATTGTTAGGACTGGTGCCCGAGTGTTTGCAGATCATTAGAAAAGAGACCAGAGTCCCTAACTTGCTAAGTTATGGGACTGTCAAAGGAACGTTCAGAGACAAAAGAATTTAAGCAAGAAAAGAAAAAGGTTACTTACAACAAATGCAAGAAAGTCAGACTTCAGAAGGACTGACTTACCAAATAAAAACCAGTTATTTAAATGGGAAAGAAAGCTGTAAAATGCTAAGGTTACAGGTGTAACCTTCATTGTACACTTTAGTCATGGTAGAAAAACCAGCTTTTTCACATGATTATTCTATATACAAAGGTTATGATACGCTTTTATATATCAGCATAGCAAAATTTGGAACTGAAATTGTTTTAGCTAGAAGTTCAGGTTTATGAAAAAGACTGTATTTATTTTGGGGCCAGAGCTGGGCAGGATGACCTTGTTGGTCTATCCCAGGGTACAGAGTGCATTTTTTCCCAAGAAAACAGGGCAAAGTGTCTTTTCTTTTTTTTTTTTTTTTGCTTTCATTATTCCATTAGCCAGGCTGCGGTGGAGTGTGTATAGGGATATATGTTAGTGATCTCAGTTCTGCCCCTGGTGGGTCTGGAGTGCCTGTGTGCTTGCTCTGTAGGAGGAGAGGTCCCCATGTGTGAGTGGGGACTGCAAGAGGGCAGCCTGGGTTGGAGCTCAGACTGTGAGCTACCTATGCAGAGACTAGTGGGGAGCACTCAGGGAGGATTCAGGGAGTGCAAATGGAGAGAGCCTTCCACAGAACCTGAGGCACAGGGTAGGAGATAAGGAGTCTGTGAAGAGCACTAATGAGTGGCCTGAGGAGGACAAGAGGAATCTGGAAGTTTAGGAAGAGAGTGTCAAGAAATGGTCATGTTGTCACTTGCCTTAGAGTTCTAGAAAGATAAGGACTCGAAATTCCCCTTTGGGTTGGTAAGGAAAGGATTGTTGAAAAAATCCAATACATGAGAATAGTTAAAAAAAAAAAGCCATGTTAAAAAAAAAAAGGAGCATATGTGAAAACAAAGTTACAGTGCTTAAAACTGTAGAACTGATACAAGAATGACCCCAGTAGATTACAAAATCCAGAAGCATGTTAACAGGATGTAAAATAGTTTAGTGTGTAGTAATAGTATATAGAAAACTCAGAAGGGATAAAGTAAAACACTGAGGTGTTGAATACCTGAAAGTCAAGATCTTCTTTGGAGGAAGGTGGGGTTGTGGGAGGAGTGTCAGGAAGTATGGACGTCTTGGGGAGGGCACAGCTCTGAGGACCTCACTTTCCCAGACTCTCCTGTGTGCTCAGGAACCTTTTCTCTTCAGGACTTTGCCTGACTCCAGGCTGGGCTCTTTACCTTCCATGTCCTGTGTTCCCCACTCCATCCCTGGTCTCTCCTGGGAGCACTGCCTACATAGATCGCCCGTACACCAATCTCCATGTCAAGGCCTGCCGCCAGGAACCCAATCCAACACAGATCTGGAAAAGGACTACATTTCTGTAACTATGCATATGGGGAAACCTGCTTCAAATTCATTGTTTCCACGGTTGGGCTTTTGTGGAATGCTAGTCTCTCGACATACTTGGGGGTAAGGGGTGGGGAAGGGCAGTTTTTAAAACTACTGAGTTAAAATATATTGATGCTATTTGAATGACAAAGCATATTATAAGACATTTTTGATTTAATTTAATTTTTTAAAAAGATTTTATTTATTTATTTGACAGAGAGATAGCGAGAGCAGGAACCCAAGCAGGGGGAGAGGGAGAAGCAGGCTTCCTTTGAGCAGGGAGCCTGATGCGGGGCTCGATCCCAGGACCCTGGGATCATGACCTGAGCCGAAGGCAGACTCCTAACGACTGAGCCACCCAGGCGCCCCAAGACATTTTTAATTTTAAACTTGTATTTACTTCATGCTTATATCCATCGAGTGCTTTTTCTTGTATTTTTTTCACAAATGCTCAGTGGAGTAGGGCAGGTAGTATTGTAATTGCCATTTTACTGGTGTCAACAAACATTGCTCAGAGGGGTAGGGACTTACCAAAGTTTCACATCTGGAGTTGGAACTCTTCCTCAGATTGATGCAAATTCTATACTTTCCCCACTATTCTGATAATCTGAAAAGATTGGTGTATGTCCCGAAGTGTCCAGTGTCACAGAGACTAGCAAGGCTGTTTTGCTGACAGGTCTTTTTATAAGGAAGCGTCAGACAGGGTTTGAATTGTTGATGAGTGGAGCCAAGTCAGTTGTGAGGTCAAGCTGGGTTGGAAAGGAAGGTGATGATGGTTCAGTTGTGATGATGCTGAATTTGTGAAAATGGTAAAGGGTGGAAGATAGTCGGAGATGGTTTGGCAGAGAGAGAAGACTAGACTCTCTTGGTTTGAATCTCACTGAAGGAAAGAATTTGGGAGAGAAAAGTAAGGTAACAAGGATTGAGCTCGGAGAGAAGCCTTGAGGAGCAAAGAACCATGGAGGAAGGGACCCCTGAAAGAAGTAAGAGGAAAACAGGATAGTGTGGGATGATTGGTGGTGAGGACAGGGGTCAGGATGGAAAGGTTATTTTTTCAGACAGGAGGAGGATCACATTTTTCTGAGTCTGGAGAGAATATGAGAATACGCTGGAGGTAATGATTGTAGAAGTTCATATGAATTGGCTTTGGTCTTGATGGAGTAGAAAACCAAGTGAATTGTTTGGCTGGGAGGGGGATACGGTGAGACTTTGGACAGTGCTAAGAGGTGTCAGTTAATGAGTGCTTCCTCTGGGCTAGGCACTGCCCTAGCCACCTTATATGAATTATTTAATGTCATCCTGAAGTCAGCTCCTAATGGCAATGTGGATATTATTCCCATCTTGAAGATAAATTAACTCAGGTTCAGAGAGGTTGCATGATTAGTACATGGTGGAGCTAAGCTTGCACTCAGGTCTGTCTGATGCCAGGGTCTGTGTGCCCACCCTAGTGGTTAACTACTGGGGAGAGAGGAGAAAGATGGGGAATTCCTGTAGCCCTGGCTCACAGTGGTGCTTCAACTCTTATTGAAAAAACCCAACTTCCTCTTACTTTCTAGGGGGCAGATGATTTCTGCTGAAGATTGTGAATTCATTCAAAGGTTTGAAATGAAAAGAAGTCCTGAAGAGAAGCAAGAGATGCTCCAAACTGAAGGCAGTCAGGTGATGGATATAAACATTATGTCACCAACACCTCCTTGTGTCATTAAAAATTCTAGAAAAAATTTTTAATGACTGTGATATTCCATTGTAGGTATGCATCATAATTTAGCTAAAAATCCTTTTTTATTAGAAGACATTTGAAGGATTTCCAGTTCTCTTTGTTCATTTTGGAAAAATGTTATGTTGGGTATGTTTATTCCTCTATCCTTTTCTGCATTTCTGAAAATCTTCCTAGAATAGATTGCTAGAAGGGAAATTAAGTTTCAAAGTATATGTTGTTTTTAAAGTTGCTTAACTTTTTTTTTTTTTTTTTTTAGAAATTTTTCCCACTTTGTATTTTCACTAGAATATGATGCAATCCTACTGTCCATCAGATTTTCTGGTGTGGGGTCCTGATGGCCTGAAAGAGCCTGTATGCAACTCACTCTGATTCTCACAGCAATCCTGGGAAATCTCTGAGGAAACATACTATTGGCTCCAGTTTTTACTGAATTCCAGAGATTATCACACAGTTGATACATTGTAGGATGGAGACAGGTCATGGCCTTCTGATTCTAATTCCTAGTCCCTTTGTTGCTGTAGTGTTCTTCCCAGAAAATGCAAAAACAAAACAAAACAAAGCCAAAAAACCAAAAAAACCAAAATAAAACCCTAAATCAAAATCAATGATAATTTTTGGTTGTCTATGTAACTTAATCTTTCTGTTATCGTGGGCAGTCAAGAGTTATAGTTACTAGGTCTATTTAAAAGTAGTAGACACTTTGAAATTTATCACTAAAAATGATCAAAAATTGAATGCAAATCATAGTACATTCCTCTCATACTTCATCACAGTATTTGTAAAAGGTACACATTTTTTGTAATTGAGATCTGTTGGTAATAGCATTTGTATTAGAATTTGTGCAAGAGAAATAATATTTTACTGAAATTCCATTAAATAAATGTTGTTTGTAGTTGAAAAGTTAACATTACTTTCATTCTTTTCTAGTGTGCTAAAACGTTTATAAATTTGATGACTCATATCTCCAAAGAACAGACAGTTCAGTATATACTAACTATGGTGGATGATACGCTGCAGGTAGGTATACTCTTTACTTAATACATTTGCTGATGTCATTGTTTTGTATTCTGCACAGTAACAGTATTTTTGTATGGTTTCACTTATACCATGGGTTCTTTTAGAGTTGTAATTGCTAATAGTGTTAAAGATGGGAATGCCCACACACAGGCTTTTTTTGTTTTTCAGAATGTCTAGTAATCAATCTGTATTTTTTTTCCATAATACCTCAAGAGTTCTGTGTCGAATATTGGGGATGTTGGGTGAATCACTTGAGGCTTTCTGGATACTCTTTGTACTTACAGGCAATGTGGCTTTTTCTCTTTCAGTCATTCAACAGATTTCAATGCCCCTGCTGTGTTCCAGGCCAGTGCCAAGCACTGGGGCTTCAGAGTTGAATGTAGGCAAGGTGCTTGCTCTCAAAAGTCTTGTCTCTTTGGAGAACATTTTGCTTATCATCTGAGACTTTTCCAGTTGCATAAAGTTTCTATTTACTGTTTTACTGTCCCTGAACACAGAGGGGCCTCCCTTACTCACAGTTTTTATTTTACACCAGAGTATAATCTCTGTTTAAATTGTTGGTGTACAGAGCGGTTCTCTTTGAGACAGGGCACCTGGTGCTAATCCAGTACCTGACTGCATGTCTCAGGACTTGAAGAACAGTGTCAGTCTGGTTGCTTATGTGGAGTATTGTTCTGTTAGTTTACAAGGAAAAACATTTATTGATGGCCTACTATGTGCCAGTTATTGTACTGATTGTTATTGAAGGTACAGAGGTTAAGTAAGAAGTATGGTGCGGTCTACCTAGGGGCCCTTATGTCATTTATAGGAATGTAGTGATTTTATAATATGAGTAAGGATCAGTATCCAGCCTGGGCTGATACAGGCCTGTCTGAGAATGACCGTGGTATCTCTCAGCATTTTTTTCTTTAGTAAAGTTAAGAAAAATGGGGAATGTTGTGGTCTGCCATGGTTATCCTGATTACTGTATAGGATTGCACCTAGAATGAACAGGCTTGAATTGGCATGCAGACTTTGGTTTTATTTATATGTATGTACACACACATGCATGCACACACAATTATCCTCATTTTTTTTTTTTTTAAGATTTTATTTATTTGAGAGACAGAGATAGTGAGAGAGAGCAGGAGCGGGGAGGAGAGGGAGAAGCAGGCTCCCCTCTGAGCAAGGAGCCTGATGAGGGACTTGATCCCAGGGTGGGATCATGACCTGAGCCGAAGGCAGATGCTTAACTGACTGAGCCACCCAGGCGCCCCACAAATACCCTCACTTTTTATACGTATATCTGTAAATTAGAAACCACGAGTTCACACTGTCTCGTTTCATTTCAGCTCAACACCAGAGTTCATTCTACTCTCCCTTTTCCATATCTGTAACTCTTCTGTGATAGTGAGATCGTGAGTTCCTCTTATCCTTTGTATATTTACTTGTCTGCTCCAACCTATAGCACAAGGAAAGGAGTTTCAGAATGGCTGACATACATCTGTGAAAAATGAGGCCTTTACCTAGAGTTCAGGATTTGTTTGCGGTACTTTTTCTTTAAGCTGAGAGTATGTAGTCAGTGTATTGTGTTCAAGTTTCTTACAGAGTGGTTATATTATTTTTCTTGAAATACAGTTGTATTCATTTGTGATTTTTTTTGTATTCTATTTTTTTCTCATTCTTATAGATTTTATTTTATTATTTTTGATTATGTAAAACACGAACATGCTTCCAGAAGTCAAAACTATACAGAAAGATATACTCAGAGAAATGTCACCAAACCCTCACCCCCATTCCTTGCATTCCCACCTAACTCTTGTTAGGTAACCAGTATCACCGATTTCTGGTTTATCCTTCCTGGTTTTTTTTCCTGCATAAATAGGGGGATACGTAGTAAGAAAATATATATATTTTCTTATTTCCTTCTCTTTCTTATAAAAAACATGTACTAAATATAATCTCTTATATTTTGCTCATCTCACCTAACAAAATATGCCAGAAATCATTCCATATCCATTCGGAGATGACTCCCATATTCTTTTTGATAGCAACAAAGTACTTTTTTTTTTTTTAGATTCTATTTTTAAGTAATCTCTACACCCAACGTGGGGCTCGAACTTCCTGCCCTAAAATCAGGAATTGCACACTCCACTGACTGAGCCAGCCAGGCTCCTCACAACAAAGTACTCTTTTAGTGGATGTATTATAGTTTACTTAGCCAGTCTCTGATGTGATGGACATTGAGGTTGGCTCATATACATATTTATTTTGGTTTAATAAAGTTTTCTTTTTCTTTTCTTTTTTTTTTTTTTTTTAAAGATTTTATTTATTTATTTGACAGAGAGAGACACAGTGAGAGAGGGAACACAAGCAGGGGGAGAGGGAAAGGGAGAAGCACGCTTCTTGCGGAGCAGGGAGCCCGATGCGGGGCTCGTTCCCAGGACCCTGGGATCATGACCTGAGCCGAAGGCAGGCACTTAATGACTAAGCCACCCAGGCGCCCCTAAAGTTTTATTTTTCAAAATGTTCATTGGGTTGGGCCTGATCATGCATCTTCACCAGCAGCTGGAACATCTTCACCTTTGGTGCTTCTAATGTAAATTACTTGAGCTCTCTTTTGAAACCAGTTCATAAGTCCTTTATATAAGGAGCTCCTGAAGGACTTCCCTGGCCAGGGAACCACGAATTTCAGTCTCAGGCAACAATTGGGGTTATAACCTTTATAGTTGGGAACATCTTTACAGAGTTCATCATATGTGGCTTTGTCAGACAAGACAAGCATATTGAGCATGTGCTAAACTTTGCCTTTGGACCACTTTTTCTTTCTGGCTTTGCCTTCACATTTGCTCACTGGGTCTTTGTCTTTCTTGGCCGACTTTCTGGCATCTTTTCTTCTTCTCATTGTCCTTGGGTGGTTCTGATATTTTGTAATTAGAAATAATGAAGCCGAGAATAACCTTGTGCAAACGTATTTTCATATGGCCAGGAGTGTACTTCATGGTAAATGCCTAGAAATAGGATTGCTGGGTAAAGGAGAACTACATACATAGTTTTGTTAAGATACTGCCATATAATCCCATTTTGCAGTCCCACCAGCATATGAGAATGCCTGTCTCTGCAGCCTTGCCAACAGAGGGCATGATCAGAATTTCACATTTTTGCCAATCAGGATGGATCTAAAGTTGAACATGTTCAAATATAGTTTTATTTCTTCTCCTTGTTGACCTATTTTTTATGCAGGATCTGTGGAGGGATTCAGATTTAGGTAGCTGACATTATCCTCAGCTATTGATTAAATACATTTTAACAATTGATTTTATTGGTAAAATTTTAGTTACACTGAGAAATTTGCACATACCCTTACCATATGATTTCTTGTTTAAAAAAATACCGTAATTAGTCATTTCATTCTTTTTTTTTTTTTTTAAAGATTTTATTTATTTGAGACAGAATGAGAGAGAGAGAGAGCTCATGAGAGGGGGGAGGGCCAGAGGGAGAAGCAGGCTCCCCGCTGAGCAGGGAGCCCGATGCGGGACTCGATCCCGGGACTCCAGGATCATGACCTGAGCCGAAGGCAGTCGCTTAACCGACTGAGCCACCCAGGCGCCCCCAGTCATTTCATTCTTAACACTTCTGGATAGAATAGTTTTGGACATAATTGCTTGTTTTTTCTTACCTGTTCAGGTTTGGGTACATAGTTTTGAAGATTGAGATTTTTTTGGTGCTCAGATATCAACAGCAATAGTTAAATGCCTTTGAGAAGAAGGGCTTTATCCTTATTCTCTTAAAGGTTTGTAACTTGAGTACCTGAACAGTGATGGGTGGAAGATAAGTATTTTTTTTGTTTGTTTCTTTGTTTTATTCAAGTTAACATATAGTGTAGCATTGGTTTCAGGAGTAGGACTTAGTGACTCATTATATAACATATATGCTCATACATAAAACATCCAGTGCTCATCCCAACAAGTGCCCTCCTTAATGCCCATCACCCATCTAGCCCATCTCCCTATCCACCTCCCCGCCAGCAACCCTCAGTTTGTTCTCTATAGTTAAGAGTCTCTTATGGTTTGTCTCCTTCTTTTTATCTTACTTTTCCTTCCCTTTCCCCAAGTTCATCTGTTTTGTTTCTTAAATTCCACATATGAGTGAAGTCATGTGATATTTGTCTTTCTCTGACTGACGTATTTCACTTAGCATAATACAATCTAATTCCATCCACATTGTTGCAAATGGCAAGATTTCATTCTTTTCGATGGCTGAGTAATAGTCCATTACATGTATTCATCACATCTTCTTTATCCATTCATCAGTTGATAGACAGTTGGGCTCTCTCCATAATTTGGCTGTTGTTACTAACGCTGCTATAAATATTGGGGTGCATGTGCCCTTTCGAGTCAGCATTTTTGTATCCTGTGGATAAAAACCTGGTAGTGCAATTGCTGGGTTATAGGGTAGTTCTATTTTTAACTTTTTGAGCAAACTTCATACTGTTTTCCAGAGTGGCTGCACCAGTTTGTATCCCCACCAACAGTGCAAAAGGGTTCCCCTTTCTCCACATCCTCACCAACATCTGTTGTTACCTGAGTTGTTAATTTTAGCGGTTCTGACAGGTGTGAGATGGTATCTCATTGTGGTTTTGATTCGTGTTTCCCTGATGATGAGTGATGTTGAGCACTTTTTTTTTTTAATGTGTCTGTTAGCCATTTGTATGTCTTCTTTGGAGAAATGCCTGGTTCATGTCGTCTGTCCATTTCTTAATTGGATTATTTGTTTTCTTGGGTGTTGATTTTGATGAGTTTTATAGATGCTGGATACTGGCTCTTTAACTGATATGTCATTTGCAAATATCTTTTCCCATTCTGTAGGTTGTCTTTTAGTTTTGTTGACTGTTTCCTTTGCTGTGCAGAAGTTTTTTATCTTGACGAGGTCCCAGTAGTTCATTTTTGCTTTTGCTTCCTTTGCCTTTGGAGACGTGTCTAGTAAGAAGTTGCTGCAGCCAAGGTCAAAGAGGTTTCTGCCTGTTTTCTTCTCTAGGATGTTGATGGTTTCCTGTCTCACATTTAGGTCTTTCATCCATTTTGAATTTATTTTTGTGTATGGTGTAAGAAAGTGGTCCAGATTCATTCTTCTGCAGGTCACTGTCCAGTTTTCCTAACACCATTTATTGAAGAGACTGTCTTTTTTCCATTGGATATTCTTTCCTCTTTTTCAAGATTAGTTGACCATATAGTTGTGGGTCCATTTCTGGGCTCTCTATTCTGTTCCATTGATCTATGTGTCTGTTTTTGTGCCAGTGCCATACTGTCTTGATGGTTACAGCTTTGTAATACAGCTTGAAGTCTGGGATTGTGATGTCTCCTGCTTTGCTTTTATTTTTCAACATTACTTTGGCTATTTGGGGTCTTCTGTGGTTCCACACAAATTTTAGGGTTGTTCTAATTCTGTGAAAAATGGTGGTGTTATTTTGATCGGGATTGCATTGAATTGGTAGATTGTTTGGATAGTATGGACATTTTAATGGTATTTGTTCTTCTAATCCATAAGCATGGAATGTTTTTCCATTTCTTTGTATCTTCTTCAGTTTCTTTCATAAGTGTCCTATAGTTTTCAGCATACAGATCTTTAACCTCTTTGGTTAGGTTTATTTCTAGGTATATTATGTTTTTTGGTGCAATTGTAAATGGGATTGATTCCTTGATTTCTCTTTCTTCTGCTTCATTATTGGTGTATAGAAATGTAACAGATTTCTGTATGTTGATTTTATATCCTGCAACTTTGCTGAAATCATGTATCAGTTCTATCAGTTTTTTGGTGGAGTCTTTTTGGTTGTCTGTGAAGAGTGACACTGATTTGGATGCCTTTTATTTCTTTTTGTTGTCTGATTGCTGTGGCTAGGACTTCAGTACTATGTTGAACAACAGTAATGAGAGTGGACATCCCTGTCGTGTTCCTGACCTTAGGGGAAAACTCTCAGATTTTCCCCATTGAGGATGATATTCACTGTGGGTCTTTTGTATATGGCCTTTATGATGTTGAGGTATGCTCCTTCTATCTCTACTTTCTTGAGGGTTTGTTTTTAAGAAAGGATGTTGTAGTTTGTCACATGCTTTTTCTGTATCTATTGAGGGGATCATATGGTTCTTATCCTTTCTTTTATTAATGTGGTGTATCACATTGATTGATTTGCAAATACTGAACCACCCTGCAGCCTAGGAATAAATCCCACTTGATCCTTGTGAGTAATTCTTTCAGTGTACTGTTGGAGTCAATTAACTAGTCTCTTGTTGAGAATTTTTGCACCCATGTTCATCAGGGATATTGGTCTGTAATTCTCTTTCTTAGTGGGGTCTTTGGTTTTGGAATCAAGGTAATGATGGCCTCATAGAAGGAGTTTGGAAGTTTTCCTTCCGTTTCTATTTTTTGGAATAGCTTAAGAAGAATAGGTATTAATTCTTCTTTAATTGTTTGATAGAATTTCCTTGGGAAGCCGTACGGTCCTGGACTCTTGTTGTTTGGGAGAATTTTGATTACTGATTCAATTTCTTCGTTGGGTATGGGTCTGTTCAAGTTTTCTATTTCTTCCTGTTTCAGTTTTGGTAGTTCATATGTTTCCAGGAATTTATCCATTTTTTTCCAGATTGCCTAATTTGTTGGCATATAATTGCTCATAAGATTCTCTTATAATTGTTTGCATTTCTGTTCTGTTGGTTGTGATCTCTCCTCTCTCATTTGTGATTTTATTTATTTGGGTCCTTTCTCTTCTCTTTTGGGTAAGTCTGGCTAGGGGTTTATCAATATTGTTAATTTTTTCAAAGAACCAGCTCCTGGTTTCATTGATCTGTTCTACTGTTTTTTTGATTTCTATATCATTGATTTCTGCTTTCATCTTAATTATTTCCCTTCTTCTGCTGGTTTTAGGCTTTATTTCCTGTTCTTTTTCCAGCTCCTTTAGGTGTAAGGTTAGGTTGTGTATTTGAGACTTTTCTTGCTTCTTGAGGAAGGCCTATATTGCTATATACTTTCCTCTTAGGACTGCCTTTGCTGCGTCGCAAAGGTTTTGGACTGTTGTGTTTTCATTTTCATTTGCTTCCATGTGTTTTTTTTTTTTTTAATTTATTCTTTAATTTTCTGGCTAACCCATTCATTCTTTAGTAGGTTATTCTTTAACCTCCATGTATTTGTATTCTTTCTAAATTTTTTCTTGTGGTTGACTTCAAGTTTCACAGTGTTGTGGTCTGAAAATATGCATGGGATGATCTCAGTCTTTTTTTTTTTTTTTTTTGATCTCATTCTTTTTGTACTTGTTGAGGCCTGATATGAGACCCAGTATGTAATCTGTCCTGGAGAATGTTCCATGTGCACTCAAGAGGTATGTATTCTGCTGCTTTAGAATGAAATGCCCTGAATATATCTGTTAAGTCTATCTGGTCCAGTGTGTCATTGAAAGCCATTGATTCCTTGTTGATTTTCTGCTTAGATGATCTGTCCATTGCTGTGAGTGGGGTGTTAAAGTCCCCTACTATTATTACATTGTTATCAATGAGTTTATGTTTGTTATTAATTGATTTATATACTTGGCTGCTCCCAAGTTGGGGGCAGAAATATTTACAGTTGTTAGATCTTGATGGATAGAACCCTTTATTATGATATAGTGCTCTTCTTCATCTCTTGGTATAGTCTTTGATTTAAAATCTAGTTTGTTACAAGTATGGCTAGCCCAGCTTTCTCTTGATGTCCATTAGCATGATAGATTGTTCTTCACCCTCTCACTTTCACCTAGAGGTGTCTTTGGGTCTAAAATGAGTCTCTTGTAAGCAGCATTTCGATGGGTCTTTTTTTTTTTTTATCCATTCTGATACCCTGTGTGTCTTTTTTTTTTTTTTTTTTTTTAAGGATTTTATTTATTTGTGAGAGAGAGAATGAGAGAGAGCACATGAGAGGGGTTAGGGTCAGAGGGAGAAGCAGACTCCCTGCCGAGCAGGGAGCCCGATGCAGGACTCGATCCAGGGACTCCAGGATCTTGACCTGAGCCGAAGGCAGTCGCTTAACCAACTGAGCCACCCAGGCGCCCCTCTGTGTGTCTTTTGATTGGAGCATTGAGTCAGTTTACATTCAGAGTAGCTATTGATAGATATGAATTTAGTGCCACCTGTAAAGTTGCTATTCCTGTGGATTGTCTCTGTTCCTTTCTAGTCTTTGTTGCTTTTGGTCTCTCTTGCCCACTCAAAGGGCCCCCTTTAATATTTCTTGCAGAGCTGGTTTAGTGTTCATGAACTCCTTAGTTTTTGCTTGTCTTGGAAACTCTTTATCTCTCCTATTCTGAATGACAACCTTGCTGGATAAAATATTCTTGGCTGCATACTTTTCCCATTTAGTACATTGAATATATCATGCCACTGCTTTCTGGCCTGCCAGATTTCTGTAGATAGGTCTCTGCTAACCTTGTGTGTCTAACCTTGTAGGTTAAGGACCTTTTGTCCCTAACTGCTTTCAGAATTCTCTCTTTATCTTTGTATTTTGCAAGTTTCACTATGATATGTCTTGGTGTTGACCTGTTTTTGTTGATTTTGAGGGGAGTTCTCTGTGCCTCTTGGACTTGCATGCCTGTTTCCTTCCCCAGATTAGGGAAGTTCTCAGCCATAATTTGTTCAAATAAACCTTTGTCCCTTTTTCCTGCTCTTCTTCTGGGACTCCTGTGATACAGATATTATTGTGCTTTGAGGAATCTCTGAGTTTCCTAAGTCTGTATTTGTGATCTAATAGTTTTCTTTCCCTCTTCTTTTCAATTTCATTATTTTCTGTAATTTTATCTTCTGTATTACCTGTTCGATCCTCTACTTCTTCCATCCTCATTGTGATTACATCCAGTTGGTTTTGCATCTCAGTTCTAGCATTTTTTATTTCTGCCTACTTGTTTTTAGGTCTTTTATCTCTGCAGCCAGGGTTTCTCTGGTGTTTTCTGTGCTTCTTTCTTTTTTTTTTTTTTTAAGATTTTATTTATTCATCCATGAGAGATAGAGAGAGAGAGGCAGAGGCAGAGGGAGAAGCAGGCTCCCCGCGGAGCAGGGAGCCCGATGCGGGACCCGATCCCAGGACCCTGGGATCATGACCTGAGCCGAAGGCAGGCGCTTAACCGACTGAGCCACCCAGGCGTCCCTCTGTGCTTCTTTCAAACCCTGTTAGTATCCTTATGACTGTTGTTCTAAATTCTTGTTCGGGTATATTGCTTATATCTGTTTTGAGCAAATCCCTGGCTGTTATTTCTTCTTGATCTTTCTTCTAGGGAGAATTCCTCCATCTTGTCATTATATCTAGGTTTCTGTCTTTTGCATATTATGAAAGCTTGTTATGTTTCCTGCTCCTGAGAATAATACTATATTAAAAAGGGGTCATACACTGCCTAGGGCCTGGCACTTCAGGAGGTGATTCTGGTATATTCTGTGTGTACTCTGCTGTTGTGTTTTGGCAGCTCTGTACCACAGGTTGGTACTCTGTAGAGTTCCTCCTTGCTTGGGGAGTGTTTGGACCTTTAACTGTGTGTGCTTTGATTTGTTTGTTAAGATAAGCCTGATTAAAAAAAAAAAAGGGATCCTGATCCAAGAAAAGAGAAAAGGAAAAGGAACCAAAAAACAGACAATAAAAACTATAAGCCTGATTCCAAAGAATAAGAAAGAAAGAAGGAAAAAAGAAAAGAAAAAGAAAAAAAAAGAAGCCTGATCCAAAAAATGAGAAGGAAAGAAACCAAAACAAATGAAAAAAAACTAAACCTGATATCAAAGAAAAAAGAAAAAAAAGAAGTAAAATAAGTAAAAATTAATAATAATAAAAAAGAAAGCCTCGTCCTATTTCCACCAGAACTGAAGCTGATGCTTTGGAGCACTCTGTGATTGGTAGACTTGGCACACACGGGGGGCCTGTGTTGGTCTTCTGAGGGAGAGGCCTGCTAGGCCGGCTCATAGTCAGACTTGCCCTTGTAAGGATGCCTTTGGTGGGCGCAGGGAGGTGGGGTTTGGTGTAGGGGACTCAAGCCTCCACTGGAGGCACTGTGTTTCTCTCTGAAGTCCTGTGGTGCTGGTGGGCGGTGTGTTCCTGTGTGTGTTTGTGTGTGTGTGTGTGTATGTATGTGTGCACGTGGAAGATGGTGCTACCCTGCCCTCTTGTCCCCCAGAAGGGGTGCTCGCAGCTACCATTGTTCAGGAAGTCCTCACAGTATAGTGAACAATCTCCCCTCTTGTGTCCCAGGCTTTCATCAGACCCCTGCCTTCCTGGCATCACAGTTCTCCTGTGTTTTATCTCTGGCAAGGGGCTGGGATTCAAAACTCCAAATCTTAAAGGGCCGGGTAGGGCTCGGACCCTCTCCCTTGCCCCCGGTGGAGAGCCTCCTGGTGCCTTGTTCCGTTCTGTCCCAGAAAAGCAGTTACATGGCTTATGCAAGATGGCTGGAGTCTGTTGTGCACCAGGAAAAGCTGCAGACCAGGTTATCTGTCCTCTGTGTACACGTCTGTCCCTGGCTATTGAACGACTGCTGAGTGGTGCCCGGTGGGCCTTTTCTCCTTGGAGAGGCAATGCATACCCTCTTCCAAGTGTACTCCAGGAAGGGGAGTGTTCTCTCCTGGTGCAACCCAGGGGATCCCCACACTGAAGCATCTTGTGTGAACCCTGCACAGTGCTCTCTCCCCTGCTCTCTCCTTCTCCCTGACTTGCCTCCACTAAAAGGGCTCTCTCCCCTTCAGGGCACCGTGGCTTTTCTTTCCCCCATTCATGTCTCTGAACTTTGCATCTGTCACGTTCTGTCCCTTCAGTTGTGCAGATTGTTTTCTTAATCCTCAGATCAAAATGATTTGGTTGACCCAGCTGTGTTTGAGC
This sequence comes from Leptonychotes weddellii, assembly GCF_054177405.1. NCBI lineage: Eukaryota > Metazoa > Chordata > Mammalia > Carnivora > Phocidae > Leptonychotes > Leptonychotes weddellii. The sequence goes on along the minus strand of NC_138372.1, from coordinate 102,070,458 downwards.
TATGAGGCTAGCTCAGTCCACCATCTTAATTCCTCCTCTGGAAGATACGTTTTTAAGCAGGAATTGAAACCACAAAGGACTAGTCAAGGAAGATGAATTTTTTTTTTTTTAAGATTTTATTTAGTTATTTGAGAATGAGAGAGTGAGCAAGAGAGAGCGGGGGAAGGGGCAGAGGGAGAGGGAGAGAGAGAATCTCAAGCAGACACCCTGCTGAGCGGGGAGCCCCATGTGGGGCTGGATCTCATGACCCTGAAATCATGACCTGAGCCAAAATAAAGAGTCAGAGACTTAACTGACTGAGCCACTCAGGCACCCCAAGGAAGATGAATTTTAAACTTATGTAAAATGTAAAAATATTTTCTGTTCTTTCTGTATTTAGTGTACTTTGTTCCGAAATAAAGAGTCAGAGACTTAACTGACTGAGCCACCCAGGCACCCCAAGGAAGATGAATTTTAAACTTACATAAAATGTAAAAATATTTTCTGTTCTTTCTGTATTTAGTGTACTTTGTTCATTTATGTGCAATGATAATTACAGTTTTAACTTGGGAAATAACCCACCAATGGAGTAAATGATGACCTATCCAAATTTTGAGTCCTTTGATAAAATCATCATAACTTGCAGTTGTTATTCTCAACTATAATGATTCATTACTTAAGGAGATGTTAGTCTCTTCCTCAAATAGGTAACTGTTAGCAAAGACCAAGATTAAAAACAATATATTTAAAAAGAATTAAATGTTGATCTGAAAATTATTTTTTATGGTTTTTTTGTGTTTTACCAAGTACCGCTACTTAGAATTATATTCATTTAATTAATCAGAAAGTGTATTTTGAGCCAGTGAAATGCAGGTAAAATTTAGGTGAGAGGTAGAGTATGCATGTTTTGAGCTAAGAATTGTTCCTCAAATCCTGTGTCTTTCTGCTAGTGTTATATGCTGTTTTTTGCTATCTTTTTCTGCCCTGATTTTTCTGTCACAATATTCTAGGAGTAACCTGATTTTGTGTGGAAAAAACATTGGGAAGGGCAGGTCAGAGGTGCAGGCTCAGATGAAATGTAACAGATTGCTACTCCCTGCAGGGTTGGGATCTGCTAGCTTGGCTCACTTGACTTAAAGCTAATCATAATAATTAAAGGTGATTTTATTTTACATTTTTAAATATTTATTTATTTATTTGAGAGAGAGCATGCTCCTGTGCATGTGTGTGTGCTGGGGGAGGGGAGACGGGCAAAGGGAGAGGGAGAGAGAATCTCAAGCAGACTCCCCACTGAGTGTGGAGCCCAATGCAGGGCTCAGTCTCACAACCCTGAGATCATGACCTGAGCCGAAATCAAGAGTCGGGTGTTTAACCGCTTTACTGACTGAGCCACCTAAGCACCTCCCAAAAGTGATTTTATTTTTAAAGTATCTATGCCTGCCCCCCTTACCACCCCTGACCCATAATAACAACTGGAGGAAGAAAACACACTGACTGATGGGACACAGAATAAAGGTTGAGAAGCAGTACACAGTAGTAAAAAGCAGTGATATAATTTCTTTTCTTTTTTAGGAAAATCACCAGCGGGTTAGCATTTTCTTTGACTATGCTAAACGCAGCAAGAACACTGCCTGGTCCTACTTTCTACCAATGTTGAATCGCCAGGATCTCTTTACTGTTCATATGGTAAATTTTGAATTGATCAAATTTCTGATTTGGGGAAGAAACACACTTGGGCTATTTATGATTTGGTAACCTTCCAGTTCCCAGAGGAGCAAAGGCTGTGATGTTAAAATTTCCAATTTTCCTTATTGATGGTTAGTAATGTGGGGATATTGGGAAGACAAAGGAGATGGAGTTGCTTTGATACAGTTAAAGTTTTGTAGAGTATTTGTTGAGTTCATTAGCATAAAAGCCTTTGCTAGATTGCATTCCAAAAGAGCTTTAGATTGTCTGTGACAGGATTAACCACATTTTACTACAGAAATTAAATTTTATTTAGAAGTAGCTATGGTGCTTAATTTTTATTTTATTTTAGTAATCACTTGTTTTTTAATATCTTAAACACACTGCTGTTTTAAACTTAACCCTGAAAGGCTATCTTTGGAAGCCTTAACACTGAACAGTCTTTTATGGAGTATAGAGAAGGTATGAGAGGAGAGTTGAGAGAATAAATCTTTGTACAAGCCTTTTCTATTCCCAGCATGGAGTGGGCTGCAGTGGGGAGCTCCTGAGACTATTCATTTCAGTAGATGTCTTTGAACTTTTCAAATCAAGAACTACTGTTAGTAGTTTTTTTTTTTTTTTTTGAGCATGTCTTCTTTCTTTCTCTCCATATATCTCTATATTCATTTATGTATGAGTTTATTCATATATTGTACATATTATAAAATCTTAAGAGAAATCAAGGAGGACTCATGAAATAAACTATATTTTATTTTTATTTTTTTTAAGATTTTTTATTTATTTATTTGACAGAGAGAGACACAGTGAGAGAGGGAACACAAGCAGAGGGAGTGGGAGAGGGAGAAGCAGGCTTCCCGCTGAGCAGGGAGCCTGATGTGGGGCTCAATCCCAGGACCCTGCGATCACGACCTGAGCCGAAGGCAGACGCCCAATGACTGAGCCACCCAGGCGCCCCTGAAATAAACTATATTTTAAAGAATACTTTTAAAAAAACCAATAATACATTTTCTTCTTTTTAAATTGTAGAGACTTGTTTTTATTGTCTGGATACATGGCTTAAATGACTTCCTAATTTTGATGGTGACTTTCTTTCAGAAAGTACTGGAAGAATATTAAATTGGGTTTGTGTGTGGAGAAGTTAGTGTTTTATACTGCCTGTATTTTTTTTTTGTGTGTGTATGTATTTCCCAGGTTTATTGAGGTATAATTGACACATTGTAAGGTATTTAAAATGTACATGATGATTTGTTATATGTATTCTTATACTGCCTATTTAATAAAGAATTCATGGTTTTATAGCTTAAAGAAACCTGAGAAATCTTTAGATGAAGAGAAACGGTTTATAGTGAGGAGAGATGGCTATTTAATATGCAAGATGTATTTTATACTAAGATAGAGATTTTTTTTAACATTTTTAAAAAAGATTTTATTTATTTATTTGACAGAGAAAGACACAGCGCGAAAGGGAACACAAGCAGGGGGAGTGGGAGAGGGAGAAGCAGGCCTCCTGCTGAGCAGGGAGCCCGATGCGGGGCTCGATTCCAGGACTCTGGGATCATGACCTGAGCCGAAGGCAGACGCCTAACAACTGAGCTACCCAGGCGCCCCACTAAGATAGGGATTTTTAAGCGTGAGGACTCACGGGGATTTGGAATGAATGAAGGCCACAGCTGGCAATTTGTTGTAGACATTGCTCTGAACTCTGGCAAGCAATTTGATGGAAGTCTGCAGATTTTTGAATATCAACATCTACAAATTCATTAAAAATACTTATTATTGTCTCCAAAAAAAAGATTCTTTTGATTTTTGCTGGCCTTATAATGAATCCCAATCTTACTTTTGGAACTCAGAATAATACAAGGAATGTCATGAAATTCTTAAAATATAACTAATTTTGTTTCACCTGAAAGGAGCTTTTTAAAAATACATTTTGACTATATTGCAAGATGTATTTTAAAAAATGAAATACAAACTTATTTTGGAGGAGTTGAGGATTGAAAAAAATCACAGCAAAGTGGTTGTGAGTCCTGCTTTTTAAGGTATATGATGTGATTTTAGAATCAACATAATATTCAAATACATCTTTTTTTTCAGGCAGCAAGAATTATTGCGAAGTTAGCAGCTTGGGGGAAAGAACTAATGGAAGGCAGTGACTTAAATTACTATTTCAATTGGATAAAAACTCAGCTGAGTTCACAGGTAAAAGACTTTTTTTTTAGTATCTTTGAAAGGAATGTGACACCCATATTAACCTATTAGTGAAATTACAAAAAAAGTTATATTAAAATAATGCCACTTTGAACTTGATAAGTAAGTCAAACTACTCTTAGGTATGGTAGTATGCTTTACTTTTTCTTTCTTTGACTAGCTTCAACTCAAACCTTTCTGTCTTTGCCACTTGGGATTTTCCATTCATGCTTTTTAGTGGGCAGGGAGTCTCTTCCTTCTGGGTGGCTACCAAGATCACACAAGTGGGAGAACTGAGAGGAGTTGCACAATTCCAGACAGCATACTCATGTAAGGCTTGTAAGAAGGGAAAAGGAACGGTATAGCAGGAGACAGAGTGCAGGCAAGCTTCGGGCTGAGAGACTTCAACTGCAGCTCCCATGCCTTGGGGACCTTGATTCTCCAAGGTTTGTGCAGGAAGTTTTGGGTTTGGGGAGAGCTCTTCGTAAGTTTCTAGCAGGATCGTTTATGTCCTTCTGGTCACAGAACCAGGCCAAGCTGTCTCACTCATTACACCAATAAACAAACTGGCTCTGGGTGCTACCAGGGGAGTTTTAAACTACAGACAGCACATTACAGATCATTGGTCAATCCAGTTATTCTGGTCTTGCTCAAGAGTCCATACAAGGCTTCCGGGTGCCCCTGGGTAGGCCTGGAGCTGCTGGGCCCAGCTGCAAGGTAACCATTGCACAATGGCACCTTCCCAGGATTTACTGTGTCACTGTGGGATAGAACATTTGGGCCTAGGGTTAGTGAAGGCTGCTTAATGGTCATCTTGGTTGCTTTCAGACCTCTCTAGCTCTACTTCATGAAGGAAATAGCTTGCTGGTTAAATGATGGGGAAAATGACAGGTTTTCTGTTTTTGTCTTCATGGTTCTCTAGAACAGGCAAAAGATAGGACACTTACGGTGGCTCAGTGGTTCTTTCCTTTCGGCTTCCAGTGACTAATATTAGTGGTAAGGGGGAGACTGGGAATGATCCTCAGGAAAGGAGTGAAATGAAGGTGGGTGGGGAAGGAGTATTCTGGGGAAGAAAGGGTAGAAGAGAATGAGACTTTGGTGTGGGGATGGCTTACATGAGGAATGGGACCAGTAAAATAATATTGGTAGTTAGTGTGTTGTCAGTGTTAGATTACAAATAAATGTCTATTTGAAATAAATTTTTAGAAAGTTGTAATTCAGATTTCAGTGACATTTTAATAGATTTTAATTTGAGGCATAAGAGAGACACCATGACATTTACTTGGGTTTACTTTTTGTCTTACCATTGCTTGCCTTTTTGGGGAAGTCTCATTGTCTTTATATTTGGATATATATTGGATATATTTTGGAGTGTATTGAACATAATTAAGTGTTTTTTTATATCAGTAGCATAAATTTTTATATATCTGTTTGGCTTAGTTTTTTTTTTTTTTTAAGATTTATTTATTTTAGAGAAAGAGAAGGAGAGAACTTGCGAGCAGGGGGAGCGGCAGAGGGAGAGGGAGAAGGAGAGGAGAAGCAGACTCTCTTTTGAGCGTGGAGCCCAACACGGGGTTCGATCCCACAACCTGAGCTGAAACCAAGAGTTGGACGCTTAACTGACTGAGACACCCAGGCGCCCCTGGCTTAGTTTTTAAAAGTATTTTTACAAGAGCCACAAATTTGCAGATTTTACAGAAATTGTGAGGTATTTAAAAAACATAATATTTAGAACATGAAAAATAAGTGTATGAAGATGAGATTTTAAATTTCTAGGTGTGTATCATTTAGGATCAGAATGCTTAACCTTCCCCTTACCCCTCCTTTTCTTTTTTCTTTTTTGAAATTAGTTCTTCCTTTGAACAAACTTCAGTTTGCTTTAGCATTAGCTTTATGGTAATGGTAGTGAGACTCTATCGTAACTAGATTCATAAAATGAAAATTGGTAGGATAGAATATATACTGTAGTTTGCCACTAACATTTTGGGTTGTTTTCTCACAAGAATAACATTTGTATTGTGCCTTGCAGATGATTTGTTACTTTTGAAATGATTAACTGTGGTTATAACTGTGTCCAAGAATTGGGGGAAATATCTTTATCATCACTAGTGGAAGCAAAATATTCAGTGTCTAGAACAATTTTCATTAGAACTGAGCTCCTTGGTATTAGATAAATGCTTTAAAAGACCTTTTCTTTATCTTTCTGGTACGTTCTTTTTATCACAAAGTCTTTGGCTTTCTGTAGTTATGATATGGTGTTTCTGCTTTGTAAGTCCTGCTACAAAGTGACTCTTCAGGGTGCCCAGGCCCCTTCTGGCTTTGCTTCTCAGAGTCTGGTCTCTGCTTCTGCTAGGTTCTGAACTGCACTGTCTCTCTTGCTGTGGGCAGACACTTCTTGCAAAGCTTTCTCTCAGGATCAAATTATAGACTTCTTGTTTAAAGAATGAAACATAGGATTATTTGGGATTTTCTTTGCTACTTTGCTTAAATGTCATGTGATGGTGCTGTATCTGGAAGTTCTCTATTGTTAGTGTTTTCTCCCTCATAAAAGGACCACAACTTCATAATTTTAATAGAAATAAACTTTCAGAAGTCCAAATTAGTTGCAAGTTTGGATATTTTGTTGACTTTATATAAGTGACATTTAGGAGCTTTTTCCTTTTTGGTAGTTTAAGCACTGTATATGGGTTGCGGGGGGCCTCATGCCTGGCACTTAGTAGATAAAAAAAATTAGTTTGAATAAAACGAAATAAAAATTTCCTTTCAGAAATTCATTACTACTTTTCTCTTGCACATTCAACCTTTGACTTTCTACCTTAACTTTTTTTAGTCATTTCTATATGTCATTTAGACATTATATAACATGTGAAATTCTGATTGTCATTATAACTTGCTAGCATTGCTGTCAATAATCTAATTTTAAGTTCTGTGTAGAATCTTCCCATTACTAGGCACCTATTTTGAAAGCTTTGCCACAGAATATAATGTAGATAGTTCAGCTTAAGATAGTTATCTTACTTGAAAAACAATTCAGTAAGTAAATTCTGAGACTTGGAAATTTGCACCAGCATCATTTATGAAATTTAGCTGGAGCTTAGTATTCAGTTTATTATTGTTCCATTTTTAATTAAGTTATCTGAAAAAGTGTAATATTTAGAATATTTTGTGTCATCCCCATGCTTTTTATTAGTTGATGATACTCCATTAAGTAGGATTAGGAAAAAAATTTATAAAATTGGCTTAGCTCCCTTTCATAAGCTGATAAATTAGGATAAAAATTAAAAACAAAACTAAGTAATAAGTTATTTATTTCATAATAGAAACTGCGTGGTAGCGGTGTCGCTGTTGAAACAGGAACAGTCTCTTCAAGTGATGTAAGTATATTCCTTCTTAATTCACTGGCCTCCTAACACCATGAATATAATTTATTTTGAGTCATTTAAAATTTTAAAGATGTTTACTAGTTCCCCAAATGTAAATCCATATTAATCTTCAGTTAGGTTAAATAGCATTGTAAAACTATATATTTATGTATATATAAATATTTATGGTCTGTTGGTAGATAGGAGACTTGCTCTTCCCTGTTGCTCTTCTTTTCAGGTCCTTTATCTTAGACCTGAGAATCAAGGCAAGAGTCTGAATTCAGATGTACAGCTGGAGTGAATAATCACGAAGTTACTCTCTTTCAGGCTTCAGTTATATGATAACCTATGCAAGACCTGTTTAACAGATACGTGAATAGTGTGTCAAGGAGTTGAAAACAGTTCAGGTATCTGATGGCATTAAAACTCATTACTTGCATTGTGTTGCTCAAGGCTTTACGTGGGGCTGTATGCTGGCCAGAACCTCCACCTACCCGTTTTTTTTTGGCCATACTCTCCCCACATTTTTTAGAGCCAGAAGGGTAAAGGTTAAAATTAATCACGTCTCCCCAAGTTCCCTTCTTGGTTGGACTTATCTTCCCCATTTGGGAACAGTTTATCTTTGTTATATTCTGAATACTTCAAGAACTGGCAGTAAGTTTGGACAAGTAAGGGTTGGCGTGCTCGCTTCGGCAGCACATATACTAAAATTGGACAAGTAAGGGTTGGCATGATTAGAGCCAATTGAGAATAAGATAGGGAAAAAGAAAGTTAGAAATGTAGGTGAGGTGCATCTATCTTCATTAGTGGGAAATATCTCTGGGAAACTGGAAGGCATCTTCAGAGGGCAGTGTCTACCACCTGCCGGTAGTAGACCTAAATGAAGCTGTGTAGGAGCCCTGTAATATCCGTATTAATTACCAGTACTTCCATAATCAGCTTGGAATATATCTGTTTGTGTGCTCTGAGACTGTAGATGGCAGCAGCACCCATTTTCACAGCCAAGAGCAAGGCTTCTCTTGGGGCAGGGGTTGAAGGATTTGACAAATAGTGTGTTAGGTCAGAATATGGCTATTAACCTTCTGAAGAGGAACCAGAACAAGGTGCAGAACTAGAAGAGCGATCTTGGGGTCAGAGTGGGGTAAGGAGGTGATAGGTTGGAAGTCTAGATATTCAGTCATAAGCACGTGTTTAAGTTGAGAATCTTTATTTTTGTGACTTGAATTTTTACGGGTTTGAAATTTTGAAAAATTATTTAATTCATGTATTAGACTTATTGATAAATTTTTAAAAAGGTATTTTCAGAATTATATATCTTATAAACTTATTTGAGTGATTGTTAATGTGTTTGTAAGTTCATAAAGCTTACATAATGAGTTGCAAGCTCTGGTGACATGACGTTCTTATCTTGTTCTTTTCTGTTCAGTGTATTGGAAAAACAAAACTAACTAATTGAATTGGCAGTACATTAGTCAGAGTGGTTTACTTGGTAGACTCCTACACATACCTCCCAAACAGAATTAGCATCAGAGGTAATTGTGAGTAAGGAAAAGATGGCCTTTGATATTTGACCTTCCCTCTCATACCCTTCAAACTTAAACATACTTGCTGTCTCTTCCTGAAGGTTCTTACTTTTTCTACTGGCTATCAACTTGGAATGCAGATTTTAATAAGTTGAGCATAAGGTGGTAGCTTCTCTGATATGATTTAAGAGGGGAATCTGAATTGGTAACTAATACTTATTGAGCTCTTACTATGTGCCCAGCACTGCTTTCTTCAGTTTACATTTACATCTCCTTGAATATTCACACTCCCTCTTTGACTTAGGTCTTACTGTAAGCCACATTGTATAGATGTGAGCAGTGAGGCTGCACAGAATTGCAACACCAGTTTGCCTAAAGTCATTCAGGTAATGAGTGGCAAAAACCCCAAAGAAAGGAATTGCTTGCCAAGAGAATTCCTTTTGAGGCAACAGAAATGCAGTTGGGTCTTTTTTTTTTTTTTTTAAAGATTTTATTTATTTGACAGAGAGAGACACAGTGAGAGAGGGAACACAAGCAGGGGGAGTGAGAGAGAGAGAAGCAGGCTTCCTGCTGAGCAGGGAGCCCGATGCGGGGCTCGATCCCAGGACTCTGGGATCATGACCTGAGCCGAAGGCAGACGCTTAACGACTGAGCCACCCAGGCATCCCTGCAGTTGGGTCTTTAGGCGTTTCCCAAGTCGCAGAGCCTGCTCAGCCTTGTACAGATATTGGTATTACATCTTAAAGTCCCTTTAGGTTTTCCCAGAGCATGGAAAAGCAGTTTGGGAAATTGCATTACACAATATTGCCACTTGATGTCAGTAGAAAACACACAAGTTTTATACCGCAAAATGTGAATTAAGAATGATTCAACAGTCTTACCTTTAAAATGGCATCATTGTAAGTTATGAGTGGATCATTACAAACATTTTTATTTAAATGTCCTTACATAAGTAGACTTTCCTTAACATGCATTCTGTTGTCTTTGCCTGAAGATGAAAATAATACATGACACCAAATCTAATGCACCTACCATAAACTGTTCAGTTCTTTACTGGGTCTCGAATGTGAGTACTCAAGTCTTCTGTTCTGAGGAAGCTGCACAGCTGTGGACATTGATTAGTGCTGATGCCCTGATAAAAAGATGAATACTGTGATCTCTCACAGGCTTTGCAGGATTTAGAAAGAATCTGGGAATTTCTTGTTGGTTTATTTTCTTTTTCTTCTGTCCAGCTTCACTTATACTTGTATAGGAGGGAGCAAGGTGACTCCCCATCTGACTATGTCTTGATCTCTGGCCATTTTGTTGCCGATCCAGTTTGGCATTAGTTACTGCAAGATAAACACTGTTTCATTGATAGTAAGTAACTTGATGAAGTTGCTGGGTTCTCCTTATTATTTCATCTTGTCTTTTAATGTTCTGGAGCAGTTCTGTCCATCAGAACTTCCCATGATGTTGGAACTGTCCATTATGGTAGCCCCTTGTGGCTATTAAGGACTTGGAAAGGTGTAAATGCAAGTGAGGAAATAAATTTTCAATTTTATTTAGTTTTTAAAATTTTTAAGTTTTTTTAAATCAAAATATATGTCACACACCATAAAATCCATCCATTTGCAGTTCAGTAGGTTTTAGTATATTTACAGAGTTGTACAGCCATTAGCACATCTAGTTTTATAACATTTTTAACACCTCAGAAAGAAAACCCTGTACACATTAACAGTCCTTCCTCATTCCTACTCCCCACTCCCAACCTCTGGCAACCATTCATCTGCTGTCTCTCTTTCTGTCTCTTCTGGCCATTTCATAAAAATAAAGCACATAGCATGTGGTTGGTTGTCTATAACTGGCTTCTTTCACTTAGCATAATGTTTTTGAGATTCATGCATGTTTTAGCACAGAGTAACAGCATTTTAGAATGAGAGAAATGAAACTTTTCTTAAATTGTTTTCTGTGGCAGTTCTAATATCCTTGTTAATATGAAGATAGTTTTACTGTTTTGGCTTTGTTTTTAATTTAATGCTGTGCTGATGTGGCACTTTTCAGTCTTCCAGAAGAGGTAGAAAAAAAAAGAAGAGGTAGAGTATTTTAATGATTTAGTTCTTTTCCACTTGGTTGTTAAGTGCACCCAAAAGTGCTGCCCAAGTAGCAGAAATAAGTGGCTGTGTCAGGAATTCATACAGTTCAGGCCTGTTATTTAACTGTAGTCTTCTCTGGCTGGTGAACTGTGAAGTCTGTGAGGACTCAAAGGAATTCACAATCAGTTATGTGACTGTGTAAGTTTCAAGAGTATTGTTATTTACTTAAAGCAATTCTTGGAGGATTTTCATTATTTAATTGCCTTTTATCTTCTTGCCACAAAATTAATACATTTTAAACATTGGGGATCATTAAAATACATGCACGGAATGAACATTAAGGAGGGAAGATAAGAATCTGTGAGTTTTGTTTTTCTGATCAGATTTTTGGAAGGACTGTCTGGAAGTATATTCTGGCAATACAAAAGAAAGTAAAGTGATAAGGTATTTCAGTATAAGATTTTCTTTTACAAATCATTGTCAAAGCATAGCACTGATAATAATAATAAGTAATCTAATATGGTGCATTAGATGTGTTCTTGGAAGTTGTATATAAAGCAATAATTTATAAAGTAAATAATATTTTCTCAAGTTCACAATTTTTCTATATAGTAAAGAATCTCATTACATGACTGAGCCAATTAGGTTGAAAGCAATGCTTTAAGGAGAGTTAGAAATTTGTAAATTAATAATGAAATTACGGGGTTTTTTTGGTAAAAGTCTAAGACTAAATAATCTTAATTTAGGCATTAATTTAATCTTGGTATTTTATGAGTATTGACTAGACGATCTCTTTGAGTAAGCCAAACTTCAAGAGAATTCTTGAGCTTATATATATTTTAGTTCCTGCATATGAGGTAATACACCTTATGGTTGTTTTGTGCTTTGTAGAACTGATTTGAGTTCAGATTTGAGGAGGTTTTTTCCCTTTAATTTGTTAGGGCTGGTATTTCCCTTTATTGATGATAGAACAGTTGAAGATTTTAATTGATTTGCCAAAGACAATTTGGCAAAACTCCTGATAGGCAGAGCCTCTCCTCTTTTCCCTTCCTTCCTTTGTCTTTTTTCTTTTTCTTTTCTTTATTGTTTTTTTTTTAATTTTTTTAATTTAGTTTAATTTTTTATGTTCATTAGCCACTGTATAGTGTTTTTTTTCTTTTTTTATTATGTCTTAACCCACACAAAGTAAAATGCACAGATTTTAAATGTTCAGCTAAATAAATTTATATATCCTGTGTCCTCCTGCTCAATACCTTCCTTTGGCTAAACTCTCAGCAAGTTTATTGTTTTCATGGTATCTGTTACTAGTGATTAGTTTTGCCTACTCTTGAGCTCCATTGTAGTGGAATCATATATATGAACTCTTACGTGTCTGAATTCTTTTGCCAATATTGTGCCAGTGAGATTCATTCATGTTGCATTTAACAGAAATTCATTCTTTTTATTGCCATGTAGTAATCCATTGAACGAATATTTTCTATTATCTTATTAATGGATATTTTGGGTTACTTCTAGTTTTTGGCTATTGTGAATAATCTTGCTATGAGCATTCTTGTACCTGGCTTTTGTAGATGTGATCACTGTAATCACTTACGTCTGGAGCACTTAATTCTAGAATGGAGTTGCTGCGTTGTAAGGTATATGTAAATTTAGTAGATACTGCAAATCAGTGTTCTAAATCAATTTATGTGTCCCTCAACAAAATGTGAGACTTCCAGTTGTTTCAGTCCTTACTGACACTTACATTGTCTTGTGTTATTTTTTATGTCTTGTGTTATTTTTTAAAGCGAATGTCTGTTATAGAATTAAAAATGACACACATATATGCATACACTCACTTTTTAGTTCTACAAGAAAAGATTCATATAATTGTCATGAAACAAATACTTTTGGGTCTATTCAAATCAGCAGTCCTCCATTTCATGTAAAACTGGCTTCTGGAATCTATTTTTTTAGTCACTTATGTGTTTGAAAAGTTTGACTTGGTGCTTCACCAATTCCACTGTACTGTGCATTTTTACTGTCTGGGGGAGCGGTGCTTTTTACTGCAATGCAGACATGTTATTTCAAGTGTGCACGATTCCAAAATTTTAGTGAATATTATTTTTGCTCTTTCTCATTTAGTTTGTACTTAAACCCCAGCGTTATGAAGATGAATATTGAAAATATGTCTATAAATGTTTTTATAACAGTTTTACTTTGGTACAGTATCACTAGTTTTTATCTTTATCTTTTGCCTGCCTGTTTTCTAATCCCTTAGTTCTCGAATTACTTTGTAATTCTGCAGAATATAGATTTCTGAGATCATATTTGCCACGAAGGTAAATTTTACCAGTTGCTATTTTCCCTATGGTCTGATTATTCCACCATAACATAACGAGAGTTTGCATTTCAGCAACACTGGAAAATTTCTTTTAAATGTGTTGAGAAGTGGGCGCCTGGGTGGCTCAGTTGGTTAAGCGACTGCCTTCGGCTCAGGTCATGATCCTGGAGTCCCTGGGTCGAGTCCCGCATCGGGCTCCCTGCTCGGCAGGGAGTCTGCTTCTCCCTCTGACCCTCCTCCCTCTCATGCTCTCTGTCTCTCATTCTCTCTCTCTCAAATAAATAAAAATAAAATCTTTAAATGTGTTGAGAAGTAAAAATAGTTTAGCAGTGAGGTTTGCTGCAGTGAGAGGGCATGTTGTGGCCAATTCTCAGCCCAGGATGTCTGGTGCAGCACAGACAACTGTAGTTCAACCACGAAGAGAGTGGATTCCTAGGGCCAATCCAAGATTAACTCACTATTTTAATTTCAACAAATTATATCTCCTTTTTAAGACTCATCTGAAAAATTGGGTATCATAATATTTCCCTTTTATTTTTAATTTTAATTTTTTTAAAAGTGCTTTGAAAAATATGTGTTAATAAATTATTTTTATAAAACATTTTTAATTTCTTTTTTGACAGTTTTTTGATTAGTTGTGAAGGTTAGAAGATAACATTTTGATTCCTGAAAAAACAAAACCTTTACCTTAAGGAAGAACTCTGGTTGGATGACATTTAAACAAATAGTATTTAGGAAACAATGCATTGAGTATCTAAAGTATCTTTATTGTGTGTATGTATTTTGTTGTTGTTATTAAGTCAGTCCAAATACAGGTGATTTTTTGTTAATGGAGAAGTGAATTACTTAAGCAATTTATTTATTTATTTATTATTTATTTATTTATAAAAAAGATTTTATTTATTTCACAGAGAGAGAGGGAGAGCACGAGTACGGGGGTGGGGAGTTGGGAGGAGCAGAGAGAGGGAGAAGCAGACTCCCTGCTGAGCAGGGAACCTGATGCAGGGCTCTACCCCAGGATCTCAGGATCATGACCTGAGCCGAAGGCAGATGCTCAACCGACTGAGCCACCCAGGGACCCCTACTTTAGTAATTTAAATGAAAATTATCATCTGGCGTAAGTGAGCTCTTTTAACATAAATATTTTCTAGTAAAATAGGATGATATAAGGTACAGCCAGAATTGACTAGCAATTTATATTAGTTTTCAAATTGAGATAAATTAAAAGAAAATACTAGACAATCAGATAAGATCCATACTACCAAACAGATTTAATTTTGGCTCCAAAAAGAAATAGGATAATGGTGCTATGTTGTATATATTTCTGCAGTATGGATTGTTATTAGGATAAAAATTTTGGCCAAACTTTTAATTATGGAACCATATCTGTTAGAGCCCCATTCATTTGGAATTTGTGTAAGATAAGAAGTTTGTTTGTATTTATTTTGTTTGTTCATTCAATCAAGAAATATGTATTGAGTACCAACCAGGTACAGTTCATGGTGGTGAAAGCGTAGCACTGAACGGGATGGGCAGGACTCCTGCCTACATAGGGCTTCGTCTAAGGGAGGACAGCATTAGACAAGTAATTACACGCTGTGATTATTTTAGTACCCTTCTGGCAATGCTTGTAAGAGAGAAGCACAGGTTCTTTTAGAGTGTGCAGTGAGGGGTCTCATCTGGGGTCAGTTTGCTCAGGCTTCCTGAGGAAGCGAAGGGATGAGGACTGTGCCTGCATTGGAGGGAAGTGTGTGGAGAACCTGGGCGGACAAGGGAGAGCCAGTGGTGCTTGTAGGGGTGCAGGCGTAGGGAGAGTGGGGAGGTAAGGCAGGCCGGCCCAGGGTATTCAGGGCCTTAGCTATCACATAGGGTTTTAGGACTTTTCCTCGGCAGGGGGAAGCCATTGAAGAATATTAAGATAGGGAGTCCCATGGCATAGGGCAGCCCCAGGAAGGAGGGCAGCATTTGTCAGTGCATGGCGCTGGATCTGCCATCCTGCAGTGTTAACGCTGTCCCCCTTGATTGCTGTATGGCTTACTTTTTTCCTTTCCTGGCATTCTGTCACTTGTCTCCTCAGCAGTGAGTCCCTCTCCAGGGAGCCTACTTAAAAGAGCACCCATGTCTCCCTCTCTGCATTTCCTATTTCCCTTTCTTTTTTTTTTAAAGATTTTATTTATTTATTTGAGAGAGAGAGACTGAGAGAGAGAGCACATGAGAGGGGGGAGGGTCGGGAGGGTCAGAGGGAGAAGCAGACTCCCTGCCGAGCAGGGAGCCCGACGCGGGACTCCATCCAGGGACTCCAGGATCATGACCTGAGCCGAAGGCAGTCACTTAACCAACTGAGCCACCCAGGCGCCCCTCCTATTTCCCTTTCTTAATGGCATTTTTGTTGTATTGAACTTGTAACTCCAGTACGCTCTGTAATTTAGCTGTTTTTGTGTGCTTTTCCTCTTTCTCCATTAGACTGTAAGCTCCCTGATGGAAGGGATTGAGGTCTGTTTGTTCATGGTTGTGTGTCCACTGCAAGAACAGCGTCTTACACATAGCAGTCACTCAGTAAACATTTGTTGAATGAATATTGAATACAGACTTGTAGAACCTTTCTGGGGACCAGTTGAGAACTTAAAATGATGGAGGCCTTATGTCCCTTACTAGTTTCTGACAGTCCAGGCAGTCTGGAGTTGTAGTTGTCAAACAGTGTACTAGAACTGGAGGGGCAAATGGGCTTCTTCATCTTTGGTTGGATTCTAGCTACAGATATATTTGAAAATAAAGTGAAGTCCCTTCTGCATACCAGATAATATAAGCAACCCAATAAATGTTGAATGGAGTATAAGATTTCTTAAATGGAAAAAGAAAATTGCAAATGAAAGTTACAGTATAATCTTATTTGTATTTTTTAAAAAAAGATATAATGTATAGAATCTGCAGTTTCCACAGATCTACTAATAGCGATTGTATCTTAGCAGTGGTACTGAGGGGTGATAAGAAGGAGGTTTTATTTTATGCCATTCTATATTGATTGGCTATTTTTTTAAAAAGATTTTTATTTTTACTTATTTTAAAATATTTATTTATTAGAGAGAGAGCGGGAGGAGGGGCAGAGGGAGAGGGAGAGAAAATCTCAAGCAGACTCCCTGCTGAGCGTGGAGCCTGACATGGGGCTTGATCTCACAACCCTGAGATCATGACCTGAGCCGAAAGCAAGAGTCAGATGCTTAACTGACAGTGCCACCCAGGTGCCCGTTGATTGGATATTTTATCATAAATACGTACAAAGAATTTCATGTAAAATTAAGGTCAATAAACGTCATGTACACAAATATTAATGAGGTTCCATACTACTTGTCAAGTCTAGGACCCAGAAGCTGGATCATATAGGCAATGTCCTTCAGAGTTCTGAGCATAGGAGTCAGGGAGAGGTCAGCTGGAAAAGGTGAGGCTCCGGTATACAGCTTCAAGGGAAGGCACAGAGATGTTCTTCCTTATTTTATTCTTTCTTGTGACATTTCTGTTTGGAAGGAGCAATGTTTGATTACCTCAAATACTACTTCATCAGTTTGTCAGTTTTTGATATTGTCATGTAAGATAGACTATTTCTCTGTCATTCTCTTCTTGTTCAGTTTGTCTTTGAAATCTTGTGAGATTTCAGGATTTTCTATTAGCAATTACAGCTATTTCAAGAATAATTTCCTATTTCAAGAATAGGACATTCTAGCAAAAAGAGAAATATTTACAGCAGGAAAAGATCAAGATTGTGTTTACATTGAACAGTGTGGAGGATAGTAGTACATTTTTATATTATTCTCATGGAAGTGGAAATGAGCTTAAGGGAAAGGATAAGGGGGCTTCTATATTTTGTCTTTTTTTTTTTTTTAAATAGTATCTTATTAGGCAGAAAACAAAAATCACTTCACTTGGACAAAATATATCTTAAAACTTTAGGTTTTACTTTTTTCCTCATAAAGCCAAATGGCATGATAAAAAAAATCCAAGTGGAGCAAATAAATAAATAAAATCTTTAAAAAAAAAAATCCAAGTGGAATGAATATTTATTCATTTAGCAAACAAACATTTTTAAAGTCCTGGGTTGTTGTTGTTGTTTTTTTTTTTCTTTTTTCTTTTGTCAGGGACTATGCTTAAATGCTGAGATTAAGAAAGACTCCTCTTTTGCTCTCTGGTCAAATGGGGATGACTGAGACACAAACACACACACACACACACACATACAAAGGGATTTACAAATAGAGATTTATATGTGGCACATGGAAATGATTAATTCCATCTGGGGAAATCAGAATACAGTAGTAGTTGCAGCAGCAAACATTTCTTGACTGTTGTATGACAGGTACCTTTAAAACTCTTTCATACATTAACTGATGAAATTATACCGACATTCCATGGGATTTGTCCTGTTATCCCCATTTTAGAGATAGGAAGCTCATTCAAAGTCACATAGTTTGTAAGTGGCTGAGTGTGGCAGGCTGGTTCCAGAACCTTTGTTCCTAATGGTTATACACCATATACTACTATACTACTACCATACTATATACAGCTGCCTTTCTTTCATGGTGGAGGAGTTAACAATTGATCTAACAATTTACCTAACAATTGATCTAGGTTAACCTGGCAGCAGGTGAGTCAATTCAGATGGCAAAGAGAATCAGGGGAGAGCTGTTCAGTTAGTAGTTGGAGGTACAGGTCTGGTTCTCAGGTGAAAGTAACTGCTGGAACTGGCATTTTAAAGTCAGTGGTGATCCTAGAATTTGCCATACTAATGGCGTGATAAGGTACAAAAGAGGTAAAAGTTTGGTGATAATTCCTTCAAGAAACCTTCATGTATTGGGAGGAAGAAAGATGCAGAGATTGGTACAGGGCTTAGGGACAGCTTTAAGGTGGGAAAGGATTGAATATATATAGAGGCTGTGGAGAGGAAGCCTATCAAACAGAGACTGCGGATGTAGAGAGGGGTCTGGTAGACGGAACATCATGCGGGAGGAATGGGATATAGACTTTGCTGGGGCTGAGGGTTGTGGACAGGAATAAGTCTGCTGGTCTCCTAGGTGAGAGAGAGGCAAGAATGGCTACAAGCGTAGATCAGTTTTGGGTGGGGGGGGTGAGATGTTTGCAGCTGGCCAATCTCTAACTAGTGGTATGTATATTTTCTCATACTGCTGAGAGTGAGGGAAGAGAGTAGGACAGGAGGGTAGTGGTGAGTGTGGGTGACTGGGGAATGGCAGAGAGGACAGACCAGAGTTGCTTGATGGCTTTGCAGGATTGTATAATTTTCTCCAGCAGTACTGAATTACCTTTCTCTGGGAGTAGGGATGGTGACTTGTTGGCTTGATTGAAGACCGAGTATTTAGAAAAAAAATTGTTGAGTAATTTTACATATGAGAGTAATAGGACACATGTGAGTGAAAGATAATAAAGTGATATAATTTACTTTGTTTAATTGAAGGCAATAATTCAATCATTTGCCAGTGTTGCTGTCACTATATACTTTGAAAGTGATTTCTGGAATGGTGTTTGGACTGCTTCATTATGTATTGTATAATAGGTGCAAGTGCAATTTTAGAACCAGGATCTTTAATAAGCACATTTATAATGTGAATCCGGAAGCTCTATGACCGTGAAGAATCCATATTTGGAATGTATCCAGTATTTCAACATAGTATAGTAAAATGGACACAGAAAAGAAAGGCTTCCAGTGAACCAAGACATTTTTGCGTTGAGAGGAAATTGATAAATGGAAGAGGAGAGAGTACCCTAGGTTGCATTTTTATTCATTATATGTAGAAATCTTGCTTAAGCTTTCTCTCTAAACAAGAAAAATGGAATTCATCTTTCACAAAGGATTACTACCTGCTGACTTAATTGGAAAAAATAACATACTTTTTTTTCCATTATGGAAGATTGTTTTAGAGCTGAAAATTCACTTTTTTCTTTTTTCCTTTGGTCATTTCTGCTAATGTTTTGAGTTTCCAGGCAAATTATATTACTGGATACATAGCGCTTTTGGGAAACTATGTTCACTACTTTCTAGGTAAAATCTAAGATAACCTTTTCTTGATAACTTTTGATAATTCCACCAAATGTACTTACATCATTGTGTTTTTGTAGTTGAAAGCCTAGAATTTCCTTGAAGTGTTAGGTTTTAACGAACTTTGAGTTAAAACACAGAGCCTAGTAGCATCGTATATATTAGGTGTTGTGAATTTTTATAACATTCTTGATTCTCTCTCTCTCTTTCTTTCCTTCTTTTTATTTTATTTTATTTTATTTGTTTTATTTTATTTTATTTATTTTATTTTATTTTATTTTATTAGCATGTTCTTTAAGGCTAGAGTCTGAAAATCCCTCTTGTCTCTCTGTTCTTATAGATGTTAGGCTCATGGTAAATATTTAGAGAAGAGCCCAGGTTAGGTGTTGCTATTAGCTTTGCTAAAATGGAGGTGCCTGCATTATTCCTGGGGATATTATTCCTGTTTATTTCAGGTTCCAGATTTAACCACAGTTTCCCTAGAACGGTACTATTGAACTGATAGTTGTTAAAAATTATAGAGCAAAGGTCTTTTTCAAATGTTTAATTAGACTTCTTGTACACTATATATATATATATTTATGTATACATTTCTAAATTCCCATTTATTGAATTTCTACAAAATGGCTAGCTGTATGCTAAATTAATTACTTTACTTAATCCTAACAGTACCCCTTTGGGATGCTTGGAGGCGTCATCCATCTTAAGGACAAAGAAATTGAGTATTGGAAAGGTTCAGTGACTCACCTCAGACCATTTAAATATAGGCTCGTCTCAAAGCATACGGTTTTATCTTTTTAATTTTATTGTCATTCTTTGATATTTCTGCAGTTATGAAGAGCAGTATTATCTCTGTAGTGCCTGTCTTCAGGACTAAATGAAACATTGCAAGATAACATTTATCAAGCCATTATCAAAGATATAGTTACTTTGTTCCTTGATTTCCCTGTGTGTTAAGTAGTCTTGAACTATGTAGGTTTAATTTGGCAGAGAAAATCAACTGCATTTCTAAAAGGTAGAGAGAAAAATAAAAATGGAGATTGATTTTGAAAAAATAGTAGCGACTTTTGGATGTTCTGATGATAAGAAACTCAGTAAAAAAATCCAGACTTTTTGTATGTGCATGATCTCATGTCTTTAAATGCTTTACAGTTTTAAAACCTTGTACTTCTTCTTGCATAGAGTTCTCAGTATGTGCAGTGTGTTGCTGGGTGTCTGCAGCTGATGCTTCGGGTCAATGAGTACCGCTTTGCCTGGGTAGAAGCAGATGGGGTAAACTGGTGAGTGCCCTTTTACTTTTAATGTAGAATAACATTTGAAAGCATCTCTCCTTGACATTTTCAAAGAAATTAATACATTTAATCATCTAAAAGAAATTTTTTTTTTCATGTCTAGATTATGCTAACCTTCATGGAAATCAGTAACTACTAAATGGAATGTTTCTCCTCTCCCTCACTTGGCCTGTGCTACTTAAGAGGTTAAGAACTCCGAAAAGCCTAATACTTGATAGAACAAATTTTAGGTATTCAGAATAGAAGAACAATTATAAAAGTATCTTGTGGTAAATGTAGACAAAAATCAACAGGAAAAGATCTTTTTTTTTTTATTATTATGTTATGTTAATCACCATATATTACATCATTAGTTTTTGATGTAGTGTTCCATGATTCATTGTTTGCATATAACACCCAGTGCTCCATGCAGAACATGCCCTCTTTAATACCCATCACCAGGCTAACCCATCCCCCCACCCCCGTTCCCTCTAGAACCCTCAGTTTGTTTCTCTGAGTCCGTAGTCTCATGGTTCGTCTCCCCCTCTGATTCCCCCCCCTTCATTTTTCCCTTCCTGCTATCTTCTTTTTTTTTTTTTAACCTATAATGCATTACTTGTTTCAGAGGTACAGGTCTGTGATTCATCAGTCTTACACAATTCACAGCGCTCACCATAGCACATACC
>NC_138372.1:102040287-102048823 GCF_054177405.1 Leptonychotes weddellii | reverse complement strand
TTATGATATTGAGGTATGTACCCTCTATCCCTATACTCTGAAGAGTTTTGATCAAGAAAGGATGCTGTACTTTGTCAAATTTTTTTTCTGCATCTATTGAGAGGCTCATATGGTTCTTGTTCTTTCTTTTGTTAATGTATTGTATCACATTGATTGATTTGTGGATGTTGAACCAAAAAGCCAACTTATTTATTCATAATGAGAGATGTCACTGCTCTTAAACCAAATACTCTTTTTGTTTAGTGAAGACATTGTTTATCTGTTGGAGAACCTATACAGAAACTAGCAAGAAGAGTCGATTGAAGACTCCTGATGCAATGTCATTGGACTCTGCTGGACCGATGTCTCTATCTCCAGTGTAGGGATACACCTGCCAGAGGGATCTCCTCAGCCAGTATTTGCATGCAACTGCCTCAGCTGGGTTGCTTCTGCAAATGGCTCTTCTTAGGACTTGCATAGAATTGTCATGAAATACTCAGTTACTCTTGACTCAGTAAATTAGTAGTCTTATATGTTTTATGCAAAATTTTGATCTTTTTATACTTATTTAACCTTCAGTATGTCAGGAAAAATAGCCATGACAGTTTGCCACATGGACCTTTTGGAAAACATATATTTGGCCCTTTTATGTATAATTAATAGAATTATGAATAAAGAAATAGTGAAAGGGGCGCCTGGGTGGCTCAGTTGGTTAAGCGACTGCCTTCGGCTCAGGTCATGATCCTGGAGTCCTGGGATCGAGTCCCGCATCGGGCTCCCTGCTCGGCAGGGAGTCTGCTTCTCCCTCTGACCCTCCCCCCTCTCATATACTCGCTCTCTCTCATTCTCTCTCTCTCAAATAAATAAAATCTTAAAAAAAAAAAAAAAAAGAAATAGTGAAAAACAACCATTAGAAATCCTGATAAGAATTTTTTCATGGTTAGGGCGCCTGGGTGGCTCAGTTGGTTAAGCGTCTGACTCTTGATTTCGGCTCACGTCATTATTTCAGGGTCATGAGATTGAGCCCTGTGTCAGGCTCCGTGTTCAGCAGGGAGTCTGCTTGAGATTCTCTCCCTCTCCCTCTGCCTCTCCCCCTGCTCGCGTGCATCCTCTCTCTCAAAGAAAAAAAAAAGAATTTTTTCATAGTAAATCTTTCTGTAGTAAGTGAATTTTGATGCACAAACTTCATGAAAGATGAAAGAAAACCATCACATGTCCTTTTGGCAAAATGGAATGGTCTGGGTTCTTGTTACAAAATACTGTGTTTAAGGCTTTCGTGTTGAACAACTAAATAAGTGAAAATAGTGTATTTCCTTTTTTTTGTCCTTAGAGATATATTTTCACTTACTGATTCTTGAGTTTGACAAAATGCAATTATGATAGTCATCTGAAGACTCAGTTTGAGATTTCACTTATATGACCAATTTCATCATCATTATTAGAGAACAGAATGCTGTCTCTGCTTTCAGCTTCTGATTCATCTCATAATTATGAAATGCCTTCCTCAGGTAATTGCCATTATGGATGGAAAATAAAAAGTTCTGAATTCTTTGAATTTCAGTGTTCACACAGTGTCAGGAGACTCAGCAGAAGGACTCAAGGGACTCAGCATGTAGTCATTCTCATGGCTGGGATTTATTTCAGAGACACAATAGATCTGGAGGAATCCATGTTAGGCTTCCTATGTTCTATCCCTCCTGTGGGGGTCACACAGCATACTTTTTCCCCAGCAGCAAAAATGTGGCAACATTTGTGTGATTTTTCTGCTCAGGCATCCCCCTAGAGACTCTGCACCCATGGTTTTTATTGGAAATTTGTCAGGTAGGCACCCTTTGCCTAGCATGCAGGAAAATTCTAGACTCCAGAAGGACAGCACATGTTCAGTATAAACAGAAGCATATTGTTTAAGCATACAGTATAGGAAGAGTGAGCCACCTTTATCATTTAGGGAAAGTTCTGTATCAGTGTAGGGAACTGTTTACCACTCAGGTACCCAGAAGCCAGCCAAAGGTCACTTTGTAGGCAGACTTTTCTATGAATAGCGGTTTCAGGATTGACTATGATGTTAATTTTTTATTGCACAGAAATCTAAAGGTAGACTACAGAGATGGTGTTTCCAGCCTTTTTACCTTCGCTTCGGCAGCACATATTCTACAAATGGAACAATACAGAGAAAAATAGCATGGCCCCTGAGCAAAGATGACATGCAAGTTTGTAAAAATGATGCAATATTTTGGGCAATACAGTAAGAAAGGATAATTATTTATTTCATTATTATATCATCTTCCTAGGCAATTTCATCATTTTCCAGTTTTCTTATAATTTTAGTCTTTAATTTTTTTAACATAGTTGGGAATAATGAATGTATAATGATGAAATAATATCTCAGATAATAAAATGGTATAATTCTTCAAATTATGGGTAATATAAAATCACTGAAATTCCATAATATATCTTAGGTTTATGAGCGGATCCAATAGACCTGTATAGTACTTGCAAAATAAATTGAATTTCATTCTATTACACACACAAAAAAATTTCCTTTTTGTTCTTTGGAAGATCTGGAAAAGAGAATAAAAGTCATGAATCAGCAATTTCTACAAATAGAATTGCTCAAAAAATAAACTCAAATACTAAAATTTGGTCCAGTGGACCCTAAGGTATACTGAAGTTAACCAAATGCGGCTCTTCTAGTTACTGGCACTTAGTATTTTGGAGGACAGGAAGCAGTATTAACTGTTCAATTTAGCAACAAGAGCAGGGACAAATATAGTTTAGAATACTCCGTGTTCAACCTATATGTTTCGATATACTAATGACTGCTAATTAGATTAACAGTAATAAAAAAATAGAGACCTTTAGATTGAGAGCAGGTATAAATAAAGGTATAGTATGTTAACTTGTTGATAGTATCACAATCAAAAAACTCATTTAATCTTTTCATTTTTGAAGAAACAAAACGTGTACATTTCTTTTGTTTAGGATTGAAAATATCCTTTGTTTCTTTCTTTTTGGTATTCCTCAACTCACAAGCAGGAATTATGTGAGGAGGAAGAAACTCAAGTATAGCCTTTTTGAAGGGAATAAAACTGCTATTTTAAAAACTCGAGAACATTTTTAGCTATATAATTTTTTTTTGTTAAAAAGTCTGTTATGTGGGGGCACCTAGGTGGCTCAGTCGGATGAGCGTCTGACTCTTGATTTCAGCCTAGGTTGTGATCTCAGGGTCCTGGGATCGAGCGGGGAGTCTGCTTGAGATCCTCTCTCTTCTTCTCCCTCTTCCCCTCCCCTCCCACTTGTGCTTTCTCTCTCTCTCTTTCTTTCTAAATAATAAAATCTTAAGAAAAGGCCTTTTATGTGAATGATACAATACTATTTCTGAATGTTTATATCCTATGTAAGACCAAAAATATACTTCACATTGTCTTGCATATTGACTTCACTAGAAAGTCTGATAGCATTGATTCATTAAATACTGAAGCAAAGGAAGCTTTTCTGGGATAATTGCCTCCACAGATTCAATTGGCATTGAAGTCTTTTGAAGGTATGAAGTAGTATATAATGAAAGTAGTATGTAAATGAAAGGTAAGATTTATCTTAAGCATCAAAACATTACATTATTGGGTGACGTTGTGTGATGAGGTGCAAGGTGCTCATGGGTTTGAAGAGCAGCAGTTAGCTAGAAGTGTGTCAATCAGCCAGTAAATCAGCTGTTTTGTCTCCCTATGCCCTTCATTGGCTTGATTTTTTTTAAAACCTTAATTAAAAACAAAATAGAACACTAAATAATTATTTTGGCTCATGAACCTTAGCCTTCTAATTTTGGATTTGACAATTTGTATTTTTTGAGCTCTCTGCATAATGTTGTACTATATATTATAGGGAATACATGAAGCGTATGGTCCTTTTCCTTTAAAAAAATTATAATCTAGTTGGAAAGTATTAAATAGCTAACAAAGGTAGCACTCAGGATTCTATAGCATCATTTAGTAACTTTTTCAATGATTAAAAATAACACTAAACTCATCAGTTTGAGAAGGATAGCAGACACTTAAATGGGGCTCGATACTGACTCATTCTTCAGGTCTCAGCTCAAGGGTCACTTCCTTTGAGAATCCTTTCCTCCCACTGCGCTGCATTCTGAGTTCCTTGAGAACATGGGCAGTGTCTGTTTTTGCCCACCATTTGCCCCCCGCAAGTCCCCCGTGCCTTGCAGTGTACCTGCCATATAGATCTTCAATAAATATTTGTTAAATTGCTGTATTTAGGTTTATCTTGGGCCTTTGTGTCCTTTGTAACCCCTTAGCATGTTTTCATGCTCCACTGTCTTCAGAGTTAGGGTTCCTGCCTCTAGGGGAAACCCTTCCTTTTTCTGTTAAATAGGAACTTTATTAGAGTTTTTCTTGTAGTTAATATTTGGATATAGAAGACTTCCTTATTTTTTCAACAGAATCATATATATTGTAGACAGATTTTGAACGCTCTGAGATTTCTCTGCAGTGTTCATCATTGTTGACTGCTACTTCCTTTGAAATCTTTGTCTTGGTTTCAGCAATAGCATATTGGTCCAGCGCTCTGTATAACCCCTCTGGACATTTACAGATTTGTTAACAGAGATCATTTAATATAAAGAACTGTTAACTGGATTTCTGAAAACAAAACTCCCAAGTGTCAAGAGAGGTAGCAGGTGGAGACGCTTCCCCTGAAGTTGGGGAGCAAAGGTAAGAGATTGGAATTACGAACGTTTACATGCTTCAAGGAATGTGTATTCAACTGAGATTTAATTCAGGGCTTGTGTTCCTGAGCTCAGAGGAAGGGCCTCGTAGGTCAGGGACCCAGATGGCTGGTGCTGCTCTCTCCAAACGTGTGCAGGGAGGCTGCTTGGCCAGCACGTTGCAGACTGAATTCAGCCGCTGCCACGGCAAAGCCCAGTCGCTGCTGTGGAGGTGAAGGAAGGTTGCTGGAGTGATACTCATGGGGCAGGAAGCCGACAGGACAAAGCCTCTTCTTCCTTCATCTTGGCAGTCAGCCTCTGGCCGCTCCTGTTGGCAGAGCTGGCTGGCAGAGCAGAACTGTGGCTTAAAGTCTCAGCCACGGCGTCACAAAGCAGAGTGTAGAAGGCTTACCTTAATAAGTGGAGCAATCAGAGAGCAAAAGGAAACCAGGTACTAGGGTATTAATAGCATAGAATGACTTGATTTTACAGTTTTTGAAACACTGACATCAATATTAAATAAAAGCAAGTCTTAAATAACAACCCCAAGTAGAAAAGAGGTAAGGGAGAAATCACGCATGAGAAAATGAAGGGCAGTTCAGCAAATTTATAACTGTATACAAATCACAAAAATGGAGAAATGGCACAAATATAAGCCTTCCACTAAATGAGTAGTTGTAGATTATAAAATTGGATTTAAAAATCTTATTTATTTTTATTAATAGACTTTTTATTATTTTTTAAAATTTTTTTTTTTTTTTAAAGATTTTATTTATTTGACAGAGACCGCGAAAGAGAGAACACAAGCAGGGGGAGCGGGAGAGGGAGAAGCAGGCTTCCCACTGAGCAGGGAGCCCGATGCGGGGCTCGATCCCAGGACCCTGGGATCATGAGCTGAGCCGAAGGCAGACGTTTAATGACTGAGCCACCCAGGTGCCCCTAAAAATTAGTTTTATTGAAATATAATGTATTACTTGTTTCAGGGTTACAGGTCTGTGATTCATCAGTCTTACACAATACACAGCGCTCACCATGGCACATACCCTCCCCGATGTCCATCACCCAGTTACCCCATCCCCCCACCCCCCTCCCCTGCAGCAACCTTCAGTTTGTTTTCTAAGATTAAGAGTCTCTTATGGTTTGTATCCCTCTCTGGTTTCATGTTGTTTCATTTTTTCCTTTCTTCCCCTATGATCCTCTGCTTTGTTTCTTAAATTCCACATCTCGGTAAGATCGTATAGTAATTGTCTTTCTCTGATTGACTTATTTTGCGTAGCATAATACCCTCTAGTTCCATCCACGTTGTTGCAAATGGCAAGATTTCATTTTTTGATGGCTGTATAATATTCTTTTGTGTGTGTGTGTGTGTGTGTGTGTGTATATATATATATACACACACACCACATCTTCTTTATCCATTCATCTGTTGTTGGACATCTGGGCTCTTTTCATAATTTGGCTATTGTGGACATTGCTGCTATAAACATTGGGGTGCAGGTGCCCCTTTGGATCACTACATTTGTATCTTTGGGGTTAATACCCAGTAGTGCAATTGCTGGGTTGTAGGGTAGCTCTATTAATAGACTTTTTAAAGAGCAGTTTTATGTTTACAGAAAAATCAGAAGTCAGAATTCCCATATATACTTGTCCCATAGTTTTCCCGTATTAACGTCTTACATTAGTATGGTACCTTTCTTTCACTGGATGAGCCAATATTGATATATTCTTATTAACTAAGGTCCATATTTACATTACGGTTCACTCTTTGTGTTGTGTTTTGAGTTACCCATAATGCCTCTGGTCATTTTTTAGTGGTTTATCTTCTTTTTTGTTTGAATGTAGGCATTCCCCAGGGATATTTCCTTAGTCTTCTTACTTGACGTAACCTCTTTCATTTCCATATGGCTTTCCCAGTTTCCGTATCAGTAAAGTGGGAGGTTCACCTAGAAGCTTCTGAGGTTTTAACCCCCAAAGTTAAAGATTGGCTGTGTCCAATTCAGACTCATGATGGGTTTTTTCCAAATTCATCCCCTTTTCTCTGTGTGAGGTTCCTAAATATCTTTAAAGGTATAAATGATCCTCTTGGTTATCCAGACTCAAAAATCTTGATATACCTTCTGACTTCATCAAGCTGTACATCTATTTGTGTTACCAAGTCCTTTTGATTTTAGCTTCTTTATGTCTGTCTTACCATTTCTTCTGCCGTATTGCAAGTCTGTGTTTCCTTTCTCATTGCTTTTCGGCAGCAGGTGCTGCTGAATGCTGAAGTCCTGTGACTTTTGGAGAGAGACTTAAGTGAGGCTGTGCTGGAAATGGCCCTCTATAAGTAGGGGCCTACCTTGTTATTTCTGGCAGAAAAGAAACTGAGGACATAATTCAGAGAGACTTGTTCCATTAGTGCAAAAAGAATAAGTAATTATTTTTTCTTATTGCACTGTTTAGTAAATGTTTTCTTAATGTGTGTTCCTTTTCAGCATCATGGGAGTTTTGAGTAACAAGTGTGGCTTTCAACTCCAGTATCAAATGATTTTTTCAATATGGCTCCTGGCATTCAGTCCTCAAATGTGTGAACACCTGCGACGCTATAATATCATTCCTGTCCTGTCCGATATCCTTCAAGAATCTGTCAAAGAGAAAGTGACAAGAATCATTCTTGCAGCATTCCGTGTAAGTGTTTTGTGGTGTTTTTTTAATGGTGTATGTGCGTGCATGCGCGCGTGCGTGTGTGTGAGGCATTTTCCCTGTGAAGTATATTTGGGAGCTTTTAGCAGGTGGGAAAAAATTGCTTGTTCTCCATGTAGATATGAAACTACTGGGCCTTGGTGAACATAGAGTAAAATCTCACTAATTTGTATTGTGGCATGGGGGAGTGGGTTTGGGGAAAAACCATTTAAGTGGGTAAAATATATGAGTTATAGACTTACAGGAGATGTAATTGTATGATGTTCATGTAGAGGAAATCCCTTTTTGTTGCATTGTGTTCCAAGACACTTAGGGAAGTTTTTCTCTTAAGGGGCCCTTGTTTTAGTATAGAGTTGTATTTCAGATTCTGGATCTGCTGATGAGCAGTGTATTTCCGGGGCAACTCCAAAGATCTATAATCATTTTGTTTAGTAAAGTTGTCCTATTAGGATATTAGAATTTGGGTGATATTTAAGTCAGCTTCCTCCCTTGAACAGATGAGGGAGTTGAGGACAAGAGTTAGAATCAGAATCCTAGGTCTTCTGGCTGCCAGGCAGCTGTAACACAGCTGTACCAGGCAGCTGGTAGAAATAAAGTATTGTTAATCGGTTGCCCAGACCCAATGTATTTGCTGTAGCAGTTGTGTGTTGATCATTTTGTTGGTTACCTTAGGATTTAATTGGGCTTCTGAGGGATGACTTGGCTGACCTAGTGTCTTTTTTTTTTTTTGTCTTTTCACTTTTTTTAAAAAAAATTTTATGATGTTACGTTAATCGCCGTTAGTTTTTGATGTAGTGTTCCATGATTCATTGTTTGCGTATAACACCCACTGCTCCATTCAATACATGCCCTCTTTAATACTTATCACCAGGCTAACCCATTCCCTCAAGCCCCTCCCCTCTAGAACTCTCAGTTTGTTTCTCAGAGTCCATAGTCTCTCATGGTTCATCTCCCCCTCCGGTTTCCCCCCCCCTTCATTTTTCCGTTCCTGCTATCTTCTTCTTTTTTTCTTTAACATATAATGTATTATTTGTTTCAGAGGTACAGGTCTGTGATTCAACATCTTACACAATTCACAGCTCTCACCATAGCACATACCCTCCCAATGCCTATCACCCAGCCACCCCATCCTTCCCACCCCCCACCACTCCAGCAACCCTC
>NC_138372.1:102029408-102040187 GCF_054177405.1 Leptonychotes weddellii | reverse complement strand
CTCATATCAAAACCTCAGTGAGATACCACCTCACACCAGTCAGAATGGCTAAAATTAACAAGTCAGGAAATGACGGATATTGGCGAGGATGCAGAGAAATGGGAACCCTCCTACACTGTTGGTGGGAATGCAAGCTGGTGCAGCCACTCTGGAAAACTTTATGGAGGTTCCTGAAAAAGTTGAAAATAGAGCTACCCTATGACCCAGCAATTGCACTACTGGGTATTTACCCCAAAGATACAAATGTAGTGATCCGAAGGGGCACCTGCACCCCAGTGTTTATAGCAGCAGTGCCCACAATAGCCAGCCCACAATAGCCAAACTATGGAAAGAGCCAAGGTGTCCATCGACAGATGAATGGGTGAAGGAGATGTGGTATATATATACAATGGAATATTATGCAGCCATCAAAAGGAATGAAATCTTGCCATTTGCAATGACGTGGATGGAACTGACCTAGGGTCTTTTAAGGATGCTACCCAAGAGTAATAATAGTGGGCAGTTCAGAGAGTGCTTATTCTGTGCTATGCATTGTTCTAAGGCTTTCCATTTGTTAATTCATTTAATGCTTACCACTGCCCTATAACATGGTAATTATTGTTGTTATTGTTAGTGTATTGGTATCATTAGTATTAGTATTGGTCTTCTCATTTTATGAATGGGGATACTGAGAGAAGGCATATTGCTGGTAGACATACAAATCCACGTTATTGGCTTCACAGTCTGCTTTTAACTATTATTTACTCTTATGCTTTCTTTAAATAAACAACGGCAAATCAAAACTAAAAAGTAGTATAGATGTATTGCAAAAATTTAAATAGCATAGACCTCGCATTTGCCAAACATAGTCACTAACATCTTTCAGATTTTTCTAAGCACAGAGAGATAAATACATAAATAGGTATGTAATTTTGTTTTGTATTTAAAAATAAAATGACATCATGTTATAAATACTGTTCCATAACTTTATTCTTAACAATCTATAATGAATATGTGTTCATTTTCATATATGTGGGTCTTCAGTAGTTTTTTAAATGTCTGTATTCTACTGTGTTGATGTGAAGTGGTTTCTTTAACCAGTGTCCTATTGATGGGCATGTGGGATGTTTCCAGTTTTTTCTAAATGTCTGCCCACTTTGATGAATATTTCTGTTGGGATATAGTTCTATAGGTGGAATTGCTGAATCAAGTAATAAACTTTTACAGTTTTGATAGGTAACATCAAATCACCTTTCATAAATGTGCAAGTTTACATTTCCATCAGCTACATGTTGAAAGTACATGCTTTCCTTTCCTTCCACTTGCATTTCTTTAATTGTTGCAAAAGATGAGCTGAAAAGTGAAATCGTTATTTTAAATTTTTATTCTTTTAATAATGGATGAAGCTGAGCATTGTTTAATATCTTTATCAGCTATTTCTATTCTACCTATAAATTGCTTACTCATAGCATTTGTCACCTTTAAAATTTTAAAATTTGGTGTGTAGGAACTCTTTTCTAGATGTTTGTAGTTAATAGTATTAATAACTAATGTTTATTGAGGGCTTATTCAGTGTCAGGCACTGTTCTAATTGCTTTAAATGTGTTACTCATTTAATCTCCCAAGAACTCCATGTAATGAGCATTAGGCCACAAGAGGTTAAGTGATTTGCCAAAATAGCTAGGAAGTGGCAGAGCAGGAATTCAGTCTCAGGCATTATGACTCATGCTCTTAACCATCATGCTAACCTGTCTTTGATGCTGAGAATAATAACTGTTGTAATTTATTGAATGATTTTCATGCATTGCCTTATTTAATTTTCATGATCATCCAATAGGTTCTACCATTATTTTTATTTTATAGATGAGGAAACCAAGACTTGTAGATTGATTCCTCAGTCATCTTCTTTGTTTCTTGGTGCATTTTCTCAGGAATCTTAAGAGTGGCATTAAAAAGGAGGGAAACCATGAAAAGAACCATAGGTCCTGTGAGAAAGGAATTCAGATTCCTTACTTGAAAATACATTCTTTTTCATTTAGAAATTGTTCTGTGGCCCTTGAGAAGTTTACTCTTAAGAAACAGGTAAATGTGGTACCTCCTATGCCTCACCATATTGGCTCTGCCATTAGGTTTTCTAGCAAACTGTCTATGTGAATTGTCAAGGTAAATTTCAGTTTAGTCCAGATAAGGTAATAATCAGAGTAGATTGTATTAATGAGACTCTACCCTGAAGTATTTTAGGAGCTAAGTTGAATGTACTTTTTTTTCTACTTGAGTGTTTCATTATCCATATTCTTTTTTTTGTTTTTTAAGATTTTTTATTTATTTATTTGACAGAGAGAGACAGCAAGAGAGGGAACACAAGCAGGGGGAGTGGGAGAGGGAGAAGCAGGCTTCCCACCGAGCAGGGAGCCTGATGCGGGGCTTGATCCCAGGACCCTGAGATCATGACCTGAGCCGAAGGCAGTTGCTTAACCAACTGAGCCACCCATGCTCCCCTCATTATCCATATTCTTATTTATTTAGTAAAGATGAACAATTGTAGAATTAGGATCTCCCAACAGTCTCCTTTCAGTGCTAGAGCTCGTTTAATTCACAAAAACCAAGTTTTGAGTCCCTTTTATATTCCAGCCATTATGCTAATCAGTAGGGAACACAAATGCCTGAGATACAGCTTGACACTGAAAGTCTTATAGTTTAGTGAAGACAGAATATGTAAGTAAATAATGTCACTTCAATGGAGCATTAAGTAATGTACAAGAGGAAAAATAATATAAAAGAGGTGGAGGGTAAGAATGGGGGGTTAAGGAGAAGCTGCAGAGACAAGGCTCCAAGAGATTTTGGAAGGATGCCTAGGAGTGTTTAATACAAAGGTGGAGAGAGGTTGATAAATGTTAACAAATAAAGATGCTGACTTCTGGAATTGTCAGTAATTTGTTCTTGTAGATTGATTATTGCCCCCTGCTTAAGGGAGTAAATGGAGCACGTAAGTCTGGTGCTTGAAGGTACAATCCTGATTTGTGGCCATTTGCTTTCTGAAGGAACAGACGTGCTCTGTAAAACGGAGCTTTGCTTTGCTGATCTGTATTACCCTTCTGGGCATTGAACTGGTGCGCCAACACAAATCCTTCAGCCATCCTGTCACTGAGTCACCCTAAGGTGTATTCATACTCTGGGGCATTACGCACTGAAGCCCAGTGCATCTGAACAAGACTCTGTCAGATCTGTTCGTGCTACTTTATTGTATGCTTTGCCTACTGTGATGGACATGAGGCAGAGCTGATTGCATTTTTAAACTCTATTCATTATGATTGAATATGGATTATATCTTTTATTTATTTATTTATTTATTTATTTTTTAAATTTTATTATGTTATGTTAGTCACCATACAGTACATCATTAGTTTTTGATGTGGTGATCCATGATCCATTATTTTCGTATAACACCCAGTGCTCCATGTAGTACGTGCCCTCCTTAATACCCATCACTGGGCTAACCCATCCCCCCACCCTCCTCCCCTCTAAAACCCGGTTTGTTTCTCAAGAGTCCATAGTCTCTCATGGTTCATCTCTCCCTCCGATTCCCCCCCCTTCATTTTTCCCTTCCTTCTCCTAGTGTCCTCCATGCAATTCCTTATGTTCCACAAATAAGTGAAACCATGTGATAATTGACTTTCTCTGCTTGACTTATTTCACTTTGCATAATCTTCTCTAGTCCCATTGGTGTTGATGTAAAAGTTGGGTATTCATCCTTTCTGATGGCTGAGTAATATTCCATTGTATATGGACCAAATATTCTTTATCCACTCATCTGTTGAAGGGCATCTTGGCTCTTTCCACAGTTTGGCTATTGTGGACATTGCTGCTATGAACATTGGGGTACATATGGCCTTTCTTTTCACTACATCTGTGTCTTTGGGGTAAATACCCAGGAGTGCAATTGCTGGGTCATAGGGTAGCTCTATTTTTCATTTTGTGAGGCACCTCCACACTGTTTTCCAAAGTGGTTGTACCAACTTGCATTCCTACCAACAGTGTAAGAGAGTTCCCCTTTCTCCACAATCTCTCCAACATTTGTTGTTTCTTTCCCTGTCTATTTTTGCCATTCTAACTGGTGTAAGGTGGTATTTCAATGTGGTTTTGATTTGGATTTCCCTGATGGCTAATGATGATGAACATTTTTTCATGTGTCTGTTAGCCATTTGTATGTCTTCTTCAGAGAAGTGTCTTTTCATGTCTTCTGCCCGTTTTTTGACTTGATTATTTGTTGTTTGGGTATGAAGAACTTCTCAAACTCAACACCCAAACAACGGATTATATCTTTTCAACTTAGTGTATTTATTTTCTGAAGGCTTAAAGCTCCTATTTGATTTGTCTTTGTTTTGAGTTTCTCCCTTGTTTCTCTTCCTTTCTGTCCTGTGGTAGTTACAGGAGCCTTTATTTTATTAAAACTTCCTGTTCCAAATTAAGCACCTGTCATTAAGAAAATGGAAAAAAATTTGATCTTTTTCCTGTTTATGAAAATAATATGGTCTTATGGTTAAAAAAAAGATACTGTGGAAGAATATTAAGAAAAAGTATGAAAATTAAATATAGTCTCACTCCTAGATATGGAAGCCTATTGATACTTTAATACCTGTAATTTATGATCTTTGTTCTCTTTCTACATTGGGTATCAACTCTGGATGAATTGTAGTGGGCACTGAAAACCTGAATGGTTAAGAGGGAGTCTGTATTATCATTTCTTCACAATTTGGGCAGATCATGCTTGGTGTCAATTTCTACAAAGAATGTGCACTGAGGTTGGTGGTAGTGTGTGTGCCCAGCATGCACAGTGAAGGTCATTTTCATTGGGTTCTTGGGCTGGCTTCTGTGCCTTTGGCAAGTTGGCTTAGCATCTCTATGCTTCAGGTTTGTTTATGTGTCTGGTGAGAGTAATATCAACTATCTTAAGTCTCTCATTGGGCTTTATGCTCATATGATATTGCCCTTTGAAAAAATAAATGTGGGCTAAATGAATACTTGGCACATAGTAGGCCCTCAATAAGTATACATATCTGTGACTGAGTAGAAAGAGTAGGGTAGTGGTATTGAATTTACTGATATTTTTATTGGTTTCTTTATTGACTGAGTTAAATTCCTTTTTAAATTTTTGGCTGCTTTGCTTGGTTCCCATATTTTAAAGTATGATAATAAAATTCTATGATAGAATATCTGTTTGCAGCTACTTCTGCATTGAGAATGAACTTACCCGAGAGTCTCCTACTCTAGTTTTCATGAGTATCTTAAGGTTACTGATATGTTAGAATTTTATTAAAATAATCCTCTTAACAAAACTTAATGTGGAAAGCAAGGCTACAAGGAGAGAGTCCCTATTTTCTGTTAGTGCATGGACTTTTGTCTAAATTGGAAACTGTTCCTAACTTGTCATGAAAGCTCTCTTTAGAAAATGAGATATATTTGGTAATTGCTAAATTGCTTGGAAAGTTGGTTACCCTCAGCTCAATGTCTTTGCAGTTAGATTATCCTAGAAAGATGACTTGGATCATTATTATTTTTTTTCTTTGTATGATTTTCAACAGTTGTCTAAGTAATTAACTTGCAAGTTAATAGTATTTTTCAGTTTATATCTACTTATCCTTTTTTGTGTGTTATATTTTTTAAGTTAAAATGTTTATTGTTCTAAATGTTGATGATTGTAAACATTTACCAAAAGTTATTTCTTCCAATAATTTGATAATAAGGTAACTTGTTTTTTTAAGGTAAGGTATAGGTGTGGGAGAGAGAGCTGCTGTAACAGTTAGGGTCTTATTTTAGCCCTTCTGTTGTTTGAAAGAATAGATCTCTACACTTTTAACTTTTTTCCTTCAGTTTTCATAAATTTACACTTTTTAAAAAAGATTTTATTTATTTTAGAGAGAGAGAGAGAGCATGAGCGGAGGGAGGGGCAGAGGGAGAGGGAGAAGCAGACTCCCCAATGAGCAGGGAGCCCGATGTCAGGCTTGATTCCACGACCCTGAGAACGTGACCTGAGCCAAAGGCAGATGCTTAACCCACTGAGCCACCCGGGTGCCCCAGTAAACTTACATTTTCTAATAAGTATTATTTAGATAATATAGTAAGTTCTGTGAGTTTCTAGTAAGAAATCAGTTACTAGTAATTTATAGTAATGGGCTGAGATTTAATCTAAAGCTTAGTATAAGCTGCCTTAAATATAATATATATGGTCACTTTTGGTATCTGAGCTTCCCACAAACCCTGCTTAGTATTTTGCTCCTGCCTAGTTCCTCTTCCCTCTCGTTGGTTTTCATTTTAGATCATTATTATTGTAAAATAAAAGGGTCATTGGAAGCAGGTATCTCTAATATTGCTATATCATAGAAGAGAGGTGTTAGTTGATATTAATTGAATCCTACCTTTGAGATACTCCCTCTGTCTCCTTATCCCTTTCCTTCTCCCATCTACTCTCCCTGTCTCTTTCATGGATTATCTGTTCATCTGTCAGATGTTTGCTAAAGACCAATTATGTAACAGGCAATGTGTTAGTTACTGAGCAAATGGAAGAATGAATAAGAAAAGATACTTTTTCTCAGGATTTTGTATTGTGTTTAAATGCTTGTCTTTAGGGGCCCCTGGGTGGCTCAGGTGGTTAAGTGGCTGCCTTCAGCTCAGGTCATGATCCCCAGGTTTTGGGATTGAGCATCGGGCTTCCCTGCTCAGCAAGAACACTGCTTCTCCCTCTGCCCCTCCCCACTGCTCATGCATGCGTGCTCTCTTTCTCATATAAATAAAATCTCCCCCCAAAAATGCTTGTCTTCATGCAGTGACTTCATGAAGTCACCATGAAGAAGGTTTACAATATAAAAAGCTCATAAAGTCCCAAAGTACTATGGAGCCAGACTGAGGTTCTTAAGGTTTTTTTCTTTTTGTTTTTCTTTTTTTTTGACCTGATTTGGAAGTTCTCTAGTTGATTATTTACTTTTTATGGAAATTTGAGAAGTACAGTAGTATAGCTCTTTTCTGATTTTCCTTTCAGTGTGGTGTATTAGAAAGAGTGTAGGCTTTGGAGTGGATAAGATGTAGGTGTGAATTCGGCGTTAGGTTGTTGGGAGAGTGGCCTGAACTCTTAGAGTGAATTTCTCCGTCTGTGAAAGGTGGTTAGTAATACTTAAATCACTTCAAGATTAGGTAAGGATTCAGTGAGATAGCAGGAGCCTGGCAATAGTAAATATGCAATCTGTGCCTTTTCTCTCCAGAAAAGCAGAGAATGATAGCAGTTTGCCTCTTTAAATCCTGTATATCTGTAAATTGCATTCTTGCTTGGTGTTGAACATAGGCAAAGATCCAATGCTGACCTGTTTTGATTTAGAAGAGGTGGCATGAATATTTTACTAATATTTAACAAGATTTAAAAACCTTATTTAAACTTTATTTATAGTTTCAATTTTGTACCCACAGCACATAGAACTAATTATTAGATTAATTTCTGGGCATCTGTTATCTAATTTGGATTTCAGATTATGTAAATAGACTCAATCTCTTGGCAGGAATATTAGTTTTTTAGACCCTGCTGTGCTAAATTTGGGACAGTACAATCATTAGGGGAATATTCTAAGGGCTGAAAATCAGAAGAATGTCTTTAGACATCCACAACTTTAATGTACACAACTGAGTTAAAATGAAGTCATTAGTAATGACATAGTAATTTGACTTAGACCATCAATAGGTGAAAAAATGATGTGTCCTTTTTTTTCTTTATCCTTCTCAAATTCCTATAACTGTTAAAGAAGATTCACTGATGAGGTTGTTTAAGAATGGTCTAGTCATATATTTTTTCCCACATCTTGAAACTCAGGAAGGAAATTTTTGTGCTGAAGACTTTAGGAAGCTTGCTGAGCTGCTGTGAGCTGAAAAAATTGCTAATTTTTTTTTTTTCCATTTGGCTTGGTGAATTTTATTTTTGAAAATGTCAATCTCACTTATTCATAGCAGGTGCTGGACTCCAGATCTCTGCAGATGTTATTCTATTGGTTAAATTGATTTGTCAGTCTTTAGTTCCTAAAATAAATTAGCATGTTTTGAGCCTGTGACTGAGAAAGACATTGAAGATCATATTTGTTGTCTAGAGTTTTACATCTGTTGTGAGTTTTATTCCTCTTTTTGGCTCTGCTTAGTCAAGAGCCTACGTAATATGTCAGATAATAAGCTAAATTATATTTTTACAACTCAGTGTTTTCAGAAGAAATACCACCAAATTGGACTTGGATTTTTATTGGCTGTATTAGTCATGATGTTTAATTTACACCCCCACACACGAACACATAGACACAGACCTGCACATACCCACATCTTCCTGTGCAGGCGGTTTGTAGTCACCCTTTCAGAGAGGTCCACCCTCGTTTGAGTGTGTAGGTGCTGTTTTGCCTATTGCTTTGGCATGGAAGTATTGCTATCAAGAAATTTTATTCCCAAGTCTATACCTTATTCCTTGTTTCAGGGATTTGTCTGTCTTGCTTATTAAGTACCAGGTTTGAGTGAGACCATTTTTAATCTTGGGGTGAGTGTTTATACAGTGATACTTCAGGTGTGGTGTGCATGTCAGTGCAGTGCTGTGAACTGTTGGTTAGCAGCCTGCAACGGTAAGTATAGAAAGTAAGAATAAGCAGTTAGAAGCTTACAGTAACTTGACAGAATAGTTGCATACCTGTCAAATTTAATAATATAAAATTTGAGCTTATATTTGCATGTGTTTTAAAATGCATTTTTCTAGAAATTCATTGTATTTTATAAAAGTATTTGTTCATGACTAGATTGGAAGTTAAAAAACAAACACAACTGGTCTTCACCACAGATGGTTTGAGAAGCCCTGTTTTAACGTATAATTTCACAAGGCTAGCAGTTCTGGTGAAGGAAAGAGCTGAATTGTCATGTGATTCCTCTGTGCTTTTAGGGAAGTCAAGATTTCTGCACCGTTACTTGGACAAAGACAAAAATGATATTTAGACTTTTGATTTTGTTGAGGTGAAGATGCCATTGAGTTTTAGGGCCTTTAAAGAGTACACTGCTGCTGGATTATCTAGGTTTGTTTTTGGCAAATTCAGTTTCTTAAGTGCTTTTCATAATCCATTCAATCCTTTTCATTCTTTATAATGAAATGGAAAGATGAAATTGAAACGTGTTTTGAAGGGAAAATTATAAGGCTCATTGACTGATTTGATATAGGGTTGAAGAAAAGGGGAGAATCAAGTATGACTAAGTTCTAGAGTACTATTATTTTGGAGAATTAAGAGGTGAGGTGGTTTTAGAAGAATATAATAGTGGTGTTCTATGTTAGTTATTACATTGATTGTGTTGAGGTTAGAGTTGAAATCACTAGTTATGATAATACCTCAAATATGAAGTTTAATTCTCTCATCAGCAAATATATAGTGAAAATAACAAAGGATCATATGAGCAAAAGAGTTTTGATATGTTTCTAAAGTTAGAAGAGAGAGTAGTAAGAAAAATAACTTGAAAAAGTAATAGTAAATTTAGTAAAATAATAGGTAAAGACTTAACAAAAGAAAGGAAGAAGGGAAGAGTATCAGAAAGGGAGAGGGTATCGGAATTTAGGGCTCCCCACAGCATAAGGTCTTTAATTGAATGGCATTATGGTCAGGGAACATATTCTAAGTTTCAATTCTTGGAAATTTGAGACTTGTTTTATGGCTAATCATATGGTCTGTCATGGTGAATGTACCATGTGTGCTTTAAAAGAATGTGTAAAAAAAAATTTAAAAATGTGTGTTTTGCAGATGTATAGTGTTCTATAAAATATCAATTAAATCAGGGTGGTTGATAATGCTTTTTAGATCCTCAGTGATACTGATTTTTTGTTTAGTAAGGTTCTATCAATTGCTGAGAGCGGGGGTTGTTAAAATCTCTGGCTGTTATTTATGGATTTGTCTGTTTCTCCCTTGAGTTCTGCCAATTTTTGCTTTATGTATTTTGAAGCTCTGTTATTAATGCATTTGTATATGTTACGTTTTCCTGGTGAACTGACCTTTGAATCTTTGTGAGATGTCTGTTATTATTGGTGGTGTTTTTTGCCTTGATACCTACTTTATTTGAAATTAATATAGACATGCCAGCTTTCTTTTCTTTTCTTCTTTTTTTTGGACATGCCAGCTTTCTTATGCTTATGGTTTTCAACCTATCTATGTCTTATGTCTTATATTTAAAGTTTGTCTCTTTTAGACAACATATATTTGAGTCTTGAATTTTTATCCTAATAATCTCTGCCTTTTAACTGGAGTGTTCAGTCTATTGGCATTTAAGGTAATTATTGGTATAGTTGAATTTAGGTCAAGCATTTTATTTTTTGTTTTCTGTTCATCTTATTTTTTGTTCTTCCATTCTTGCCTTCTCTTGAGTTAATTGAATCCTTTTTAGAATTTCATTTTAGTTTTTCTGTAGACCTTTTAACTGTTCTTTGTGGTGCTTTATTTCTCAGAGCTTGTTCTGGTGTCACAATATATACATCCTTAACTTTTCCCATTAAAGTGAGTATTTTACTCTTTAATGTAAGATGTAAGAGCTTGTAATCACACAGGTCTCTTCTCTCTTTTTTAACTCTATAGCTGTCATGTAAATATATGTACATATGTAAAAAAAACCCTATAATACAGTGTTTTAACTTTTCCTTTTAACAGTCTTATTTGTATTATGAAAGTGAAGAGGGAAAAATCGTCTTTTATATTTATTCGACTGTTAACCATATCTGCAGTTCTTTCTTTCCTGAAGATTGATCTTTCCTTTTGG
>NC_138372.1:102015876-102028908 GCF_054177405.1 Leptonychotes weddellii | reverse complement strand
TATACCTTCTGCCCCTTTCTCTCTTTCTTCTTCTTCTGGGATCCCAATTATTCTAATGTTGTTTCGTCTTATGGTATCGCTTATCTCTCGAATTCTGCCCTCGTGATCCAGTAGTTGTTTATCTCGGACTTACTTATTTTATAACTGGAAATTAGTACCTTTTAATCCTCTTCATTTAGTTTGCTTCCCCTTCCCCCCACTGCATCTGGCAGATACCCAACTGACTAAGCCACCCAGGTGCCCCAGGACGTACTTACTTTATACCTGGAAATTTGTACCTTTTAATCCCCTTCACTTAGTTTGCTTCCCCTCCCCCCCCCACTGCATCTGGCATCCGCCAATCTGTTTTCTATGTCTTTGAGTTTGGGGTTTCTAAATTTTAGTTTTTTTTAAGCTTCCAGATATAAGTGAGATCATACAGTGTTTGTCTTTCTCTGACATTTCACTTAGCATAATGCCCTGAAAGTCTATCCATTTTGTCACAAATGGCAGTATTTTCTTTTTTTTTTTAATGGCTGGATAATATTTCATTGTGTATAAATACTCATATACCCCATTTCCTTATCCAGTCATCCTTCGATGGGCAGTTAGATTATTCCCATACCTTGGCTATTGTGAATAATGTTATAATAAACATGGGAATGCAGATAATCTCTTTATACTCTGTTTTCATTTTCTTTGGATAAATATCTAGAAGTGGAATGGCTGGAGCATATGGTAGCTCTATTTTTAAAGTTTTGAGGAATCTTCATAGTGTTTTCCAGAGTGGCTGTACCAGTTTGCATTCTCAACAGTGCACAAGTGTGCACTTTTCTCCATAACCTTGACAACACCTGTTATCTTTTGTTTTTTGATAATAGCCATCCTAACATATGTGGGGTGATATTGTAGTTTTGATTTGTATTTCTCAGATGACTAGTGATACTCTTATATACCTGTTGGTCATTTGTATGTCTTCTTTGAAAAAATGTTCAGATACTCTGCCCATTTTTAAATCATTTTGTTGTTGCTGTTATTGAGTTGTATGAATTCTTCATATATTAACCCCTTGTCAGATACATGCTTTGTAAATATTTTCTCCCATCCCATAGGATACCTTTTCATTTTGTTTATTGTTTTTTTTTTTCCTGTGCAGAAGCTTTTAAATGTAGTGGATCTAGGAGACTGTGTAGAAACTTTTTAGTTTGATGTTGCCCCACTTGTTGATTTTTGCTCTTCTTGCCTGTGCTTCGGTGTCATATATAAAAGATCGTGGCCAAGACCAAGGTCAGGGAGCTTTTTCCCTATGTTTTCTTTTAGGGATTTGACAGCTTCAGATCTTATGGTTAAGTCTTTAATCCATTTGAGTTAATTTTTGTGTGTAGTATAAGATAGGGCTCCAATTTCATTTTTCTGCATGTGGTTATCCTGTTTTCCTAACACTGTTGAAAAGACTATCCTTTCTACATTGAGTATCCTTGGCTCCCTTGTCAAATATTAGTTGACTGTATATGTGGGGTTTTTTACTTGGGTTCTCTATTCTGTTCACTTAGTCTGTGTGTCTATTTTATGCCACTGCCATATTGTTTTGATTAATATAGCTTTGTAGTTTAGTTAAATCAGGAAGTGTCATGCCTCCAGCTTTGTTGTTCTTTCTCAAGACTGCTTTGGCTATTCAGGGTCTTTTGTGGTGCCGCACAAATTTTAGGATTGTTTTTTCTACTCCTGTGAAAAATGCCATTGGAATTTTAGTGTAGGGATTGATCTCACT
This sequence comes from Leptonychotes weddellii, assembly GCF_054177405.1. Taxonomy (NCBI): domain Eukaryota; kingdom Metazoa; phylum Chordata; class Mammalia; order Carnivora; family Phocidae; genus Leptonychotes; species Leptonychotes weddellii. The sequence continues at coordinate 102,027,158 of NC_138372.1, read as the reverse complement.
GATTTCCATATGCTAAGTTAAATCTCTTTCTGTGTTTATTTAGTATAATTATTAGAAATATAATTTGCTTACAAAAATAAATTTAAAAATTTCATATTTTGGTATAGTTGACTTGGAATTGTTATTATAGGATTTTTTTGGTGCGGTTGAGGGTAGGCATTTGACAGATCTTTACCATCTTGGTGAAAGTAGCTTTCTTGAGAGGTGGTTTTTGTCCCTAAGCCTGAGTATGGTCTTTGCTTAGAAATACTGGTCAATTCAATGAAGAGTTTATTTGTATAAATACAGTTGTACAATGTAGGGGTAAGAGTGCTGACCCCCTGTGCTGTTGAAAAATCCATGTATAACTTTGGACTCACCCAAAAGTTAGCTATGAATAGCCTCCTGTTTACTGGAAGCCTACGGATAAAATAAATGGCGGAGTAATACATATTTTGTATGTTATATATATTATATATTCTTAAAGTAAGCTAGAAAGAAGAAAATGTTAAGAAAATCATAAGGAAGAGAAAATACATTTCCAGTACTATACTGTAATTATTGAAAACATCCTCATATAAGTGGACCTGCACAGGACAAACCTGTGTTGTTTAGGGTCAAGTGTATTTAGGATTCCTTTGCTCTTTTCATTAAGTACTCTTATAAATAGAAAAATCACAGAAGAAAACTAGAGTATTTTCCAGGATGTCACAAAACTTTTCTGATAATTGTTCAAGCAAGAGAGTTTTTTTTTATTACTGCCCTTTGTGCCTTTTAGGTTGATTGGAAGGGAGAAAAGGATGACTGACTTAGAGCCTCTAGTAGAGATACTTTAAGAAACACTCTTGGTATCCTAAGTACTCTCGGTGGCTAATGAACGAACGGAGAGTTCACTGGGAACTCTCAGGAGCTCAGGAGCAGGGCTGTGAGAAAGGCTTTGATGGATTTAATTGTAAACATGTTCAGTGTTTTGAGGCTTGTCTGGGTAATTTAAAACGTTTGGTGAAGCCAGGAAGTAAGCAAGGAATCAGAAGTACGCTTCTGTTACGGGACAGGTGTGCAGGAAAGAAGTAAGGGTCTGCGATATAGTCATTGTGTAAAGGGGATAGTTAACTTGAGAACAGAGGAGGAGGAAAGAGGGTGCAAGAGAAAGTTCAGGGGTCTGAGAATATCACATATAAGAAATTACAGTTTCTTCTTGTCTTTTTCTAACTCAGAACTTTTTAGAAAAATCGACTGAAAGAGAAACTCGCCAGGAATATGCTCTGGCTATGATTCAATGCAAAGTTCTGAAACAGTTGGAGAACTTGGAACAGCAGAAGTACGATGATGAAGATATCAGTGAAGATATAAAATTTCTTTTGGAAAAACTTGGTGAGAGTGTCCAAGATCTTAGGTATGTAATTTTTTAAAATTCTCACAGGCTGGATATATTGGGCCTTGTTTGACTTTCCTAGTCTTTTAAGAAAGTCTAAATTTGTTACTAACCATAAACTCAAAAGATTTCACTAAAACATTTTGTCTTCTGTTAAGAATTAGGGGATATGGGGAAAAAAAACCACGACAGAACTGGCTCATCATTATGGCAACAGTTGGTTATAGCTGTGTGTTATCTCTTCTCTTTTGGGGAGATTCCCACCATTCTCTTACCCGAAATCTGACTGGTTGTACTCCCACAGGATGTTGGTGTCATCCTAGAACCCCTTAAGAATCTCTCTCTAATTTAGAATCTTTTTAAGCAGTACTGGTTGTTAATTTGTGGAGGAGGTTTGGCCATAAATGGAAAGAGTATTTTTATCCTGCTTTTGTGAAGTTCCTATTGGTATAATTTATTTTTTATTTTTTAGAGAGAGACAAGGCACACAATGGGGGTGTGTGTGTGTGTCGGGGGGTGGGTGGGTGGGAGGGGCAGATGGAGAGGGAGAGAAAGAACCTCAAGCAGGCTCCATGCCCAGTGCAAGCCCAGTGTGGCGCTTGATCTCATGACCCTGAGATCATGACCTGAGCGGAAATCAAGAGTTGGACGCCTAACCAACTGAGCCACCCAGGTGCTCCTATTTATTTTTTATATTAAAAATGATGCAAATGATGTACAATGCAGTAAGAAAAAAAAGAAACCTTACGTAGTTCAGAAGGGACTTCATGCCTCTTCCATATAGTTGTCCCCAACCTCATTTCCTGTGTTTGCTTCCAGAAAAACCTAGCGCTGCTCCTCCAGCATGTGTGTGTGCATGCACCCACACATCAACACACACACAAATGGGGTTCTATGTATTCTCTGGACCTTGTTCTATTTCATAATATATTGGTGGTCTTTCCCATAAACCCATGTATTCTTAGATTTTAAACTATTGATACATCTTTAGAGGAGAATTACTATCTAGAAGTAGGTCTTTCTGTGTAGGTAGGTTGGGTTTGGGAGCCAGGCTGAGCCCAGTTTGAGTTGTTTGGCTACTTTCTCCACGTGTGGCCGTGACAAGCTTCTTGATTTTTTAAAGTCTCAGTTTTCCTTTTGATAAAATAGCAATAAAAATTCTAGCCTTGTAGGATTTGTTGTGAGTTTTCAAGTGTCCAGCAAATGCCTTCAGTGTAGTATGTGTTTCAGAAATGTAAATTTACCAGATTATTCAATGCAGCTCATAATCCCAAGGCCCAAATGCGTTTATGGAGAGAGATGTATCACTCACATCAGTGGTTTGAATGGAGTTTTGTGGAGGGAGGCAAATGATTTTTGTCTTTCTATAATTTTAAATATGAATAGTTGATTGTAATAAAGTAGTCCGGCCAGCAGTAGACTTGCAGTTTTTCTGTTTTATAAGTTCATTTAAAAAAAATTATTATCAGTTTTCCTGTAATAATGATTTAAGATCTCTTTTAAAAATAAATAAGATTAGTGATACTTAGCTTTCTAAATTATTTAATCCATGTTAGGCGATTATTATTACTTATTGATTTTTCATGTTGAATTTGGTAATTTGAAAAATACTGCTATTTACATTAAAGCTAATAGGGTGATGGGAGCAGGTGAAAGAGCTTTGTCTCTGTTTTTGCTGTTATAGGTTTAGGATATTAATGTTAAATGATATTAGCTTACTTCTTACACAGACTGGCCTTCCATTAAAGTAAATTACTACTTTATTCAGCAGGACACTCTGTTCAACTTAACCAGCAAAATCCTGGTTATTCTGAATTACTAATCAGTATTAAAATGGCTAATTCTTTTTTAAGTTTTCACTTGAAAGGATGTCCAAGCATGTCCTGTCACTGTATTTGTCCATTGGATAACAACATTAAACATTTTTTATATTATGAAACTTTGAATAATTGTTACTTGATACATTGTGAATGATTTTTGAATTAAATTGCATTGCTGTTTGCTAAATGCACATTATATCCATATGTGTATTTTTATTTGCCTAATGTATAGTGGTTTATAATATGGCATTTAATGCTATTTTATTTTTTATTTAGGTAACATACTTTTATATAAATTTACATTAATATATCTAGCGGGCTGGCAAATACAGTATTTTAAGTGGCATGGTGGAAACTGCTAGATTATCAGATATTTTGCTGGTATACATTTATTTACTAGGATAAAGATTTGAAAGCAAGTACTCCCTTTAATATCTCATGGTGAGCATTCAAATTGACAGGAGTATTGGACATTAGGACCTTGAATAAATTTCACATGATTTATTAAAAAAAAAGATTATTTAAGCTGTTTAAACTTTGTTTAGTGGTAGTTTGTTAATGTACAAAGGTTTGTCAGTCTTTGCAGTTAAATTATCAGTGAAGATTTTGTTTTTTATTCTACTGAGGTATAATTGACAAGGTAAAAATGTTTTATATTGCTTAATTTTTGAGTAACTCTTAAATTCTCCTAAACTTTGAACTTTTTAAAAATTTTTATAGCTCATTTGATGAATACAGTTCAGAACTTAAATCTGGAAGATTGGAGTGGAGTCCTGTGCACAAATCTGAGAAATTTTGGAGAGAAAATGCTGTGAGGTTAAATGAGAAGAATTATGAGCTCTTAAAGTAAGTTTTAAATTCTAGTTTACATTACTAATACCTGTTCCACATCCTTGCTAACATGTTTTTGTTACTCTTTAAAAAATTTTAGCCATTTCATGATTTTAATTTGTACTTTCTTGCTTCCTTATGTGGCTGGATACCTTGTCATATTCTTATTGGTTATTTGGATATCTGTTTTTCCAGAATCGCCTGTTCAAGCATTTAAAAAAATTTGTTAGGGGCACCTGGGTGGCTCAGTGGGTTAAGCGTCTGCCTTGGGCTCAGGGCATGATCCAAGCATCCTGGGATCCAGCGGCATCCGCGTCTGGCTCCCTGCTGAGTGGGGAGCCTGCTTCTCCCTCTCCCATTTGTTCTTTCTCTCTCTCTCTCAAACAAATAAAGTCTTAAATTTTTTTTTAAAAAGGTTTTATTTATTTATTTCTTTGAAAGAGAGAGTGAGAGAGAGAGTGCTCCTATGGGGGGGGCGGTGCTGAGAAGAGCAGAGGGGGAGGGAGAGTGAGGGGAAAGAATCTTAAGCCCACTCCACACTGAGCTTGGAGCCTGATGCAGGGCTCAATCTCAACACCCTGAGATCATGACCTGAGTCAAAACCAAGAGTCAGACACTTAACCAACCGACTGAGCCAGCCAGGCACCCCTAAGGCCTTTCAAAATAAGCATTCTCTCCCCTGGAATGAAAGAAAAACTTGAAAAAAAAAAAGAAAAAAATTCTTTTACTGTCATTTTAACAAGGTATCAGAAGGAGGAGAAGAGGTATATATACACCTGTACAGTGAGCGGTTTTAAGCAGACCTATCTCTGTTGTTTATACTTACTTTCCATGTATTACCAAAAAGGATACATTATGTTTATTTAAACATTTGGCAAACCAAAGTGAGTGGTTGATAGATGTTGGCTGGACTGATGGAGAATATATAGGGGGAAAAGTGGATTATCTTTTCAGCATTGTTGTGCTACTTTGAGTTTTTAACAACAACAAAATGAGCTTGAATAATGCCTTTTAAATCTAGTTTTTGGAAAACTTGAATATAACAGGGGAGCTTTTTTTTTTTTTTAACAAATTATTACTAAAGCATTACATGTATTTTTATTATGATATACTTAAAGAGCCTTTTGAAGTGCATGTTCTGTTTTCTGTCATTAGGTTTTAAATTTTATGGTTCCTTCAAATTACTCTTTACCTTCTTATGAGCTTTTGTGATTTTTCTAAATAACCAGAAGCAATGACATGTAGCACTTCAGTTTTAGAGAAATTTGAAGTCATTGTTTGTTCTTAGTTTCCATTCTTTTTTTAAGATTTTATTTATTTATTTTACAGAACGAGTGAGTGCATGTATGTGAGCAAGGTGCGGGGAGGAGCACAAGAAGAGGGACAAGCAGACTCCATGTTGAGTGTGGAGCCTGATGTGGGGCTCGATCTCATGACCGTCGTATCATGACCTGAGCTGAAATCAGGCACCCCCTTAGTTTCCATTCTTATAAGTTACCTGTATGGGGATGATTGGCAAGGAGGGGCATGCTAGTACTGCCCTTCAAACTAGCTGATAAAATAGATAGAGAAGAAATCTTTATTCTGTTATTAAAAAAACACAGTGAATACTAGCCTTCTTTTTATCTGAGGAGAACTGTACTTACATCAGGGTCTGACCTGTTTTTCCAGGTAATTCCAAACTTAGCAAGTATACAATGTAAGTTCATTTTTCCTTTATCAACTTTAGTCTGATAGTATACAGAAAGTACTTTGCAATCTTGTATGTTATAATTTTGAAATAAGTATGTATTTTTTTTTTCTCATTTAACTTTTGTTTTAATGGGTCTCAAAATTCTGTGACAGATTTTTGGTCAAGTTGTTTCCATTAAAAAGTACTGATTTTAAAAACTAATAACTTAAAACTGCCACACACACACACACACACACACACACACAAAACAAATGGTCCACAAAACATTCTCCTTTCTTCTGAAGGTTTTATGATGTATTGTTATAATTAACCAGTCTTTTACTGTTAAACTTAAGTGGCCAGTTGACACAAACAGTTCTGAGTAGTTTGAATAAGGAAATATTCTGAAATATAAGAAACCCCATGCAAATGATAATTAAGAGAAAAGCAAAAGCTGAGGGAGCAAACAAGTTTTTAAAACAGAGGAAAAACATTGTGAAAGAGAACAAGAGCAAAGTAGTGGAGTGATCAGTCAGAATAATAATATAAATTCTATTTTGGATTTGAATAGACACTTTCCAAGATTATATTTCTAGCAAATGTCAGAGTCAGATTTCACATTTGGTCTAACTCCAAAGCTGTGATGTGTTGCTGTCTTGATCTCATTGGAGTGTCTGGCGGAATCTCAGCTTGTGGTTAATGTGGTGATAGAGGTTTGGCTTTTGATTGATGAATCTATTGTTGACTTAACAACTATATTCAAAGATGAGTTGGAGGGAGCTCTTCTTTGCTTACCACAGAATCTCTTGTTTTGAACCTATTCTTTTGAAAATTTTCATTGATGACTTGAATATAGAAATGGAAAGCATGCTCAGTCAATTTACAGATAATAATACAAAAATATTTTCATTGTTGATGAACATATTCAGTGGGCTAAATGGCCCTAAGGGATAGCCATTAAAATCATTTCTGTATTTTCTAGATTTGATTAGAAACTCTGTAATTCCTTCACCATTTTTTTGAGTCTAAGCCTATATTTTTCAGATGTTAATGGAGATCTTGTTAAAATGCATATTCTAGCTCAGGTCCAGGGTTGGGTCTGTGATTCAGCATTTCTAAGCTGATACCAATGCTGCAGGTTTGCAGAGCATATTTTGAGTATCAAGGGTCTCAGCCATATGGAGAATGGCTCAGGTCATTGAATGTGGTTTAAAGCAGGCATTGGCAAACTTTTTCTGTAAAGGCCCAGAAAGTAAACAGTGGACGCTTTGTGAGCCATTCGGTCTCTGTCACAGTTACTGAACTTGGTACTATAGTGCTAAGGCAACTGTAGACAGTATGTAAACTAATGAGTGTGATTGTGTTCCAATAAAACTTTATATACAAAAACAGGAAGTTGCTGGGTTTGGACTTCAGCTGTAATTTGCTGGCTTCTGGTTTCAGGTATTCAGAACAAATATTCTGTTATGCTTTTAAGGAAACTTATGTCAATATTTTCTTATTTCCTAAAATGGTATCGTAATAAAATTTCAAAATAATAAAAATAACATCAAAGTACTTTAATCTTTTGAAATTATTAAAATGTTTCAGTTGAATTAAACATAATTTTAGAATACTTTGCAAGTTGGCTTTTTAAAAAGAACAAGTTTGAAATTAAAAAAAAATGTATGGAAGATTGAATATATGTCTTGCTTTTTCTTTGTGGATTTTCATGTGCTTGAGTTGAATGAATTGCCATCATGGTGCAGTTGTGCTTAGCGTGGACTAGAGTCAACAGGTATTGATTCAAATCTGTTTCAACATTTGTTGTGTCTGTAGGCAGATGATGTAACTTCTCTGGGTCTCATTTCCTCATTTATGGATTCTTGTTGTGAGGTATATATTTACACCAAGTTTGGAACCTTTATGTGTATACTAAATCATCATCTTTTCAATTATTTGCAAGTGCAGATATCTCAGTTAGTCTGGAAGATAAAAGGCATGTAATTACTTCCTAATGAAATAAATTCCCTGATTAACAGTTAGGTTTTTTATTAGTGTTTCCTGTTGTTTATATAGAGTTAGATATTTGACATGCTAAGATGATGATAGAAAAAGGTAGGCAGAGAAATGTTGAGCCACACTCTTAGGAGACGTTACCAAATAAATGGGCTACAGAAACTAAAGTACACAAGCTTCATAGACTTGCACAGATTTTGAACAAAGTAGAGTTTTAATTATTTTTAGTATTTTAAGTATTTAAGTATTTGTTTTAATGCAAATGATATGAGCAAAGATCATTGTGATTCAAGTTGTTTTCCAGTATAGATCTTAAGAAATAAGATTTGTATTTTGTAATTGAATAGTTTGTATGCAAATAGATAATTAAATGGTTTCAAAAATTTTTTTATGTTAAATATTTTAAATTTAAATTTTAAACTTTAAATTCGCAATTCTGTAGTTTGGCTATTGTGGACATTGGGGTACAGGTGCCCCTTTGGATCAATACATTTGTATCTTTGGGGTAAATACCTAGTAGTGCAATTGCTGGGTCATAGGGTAGCTCTATTTTTAACTTCTTGAGGAACCTCCATACTGTTTTCCAGAGTGGCTGTGCCAGCTTGCATTCCCAGTTCCCTCCACATCCTCGACAACACTTGTTTCCTGACTTGTCCATTTTAGCCATTCTGACTGAATGAGGTGGTATCTCATTGTGGTTTTGATTTGTATTTCCCTGATGCCAAGTGATATCCATCCACAGATGAATGGATAAAGAAGATGTCATGTATGTATACACACACACACACACACACAATGGAATATTACTCAGCCATCAGAAAGGATGAATACTTAACCATTTACATCGATGTGGATGGAGCTGGAGGGTATTATGCTGAGCAAAATAAGTCAATGAGAGAAAGAATGGTTTCTTTCACTCATATGGTTTCACTCACACATGGAATATAAGAAACATCACAGAGGATCATAGGGGAAGGGAGGGAAAACTGAATGGGAAGTCATCAGAGAAGGAGACAAACCATGAGAGACTCTTAACTATAGGAAACAAACTGAGGGTTGCTGGAGGGGAGGGGAGATGGGGTAATTGGGTGATGGGCATTAAGGAGGGCGTGTGATGTGATGAGCACTGGGTGTTATGTGCAACTGATGAATTATTGAACACTACATGCGAAACTAATGATGTACTTTATGTTGGCTAATTGAATTTAAATAAACAAATAAATAAAATTAGCAATTCTAAGGGATAGTAACCTCTTGAGCATCTTAGTAAAATTAAGTAACTTTAAAAAAAATGTGTGTGCTGAATTTTTGAATTCTAAGTTATATCGAATAGCCTGGGCCAAGCATTCAAGTACTCTTGAAGGCATACAGAAGTAAAGTGAAAAGGTTTCTTCACTGCTGTTCTCTCTCAAAGTCTTCCCGAGTGGTAACCAGAGTTAAGTGATATACTCTCCAGTGTTCTTTCATTCCTAGACATACCCGTACCTACATCTATATAGAGTTATTTATACATGTCCCATCTAAATATGTTAGTCTGTGACTTGTCTTTTTCACTTATTATGGCTTGGGGTCTGTTAAAATGACTTAGTTTTATTATTTTTTAAAATCTGAATTCTATTTTTTTTTTTTTTTGTATTGGGCCACTTTGTTTCACTGGGCCTCTGGTGTTACCTCTCTGTAAAATAGGAAGAACCAATAATCCTAGTTGTAGGGGTTCAATAAAATGGTGAATGTGATACTGCTTTGTACACAACGTAGTTGGTGTTATAGAGGACAAAGCAGGTGCCACCAGCATGGAAGAAGAAATGGAGGGAAAAGCCTAACTCTTGCACGTGGCCTCCACCCTCTAACCTTTTCTCTTAGTCATTGTTTAAGCTAGTGTACATAGATATTTTTGTGGAAATGTGAAGATATTTCTGTAGGTTAGATTCTTAGAAGTAGAATTGCTGGATCAAAGGGTCTGTGCATTTTAAATTCCATTAGGAGCTGTCACATTGTTTTTCCCAATTGGCAACATCACCATTTTATACTTAAATTGTGTATTCATTTTTTTCAGCAAGTGTTTATTGAGCATCGGTTGTATGGTCAGTACTGTTCTAGGTGTTGCAGACACAATGGCAAATAAAATTAAGTTCTTATTGTCATTAAGCTTACATTGTATTTGGGAGAGACAGACTAAACAGTCAAGAAACTACATAATACTGTGGCTGGTGGTGATGAGTCGTGAAGAAAAATGAATCAGGAAATGGGCATAGAAAATGATGAGGGGGGAGGGTATTATCTTGGGATCAGAGGCTCTTAAGCAAGAGGTGATATTTGAGCTGAGAACTGAAAAGATATTCTCTCAGTATTCTACTGGTTCAGTTAGATAATTCTGTAAGGTTTTCATATATCTGTGTCTAAGCGAGTGGCTATTGCTGGCATATTAGAAAGCAGTTTTTTTTTAATATGTTAGTCTTCTGCCTGGCCATTAAAATAATTACTCATTCTGATTGGTTATCCCAGTTATGTTCTGTTTGTGGAATGAGTTGAGTTTTCTTTCTGTTTCTGTGCTCTTGAGCAGTTTAAATAACACAGGAATGATCTGTTCCTTGAGTGATCTCCCCTCACACTCAAGCTGAAGGCACTCTCTCCCAGGGGATTGAATTCTAGGTATTGCAGTCTCCCCTTTTCCTTCACTCCTGAGGACACATGCGTCACTGGGTGAGATGAGCCCTCTCCCTGGAGGTCCTTGAGGAGGCAGAAATCTGTGGTCAAGGCTCCAGCTCCCAGCTGAGGGGAGCCTTCTCTGTGTCTGGTTGGCTCCTGTTCTCAGAAGCACCATCCAGCTCCTGCAGTGGTTTCACTTGGCCTGTGTGGTTGCCGTGGAGAAAGGACAGCAGGGAGGCAGGATTGTGAATTTGGGCACCCATCTTCTCAGAAACAGATCTATAAAGAACTTCTCAAACTCAACACCCAAAAAACAAATAATCAAGTCAAAAAATGGGCAGAAGACATGAACAGACACTTCTCCAAAGAAGACATACAAATGGCTAACAGACACATGAAAAAATGTTCATCATCATTACCCATCAGGGAAATCCAAATCGAAACCACACTGAGATACCACCTTACACCAGTTAGAATGGCAAAAATTGACAAGGCAGGAAGCAACAAACGTTGGATAGGTTGTGGAGAAAGGGGAATCCTCTTACACTGTTGGTGGGAATGTACGTTGGTACAGCCACTTTGGAAAAGTGTGGAGGTTCCTCAAAAAATTAAAAATAGAGCTACCCCATGACCCAGCAATTGCACTACTAGGTATTTACCCCAAAGACACAGATGTAGTGAAAAGAAAGGCCATATGCACCCCAATGTTCATAGCTGCAATGTCTGCAATAGCCAAACTGTGGAAAGAGCCGAGATGCCCTTCAACAGACAAATGGATAAAGAAGATGTGGTCCATATATACAATGGAATATTACTCAGCCATCAGAAAGGATGAATACCCAACTTTTACATCAACATGGATGGAACTGGAGGAGATTATGCGAAGTGAAATAAGTCAAGCAGAGAAAGTCAATTATCATATGGTTTCACTTATTTGCAGAACATAAGGAATAGCATG
>NC_138372.1:101983072-102015776 GCF_054177405.1 Leptonychotes weddellii | reverse complement strand
TCCTGAGACTTGGAGTGGCGGGGGGGAGAGGGGGTGGGGAATGTGTGTGCTCAGGGCTCATGGTCCATATTGATCACAGCTTAAAGTAACTTCTTTTTAATACTGACAAAAGGCTTACAAATGATTAATCTTCAAAATATAATTGGCAAGGATTCATTGGTAATTGTATATTAAAATAACATTAACTCCCACCCTAGCTGTCTTTTTTGAGAGAGCAGGAAAGGGAGTTACTGATATTTTGGGAATTGTGTGTGGTATACATTATGAATCTGAAAATAACCTGGTATATATATGTAAAGATTTGAAAACTGCTAAGTCATATGTAATATATTATGTGTAATAGTAATATCTATAGAAAATATATTTGTAAATGTCTATTTTCAGGAGATACCTGCAAATATGCTGTACTCTGTTGTGCCCTGTAGAACAACTAGAAATCAGTCTCTCTTTGGATTAAATTTATTTCAGAATTTTGACAAAACTTCTGGAGGTGTCGGATGATCCACAAGTCTTAGCTGTTGCTGCTCATGATGTTGGAGAATATGTGCGGCATTATCCACGAGGCAAACGGTAAGGGAAAAGTAGTTTAGCAGAGGAACTAATGGAGTAAGTGAAATCAAGATGCCCATAATATAGGGAATTATAATAAACCTAATTAAAAATGGGCAGTATAAAAGTATCAGTATAATACTATGGTGTAGTGGCCAGCAGAGACCACATTAGAAATTTCACGTTCAGGATTTTCTTTGGTTTGTATGATTTTAATTCAGTAGCCATTTTGTGAGTGCTGGTTATTTTTTGACTACTAGTAGTTACAGAGACGATGAAACATTATTATTATTATTTTTAATTTTTTAAAAAGATTTTATTGAGAGAGAGAGAAATCGAGTACAAGCTGGTGGGGGGCAGGGGCAGAGGGAGAGGGAGAAGCAGGCTCCCTGCTTGAGACCATGATCCCTGGAGACCACAACCTGAGCCGAAGGCAGACGCCCAACTGACAGAGCCACCCAGGCGCCCCGTTGTTATTATTTTTTAAAGATTACTTACTAATTTCAGAGAGAGAGAGAGCAAGTGGACATGTGCGCATGGGGGGAGAAGGGGCAGAGAGAGAGGGAGAGAGAGAATCCTAGATTCTCTTCTTAGATTCACAGTATTAAAGAAAATATAATACCTGTAAAGTAAAGTTATACTAGATGTATAGTAATAGAATTTTGTATTTCAGAGTATTGAAAAGAGAGGAATTCCTTGTGGGATGAGACAGATAAGACTTTACAGACATGGTGATGCTAGCCACATAGTTTAAAATCATTTAGATACATTAACAATGAAAAGTTAGGCTTTTTTTTGGAAAAATAAGAAATCAGGGTACCAATATTGTATCAAGAGAGAAAACATTAAATGGTATAAGAGGGCTATTTTCTGTTATTTGGAAAAGCAGAAATGCATAGAGCCTTGGTGTGAATTGTTGCTATTTCACTTGCTAGTTGGTTTTCTAATCTATAAAATTGGGACAGTAGTCATATTTCTTTCTCATGAGGCTGATGTGAGGATTAAATTAATTAACCTAGTACAATGATCAGAGTAGTGCCAGGAGGTACATAGCAAGTACTCAATAAGTATTAGCTACTTTTATTATTACTAATGTGGATATTTTATATTCATCAAAGTTTAAGGAAGACATGACAGTATTTATCTTACTTATCATAAAATAGTGTCAAGTAAGCCCAGAACATCTTAGAATGTGAGCAAAAATTGGCAGAGCCACAGAAGTAATTGCATACTTTAACATTCCACAATTACTTCATAACTTCCTCTTCTTCTTATAGGGTATAAATATTTAAACATTATAAAACATCATGTCAGTGACTGGATGGAAATGCATCTCTTCAAGCAGTTTATCTTTTCTCTCCAAGTGTCTATGGACTATATTATTTTTGATCTTCACCTTGTTTGTTCTAGATCTGATTTATTTATAGTAACTCAGACTGCTTTTTATTGGTGGACCTTGGTAAACTTCACTTCCAAAATTATGACAGTTTCATCTGAGCAGAATTTGCCAGGGCTGTGGCATATCGCATGGATTACATACTGAGTTGTCAGGATTGACACTGCTATATGGAGTAGGCTTGGGGTGGGTAAGGGGCAGCCTGCCTTTGGTCTCAGAGATGAGAAGAGGTTGTCATTCATGTCCCTTTGGAGAGTTTCTCTTGCACTTCTTTTGGGTGAGAATAATGAGCATGAACATCTCTGAACTCCATATGATGGGTAAATGTGGAAAATGCATCTCTTCTGGAAGGTAAATGAGAGAACATTAGGCAAATGCCATATGGGAAACTACTCAGTTTCCCATATTGGTACCTACTTCAGGAAAAACAGAAAATCCTTGAGTGTAGCTACTGAATCACTCAGTGTTTGAACTGCAGGATGTTTTCATTCTGACCCAGCAAACCTTCGTTACTGGTCTCACATAGAACTTTATTCTGGGTGCACTTCAGAAGCAGATGGCACAGATACAGCAGGTATATAAGTCTGTGTGTGCAAGCTCTCTATTGCATTTTTTAGTTCTGTCATTGTATTCTTCAGCTCCAAGATTTCTGCTTGGTTCTATTTATTTCTCTTTCTTGTCATTTTGTTCATGTGTTGTTTTTCTAATTTAGTTCAGTTGTCTCTCTGTGTTCTCTTTCATTTCCTTAAGTTTCTGTAAAGGATCAGTTTTGATCCTTTGTTAGGGAAATTTTAGATATATGTTTTTTTGGGATTGGTTCCTGGAGCTTTATTAATTTTCCTTTGGTAGTATTATATTTACCTGATTCTTTGGGGTCTGTGTAACCTTGCATCGACGTCTGTGCCTTTGAAGAAGTAAATACCTTTTCCAGTCTTTAAGGCCATTTTCAGCAGATAATGACCTCTTCTCTGTCGCCTGGGCTAATGGATGACATTACCTCTGGAATTACATTCATGCCGGGTTGGAGTGGGTTATGCACAGTTACGAGTCTGCAGTGGTGTCCGTAGTTGGCAGGTTTGTTACTGCGGTCTTAGGTAGGCATGTTTCCTGTCTGGTCTTCAGATGGCTGGGACTGCCTCCAGTACCTTGTTCAGCAGGGTGATGTTGGGACAAGGGTCTGTCCATCAGGCTCCACAGTTGTGTCCTTAGCTGTCCCCTTACCAGGTGTATGGGTGGGTGTAGCTCCTACCAGGTCCCAGGGAGGACTGCTGCTTGGTCACTGATGGATCCCTGGGTGGGCAGGATAGGCCCTGGGCCATGGCGGAGAGGAGCTGGAACCAAGTTCCAGGGCTGTTTCAGGTATCCCGGCCACAACTGAAGTCTGCATATTTGGAGGCACAGATGGGTATTTGTGCCACAGGTCCCTGGGTGGGTAGAACTGCTCCCTGACTTTGGCTGGAGGAACTGAAGCTGAGTATAGGATCATTTCAAGATCTCCTGAGGCACATGTGAATGTCCCCCACCAAATCCCTGTGTTGGAGGACTGCTTGTGACTACAGCTTGGGAGGGAATTGAACCAAATATAGGACCCTTTCAGGATCTCTGGGGTGCAGATGGGAGTGTCTCCCACTGGTTTTCTGGGTCAGCAGTACTGCTCATGGACTGGCTGGGAAGGGATGGAGCTGAGTATAGGGCCATTTCTAGCATCTCTGGGAGTATTGTCAGAGCGTCTCCTGCTGGGTCCCTGAAGCTGGTTGGCCTGCTGGCAGGCCTTCTGTGATGGAGCTAGAGCCACACATAGGACCCTTCAGAATGTATAAGGGTGCAACCAGAAGTCTCCTGCTGGGTCTCTTTGCCAGCAAGAATGTGTGAGGACTGGCCAGAATGAGCTGGAGACCAGTTACAGGCCCCTTTCAGAATCTGCAGTTTGACAGCATTTGTCAGGCTTACCTCCTGGGTAAGGGTGGGACTCCCAGACCTCAGCAGAGAGAGGCTGGAGCCTGTTCAAGGGCTATTTCAGGGTCCACACAACTGGGACCGAGGTCTGTGTGCCTATTAGCTGATGGATGGGTAGGTGTGACTCCTCCAAGGTCCCTTGGCTTATTTTGTTGGTGGTAGAACCAAAACCAATGGGATGGTAGCAGAATTCTCAGCGTTTTAGAGCTGTGTCCGGGTCTGTAGCCAGGACCACAGTCAGTGAATCAGCTGCCTAGGTGTGATTCTGCCATCTCAAAATGTCTTTCCTCAGTTGGAGAGTGCACCAGGGTTTCACAGTCCCCTACCTGGATCTCAGAGTTCCCAGGAAGGCACTTTTCCATGGATGGATACTAAATTATTGCTGTTGAAGAGGGGAGATACGTGTGAAGGATGTCTTATTCCGCCATCTTGCAAGCATCACTCCCATAGCCCATCTCTGCAAGTTTTATAGCATTGCTCTTGCCCTTCTTGTCAACTGACCCTTCTAGACCAAAGGTCTGGATACATTTAGTCAATGACTATAAAATAGGTGAAGTTATAGCTGCTGGACTGGGACATACTGATTTTGTAGCAGTGGAAGGGTTACAACTTTAGCACCTACAAAGACAAAAATAGAGACACAAGAGAGGGAGAATATTAATGATCTTTGTTTTTCAGTGAATTGTCCCTATAGCTTTCCTCATGAAGGAAAACACGGAGATCTCTCAACTGTTGGACACTTAATGTTTAATTGACTGCTGTCGTCTACCTCCAGAGAGTGCTGCCACAATTTGATGGCCATTCCCTTTAACCTATTGAAAAGTCTATTGGAAACAAAAGGGATAACAATAGCTTTTGCACCTCCCAAGCAAAATACCTGTCAATAGGTCTTTATGTCTGCCCCACCCTCCATCCTGGAGCCACTCTTAGCCATTCCATGGGGCAGCAAATATCACCTATCTGGTACTATAGACAAATAGGTCATTCTTTCCTAAAACCAGGACTAGACTCAGGTATTTGACTTGAACTGAAACCGCTTAAGGTTCACCATCCATCTGGGAAGCCACAGTGAGGGCACCGTCAACTGGTGTGCCCTACCCCCTGCCCCACCACCACCACTGACGAAGATCTCATTTGGGTGGCCCAACAGTTGTGAACACTTTCTTTCCAGAGGCCACGAGCATCCTTGGTATTGTACTTCCTGTATGAAGGCCAGGCACGAACTTATTTCCCTCCCCAAACCATAGTAACTTACACATTAGGAGTAGTCGTAAGAAGCCTGTTAAGTGTTCAAGGAAACACTACCAGTAGATCATATAGTCCTCAGGTGAACGTGGAGATCTCTATGAAAGGAACTACCTTTGCTGATTCAGTGGCGTTCCCAAAAAGAAGTGATCAGTGATACTACCTTAACCCTGGAAGACATTCAAGTTAACCTCAACTCACTGGCCAGCATTTGTTATAGATGACAGAATTGCCCTAGACTTCCTTCTTGGGGCAAGGAAGAATCTCCGCATTCTTTATGTATCCATCTGTACT
Organism: Leptonychotes weddellii; assembly: GCF_054177405.1. Lineage (NCBI taxonomy): Eukaryota > Metazoa > Chordata > Mammalia > Carnivora > Phocidae > Leptonychotes > Leptonychotes weddellii. The sequence goes on along the minus strand of NC_138372.1, from coordinate 102,010,336 downwards.
TGGATTAATGCCAAGTGTAAAGGTCACTACACTATGGCATTTTTTTCAGCTGGTTAGATCCAGGACCTTGGGGCACATGGATAAGATCATGGTGCTTTATTGCTATGGATTTGATTCCAGCCTGCATCAGCCAGATTAATCACAGTGACCAGTGGAGTGATATATTCATAGATAAACTTGCCAGAAAGCAAAATAATGTAGAAATGAAGGTTTTATTTGTGGGGAGATATCTCTCAACTTTCTGTCCTTCTTGCACATTAAATGTCCTTTTCAAATAGATGTCTTCCTGGGAGCAAAGGGCAGGATGCTTACTGTCCATTAGGAGAGATTTGGGTTCCTTAAGTTCTGGGTTCCTCTTTTTCACATTGTGTGTGCAGGGCTCATTGAACTCTCTTCATGTTTTCCTCTGGAAATTGTGGCTTGGGGAACCAGCACAAAGTTCTAATATTCTTGCTATTGCAATTACCTTGACAAACTATCATTTGTCTTTGGCCCAGGAGTCTCAGTGTCTTCTACAGGCATCCATGAAACTATGGCAGCTTTGGGCACCTGGGTGGCTCAGTTGGTTAAGCGACTGCCTTCGGCTCAGGTCATGATCCCGGAGTCCTGGGATCGAGTCCCACATCGGGCTCCCGGCTCAGTGGGGAGCCTGCTTCTCCCTCTGACCCTATCCCCTTTCATGCTGTTTCTCTCTCTCTCAAATAAAAAATAAATAAAATCTTTAAAAAAAAAAAAAAACTATGGCAGCTTTATTTGCTAGCTTGCAAGTGGGATAAAAGCTAAGACCTTTTGTAGTTCTTGACACTTTGATATTAAGAACTAACATTAATACCATTTAAAAATAGCCTATTTTATTATGAAAAATTGAAGCTCTTTAGATAAGACAAAGACAGACTTTGCTTTTATATAAATATAGCTAATAACCAAGGTCCCTAGCCCATCTAAGATGTGTTTGACATGAAAAACAGATAGATGATAGGTGAATCCTTCATAGTTACATAATGGCTTATTTATAGTACTTTTGGAAAGGGAAAAAGCAAATCTAGACAAAATATCCTCATTCTAGAATCATAAAAGTGGTGAAAAGCTTAAGAACTTACCTTCTTACGTACTGTACTGACTTGTTACCAACATCAAGAACCAGCTAGTGCTTCAAACACCATATCTCCTGCTAATCAGAAGCCTGTTATGCCTTCACACCATCCAGTTCTGCCACATCCCTTCTTTTCTCCCTTCCCAACTGTCTCCCACAGTTAAGGATTATCTTGGATACCATGCTTAACTTCTCCAGACTACACATCGCTGGTATACACTGCATCAATCCTCAGTGCTAAAATACTTCCTAAAACAGTTATTCATTCGTTTGTTCATTCATTCATTCATTCATTCATTCATTCATTCTGCCTGCCTGCCTGCCTGCCTGAAACTCTGGCGAAGCTACTGTTTTTCTTTGTCCTTCCAGTGGCTTACGCGGATCCATGGACCAGTATATTCATTCTTTTTTGAAGCCAGTCACCAGTATTATCTCAGAGTAACTTAATTTCTGTACAGTCTTCTGCTCCTTCTTTGAAATATATTTTCAAATTATTTTATCCTTATCACATAGCCCTTTGAAGACTCTCATTCTCTCTGTGAAGTCATTCCCACATTTTCCTACACAGGAGTGTTTGAAACTTAATAGATTGTTGGTGGGTTTGCAGACCCACAATTTGAAATAAATATTAATAAAATTAATTAATACTCAAATTTAATTACAGTTTAAAGTACTGATAACTCTTTCATGTCAGTTATCGGAATTATTTTGTTTGTGATCTTTTACCAAGGTATCAAGAACAGAATGCTTGAGTCATGCATAAGTCAAGTTCTCTATTCACTGTTTTTTTAAATTTTTTATTGCTACTAAATTTAAAAAAATGTTAACTCACTACAATAAATTGGCAGGAATGGCAACCACAGTTTAAAACCTCTTGTAGATTGTTCTGGATATTCAGATCAATTTGAACTTGAAGGATTTCTCTCTGAAACCTGCTTTAACAGTTCATCATATACTAAGTTGACTAGCCCATTCCATGTAAAAGCAGGGAAATTGAATGTTGCTAATTGTGAGACAGAGGAAAAACAATTCCCAGTCTACTTTGTGGTTGCATTTGGCCATATAAGAGTATTTCTTTAAATTCAGTTGTAGCTTTTGGATGTGTTTTTTTTTTTTTTTTAATATTTAAGTTAATTTTATTTTTTAAAAATTTTATTACGTTAATCACCATACATTACATCATTAGTTTTTGATGTAGTATTCCATGATTATTTATTTATTTGAGAGAGAGAGAGAGAATGCGAGTGGGGGAAGAGCAGAGGGAGAGGGACAAGCAGACTCTGAGCTGAGCGCAGAGCCCGATGTGGGGCTTGATCTCACGATCCTGAGCTGAAATCAAAAGTCAGACGCTTAACTGTCCGAGCCGCCCTGGTGCCCCAATGTCGATGTTTTTGTTGATATATTTTAACCTATTCAAGATGATGACTACATTGCTAAGTTGCTTAGAATAATGGAAAGGATCTTTACTGCTATTATCACTGAAAATGCTGTCTTATGCATCACATACTGAGGAAACCAATAATTATCCTTTCCTACTACTCGAGGAAAAATAATGCCAGCAAAGAAATTGAGTAAGTTCCTTCCCCCTGCCAAAAGAATGGCATGTTTCTACTGTCTGGAAAGGCAGTCTTATGCTCCCCCATGTTTTCCTTCACTCAATTCTTATAACTTGATCAAATTCACACTTGCATTTCTTTAACACTAACAAGATTAGTAGGCAGGCACATTGTTGTTCCAATTGAGTTAGTAAAATCTTTTTATCCATGTAGCACTAACTCTCCCGGCTGCACATAACTAGTCCTCTGTCAGTACCAAATCCAACAACTTCTTGTCAACATTATGCCCTCCAGAGATACCAGGAGTATCTCCTCCATATGTGCACAGTACATGTGCTAATAGCTAATGGGCACCACAGTCATCAGTACAGAATTATACAGTGGTTAAGTGCACAGACTGAACTTGCCTGCTTAGGTTCATCTCCCAGCCCTGCCACCTGGTAACTGTGCGACCTTGGCATATAGGCTCTCTGTGCCTCAGTTTCCTCCTCTCTAAATGTGAGGACTAAGTGAATTCATATGGAATACACTTAGCACTCAACACATAGTAATTACTGTTTAGGTATTTGATAAGCCAGTTAAATGAGTAATTTTGTCCATTTGTTAAGTGTCTGCTATCCTGCATGATAGCAATTTAAGTTGATCCTTGAACAACACTGGTTTGAACTGTGTCGGTCCTCTTATATGTGGATTTTTTATAATACGGGACTGTAAATGTATTTTGTCTTATGATTTTAATAACATTTCCTTTTTTTTGCTTACTTTATTGTAAGAATATAGTATATGGTGTAACATACAAAATATGTGCTAATTGACTATGTTACTGGTAAGACTTCTGGTCAACAGTAGGCTATTAGTAGTTAAGTTATGGGGGAGTCCGAAGTTATATGTGGATTTTAACTGTGTGGGGGGTTGGTGCCCCTCACCTCCTCCACCCTCATGTTGTTCAAGGCTCAACTGTACTCTTCTCCACTGTATGTTTTTGGTATCATGTGTTTTAAACATAATTAGGAAGTTTGGCTTTCTCTAAAAACATAGTGTTCTTGTGGTGGACTTTTTTCTTTTTACAGGTTTCTTGGGAATGGTTTGTACTTCTCATCACATAGTAGGAGTGTCAGAATGTTGTCTCCTTTTGAATTTTGTGCCTTTCTCCATCTGAAACAGTAAAATTGATCAGTTGACAAAGTTTCATATCAGAAATGTTTTGGAGACTCCAGGTGAATGTATTGCTGGTCCAGTGATAAATCCTTAGGTAGCAATACTGTATTTCCTATCATTCTCTTTCATCACACTCAGATTTGTCTTGGCATGCGGATTTACATATGATATTCAAAATGAAGTCCTGTTCACTGTTGTTTCACATATTTGTTGTTATTTTCATGACTCTTTTTGTAGTTGAAAGAAACCCTTTTGATTCAGTAACTTGTTTTTGTAAATTCAGGTGGAGAGCATAACAGAATGGTAACTTCCCCCTAAACTGCAAGTTTAATAATTGTCCTCAATAAATGCAAATAAGATGAAAGTAAGCTATCCAAATGAATTTTATCCTGTCAACTGTACTTGCCAGTTCAGTTCTTGTGAAGGACCCACAGCCTTTAGGACTGTGATATGATTCCAGGAAACAAATACCACTCATTAATCTTATTTTTCACATGTGTATGATGGGATGTGAATAAAACTGTTCCATTGCTTTGTCCTCGGAAAGCACAAGACCACCTGTGGCCCTGCAGAACACCCAGAAATCACACTTTGGTGACTAGTGCCTCCGAGTTGTCCCGAAGAGAGTGTGCCCCCTTTGCATGCATAACTCACTGGTGCGGATGGTGTAGTGAAGATCGTTCCAAGCAGCAGAACATTGCAGCAGCAACCTCAGAACCACATCAAACCCTTCTAGGGCTTGTGCAGGTGCATAGCCGTCTCTGCCTGGAATACCATAATGAATGTTTATCTTTTTTTTTTCTTTTAAGGAGTACAACATCTAAACAGTCTTCCTATATTCAGGGAATTCCCATGGCATGTGCTCCCTTTCAGTGTAGAGGATAAAAATGCCAGCAGCGTGCTTTCCTAAATTCCTCTGCTTCCAGCCACATGCTTATGGCCTCGCTCAGCACATCAGATCTCTCTGCCCCAGACTTCCCGCAGGAATGAGGGTGGAGAGAAGTGGGTATGGCAGGCATTCCCTTCAGGCAGCAGCTGTAGCTGGGCTCCCGTGAGGAGGGGAAGCGGTAGTACCTGGTGTCTGGGCACGAGCAGAGGGAACTTCAGGTTCTGCGCCTTGCCCAAGTAGCATGCTTGCTGGACTGCTCATTTGGTCGCTTGCTTGTGATTCAGTCGTTCAATCTGGACAGCCTTCACGCTTGGCTCCCCGGCCTTCCAAGCTATACTTGCCTTTCAGGAAATTCTTACGCTTTTTTAATTAGGTAGTCAAGTTTCTATCTCTTCAAGTAAAAATACTGACTGATACAAAAATTCTTCTCTTTTTAATCTGGCAAACCAGTATATTGCCATTAAAACAAAACACAGTATCTGTCCAATTTTCTGTACTTCTAGTGTTTGGTGTGTGTGTGTATATATATATATGTATATATATATATACACACACAGCCCTTTTCAGCTTGTACATAATGATAACCTCGTTATGTCCCTTCTTCCCCCCAAAACTGGACTATGAGCTTTCAAAAAGAGGAACTGTATCTAACTAGGCATATCGTTTACCACAGTAGGGCATAGTAAATGTTGAGAGAAAGAACTATCAAAAGAATTCCTGCTGCTTCTCTTAAAATGAACACTTTTATATGAGGTAAATATCTGTTTCCCTTTGTACAAAGCCTAGCATAGCACATACAAATAAAAATTAATAACTTGTTTTGATAGTGGCATTAACTCTTTTTTTTTTTTTAAGATTTTATTTATTTATTTGACAGAGAGATAGAGCCAGAGAGCACAAGTGGAGGGAATGGCAAGGCAGAGGGAGAAGCAGGCTCTGCACCGAGCAGGGAGCCCAATGTGGGGCTCGATCCCAGGACCCCGGGATTATGACCTGAGCTGAAGGCAGACGCTTAACCGACTGAGCTATCCAGGCGCCCCTGGCATTAACTTTTTATCAATCAAACCGAATTCATTTATCTTTTCTAAGTTAGAGTTATCATGAAAAGTAACATGCTTACTATAGAAAACTTGAAAAATACAGAAAAGAAGAATAAAAAACAAGACTGTAGTTTTGAGGTAAATGTAATGGTTTATTTATTTTCAGGTTTTTTTCCTCTATACATACATTTTTTTTTCTTCCAAAATATTGATCATATAATATCTCCTATCTTATCTCCTGTTTTTATTCATTTTTCATGGGAATTTCCCATCTACAAATTTTAAAAAATAGACATTAATGCTGCCTATAGATAAATGTATTCCAGTGTGCTCAAATCTTATTAGTGGCCATTTGGTATGTTTCCAGTTTTTCATTATTATAAAAAACAGAGTGAACGTCTTTGCAAACATTTCTGATTATTTTCTTTTTTTCTGGTCCCTTAAATACATTCAATGAGAGAAAGTATGTAAGTACTTCTGAGATTTTAAAAACATTATTAAATAGAGAGGACTTCAGGCTCCAAGCATCAGTATGTGAGAATAGCATCTTCACCACCTTCTCAGCAGCAATGGGTGTTATCATTTCTTTTTAAACTGTCACAGGGGAAACTGGTATCTGGTGCTTTTAATTTGTACTTTGATAACTTACATGACTTACTGGGAATTTAGCTGCTACATTTGAGACAGACATTTTTAAAGTTTGCTGCTTATATCATTCATAAAATTTTTATCATGTAAGTTTCAGTTACCATATGGTGAAATTCATTAATTCACTAGGCATTAATGTTTTGTTTTGTTTTTTTTTTTTAAAGATTTTATTTATTTATTTGAGACAGAGAGAATGAGATACAGAGAGCATGAGAGGGAGGAGGGTCAGAGGGAGAAGCAGACTCCCTGCCGAGCAGGGAGCCGATGCGGGACTCGATCCCGGGACTCCAGGATCATGACCTGAGCCGAAGGCAGTCGCTTAACCAACTGAGCCACCCAGGCACCCTAGGCATTAATGTTTTATTTGATATCTGCTGTGTGCTGGGCACCATTCTGAGTATTGTCTCATGGAACTTCCATTCCAGCGAAAACCTTTGTGTTTTCTTCCACTACTTTTATGCTTTGAAAGAACTTTCCCATTTAGAAGCCTGGTAAATATTCTCCTGAATTAGTTTTGTTTTTAAAAATGTTAATGACCTTTTTTTTTTGAAAGATTTTATTTATTTATTTGACAGAGACACAGCGAGAGAGGGAACACAAGCGGTGGGGGGGGGTGGGGGTGGGAGAGGGAGAGGCAGGCTTCCAGCAGAGCTGGGAGCCCGACGCAGGACTCGATCCCAGGACCCTGAGATCATGACCTGAGCCGAAGGCAGACGCTTAACAGTCTACTGAGCCACCCAGGCGCCCCATGTTCATTGTTTCATAGATACGCATGTATCTACTTGCATGTAAATGGAATCATTTATGCAACCTAACCATTTTTAGCAATATGTTGTGGAATCATAATATGTTATAGTGTGATATAATTTCATTAGCCATGAATAGAATGCTAAACAGTAGAATCCTTATCAAGATATTTTATGTAACTATATTCTATAGTGTAGAGCTACATTAAGAGGGATAAAGACCTTTAGAACAAACAAAAATAGTGCTGTGCCTTTTAGGGTATTTAAAATTCACTCTAAAATTACATTTCTCTGTTTCACCAGCTGCTACATTCCTTAAAAGTTCTTGCCAGTAATGAGCTTGTTAATCATGTATTATAATACTGCAGGTCTCTAAAACCTAACATGCTATCGACTCAGCTTGTTTTGGTATACAGTTAGCAAGTTTTTCCCTGTTAGACAATAGCTTATGAACAAAGTACTTGGATCTAGTTCTAAATTAAATCATCCAAATACCCTGTCTTTTTGATGATGTCTTGTGTTAATGATGTTTTGTATTAATATACTAACTGGGAAGATTCTTTTCTCACTGTTTTTTCAAGCATCAGTGATTTTGGACATCTGTATAATCTGAAAGTAATTGGTGTTTCAATTAAATTTAGAAGACAGGAAATGTCTGTTCATTTTAGAGCATTGAGTTTCAGTGGAGTGGAGATTGTCCATCCCTCTGTGAGATCTGTTGGAATCTCTGGAGTTTGAAAAGAAGGCTTAATGAATAAATATAATAATGTAAATTATTAAAAGCAAAATTCTTTAAAATTTACGTGCTGCTGGTATGAGAAGATAGTATAAGGGTCAAGGGTTTAAAATGTCAAAAGCACCACTGTATAGAGGGGTAGGCAACACATTTGTTGTGAGGATTACATGAGGTAAAAAATATGAAGTGTTTAGCATTGTGCCTGGCATGTATAAAATGCTGCTGTTGTTGTTGTTATAAATGATATGTGATCTCTGATTTTTACATCCATCATATTTTATACATATGATGGTGGCTTTCTGAGATTATATTTATTCATGTACAGTTAATCCTCATTTTTTATGGATTCTGTATTTGTGAATTTACCTGTTTGTTAAAATTTATAATCCCCAAATTAATATTAACACTTTGGAGATCATTTGTTGACACATGCAGGGCAGAGGAAAGTTTGAGTTGCTGGATACACAACTAAAGTCAAACAAGGCGATGCTCTGTCTTCTTGTCTTAGTTCTTGTACTATAAACTGGTGCCCTTTTTGAGATTTGTTTAGTGCCATGTTTTTTGCATTTTTGTGCTTTGTCTTGGTGATTTCGCTATGTAAAATGGCCCCTCAGCATAGTGCTGAAGTGCTGTCTGGTGTTTCTGAGCACAAGAAGGCTGGGATGTACCTTATGGAGGCAGTGCATGTGTTAGATAAAAGCCTCATTCGGTCATGAGTTATAGTGCTGTTGGCTGTGAGTTCATTGTTGATAAATCAACAACAGACATTAAGTTGTCTTTGAACAGAAACATGTAAAACAGGGCTATCTATCGTCGGGTTGATGGGAATGTCATAACTAGAGGCTTGCAGGAATATAATCCTGTATTTCCCCTAGGAGTCTCAGTATTCACTAAATCAGTGTTCCTGGTGACTTTATAGAACACAGCTACCATAAATAATGAGAATCGGCTGTATTTTCTGTGTGTTGGAGGATCCAGATGGGGCCCAATAAATAATTCCCTTCCTACTTGCCTGAATTCCAGACTATTGAGAATCTTGACAAAGGCGGTAACAGTTGGAGGCCAAAATAGAATCTTCCCTGAGAAATTCAATAATAGACAGATGGCCTTCCTATTACTGAACCTGTTAGCCCCAGGTGGCACTGAACCAGTGTGGAAGAGAAAAGAGAGAGTGGGTGTGTGTGTGTCATGGATTCCTGCTTGCAGACGCGCCACGCATAGAAGTCCCCTCTCAGGGAAATAGGGACGGGCAGGGGGAGACAGGGGCATTACCTTAACCAGCAGGAGTAGGAAGCCAGCTGTGCCAAACCCCCTAAAGTAACTCATACATACTAATACCAGATTGGTTGGTTGAATAAGAGGTTGTGGTGAAATAAGAATGTCTTTAGATTTGCCCCCTCCCCCCCCAAACCCATTTAAAACTTATTCAGGGATGATAATCTTTTCATGCCTTTGGATGAAAACCTAGGTGGGTTACGTTACTTTTCCCCTCACAGCCCTATGGTCATTTTAAATCAGACATTTGGTAGTCCTTCATGCTACTTATTCAAAAGTAGGACTTCTCTCTTCTTTCTGTGATGCTGTCAGTAGGTGCAGGGCCATAGTCCTTTCTCTTCCTGGCTCCGTTTCCCTGAGCTTACCTACTGTTACCTTAAGTCTTCCTGAGGCTGGTGAATGGAGAAGGAGGAGGTGACAGGGAGAAGCAGGGATTTTCTTACTTGCTGTTATTGATGGCTGCTTTATGTTCTCCCACCTTGGTAGATGTCTGAAGCTGATAATTTCTCTTGGGAGTACCTTTTTGGGTTCATTAGAAGGACCTCTTCTGGGCCATTCACTGCAGCTCCCCTAGGCTGGGGTGAGCCATTGTGGTGTTTCATCTGGCTCATGGTGCCACTCAAACTTCTGTGCACCCCTAGGTTCTGGGAATGTTGGCTGATCCTTACACAGCTCCCTCTACTTTACCGCTCTGGATTACCGTGACCTCTCAGGCTTGGGCCACCGTTAGGCACCAGGCTGCTGTCCTCCCAACTGCAGGAAATGCATGCCTGTCTGTGTGTGTGGTTTCCTTGACATGCCATCACCACCTTTTTCTTTTCTGTAGGGCAGGGACCTACCGTGTGGTCCATCACATTCCACAGAGTACACACGAATCATCCTTCCCCTCCCTGGATCCTTTAATATTTGACATAGAATTCCCCAAGGGGATTAAAAGTTGTTAGAGTTCTTTATAAATTCTGTATATGATGTTCTCTCACAGATCCACTTTAGTGTCTGATATCTATTGATTTGGCATCTCAGTGATACTGACACAGAAGGAGATTTCCATATTATTGTCATCATCCCGTATGTACATGTATACCTATGAGTTTCAGCAGCTCCACAAAATTAACATGATTACGAAGATGTTAGGTAAACTGATACCTAGTTAAATCACCCGCTTAGGCAGATCGATATTTTCTAGTGTGGCAATGGATGATTCTAAGCACATGTGAGAAGGCGGCACATTATACCTGAATGTTACTCCTGATTTGTATATTTTTCTTTTAAAATTTCTATTCTCCATCATTAATCCCGATTGCCATCCTAGACTACTTAAAACTCTTGAAAGAGTTGATAATGCAAAGTGCAAAGGTGAACAACTGGCAGATAGTGAGTGTTGTGTAAATGTTTGCAATTCTAATTATTTGGGATTCTAGTAATAGTATGCTATAGCAGTTGAGGGAGGGTTATCATTAGGCAGTTTTGCTACAATAAAGGCCTATCTTTTTTGAAGGCTTACTTGTCCTTTAATGATGTCATTTTGACAAAAACTGGATGATAATAGATATTGCTATTAATGTGGTGTATATTAAGAAAATATAATAATCTAGTTAATAGATATTTGATGAGGACTTTCTGTCTTGAGCCCTGGGAACATAGGGTAAGCAACACCATGCATAGTTTGGCCTTCATGGATCTTCTTGTATAATGAGGAAGACAAACTTAATAGTTTAGAAAGTCATTCAGGTGTAAAATTATAACTCAGATGAGTACAAGGAAGGAAAGAGACAGAGTGCCGTGAAAAGGGCATATTTGAGGAATTACTATGGGCAGAGAGAAGACTTCTCTGAGGAAGTGACAATTGAGGCAAGATCTGAAAGATGAATAGAAGTTATCTGCTATATAAAGTGGGATGTTATATGAAGTGGGAAAGCCTCTGGGAGAGAAAATGGCATGTGCCAAGAGCCTGTGGCTGAAGGACCTGAAAGAAGGCCGGGGGAGTCACAGTGCAGAGAGCACAGGTATATGACTGTGGCTCCAGGTCAGACTGGGAAGGACCCAGTCAGCCATTGTTTTAAGCAGGGAAATTGATAATTCACATTTTTGGAAAGTTCGCTTTGAGGAGAATGGATTGAAGGGGAGCAGCCCCTTGTGTCCTCATTACCACCATCACTAGCACCAATGTCATTATCATTATAGCAGCAGACATGCGCTTGCCGTATTGTAGGGACCTGGGTTTTATGGCCTTTGGTCTTCACGGCAATGCCATAAAGAAGGTGTCCTTGTTCCCCTCATTTGCCAGGAAGGAATTTACTAGGTTAAATGACTTAATGTAACCTATCCGATAAAGAGCAGAGCTGGTGTTAAAATAATGTTTTAAAGCATAGTACCTGGCACATGACAGGCACTCAACTGATGTTTGGTTATAATTATACTGTACTTCTCCCCCTCAATCCAATACATTTTTTTTTAAAAAAGATGCTTTAAAAATTAAGTATCATCAAAAACTAATGATGTATTTGTATGGTGACTAACATAACATAATAAAATAAAATTAAATTAAACAAATAAAAAAATAAAGTGTAAAAAGGTATACAGATAAAAGCCTCTCTCTCGCTCTTGACCCCCATCCACCCATCCTCGAGACCGTCTGCAACCGCCAAAGGCCCTACTGCGTTATCGCTGACCATGTGGCGGGAGTGGTGGTGCTCACCAGACGGTGTGGCCTGGAGACTCCACACTGTTGGGCCGGAGTTAAGAGCCTCCACAGCTCTAGCCACAGCCACACCCTTGCAAGGGAACAGAGAACCTCTTTCTATTCATGAAGCAAATCAGTAGTTTTGCTTCGCTTTCGCATCTATAACAACTGGATTTTTCAGGGCGTTAGGGGACACAGTGATAGAAGTGTCAGTTGTCAGTCATCTTGGTGCTCTTGACAGTAGGAATTTTCTCCTCTGTTTCACTGGCCAGGAGGTCATGTGGCATATTGCATCATTATGACGAAGGGCAGGTATCTTACAAATCGTCTTTTTCAGGAAGTTAACATGACTTCTACTAGGTGTTTTTAACCATGTTCCCTGCTGTCTGTATCTGAGCCTCGCTCACAGCACGGCAACTGGTAGATTTAATACCGATCTGATATTGTTACAGACATTAGGTGGTGTTCAGTATATTGCTTTTAAGCAAGCCAGAAATACTGGTAATAAAGTTTTAATACTCAACAACTTAGAAAACTGTACTCTAGAGTACTACAACAGTCTGTGAGGTATCCAGGTAGATGATACTTGCCTGGATCAGGAAATGAGAATAGCAGCTGGATTCCCCAGTAGGAATTCAAAAGAGAAAATACTTGAATATGTTAAATCTATGATTCAGGAAAAATGATATAAAAAAAGACATGTGTTGGTTTACTCACCTATATTGTAACTTTTCTCTTTAAAACCCCTTGGCACTTTGGTATATGGGCTCTCTGCTGACTAACAGCGTGAGTTAGCAAGGAATTGCAGCATCTTCACAAAGTGGCTTCTGTTCCACAGGGTCATTGAACAGCTTGGTGGGAAGCAGCTGGTCATGAACCACATGCACCACGAGGACCAGCAGGTTCGCTACAACGCTCTTCTGGCTGTGCAGAAACTCATGGTGCACAACTGGTATGTGCTGGCTTTTTCTTTCCTCTCCCACACTGATCTGCAAGCTCTCACTTGCCCCTTCCAAAAGTTCTCTGATAAATGCACTGATGAATGATAGTTTTTTAAATCACCAATTTTGATGAAATATCTAGAAATATAGTAATCGAGAGCAGTGTTACCAACTGCATTGATGTTCTCAAAAAATGTATATTCAAAGTACTCATATCAAAAACAATTCCAGAAGTAACTAAAAGGACATTTGTGGCTTAAGGGAATCGTCTTTTTTGGAGTTGAATGGAATCCAGTCGGATTATTGATCAGAGGCTTTACAATTTTACATGGTTTAACTATTCAGCATATTGTTAACCTGAACAGTTTTTTACCGGTTCATGTGAAAACACTAAAAACTGATTGATCAACTAACATTCAGCTCTCACATTTCATTCATTATAGCCTTTTGCCTTTGAAGTAACAGAGGTCATGTTTTTCTCTCATTTGTTTTTATTTTTTGAATAAAAATTATATTGACTTTTTGTACGGACTTAAAACAAGATAAATTGAAGAGTGACTGTTTAGATGTAACGGTGAGCCTTTTGTGTCCGTGATGGAACAAACCAGAATTCCCTTTGCTGTGGCTATTTTTCACTGTGGGTTGGTTGTTGAGTGCTTCCAGTGCTCTACTGAACAGTTCACATACCTCTCTATTCTTCACCATTTGGAAGGATGCTTTGGGGTTGGGCTGTTTTGTTAAGGCGCAGTGAATAAATACACACATTCCTTGTAACTGACAATAACACCACCAGTACTTCCAAAGGAAAGAAATAATGGTGCCTTGGAAGGCGTGCGTTTGAAAGATGCAGGCAGTATGGTATAGGGAACTATCCAGGAGTGCTGCTGTGGCATCATATATGAAATATTATGATGTTGCCACTTAAGCACTTTTGTTCATAAATACTGACATTTATGCATTCTTTCAATAACCACCTTTTGAGCACTTTGTACCCTGTGTGAAATGCTGGGCTGTAGATCTGATGGAAGTAGGTGCAGCTTCACATAGGATGAGTAGAGAAGGCCTCTCTGAGTAGGCCAAAACAGCTGACACTAATGATAAGGAGCTAGCCATACAACCCAGGTATTAGGGGTAAGCATTTCAGGTAAAGGGCATGAGAGGGGAAGGGCCATGAAGCTCGGCTTCTTTAAAAGCAATGTCTGGGGACATATTTGGTTGTCCAGAGACCGTGGGGGGTGCTGGTGCTACTGGTACAAGTGGGTAGAGGCCAGGGATGCTGCTAAACATCGTGCAGTGCATGGACAGCCCCCCACCACAAAGAAGTGTCCTGCCCAATATGTCGATAGCACCTGGCTTGAGAGACTCTAATTTGAGGGTGGTATGAGGGCCAGCATGGAACAAGATGCGCAAGGAGAGATTGTCAGGGAACCGATGATGTAGGGTCTTGAGGGCCACCATTTGACTCTTCCTTTTACAAAATGAGCTGAAAGCCATTGAAAGATTTTAAAATGGGAGAATAAGAAGATTTGATACATGTTTTAAAAAGATCTCTGAGGCTACTCTCTGGTGAATGGATTGTACACGGGTAAGTGTGAAAGCAAAGGACCATTTTAGTAGGTTCTCATTGTGGTTGAGAGAAGAGATGGCTAGTGGCTTGGATTAGAACACTGAAAGTTGAGATAACAAGTAGTAGATGAACTTGGATAGATTTCAGAGCTAGTGCTAGCCATACTTCATGGACTGAAAGTGTTTTTACATGTTTTCATATACTCAGTGCAAGAAGAAAGGGATCAAAGCAGAGGGCACTCAGAAATGGTTTTTATCTCTTTTGCAGGAGAAAAAAGCTTTTCAAGGCTGTCAGTAAAAACAGAATACTTGACTCGATTTCTCTCGTTTCATTTTACCATGGGCCACATTTTCAACACAAATGAATTATTTAGTAATTTTGTATCTCTTGGTTTATGCCTTTCTTGAAATTAGTTTAAAGAATATTGGCATTTGGTAGAGTTTGAGGCTGTTGCAGCCAGCAAACTTATATTTGCCTTCTGTGAAACACAATTTTATTTTCCCTTTTTGTTGAAATTAAGGTTGCTGAAATATAAATCCTGTTCTGTTAATAAGAAAAATTCATTTTAATAGTTCTTTCTCATGAAGGATTTATTGTTGGGTTTAGCTTTTTTTAAAATGTGTATTTCTGATGTGGAAGAAAAGATGGGTATGAGATAAGATGTTAACCTTTTTTCTTTGCTAGTGGAGAAAGTTTTGTGGTTGAGAATTTTTCTTGTCTAAATGATCATGCATTGAAGATGACACATTTGCAATTGGAATATTTTCCTTGAATTTAGGAACTTGATTTAGTTTCTTGGTACATTTTTCAGTGTATGATTACAGAAGAGAAAGTAAATGTCTTTATAGCCAGAAACTGGTTTCTTTGCTCTCTATCACTGACTAGCTGATGAGAGAATATCCTTTTTCCACCTTTCTAATTATGTGCTAGGCTCTTTTAACTTTGTTTTAATTATGATAAATCTCCCTTGATGGAGAAGCTTAATGTCAGTAGTTTCCTATGCTTTCTTTTTAAGAATATTTTCATATGAAGAAAAATTCTGTTGTGACATGTTTGTTTTGACATATACATTTCCATGTCTCTTTGTGCCAGAGAATGAAAATTGCTCAAGTAAAGCAATTTATTTAAATGTCAGATTAACATGAGATCGAATAGAATGCAATTCGGAAAGTAAATCTTCTGCAAAGTACATCCCCAAATGTAAAAAGGATTTTGAATCCATGTCTTTATGCAGGTATCTAATTTGTCTTCATCAAATCATGCTGGTGGAGACTGCCTTTCTACTTGCCTAAAGTAGACGCTTTCCCCCCGCCCCTGAAAATATGGCACTGGTGTCCTAAAGATGTTTATTGATTGAATCTTACAAAATTCTCTTGGAATTGTTTATTTTCACACCAAATACAAACATGAAAACAGAGTTGATTTTGTTTCCTTTTAGCATTTTGTTTGTTTTAATTAAAATGAGTTTTCATAAATGATTTATGTTAGTACTATGTGGTGAAATAAATCAGTTGAACATAATTGAAATATAATCATGGATAAAAGTAGAATGGAAGTCTGCCTGAATGGCAGTAGCAGCTTTTCATGACATTTTTGCATGTTTATCTGTACTCACTGTTTTGCTCATAGGCCACACTTTCAGATTTCCTGCACACTCTGGATTTTCTTTCACTTTTCTACCCTACGTGATTTTTAGATTTTTTTGATGTTGCATTCCTCCTAAAGCTTCTGTTTATGAGACTAAATAATAATTTTGGATATGGTAAAGTAATATTTATTTTTTACTGCAGGGAATTTTTTTGTTTTAAATATAAGTTTAAAATTACATTTTAAGTATAAATTGGATACTTATGAAATTATAGAACTGAGCTGTCTACGTATTTTGATTTTGATTCTTACTTTAAGGAGTTAAATATTAAATTTTTGGTAATGTAGAGATGGATTTGAGTTTATGTAACAGGGAGTATAGAGTTGTGTATCATGTGAAAATACTTAATTCTTTTTCACAATTTTATGGTTGATTTCAAAATTATCATGAATTGCCAGTCTTAGCATAGCTAGTGTTTCTCCCCTTCTTGGCATCATGTTTACATGGAATGGTGGGATACAAAAAATCTTCACTGATGGTGGGGAGTGGATGGGGGCTGAAATCGAGCTGCAAGGGAGGGAGGGGATGGTCGGCACACACCCATGTTTCCTCAGTTCAGGAAGTCTTGAGCAGGTCAGTCCCACTTACAGCCCTCCTTCTAAATGCTCTTCCCACACCCGCTGTGCATTCACGCTGTGCCCCTTGTTCTTTGATTAGTGCTGGATTTTTATATTAATAAATTTGCCAAAATATATAAACATTGACAACCTACTCTAGAGAACTTTTATATATACCCTCAGTTTATACTTTATAATTCAACATCATAAAATGTCATTTTTCTCCTACAGAATGATTTTAAATGTAATCAGCCTCTAATTCAGAAGCAACAGTATGTGCATATGGACAGCTCAGGACTTCAGGAAAGAAACACTGAATTTTGTAGGTAGAGGATCTTGTGTAGAATTTTCTATTTGTTTCTAGATTATCTTTCAGTCTTTTTTTTAAAGCAGAATAATAAGCTATAAGAGTGTTGTTCTCTCCAGTTATTTTATGTGTAGGTAAATAATATAACAGAGAACTCACCAAGCCAAGTAGATGAGCGATACTACTTTGTTCTCTGATGTTTATGTCTGCTTAGAATATTAGTTATTCTGTAAGTACATAGCTGTAAATA
This sequence comes from Leptonychotes weddellii, assembly GCF_054177405.1. NCBI lineage: Eukaryota > Metazoa > Chordata > Mammalia > Carnivora > Phocidae > Leptonychotes > Leptonychotes weddellii. The sequence goes on along the minus strand of NC_138372.1, from coordinate 101,993,242 downwards.
CAGTGATTAAAAGTTAGTTATGAACTGAACTGAAGGAAAAAAAACGGGCATTAATAATCATGTTACTAAATATTCCATGTGATTTTTAATAAGCATATAACATTTCCAGATTTAACATTTTCCAGAATTAATTTAGAAAATTGTGGCCACCCTTTGGGTGCCTGGAATTTTCCACATTATTCATACAACATTTTTAGTGGAAGAATCTTTGAAAATGTCCTTTAGTATCATGTTTATGTATTTTTCAAAAACAAATTAACTCGATTAAAAAATATATCAAAACCAATTACAAGTAAAGAATTCTTGGTAGACTGTTGTCTCACCATCAAGTTGGTGGCTAAAGTTGCTCCTACTTTGCTAGTTAGAGATGTTTTGAGGCTGTACTAATTTGTCTGGACACTATGTACCACTTAATTACAATTCATTTGGAGATGCCAGCATAACATAAATCTTAAATTGTTGCAAAGTATCAGCCTAAATAAACATTTGGAAGAGGTAGATAATGAGCATTTAGGCAGTAAAGAATATAAAACCACTGATGGATAATGGAGTTTCTGTATTTTATAATTAAGTATAAAACCAAATGCAGATTTCACACATAAGTGCATGTGACTAGGTTATCTGTGGATTAAATTCATGTTGTGGTTTTGTTTGATTAGGATTGGCTTTTTAGACACACAGACACCTGATGGGGGTTTCGAAGGATCAGTTAAGCATGGACAAAAGAAAAGCCTTGTCTAGTAAGGGGAGTCAGAGAAAAATGAACTAATTTGCTTTGCTTTTAATTGCTTTTTCTCCTTTCTCTTTCAGTGGGTGGGACAGTTACATTTGTGGTCACATGAATATTTCATTTCATGGGCTGTGTGTGTGTGTGTGTGTGTGTGTGTGTGAAATAATCAAATAAAGCTCAATAGAATAGAGTATGCTAAAAATTAATTAGATAAAGATTAAGCAAACTTTATATTTATTCATCTTAGAGATTTAATTAAATTTTTGAATTATTTTCTTAGTTTCGATTTAAATATATCATCCAGATGTTGCCTCTTGATGGGGAACAAAATCTCATGGGTAACAAATGGATTGATAAGTTTTCATCACCACTGAAATTTTGAGGTATAGATGAAAAAAATGGTGATAAGCCTGTCATCTTATCAAAGACAGCTTTTGATGTAAATATCCTTTAATTACATTTTTATTAAATTTACTTTTTAAAAGAATTATACAGTGATGCATTAGGTACCTACTATATATCTAACCCTCACCGTGAATTAAATAATGTTCCTCACCAGTCCTCACTTGTTATTTTTAAAAATGAATCCAGTAAAAAGCTACCAAAGAATTAGTGTAGGGGCCAGAGGTGTTTAAAAGATCAGGTTTCTTATACATACACAGTATCAGAGTTCTAGAACATTTCCCTGTAATTCTCTGTACCTTCATAAGCTTCTTGCCCCACTTTCCTTAACGGCAGGTATTTGCAGATGCCTGAACAAAAATAGTGTCTTGGATGACAGTTTCCCCTGCCTTGCTAAAGAGCCCAGAAATATCTTATGAGAAAACATTTTAGCATTTGGTTAAACACTGTGCTGTTCTATTTGTATCCAGTTACTTTCCCAATTGAGGGAGTGTTTACTGTTATCTCTGTAATTAATACTCTTGTCTCCAATTTAGGCATGGACAGGCATACTTACTAGATGATTGAATATGTGCTAAAATAGATAGGAAGAAGAAAATAAGGGCATAGCACACAGGTTCAGTGCAGTGTCATGAGGGCTGTGGCAGAAGTATGAGTAGGTGTCACAGGAGCTTGGGAACTGTGCCTCATCCTTCCTGGGCCTTCAAAAGGGAAGTTTTCCTGAGGAGGCGATGCACGGGCTAAGTCTTAAGGATCAAGAAGGAGTTAGTTGATGAAGATGAGAGTAGAGTGTAGGGAGGACTTCTGGGCAGAGTCACTGTGTCAGCATGCTGCATGTGGGAAGCCCCAGAGGTGTCACCAGAATGAAATCGGGAGCCTGGGAGTGGCTGAACTGTCGCTAAAAGGTCACCTTTGATGTCATGTGCCGTGCCTTAGTATTTCAGGAAGATTTAACACAACCACACTAATCTGAAGACCAATTTTATTTCTTCTATGATATTTTTTTTTTATTATGTCAGGGACTTATCTTTCTCCTGTAATGTGAACTGTACTTGTTGGCAAGTCCAGAGCTGATACAGCTGCTCAGCAAGCGAGCGAGCGAGGTCATAGAAGAGCCAGGATTGTTCAGCTTCCTGCTCCCCTATCCATAGCTTGGATGTAGTTTTCACCCTCCTGGTTGCAAAGGAGAAGGGAAAGATGAAAAAAAAGTTAAACGTTTTAATTAGAAAGAATTTAAACTAATGAAAGTTTGCAGGAACAGTACAATGGACCGGTGCTTGTTTCCTCTGGATTCGCCACTTGTTGACATTTTGCTGCATCTGTATGTTCTCTTTCTTTCTCTGTCTCTGTCTCCCTGTCTCTCTGAAGTATTTGAGACTTAAGTGGCAGCCATTATGACCTTTAGCCCTAAATGCTTCACACATAAGTCCTGGGACCTGGGTTTCTTATATCACCATAGCACAATGATGTGCTCCTGTAATCTATAGCTCATATTCACATTTCCTTGTCTATTGTTTGTACTGTTGTCTGTAGCAAATACGTTTTGTCCAGTCCAGGAGCATACATTGCATTTAGTTATCCTGTCTCTTTAGTCTCATTTAAATAGAACAGTTCTTTGGTGTTTGTCTTTTTTAGCATCGATATTTTTAAAGACTACAGGCCAGTTGTTTTATAGAATGTCCCTCAATTTCAGTTTGCCTGATGTTTCTTCCTGACTACCTTTAGGGTATGCATTTTTGGCAGGAACACCACAGAGGTGATATTATGTTCTTCTTAGTGTTTTTATCAGGAAGCTCTCAAGTCAGTTTACCCTATTATTGGTACTGTTAACTTCCACCTGCTTAAAGGGGTATAAGGTTTCTCTACTGTAATGAGCTTCTTTCCCCTTTGTAATTAGTAAGTAATCTTTGGGGAAGTACTTGCAGACTGTAAATACTGGTTGTGTTTCCCAACAAACTTTCACTCATTTTTTAGCATCCAATGGTGCTTCTTGCAAGAGTCAGTTATTACTGTCATAATTGCAAAATGCCTTTTGGGATTTTATTTTTTATAGGTGTAATGTAATGCCTTTGGAGTCAGCAGTCTGTATTCATCAGTGTGTAGGACACTGAACCTGGAGAAGAGATAATATAACAATCAGTGAAGGATCTTGTATGGGTTGTGCTGGGACACTGGAGGAGCCGGAGAGAATGACCAGGCACTTGACATTCCAGAACTTAGCTCTCCTGAGCCAGGAATTATTTTGTCTTCTATCTAGTGCTTCTTTCCTTCTAGCACCTGAGTACTTGAGAAGTTTCCCTTCAGGTAGTGATCTTGAGAGAAATGTGACTCGATATCGGCTTCCTTTCTTAGTTATTATTTTCTGAAAATGACATTATATCTCTGATCTCTTCAGGAGTGTTTTTATGATAGACTTTATAAAGCTATTCAAAAAACATTTCCTAACCATGCCTTTCATCAGACATTAGTAGTAGAGGTTTTATTTGGCACACCAACGTGATGTGTTGTTTTAATGTATTAAAACATTTACACAGTTTTAAGAAAGTTTAATCCTAAGGTATTTAGATGACAGCAGACATCTCTTTTCTTCAGACATATTAGACCTATAAATGAATCAGATGTCTTATTTGGTAAGGTGGTTATATGTTGATGGTTAGTGTGTTAGTAATGTTTTGAGATGTAATGTTTCGAGCATAATTTTGAGACTGCTTTTTCATTTGTCTGATATTGTTTTGCCTACATAAGAGAATTGTGTGTGTAGATGTATTACATATACCTATTTTGTAAGATATTTTTTGTATATTCTGCATGTTCAGAATCAAGTGTATCCAGTTTATGTTTTGACATCCTACAGCAATTTTGCTATTTTTCTTGTTATTTTAAGTAAGAATATGTGTTCTAATTTGTTAACTTACATTTCTGATAAAATTGAAGGGTGGTAAACATTTATTCTTAGATGACAATAAAAAATCTTTGCGGTGTTTTTGTAGATTGCCAATAGAAGCCACATGTTTAAATAGAAGCTGCACAAGAAATAATATAAATGATAAAATTATAGAAACAAATTAGCCACTGGAAGGTTCTGCAAGAGTAAAACAGGAATGTGATTGGTTCTAGTATACTAGTGAAAGAGTACCTTTGGAAACTACAATTTGAACTTCTGTGTATGTGTGCTTTACTTCGCCAGGAATGGTTTGTTTGCAAGAAACAAAAACCTATGCAAGTTAGCTTAAGTATAAGAAACTCTATTAGATGGATGTCAGAGTAGCTCACGGAATCCAACAGTAGGTGAAGTCACACAGTTTCACTGAAACTGGGAACCAGAAACCCATGGGAAGCAAGGCAGCAACTTTTTCCACCTCCCTTTCCTTCTGGCCACATGGGTTCTAGCATCTGTAGCCCATCTGCTTTGTTATTTTCTGTAAGCTGGCTTTTCTGCCCAAGGTCCTGTCAGGCTTTCTCCACGGTTGCAGGCTAACCCTCAGTATCTTCATGATTGTCTACTTGAGCTTTCTACAGTGCACTGACTCAGTTTGGGTATGCCCTTCCCGATTCCCTGCTTCCTGCTGGGCCTGTTCCTTGGTCATTTGTCTCCTGTACCTGATGAAGGGGGGGGGGGGGGATAGGATTTGAATGGCAGTAAGGAGCTGATTTTTTTGGGTCCACGAATTTGATGTGCCTGTATTATATCCAAGGAGAAATCCATAGGTTTGGAGTTCCAGAGCAAGATGTGAGCTAGAGTTTATAGAGCTAAAGCAGTCATTAGAGGATGGAAGTCATGGCAGTAGATGAGATTACCCCAAAACATGTGTAGAGCGGGCCTCTTCCTCCAGGAGGTGTTTGGATTAACTCCCTGAAATTGTATGCAAAAGCCTGTGTATAAATATTTTCTGTGGTCAGGGTCCATGCTTTTCCTCAAATTTGCAAAGGGGTCTGGCATCAAAAGGAGCCTAAGAACCACTGCTAGAGACTGAGACAAAAGTATTAAGGGGTTGACAGAAGAGGAGTAGATTTTACACAAGGAGGGTGGGGGTGGGTGAAAGACTGACTGATGCTAATGAGAAATGGCTACAAAATTAGGAGAAAACCAGGAACATATGCTGCTAGGGAAGCAGAAGAAAGAGTATAATATTTCAAGCAGGATTGAGTTCAGTGGTAGGCAGTGTAAAACACTGCCAAGGGGACCAGGAAAAGGGGGAATGAACATGCACCTTGGATATGGCAGCAAGAACACCATTGGTGCCCTGGGCCAGAGCGCTTGGTGGCCATGAGCAGGCAGATTGCCCGAGAGATGGTGAAGAAGTAAAGCAAGTCACTGTGGTCATTCCTTCTAGAAGCTTCATTAGGAGATGGAGGAAGAAGGACAGTGCTTTGTGGGGGGCCTGAGGTAGACAATGGATGTTTGCTGTCATCACCTGTTTGTTTTAGTATAAGAAATGTTTAAATGTAATCAGGGGGAGTTAGAGTGGGAGAAACTGATAAAGGGAAGGCCCTGAAGAGGCAGGATGGGGTTGTTACTTGGAAAGGTAATTCAGTGGGGATTGTCTACTATTAACTGTGTAGACAAACCTCCCTGCCAGTACCTCTTCTCTTGGTGAGATTAAAACTCTTGTCTGAACCAATTTAGCAAATAAATATTTACTGAAATGAATTGGTAAATTGGGGAGGGTAGGTGTCAAATTTGTGCCAAGTACATGTTTTCCTCATAGCTAAAGATTTAACTTTTTATGTTCCAGACTTTTTATTTGAAGGTGGGGTTTAGGTAGTGATTAGGAAGCAACACAATTCTTTAAAAGCATTCAGAGTATTTCCCACTCTTACCAGTTATTGGGTGTGCTATATAGATAATGGAGGTGGAGTGGAACAGTCCTATTCCAAACTGTGAGAGAGAAGAGACTTAACATTCTTGAGGCAGTAGCCAGGGACATACATGGTCTTTTTTAGTCTTCACACATCTCTGCAAGATGGACATTCCTGTTCTCAGTTTTACAGATATGAAGTCCAGTGCATAAGGATGGTTTAAGTGATTGCCCAGGTTCTCTCATTTATGGAGTTAGATTTGAACATGCATCCGTATAATTCCAGATTCCAAGTTTGTTATCACTGTCGTGCTACTGAATAAAGCATACTTGGGGGCCTAATGAGTGTACACTTTCCCATTACACCTACACAGTAAGACACTTCTTAACAAGACACTTAACAGGGCTTTGCTTTGGTGTTCAGGTGACATTGCTGTACCACTGGCCCACCTTCTGTCTCCTCTCTCCCTGTTTTCATGGTCAGTGGCAGTGACAGTCAACATTGTCAGTATCGATCATCCTCTCCCCCCGCCCCAACCGCCCTTCAAGTCCTTGCTCTGTATCCACTGCTGCAACCAGGTCTGTTCGCTGACTGATTTAATTACAGCAATTTCTTCATTCCTTTTGTTCCTTCCACACCCTGGCTTTTGTGCAGAAAGGCTGGCAGTGTGTAGATCTTGCCCAGCAATCAGACGCTCCTTGCCTACACACAGGAACTCATGGATCGGCCCCAGTAGGTTGATTGCCTGGCCTTCCTTCTTTTTGCTTCGTTTGATCACTATCTGCGGCTCCTGGCTCTTTGTTGATGAAGAGATGGCTTGTCATGCTCATTTCCTGACTTGGTTTGGGTTTAGGGTGATGATTCTGTTGCCACTTCAAGGGAAAGTGACTTACCTCCTAGGTTGAAGAAAGTGACTTCTAAGGAAGACTTAACTCTGCCTGACTCCTAAGCCCCAAGTCAAGCATCTTCCCAGATCTTTGTAGGAGTAGACCGAATATGGGTTATAAATATTTTAATAAGGTAAATATAGCTCTTATCACAGCCTTCAAATTTTAGAGCTTAAATTAATACTGTTTGCTTCTTTTTGGGTATCTTGGCTTTTTAAGTCATACGGGTTTTCTCTTTTGGTTAATCATTTTGCTTCTTATGCCCATTTAATGGTAAAGTCAAGAAAATTACATAACTTAAATAGAGTAGTTAAAAAACCTATATTAGGGGCGCCTGGGTGCCTCAGTCGTTAAGCGTCCGCCTTCCGCTCAGATCATGATCCCAGGGTCCTGGGATTGAGCCCCGCATTGGGCTCCCTCCTCGGCGGGAAGCTTGCTTCTCCCTCTCCCACTCCCCCTGCTTGTGTTCCCTCTTTCGCTGTGTCTCTCTGTCAAATGAATAAATAAAATCATTAAAAAAACCCAAAAACCTGTATTAAACCTATATTTTAAATATCCATTAAAAGTTTTGTTTTTTTTTTTTTTACAAATAGTTATTTTTAACCTGGCCATTTCAAGACCTGCTTTTTCTTCCCCCAAGTAACTGTATGTGTTTTATTATTTATCAGCATACGTCTTCCTTCCTAGAGAGTGCGCACATAAGCAGGGGGAGAGGGGCAGAGGGAGAGTGAGAGAATCCCAAGGAAGCTTCATATCTAGCGTGGAGCCTGACACGGGGCTCGATCTCATGACCCTGAGATCATGACCTTAGCCGAAATCAAGAGTCAGATGCCCAACCAGCTGAGCTGCCTAGGCGCCCCTATTAGCATACATTTTTGAAACACCTTTTTATCATTTATAGTCTCTTTGAAGTAATGTTTCTTATTCTTGTTATTTTTTTAATGCTTGAGGATTTCAGGAATACAGAAATTATTTGTTGGGTAATAGCAGAACATGTTAGTTGTTTGGGCCTTTGTTCCCTAAATAATATTCTGAAGTTCCTCTGGGTATCATGGTAGAATAGTATCTATTTACTATTTGGTAGCCATGATTTACTTTAACCTTGTTGATTTGTTAGCTCTGTAGAAATAAAAAAATTTAAGTACCTTGGATTTAAAATATTAAATATATTAAATATATATTTACTTTTAAAAATTGGGACTGTAAGAATAGACTTTTTATATTGTGACAAATAGAGACCAGTTAGTTTCCTGAAATAAATTTTTAAGTTGAAGCTTGAGAACAAAAAAATGGAGCTCCCATTTTGGAGAAAATTGCTAGGAGAAATTATTTTACCTTAATATCATGTTAAGTTAGGGTAAGTATAATAAATTATAGGCATATAGGTTGATTATTAAATATAAAAGCAAATGTAGGGATGCTTGGGAGGCTCAGTCAAAGCATCTGACTCTTGATTTCAGCTCAGGTCATGATCTCAGGGTCATTAGATCGAGCCCCGAGTTAGGCTCTGCACTCAGCGGGGGGTCTGCTTGAGATTCTCTCTCTCTCTCTCTCTCTCTCCTTCTCCCTCTGCCCCTTCCCACTGCGCCCCTCCCTCTCAGATCTTTAAAATCAACTAATAAATAAAAGCAAATGTATAGGTTTGTCCGTAGAACAGAATAATTACTACCAAAAGTATTCTCATTTGTGGCATAGCACTAGAAAATAGTTTGCTATTAGAGTAGCTGCTGTTTTTTTACTTGAATGATTTTTGGCACGGTCTTGAATATAAGTTGTGGTCTAAAATGTTTAAAACAAAGAATTTTGATTTCCTGTACATTTTACTAATGAAAAGTTTCACTTTGTGTTTTCTTCACTAAATGATTTCTTATCAGTGGTTAATGCTCTTCAGACCAAGTTGTTCATAATGTCATGTTTTTAGAAACATCATTAATATTCAACTTGAAACCTAGAGCTCTTCCCAAAGAATAATATAAAAGCAAGTCATCACATTCTGGCATTTTTTCCCAGCTATTTTTGCTTGATTTCTGCTCTCCTGTCTCTTTGCTTAACTAGTCTTGAATAATGTGCTAGTTTCTCAGTTGGGATAGATGATAGTATTATATGGTCATAATTTGCTGACTATTTTCTGTGATGCTTAAGGTTCTCTATCTTGTTTGTTGTTGTACCTTATTTTGTTAGTTCTGGCTTGACATCTCAGTCAGCCTTTGTGCTCATCTCTGCATGGGTGAGAATTAGAACAGGCAACACATAAATGATGAGCTAACAGGTGGAAATGGTGTCAAAGACTGCCACATATTGAAGCAGAACCCTGAGGAAAATGTCAGAATTCAGTATTTGGAAAAAATCTGAGTTCTGCCATCTGTCTGGATTTATTTAAGTTTGCAGGCAAACTGTTATCTTAGCATATTTTACATGCCAGGTTAATTGACCTAGTCACATACACTTGTGTTAAAGCCAATGTGTGTCTAGTATAGATACTCATATTTTAATTCGAGAGGAGAAATAATGGGAAGGATAAGTTAAGCTAATGATATAACAGAGAGCCCAAAATAACAGTAGTTGAAACACGACAGATGTTTGTTCTAAACTGTCTCTCATGAAATGATGGGGCTAGGCAGTCCAGAACTGTTAGTGCAGAGGGATCTGGGCTTCTTCCAGCCCAGCATGCTGCCATTCCTGGGGTATGGCCCTCATCTTCATGGCTGTGGGTGATGGTGGATGGGCCTGGCAACTGGGAGACTCCTAGAATTTGCCCCCCAACAGTTCTCCTTATACCTGTTGGCCAGTACTCAGTCATGTGGCTGCAAAGGACCTGGAAAATGCAGGCTTCACTAAAGTAACATGTCCTACAAGTTCATTGGTTCTATTTTTAAGAAGTAGAGAAAAAGGATACTGGAGAACAAGAAGTTTAACTCCCAGAAGTTAAATCTGCTTATATAATCTTATGTATTAAAATGATAAATATGTGCTTTGATTTTGATTATTAGGTTTTGGGACCCATATGACCTCCCTCCATTGGCATAGATAATTGAGGAAGCTGTGATTATGTTTGGGGTTCATGTTCTTTTAAAATCCCTTCTTCCTTTTAAGAGTTTTAGAAAAATTATTTGTAATCCCTTGAAAGTTAATATTTGGTAATCCTTACAGTAATAGGCATTGCCAAAACTTATGATTTGATGTTTGAAATGTTTATGAAATTAAAGGGTGGTTCAACATTCGCAAATTAATCAATGTGATAGAACACATTAATAAGAGGAGGGAGAAGAACCATATGGTCCTCTCAACTGATGCAGAAAAAGCATTTGACAAAATACAACATCCTTTCCTGATTAAAACTCTCCAGAGTAT
>NC_138372.1:101965522-101982572 GCF_054177405.1 Leptonychotes weddellii | reverse complement strand
TCAGGGTAGAATTGTTGGGATATTTCCATAGGATTAGGGTAGTGGAGGGTATGACTCTTGACTAGGGCTGCGGGTGCTGCTGGAAACACATGAGATTGTGTAGAATCAGCTGGAGGAGGGTTGGGAGCCATGGAAAAATCAGTGGTGTGAGGGTGGGTGGGTGGGGTGTGTGCGCACAGGGAAATGGAACACATTTCAAATGCAGCCCTGTTGCAGGGACTGTGGTCTAGAATTGCAGTTTTTCAGGTAGCATCTTATTGTTAAAGAGACAGTGAGGAGGCGCCTGAGGAGTCTAGGTGTGATATATACAGACGGACAGGTGAAGAAACACTGAAGGTAGTCCAGGTGTGACATGCAGATAGCTGGACCAGGGTCTAGGGCATTGTCAAAAAGCTTATGCCCAACTCCATTTCAAAGCTGTTAGGTGCTCTGGAAGCAACAAGAGTATGCATGCACCTCAGATCCATGGTTTTCCAGAAGAACTGGTGGTGTGGAAAAGCCATGGATTAAAGAAAATAAAAGGTTATTGACCAGGGCTTTTAAAAAACCTGGGTCATTCTCTTATGAGACCTTTAGAGACCTCCCCCTGTGTTTCAGTCTCAACTTTCTGGACGCTACCACTGTTGGTAGTTACTGGAAGTGCCTCATTGACCGTGAACATTGAGGAAGTCCCCTACCTCCACACTTTCTTTGTTCATCCATTTTTCTGGATCTCACATTTTTGACTTTTTTGTATCTTAGGGCCTGCCTACCATGCTGAGTCTCAACCCTGGTGGACACATGGGCATCCTCCTCAACAGGGAATCAATGAGTCTTACCTATTGGGATGTTGTGAACCTTTATATTATGAGAAATTAACTACCCACAAAGAAAAATAAGCAATCTGTCTCTCTGAAAATGATTGAACTTTGTGAAAGTATGTAAGTATCTATTTCTGGAATCCCAGCAAGAGGTCTGGAAAAAGATTCTAAAATGTCAGAAATCAATTATTAGAGTTTAGGAATATCAGTCAGTGCTACCTAAATTAGAAAGACTGACCAATCCAGGGCCTTTAACATGAAGATCTCACCTTCTTTTCCTTTTAGAGGTAAACACTATTCTTCGATTCTGGGCACAGGGAAGACTGCCTCTCTCAGCCCCCTCCCAGTTTGAAGAGAGTTCAGGGAAATGGGCTGAGAGGAAGTGAGGCATGTCACTTCCCAGGCTGAGGCTGTACAAAGCCCACACTGGATTCTCTAGTCTTGCTTCCCTTATCTTTGCAACCAAGAAAGCCAGCCCTTAGAAATAAGAGATAAAAATGGGGGCCTGGAAGAGGACACAAGGGGACAGGAGGACACAGGACACAAGGTGGCCTTTAGGAAGATTGCCATATTTATGAACAGAGGCAGTCCCTTAGGGCCAATGAGAGGGTCCCTCAGCTGGTTCCCTTTCCTAAAGCCAAGTTAGATGAAGCTCCAAAATGTGTGCATGCTGGAAGAAGGGAATATTTTTATTTCCCATTTGGATATTTCCTGAACTGTTGCACTAACTGATTTGCCCTTTTGCTACAGGACCTGAGAAAAGGGCTTGATGAGAGATGGGGTGATAGTTTGGCTCAGTAAGAAGAGGAGAAAGGATCTCCCTTAGAGTAAGGGAGTTGAAGTCATGGAGGCAGGTGAGATAGAGATTGCAGGTTTGCTGGTGATCACCTCAGTGTTGGAAAAGTAGGTAGATCCAAAAGTAGGTAGAGCATTTTTGCAAGGTGCCACTAGGCAGAGACAGCTGAATGGCACATCATATCTTGCCAGGGACCACTTTATGCATAGGGAAGCTGCTGCTAAGGATTCAGTTTTCATGGGTCTTATTGGAGACCCATCCTCATCAATTCTATAGAAAACGAACTAATTTCAGACAATTATAATCAATAAAAACACAGCAACTGTCTCTTCCTCACCATGTTCTTGCTTATATAATAGATTAGCTGCTATAACTAATGCAGCACACTCAACATGAGCAGAACTACATAAGGAAATATCATTTTTCAATCTCTTCCTTCTCTTTCCAGCAACAGAGGGGCAAGCAGTTGAAAGGGGTTAGTGTATGCAGGGATGCAGCAGAAACTGCATTCCTGCTCCTCCAGCAACAGGAGCTGTGCATTCAGCAGGACAGTGCTGGGTCATTTTAATGGACTATGAGATTGACATGTTGGCCAGGTTGTTTTAATAGTTAAAAGTGACTAAAAACTAGAGAATCATACTGAAACCCCAATAAAGGAACTAATTGGAGAGAAAGGGGGAACTTGACGGTACCAATTAATGTAAGAACAGTTTCTGGAAAAGTATCGTCTATATATGTATTTCAATGGGATTCCTCAATCAAACCAATTACTTGTTTTATCTATCATCTATCTATCTATCATCTATCTATCATCTATCTATCTATCTATCTATCTATCTATCTATCTATCTATCATCTATCTATCTAATCTATCATATATCTATTAATGTTCTCCACAGTAGATTGTAAGCATTCTGAGATTAAATAACAAGTCTGTTTTATTCACTAAAGTATATCTAAATCTCAACCAGTACTGGTACTAGGTGAAACCTGATACATATTTGCTACATAAATGCTATGAAATTCTTCTCTGGATCTTTCCTCTCCCTACTATTGATTACTACAAATTATGAAAATGGGTAAATAGTTTTGCTAACTTCACTGGAAACAACAAAAATAGAAACTAAAATGTATTGAACTTGCAGGTGCTAGGCACTGTGATAGGTGCTTTATGTGAACTGGCCCATCTGTATCCCACAAGAATGCTGAGGCAGGTGTGAGTCTTACCTTACAGATGAGAGAAGTAGAGCTAAGAGAGGCAATGGTGTAGCAAGTCACAAGGGCAAAGTTAGGATTTAAACTCAAGTCCCTATGCTCTTAACCCCCTCTTTATATCTGGAGTATTCATCAATCACTTTCTCATTCTTATTGTTTTTATTTTAATGAGACTCATTACATTTTCTCTGGAAAACATTATGTTTATAGAATTTTGGATTATTTTAGATGAAATAAAAAATCAAATATACTCCCTTTCCTCTTAAAAGTAGAGTAGGAGGGGCGCCTGGGTGGCTCAGATGGTTAAGCGTTTGCCTTTGGCTCAGGTCATGATTCCAGGGTCCTGGGATGGGGCTTTGCATTGGGCTCCCTGCTCAGTGGGGGGCCTGCTTCTCCCTCTCCGTCTGTTGTTCCCCCTGCTTGTGCTCTCTTGCTCTCTCTGTCAAATAAATAAATAAAATCTTAAAAAAAAAAAGTAGAGTAGGAGTTCTGCTGCCTTTGCAATGTTGACTTCTATGGGAATTGACTTTTGTATTAATTACATATTGCTGCACAACAATATTACCACAAACTCAGCAGGTTGAAAAAACACCTTTATTACATCTCAGTTTCTGTGGGTCAGGCATCTGGGCACAGCTTAGCTGGGCCTTCTGCTTTAGAGTTTTACAAAGTTGCAATTGGGTGTTGACCAGACCAGTTGTCTCATCTGAAGTTTGACTGGGGAAGTATCCACTTTCAAACTCACATCATTTTTGGAAAAGTCCAGTCCCTTGCATGCTGCTGACTTGAGTGCCTCAATTTCTTGCTGGCTTTTGGCCAGAGGCTATCCTCAGTTCCTTGACATGTGGTCCTCTCCAACTGGTAGCTCACAATATAGCAACTTGTTTTGGCAAAGTCGTCAAGGTTTCTTTGGGAGATGAGCATTACGATCTTATGTAACACAGTCACATACATGTAATCACATACAGCCTGTCACCTTTGCTACATTCTATTGGTTAGAAGGAAGCCACAGGTGCTATCTACACTCAAGGGCATGAACACCAGGATGTGGAAGTCATGGAGGCCACCTGAGAGTCCTGCTGCTACACTCTCCCACCATAGACAACTAGAAAATCAGACATAATATAGGAACCAGCTCTTTCAGACATTGGACAACAGCCAGCACAGGAGTGTGATCCCTGGGACAAAGAAACGAGGTACACCCTGTGGTTGTCTTGGCTGAGTACCTGGAGGTAGTTACCAGGACACAGTGGATAGACAAGTTATTCTACTCAACTGAAGAGAAAGATGAGCATTCATAGGGATCAAAGCTGCTAGGATTTGTGGGCAAAATACCAAAAAGGAGGGACTTACACAGAGCAAACTCTGAGGATCTAAAGAGGAATCCCTTCAAGTCTTAGGCTGAATACTGGTTTGGGCAGGCACAGGGTACCTCTCCATAGGGCTGAAAAGCAGTCAGCCAAATGACTCCCAGAGCTCACACAGGGCTGGGAAGAGTCTGTGTTACCTCTTGCAGGAGGGAGAGAGCTTACCATACATGGAAAATAGACGGAGTCCTCAGCAGGTTCACACCTTAGTTGACTGAACTAAGCTAGTTGACTAAACTTGGCTCAAGGCTAAAGGCTGCTCCAGATTGCCCTAACAAGGTTTAAAAGCAAGCTTTAAAATTTCCTAGGTAACCTGTGTGCCTACTTCCTTTGAAAGAATGCAGAGAAATTCAGTAAACGGCAACATAAAAGTCACAACGTCTGGTGTCTAATTAAAAAAACTCACAAAACATGCAAAGACAAAAAAAAATATGACCCACAACTAGGGAAAAATCCGTTTAATGAAAACAAACCCAGAAATGATAAAATGAGAGTATTACCGGATGAAGATGTTAAAGCAGCTATTATAATATGCTGTAATGCTCAGAATGTAGATGAAAACATGGATGTGATGGGGAGAGAAGTCAAAGATATTAAGAAAGACCCAGATGGAACTTCTGGAGATTAAAAAAATAATAATATTAGAAAGGGAATACACACTTGATTGGATTAACAGCACACTAGACACTTCAGAAGAAAATAACAGGGATCCTGAGTACACAGCAATAGAAACTATGCAAAGTGAACCACACAGAGAGAAAAAACTGAAAAAAGTCTCAGGACTTTGTGGGATAATATCAAGTGCTCTAACATATGGGCAATTAAAATATGAGGAGAAGGACTACCAAATAAGAAACAATGGCTACACATTTTCCACACTTGATAAAAACCATAAAACCATAGATCCAAGAAACTCAATGAACCTCAACAGAAAAAACATAAAAAACTACGAATAGCCCTACACCTATGAAAGAAATTGAATTTATAGATGAAAACATTCCAATAGAGAACAGAAAACTCTCCATCCAAGTGGCTTCACTGGTGAAATCTACCAAAATTTAAGGGCAAAAAAATATCAAGGTATACCAATTCCTCCCAACTCATTTTCAGAGGCCAGAATTATCATGACACCACAACCAGAAATAGTATTACGAGGAAAAAAGAAAAGGAAAGACAACTATAGCCCAATGTCCTTCATATACATGGATGTAAAAATTTTAACAAAATTTTAGCAAACTGAATCCAATAATATATAAAAAGGATAACAAATGGGGTTTATTGCAGAAATTCAAAGTGGATTTAACATTCAAAAATCAATCAGTGGAATTCACCAAATTTACAGACTAAAAGAGGATGAATGAAAAACATATTTTCATTATATGTGAAAAACATAATTTCAATATATGCAAAGAAAGAATTTGACAAAATCCAATGCCTAATCACATAAAAATTCCTGGCAAACTAGGCAAAGATGGGAACTTCCTCAGTTTGGTAAGAGATAATTATTAAAAACTTTCCATGGACACTATACTAAATGACAAAAATGGAATGCTTTTCCCCTAAGATTAGGAAGAAAACATTGATGTCTGTTCTATTCAATATTGTAAGAGTCCCAGTCCACACACTATGGCAAGAAAAAAGAAAGTATATAGGTTGGAAAACACAATGTAAAATTTTAGTTATTCACAGATGACATCATCATCACCATGTAGAAAATCTGAAGAAATATATAAAAACCCCTAGAATTAATTAATGAGACTAATAAGATCACAGAATACAAGGTCAATATAAAAATGCATTTCTTTATGCTAGCAACCAACAACTGAAAAATGAAATTTAAAATAGTTTAAAAATACTTTACTTTAAAAGCTCAACAAAGGGGTACCTGGGTGGCTCAGTTGTTAAGCCTTTGGCTCAGGTCATAATCCCAGGGTCCTGGGATTGGGCCCGCGTCGGGCTCCCTGCTCGTTGGGAAACCTGCTTCTCCCTCTCCCACTCCCCCTGCTTGTGTTCCCCCTCTTGCTGTCTCTCTCTGTCAAATAAATAAATAAAATCTTTAAAAAAAAAAAAACCTCAACAAAATATGTGTAAGACTGTACACAAAACCAAAGAACACTGCAAAGACAAATGAAAGAAGACAAAATTAATGAAAAGATATATCATGATCATGGATAGGGAGATTCAGATGTCAATTCTCCCCAATTAATCCATAAATTAAATACGATCACAATAGAAACGCTATCGAGCTTTGTTGTAGAAATTGACAAGCTGTTATCTATCTATCTATCTATCTATCTATCTATCTATCTATCTATCATCTATCTATCTATCTATTTGGGGGGGTGAGGAAGGGCAGAGGGAGAGGGAGAGAGAGAATCTTAAGCAGGTCCCATGTCCCATGTGGGGCTCGATTCCATGACCCTGAGATCACGACCTGAGCCAAAATGAAGAGTTGGACATTTAAATAAATGACTGAGCCTCCATGGTGCCCCGACAAGCTGATTTTAAAATGAGCACTGGGTGTTATACACAACTAATGAATCATTGAACCCTACCTCAAAAACTAATGATGTATTATGTGTTGGCTAATTGAATTTAAATTTAAAAAATGTACATGCAAGGGGCCTAGAAGAACTGAAACCATTTTGAAAGAATGAACCAAGTTGGAGGACTTAACAGTACTTGGTTTAAAGACAATAACCAAGTCAGTGTTGTACTGGCATGAAAATCACCGGACAAACTGGGAGGACAGAACAGAGTCCAGAAATAGGGCTTGGCTGAGTACGCCTGGGAGAATTAATAAAGGGCAATGTAACTAAAATGGAGCTGGGAGGGCAGAGCGGGGAGGCCAGCAGGGGGACCCGTATCACCTAATGTCGATGATAGGTCGCGGTGTCAGTTCCAGACTCCAACATAATCATCAACAGGAAAGAATCACCAATTACAGGTCCCAACAGGAAAAGATGTATGCTGCATCTCCTACCCCAGCAACTCAGCCAATGAGAAACCGTCATCACCCTGAACTCTTGCTTTTCTCTAAGGGATTTTCTTTCAGAATAACCCTCCCCAACTTCCTCCTTCTCTATAAAACATTCCTCTCCTTTGTTTGTTGGACTTGTCTATGGTTTTGCTGTAGCTTCTGTGACCTGAATTGCAATTCTCTGCTATTCCTGAATAAACTAATTTTTGCTCGTAAAATAACGGCCTGTTTTATTTCAAAGGTTAACGAAACTAAACAAATGATGCCTACTTTGGGAGATTAAAATAAAAGCAAGACACAATGAAAATATCAGATGTGGTAGAGTGTGGTTTGTGTGGATCGTGATGTGAGTTTGTGTTCTAAGGTCCTTGCTTTACTTGGGAGGAGGGGAGAGATACTGCTTAACTTTTCAGTTTTATAAGTTAAGTATTCCTGGTGAAATATTTATGTAACTTTTTTTAAAGATTTTATTTATTTATTTGAAAGAGAGAGCACAAGCAGGGAGGAGGGGCAGAGGGAGAGGGATAAGCAAGCTCCCCATTGGGCAGGGAGCCTGATGTGGGGCTTGATCCCAGGACCCTGGGATCATGACATGAGCCGAAGGCAGACACTTAATGATTGAGCCACCCAGGTGCCCCTAGGGTAACTCTTAAGAAAAAAGCCAAGCCATGAATGTAGAGGTGAGAGGGAAGTAAGTTGAAAACCCACCTCTGCCACGCATAAGTGCTGTGACTTAGTGTCTGCATGTGTGTTGATGCCTATTTCATAGGTTGTTGAAAGTGTTCAGTGAGACCCACTAAGGGGGAGGGTTCTGCTCAGAACCTGGCTCATGCTCAGTGCCCAGTAAATGCTGATCCTCTGGCCAGTTTCCTGGTAGTAGCTGTGGCTTTCTTTGCACAAGCCCAAGGCTGCTTTCTGAGTCACCAAGGTCCTTCCAGGATTCCTTGGTAGATGAAAGCAGAGTGTTGATTCTCCCAGCCCTGCCAAATTTACTGTCTGGGGTGTGTGTGTGTGTGTGTGTGTGCACACGTGCACTCCTGTCACTCCAGGCATGATTGTTGCATCTGGCAGGCACCAAAATGCACTCATTCCCCATAGAGCACACAGTAGAACCATTGATAGGTTCCAGTCCCAGCACCTAACAGTGTCTCCTAAACATAGTTGTGGCTTGATAAATACTGCTGGTTATGCTTATCTGTCAATCAGTCCTCTCTAAGGGTTTTAGAGGATTTCAAAATAAGAAAAAAAAAAATGAAGTGCACAAAGCAGTTGGATTTCTATTTAAATTGGTTTTAAAAAGGAAAATTTGACTTAGTCTTTAAATAGAGGCAGTGAAAGGTGCCTTGAGTTGCTTAGTAACCTCACACCATTCTATTTATACAGCACATGGCCCGGGATCTGTGGTTCTGTGCCGTTCCTTTAGGATGCAGAGAAGTCCCAGGGAGTCTGAGTTTACAAAGTGAAGAGTCTGACTAATGCGAAAGGTTGTTAAAAGTCTACGTACAATTAAAATCTTTTTCTTTTTGTTTGGACATAATTTCACGTTTACAAGATTTTGCAGAAACAAAACTCATGCAAAGAACTTTATACATAGATTCACCTTTAGCTAATATTTTATTCCATTTGCTTTATCATTATTTGCTTGTGATTTTTCTCTTTCTGTCTCTCTTCACAAACATATACACACATACGCATATATTTTTCTGAACCATTTGATGGTAAGTTACATACATGTCTCATTGGCCATAATATTGGCCATAAATATTAAAATGTGTATTTCCTAAAAGGGATTTTTTGTCTTATAAAACCACAGTACAATATCAACTAAGTAAGTGTACATTTACTTTTCTATGATTTACTGTCCACATTTTTGGTTGACTTAATGTCCTTTATTGCAATTTCTCCCCTTCAGTACTGGATCTAGATTGGGGTCAGGAATTGCCTTTCGTTGGCATGTTAATGTGTAATTTAAAAAAACAAACTATGGAGGGAACCAGATGACTTTTTTTTTTTAATTTAAAAATTAAATCCATGATTATCCAAGATTTGGGGCATAGAATTCTTTTTTTTTTTAAGATTTTATTTATTTATTTGACAGAGAGAGACACAGCGAGAGAAGGAACACAAGCAGGGGGAGTGGGAGAGGGAGAAGCAGGCTTCCCGCTGAGCAGGGAGCCCGATGCGGGGCTCGATCCCAGGACCCTGGGATCATGACCTGAGCCGAAGGCAGACGCTTAACAGCTAAGCCACCCAGGCGCCCCGGGGGCATAGAATTCTGTCTAAAATTTGCTATCTTGGCATAAAAAGGGATTAGAATATAAGAAAACAAGTTTGTAGGTAATGGAGAAACAGTGACAGAATTATTCCCTCTGGTGATTATAACAGTCATTCCTAAAGGGCTTGATGAACTTTAAAAATAGGGTCTTAGGGGTGCCTGGGTGGCTCAGTCATTAAACGTCTGCCTTCGGCTCAGGTCATGATCTCGGGGTCCTGGGATTGAGCCCCATATCAGGCTCCCTGCTCAGCAGGAAGCTTGCTCCTCCCTCTCCCGCTCCCCTTGCTTGTGTTCCCTCTCTTGCTTCTCTCTCTCTGTCAAATAAATAAATAAAATCTTAAAAAAAAAAAAAAGGGTCTTAGACACTATCCTCCGAAACTCAGATTTAATAGATTTGGTCTCAGGCCCAGGAAACTGGGTTTCTGTTTTTTGTTTGTTTGTTTGTTTTTGTTGTTGTAGTTGTTATTTAGACTTGCTGGGTGATTGCAACCTTCCAGCAGGTTCTGGAACACAAGGTGAGATAGGCATGTCCACAGAGGGCAAGCCTGACTCTCGCTATGGGGTGTGAAGACTACTGTTGAAAGCCCCAAAAACACAGATGTAGTGAAAAGAAGGGCCATATGCACCCCAGTGTTCATAGCAGCAATGTCCGCAATAGCCAAACTGTGGAAAGAGCCGAGATGCCCTTCAACAGATGAGTGGATAAAGAAGATGTGGTCCATATATACAATGGAATATTACTCAGCCATCAGAAAGGATGAATGCCCAACTTTTACATCAACATGGATGGGACTGGAGGAGATTATGCTAAGTGAAATAAGTCAAGCAGAGGAAGTCAATTATCATATGGTTTCACTTATTTGTGGAACATAAGGAATAACATGGAGGACATTAGGAGAAGGAAGGGAAAAATGAAGAGGGGAATCAGAGAGAGAGATGAACGATGAGAGACTATGGACTCTGAGAAACAAACAGGGTTCTAGAGGGGAGGGAGGTGGGGGGATGGGTTAGCCGGTGATGGGTATTAAGGAGGGCACGTACTGCATGGAGCACTGGGTGTTATACGAAAACAATGGATTATGGATCACCACATCAAAAACTAATGATGTATTGTATGGTGACTAACATAACATAATAAAATAAAATAAAATAAAATAAAATAAAGAAAGCCAATCACTGGCTCTGAACAAATTTGATTCCACTCTTGAAAGTCCCCTAGAGGGAGTCACTGGGGCCAGCTCTGCACCAGCACAGACGTACTGTAGCCCGGTTGGCGACATAATCTTTGAGCAAGTAATGCCATCAACGCTAGCTGCTCATAGTTAGTCTGAGCTTCAGAGGAGATGAAAGAAGCAAAATGCCCAGATTGAACAGACACTCAATATGTGCTAGGTGACTTGGATTTTGAATACAGGACACTTAAAAGAAATACTGTGCATACCGCATCTTGGATGGTGGCACATGGCCTCAGAATTTGTCAGCTTCTTGACATCACTCATGTCAACATCTTAGCACTTAATGAAACTGCATATGAAAGGCAGGGCTCAGAAACAAAATATGTTAAATTAGGAAAAAAATTAGACTAAACTCATGATTATTTGATTCTAAGGTATATATGAAAATGCAAAGGCCCTAGAGCAACCAAAATAATTTTGAAAAGGAAGACAAATGGAGAGACTGATAGTCCCTGAACTAAAGACTTACTGGAGAACAACCACGTCAGGGTGGTCCGGGCATAAGAATAAACTTAGAAATCAATGGGATTAGAAATCTCTATTCTTAGAATTAGTACAGAAATAGACCCCAATTGCTTTGTCAAAGTGCAAAGGCAATCCAGGGGAGAAGGGATAGACTTTTCAACAAATGTTACCAAGGCAATTGAATATCCATAGCAAAAAAGTGAACTTCCATCTATACCTTGTACCATATAAAAAGATGGACCCAAACCAGATCATATACCTAAATAATAAAACCTAAAACCAACAAATTTCTAAAAGAATGTTTAAAATCTGGTTTGCTTTTCTCTGACAGCCGACACTGTGGGTTCTTCATTTGCGTCCCTTGCTGCTTCTCACAGTCTTTCTGAGGGAGCTAGGCTCAGAGCTTATGTCCCTGAATTGGTTCCTAGAAGGTGGTAAATAAGAGAAAAAGAAGGACCCCTGACATCCAGAATCTTGGCACAGGAAGGAGAAATGGCTGAGAAGCACACTGAGATATATGGCCTCTGGATGTGGTCTTGGCCCCAAATAGGGTCATAAGCAATATTTTTTTCATCCTTTAATGCAGAGCATTGCAAAAGAAATTTGTTAATGTCATCATTAAATATTGAGATCAATTCATCATTCTAAAATTCGGTGCTAATTTAACATAATCTAATTTGCTAAAAATGACTTTTTCCCCATTTCTGGAAATACTGTTTTATCTTTCCCTTTTCAGCATATTTAAGCTTTAATATAAAAAAGCCTCTCTTAAACTCACGGTTCTGTCTCTCACATAGCTATTTTATCTTATTCCAACTATAAGAGAAAATCTCATTTCTCCCTTGATATGGAACACAATGAACACATTTACAGAGGTTGTATTGAATGATGTTTTATTTTTCAGCAGAGTGGACTAAAGTAAGTAGTAACTCAATGGCCACTGGCATTTTCATGCCTATAGAATCCCAGCTTGACATTATTTGTTGACCCTACAATCACAGTTAATATTGTTTGTCACCAGATATTTTTACTCTCACTATTATATATAAATATCTATTTATTTTGTTACATTTTTCATAGAAACAGTGGACAGAAGCCCCTCCAAGAGGGGATCTATTAGGCCAATGAGCTTCTTTCCTTGTGGGGTGGGCTCACCCAGGAGCCCCGGGCAGTCCGTATCTGTTGAGTTGAGGCATGGAGACCAATATCAAGGGGGTGAATCTAGGCTTGTTAAGCTCAGGATATCTTTACTGAGCAACTGCCCTATGTGTGTCCCATTATAGACAATGGGTACACTGTCTTTAAGTAGCTTACAATTAGTTCAGTGAGATGAGAACTAGCATTAGGTGAAGCTTACCCATTTTGCTAAGCTCTAGAGGAGAGTGAAGCAGGGCTACAGCTCCACATTCCTCTTGTTCTTGATGTGTCCTTGTTTTGTAAGAGAGCTCTCATGGTGGAACCCATATGGCCCAGATCCCTCACTCACTTTGTCCAGGAGAGGAGTGATTTAGCTAATGGTGAATTTGGGAGGAGAAACTTGGGCCTGTGGATCTCAGATCCTTCCTCCCCATTTAAGCTAACTGTTGGAAAGTCTGCCTCTGTTGGTGCCCCTCACTGCCATGAATGGTGGGTGAGTCTGCCAAGATTTGGGGTTTGGTATTGTGAAACTTGCTTGCTGTACCCTCCAATAGCAGCTGTTAGTAATAAAGATGCCACTTGGCCTTATTTTCAGTGGGTTCAGAATCAGGTAAGGAAAAAGGGGTCTCATTCATAAGAGTCCTCAAAGATAATAGAATGGGAGCACAGAGATGAGGGCCCCTAACCTAGCCTGGGGGCCCAGGGAAGACCTTTAAAAGAAAGTGGCCCCCCGGAACCGAATGTCGAAGGATGAGGCCTGGGGTCAAGAAGCAGCACTGTTTGTGTGAGGAACTAACAATGCGAGATTTCTAGAGAGTGAGGTAGAACAGGGAGGTATGTGAGATGAGGTCAGAGAGGCAAACACAGGGAGTGGGATTTGTTTTCCAGTGCAACTATTGCTTCCATTTGAGACTCATAGTCCCCCAAATCCCAATGGCTTCAATAACCGGATAGATATTGACAGTTGACAGAGATGAACATTTCCACTGTGAGTCAACAGCCCACGTGGCTGTCAACTATTGTGCCTTCTGAGTTACATTCATGCTGCAGAGCCCACACAATGAGAAAGTTGAGGAAGCCAGCCTCTGGGATACTGGCATAGCAATATCGGGAGCATTGTGTTCAGCTCATGAGAAAAGTAGAGAACATTGGGGCGCCTGGGTGGCTCGGATGGTTGGGCGTCTGCCTTCGGCTCAGGTCATGTCCTGGGATCGAGCCCCACATCGGGCTCCTGGCTCAGCGGAGAGCCTGCTTCTCCCTCTCCCTCTGCCTCTCTCCCTGCTCATGCTCTCGCTCTCGCTCTCTCTCTCTCTGTATCTCTGTGTCTCAAATGAATAAATAAAATCTTTAAAAAAAAAAAAAAAAAAGAAAAGTAGAGAACATCTAGTGATGTGTGAACAGCACCTAAAAGTAGGTCATAGGAAAAGCCATCAAAGAAACTGGGGTAAGTTGGACCCATGCTGTTTTGTTGAGTGATAGATTTTTGGCTCTTTATAAAGAAGGAATTTTTCTATTAGAGTTATATAGAATAAAATGTTGCTGAGAGGTAAAAATTCTAAAATTAGCTGTAATGCAATGAGTCCTACTTTGCGGAAGGCATTGTGCTAAGTGCTTTAAATGCTTCAGTCATCTCATCTAAAGCTTAGAATAGCCCTATTGTGAGGATATGATTGTTACCTTCCTTTGAGAGATGAGGAAATGGCACTGAGAGCAGTTAAGTGACTTACCCAGGCTAATGGGATTTGAACTCAACTTTAACAACTACTTGGTTGAGACCAGGAAAATCAGGGATAACCACATCTCCAACATGTTCTAAAGTCAAAACAAGCCTCAGATTTTAAAAGATGAACAACTTGAAAATACTATCATGCAGTGAAACCCTATTTAAAACAAGTGGAATCCCAGTATTTATTACAGGCAAAAGTGGATTTGCTCTGTGTTAAAGTGGAGATATATTGGTACACCTTCTTCCCTGGGCCACCCAAGCTGACTGAACCTCCTTCAATGTCAAAATTTCTTGGGACTCAATGAAGCAGAGTCTGAAAAGCTTTGGAATGAGATAATTTTGAATGATCCTGTGGTCAGGGGATGAGAAGTGGTACGGTGGGGCTCAGGTGTGAGAAAGGTGGAAGGCAGCTGCCTTGGTCAGAACCCAATGGCCCATGCAGGGGAAGGTGGCTGTTTTAAATTAAACTTTTAATTTTTAGGCAACTGAATTCATATACAGTTGTAAGAAATAATATAGAGAGACCCTGTGTCCTTTTTGCTCAGTTCTCCCCATGGCCAATATCTTCCAAATTCAGCATACAATATCAAAACCAGGAGACTGACATTGATCAAGAACATTTCCATCACAAGAGCGTCTCCTATGTTGCCTTTTAATAGCCACATCCATTTCTATCCACTCCCCCCTTAACTGCTGGCAATCACGAATCTCTCCTCCATTCCTATTATTTTGCATTTCAAGAATGTTGTATAAATGGAATCATATAGTATGTTATCTGTTGAGCTTGGCTCTTTCCACTCAGCACAGTCTCCATACATCCAGTCAGTCAATCCCCAAACACAGCAACTCTAGATTTTATACTTATTTCCTTGTTCCTTCTTAGCCCAAACAAGGTTGACTCTGTGGCCCCAGCCAATCGAAACTTTCTATTTTCTTCTTTCTTGTTCTTTCATCTACTTTTTTGAAAGACTTATTTATTTATTTTTAAAAGAGAGAGAGAGCGTGAGCATGCAAGTGGGGGGAGGGGCAGAAGGAGAGGGAGAGAGAATCTAAGGCAGATTCTGTGCTGAGCGCTGAGCCCACCATGGGGTTTGATCTCACGACCTCTGAGATCATGACCTGAGTCAAAACCAAGAGTTGGACCCTTAACTGACTGAGCCACCCAGGCATCCCCCTTGTTATTTAATCTTTATCCTATAAAAGCTCTCTGCCTTCTGCCCCATTTTGCAGTTCATTCCCCAAAAGTAGATTGCTCACTTCATAAAGTGTTGCAGTTTTTTTGTATCACCTAACTTGTCTTCTTTGACAATTCTTTAAAGAATCATTTGATACAAAATAGTTTTTAATTTTAGTGAAGTCCAATTTATCTGTTTTGTCATTTGTTGCTTGCACTTTTTGTATTATATCTAAAAACCCATTGCCAAATCCAAGGTTGTGAGGATTTACTTTGATGCTTTCTCCTAAGAGTGTCATGGTTTTAACTCTTATATTTAGATCTTTGGTCCATTTTGAGTTAATTTTTTATATGATGTGACATAAAGTCCCACTTTATTCTTTGGTGTGTGGATATCCAGTTATCTCAGCAACATTTGTGGAAGAGACTATTCTTTCCACACTGAATGCTCTTTGCACTCTTGTTGAAAATTAATTGATCATAGATGTATGGTTTTATTTTTTGACTCTCAATTCTATTCCATTGATCTATATGTTTATTCACATGTCAGTTCCACACTGTTGTGATTTTTTTTAATTTAATTTAATTTTATTATGTTATGTTAGTCACCATACAATACATCATTAGTTTTTTTTTTTTAAAGATTTTATTTATTTGACAGAGAGAGAGACAGCGAGAGAGGAAACACAAGCAGGGGGAGTGGGAGAGGGAGAAGCAGGCTTCCTGCGGAGCAGGGAGCCCGATGCGGGGCTCGATCCCAGGACCCCGGGATCATGACCTGAGCCGAAGGCAGACGCTCAACGACTGAGCCACCCAGGTGCCCCCATCATTAGTTTTTGATGTAGTGATCCACGATTCATTATTTTCGTATAACACCCAGTGCTCCATGCAGTACGTGCCCCATTACTGGTATATAATAAGTTTTGAAAATGGGAAGTATGAGAACTCCAATGTTGTTCTTTCTCATGATTCTTTTGGTTATTTGGGTTCCTTATAATCTTATATGAATTTTACTATCAGCTTTTCCATTTCTACAAAAAAGGTCACGGGATTTTAATGAGGATTGCATTGGATCTGCCCATTTGCTTTGGCAAATATTGCCATTTTAACAATATTGATTTTTCCAACTCATGATAATGGGCTGTCTTTCCATTTATTTAGATTTTCTTTAATTTATTTCAACAATGTATTATAGTTTTCAGTGTATAAGTCTTGCATCTGTTTACATTTATTCCTAGCTATTTTCTTCTTTTTTGATGACACTGTAAATGCAATGACTTTCTTAATTTTCTTTTTGGATTGTTCACTGTACAGTGTAGAAATACAACTTATTTTCATGTGTTGATCTTGTAGTCTGTAACTTTGTTAAATTCATTTATTAGCTTTAATCATTATTTTGTGTGGATTCTAAAGGATTATTTTATTTTATTATTTATTATTTTATGTTAATCACCATGTTACATCATTAGTTTTTGATGTAGTGTTCCATGATTCATTGTTTGCATATAACACCCAGTGCTCCATTCAGTACGTGCCCTCTTTAATACCCATCACTAGCTAACCCATCCCCCCAGCCCCCTCCCTTCTAGGACCCTCAGTTTGTTTCTCAGAGTCCATAGTCTCTCATGGTTCGTCTCAACCTCCGATTTCCCCCGCTTCATTTTTCCCTTCCTACTTTTTTTTTTAACATATAATGTATTATTTGTTTCAGAGGTACAAATCTGTGATTCAACAGTCTTACACAATTCACAGTGCTCACCATAGCATATACCCTCCCCAATGTCTATCACCCAGCCACCCCATCCCTCCCACCCCCCACCACTCCAGCAACCCTCAGTTTGCTTCCTGAGATTAAGAATTCCTCATATCAGTGAGATCAT
>NC_138372.1:101928347-101965022 GCF_054177405.1 Leptonychotes weddellii | reverse complement strand
TATCTCTCCTTCTATTTTCAATGACAGCCTAGCTGGATAGAGTATTCTTGGCTGCATATTTTTCTCATTTAGTGCTCTGAATATATCCTGCCAGTCCTTTCTGGCCTGCCAGGTCTCTGTGGATAGGTCTGTTGCCAATCTAATCTTTCTACCATTGTAGGTTACAGATCTCTTGTCCCAAGGTGCTTTTAGGATTTTCTCTTTGTCTCTGAGGCTTTTAAGTTTTACTATTAGATGTCAGGGTGTTGACCTATTTTTATTGATTTTGAGGGAGGTTCTCTGTGCCTCCTGGATTTTGATGCCTGTTTCCTTCCCCAAATTAGGGAAGTTCTCTGCTATAATTTGCTCCAATATACGTTCTGCCCCCCTCTCTCTCTCTTCTTCTTCTGGGATCCCAATTATTCCAATGTTTTTTCACTTCATGGTATCACTTATCTATTGAATTCTGCCCTCGTGATCCAGTAGTTGTTTATCTTTCTTTTTCTCAGCTTCTTTATTTTCCATCATTTGGTCTTCTCTATCACTAATTCTCTCTTCTGCCTCATTTATCCTAGCAGTTAGAGCCTCCGTTTTTTATTGCACCTCATTAATAGCCTTTTCCATTTCAACTTGGTTAGATTTTAGTTCTTTTAGTTCTCCAGAAAGGGTTTCTCTAATATCTTCCATGCTTTTTTCAAGCCCAGCTAGTATCTTTAAAATCGTCATTCTGAACTCTAGTTCTGACATCTTACTAATGTCCATATTGATTAGGTTCCTGGCAGTCGGTACTGCCGCTTGTTCTTTTTTTTTGAGGTGATTTTTTTCCATCTTGTCATTTTGTCCAGAGGACAATAGATGAATGAGAAAACAAAATGCTAACAGGGTAACAATGACCCCAGAAAAATATACACTAAACAAATCAGAAGAGACGTGAAACCAGGGGAAAAGAAAGGGAAAGAAAGAAAAAAGAAAAAGAAAAAGATAAAAAAAAGAATATGATCAAATATGATCAGGCTGGTGCATAGATCAGGCTGGTGCATAGATCACACACTAGATTTGGGGCATATTTTGGTCTGTTAGAGAAAAGTGCTCCCAAAATTTTAAAGAAAGGAAAACTTATATATATATACAAAAATAAGGGTAAATACAATGAAGGGATGGAATATAACTGTAAAGATGAAAATTATAAAAGATTTTTTAAAAGGAATTGATAAGAAGTTGGTTGTAAAAAGAAAGAAGAGGAGTCAAAAAAAGAAAAAAGGGAGAGAATGTGATCAGGCGGGAGAGTAGAACAAAGCCATACACTAGAGATTTAGGGTATATTTTGGTGTGTTAGAAGCAACTGTATCCCAAAGTTTTAAAGAGAGAGAAACTTATATATATACCAAAACTAAGGTTAACTACTATGAAGGGATAGAATTGACTCTAAAAATGAAAATAAAAGAGATTTTTAAAAAAGGGATTGATAAGATATTGGTTGAAAATGGGAAAAAGAAAAATAAATAAAAAATAGAAAAAGAAAAAAAAGAAAATTAAAAAAATTAACTTTGAAAGACTAAAGAATCATAGGAAAAACAGTCATGAATTCTATGTGCTGTATTCCCCTAGTGCTGGAGTTCTGCCATTCTCATTGATCAGTAGGCTTGGTCTTGGTGGGCTTTTCTTGCTGATCTTCTGGGGGAGGGGCCTATTGCTGTGGTTCTCAAATGTCTTTGCAGGAGGCCAAATTGCCCCACCCTTGCCAGGGGCTGCGCTAAGTAATCTGTTCGTGTTTGCTCTCAGGGAGCCTTTGTTCCCTGCAAGCTTTCCTTACAGTTTTGGAGGACGACTGTGAAAGTGGCAGCCTCCTAATCTCTGCTCCAGAGGAGCCAAGAACTCAGACCCCACTCATCAGTGAGCCCCCAGAGAAAAGCAGTCAATCACTCCCATCTCCAGCCGCACTCTGTGCTCACCTGGCCTGTGACCGAGCATTTCTATCTCTGGCACACGACCCCGTGTGGAGTCTCCAAACCCAGCAGAGTCCTGTGGTGCGATCTCATGCTGCTTATCCCCAGGAGGAAGGGGAGTCTCCCTGGATCTGCTGCTTGTTGGGTCCCTGCTTCCAGAAAGTGGTCGCTTTTCTGTTCAGAGAGTTGCTGCTATTCTTTTCTTCAATCTCCTCTTGAGTTCATAGGTGTTCCAAAAGTTTGATCCCCATCTAGCTGAATTCCTGGGACCAGACGAAATTTAGGTCTCTTACTCCTCCGCCATCTTGCTCCTCCCCCTAAAGGATTTTTTATATATAGGATCATGTCATCTGGGAATAGAGATGGTTTTACTTCTTTCTTCCCAGTCTGAATACCTTTTTTTTTTTTTCCTTGCCTCATTGCTCTGGGTAGAACTTCTACTACAATTTTGAATAGAAATGGTGAAAGGGAATATCCTTGTTTTGTCCCTGATCTTAAGAAGAAAGCTTTCAGGGTTTACCATTGAGTGTGATGTTAACTATGGGTTTGTCTTAAATGATCTTATCATGATAAAGAAATTACTTTTGATTCTTAGTTTTCTGAGTGCTTTTTTTTAGGAAAGGCTAATCAAATGTCTTTTCTGTATCAATTGAAAAATATCATGTTTTTTTCTCCTTCATTCCATTAATGTGGTGTATTACATTTATTGATTTTCATGTGTTGAACTACCCTTGCATTCTGGGGATAAATCTCACTTAGTCATGTTCCTTTTAATATAATGATCCTTTTAATATGGTGTATGTATGATCCTTTTAATATAGTGCTGGACTTAGTTTGCTAGTGTTTTGTTGTGGATAATTACATCATATTCAAAAGGGGTATTGGTCTTCAGTTTTCTTTTCTTGTGGTATCTTTGTCTTTGTTATAAAGGTAGTACTGGCCTCATAGAGTAGGTTAAGACATGTTCCTTCCTATTCTATTTTTTTTAGAAGAGTTTGAGGATTAGTGAGAATTCTCCTTTAAAGGTTTTGCAGAATTTATAAGTGAAGCCATATAGTCCTATGCTTTGTTGGGAAGTTTTTGACAACCTCTTTACTTGTTATAGGTTTGTTGAGAGTTTTTATTTCTTCTTGTGTCAGTTTTGGTAATTTATGTATTTCTAGGATTTTGTTCCTTTCATCTAGGTTATCCCATTTGTTGGTGTACCATTATTCATAGTATTCTTTATTAATCCTTTTTATATCTGTAATGCTGGTAGTAATGCCTTTAATTTCTGATTTTAGTAATTTGTATCTTCTCTTTTTTCTTAGTCATTTTAGCTAAAGGTTTGTCAATTTTGTTGGTCCTCTCAAGGAACCAACTTTTGGTTTCATCAATACTCTATTTCACTTATTACGACTCTAATCTTCACTATTTTCTTCTTTTTTCTGGCTCTGCCTTTAGTTTGCTCTGTTTTTCTAGTTGCCTTAAGGTGTGAAGTTAGGTTATGGTCTCAGATCTTTCTTCTTTTTTTTAAACTTTTTTTTTTTTTAAAGATTTTTTATTTATTTATCTGAGAGAGAATGGGAGACAGAGAGCATGAGAGGGGGAGGATCAGAGGGAGAAGCAGACTCCCCGCTGAGCAGGGAGTCCGATGCGGGACTCAATCCTGGGACTCCAGGATCATGACCGGAGCCGAAGGCAGTTGCTTAACCAACTGAGCCACCCAGGCGCCCCTCAGATCTTTCTTCTTTTTAATGTATATGTTTACAGCTATAATTTTCCCTCTGAGCACTGCTTTTGCTGCATCCCATAAATTTAGTGTTTATGTTGTGTTTTTATTTTTATTAATCTCTAGGTGTTTTCTAATTTCCTTTGTGACTTCTTTGACCCATTGATTATTCAAGAGTGTGTTGTTAAATTTCTACATATTTGTGAAATTTCCAGCTTTCCTACAATTATTGATTTCTAGGTTTATTCTATTGTGGTTGGAGCACATACTTTGTATGATTGCAATTTTTAAAAACTTACTGAGACTTGTTTTGTGGACTAACATATGGTTTATCCTGGAGAATGTTCCATGTGCACTGGAAAAGAACGTTTATTCTGCTGTTGTTGGGTGGACTGCTTTATAACTGTCTGTTATGTCTCATTGGTTTATCGTGTTGTTCAAGTACTCAATATCCTTATTGACCTTCTATTTTGATGTTCTCTACATTTTTGACAGTGGGGTATTAAAGTCTTCAACTATTATTTTGAACTATGTATTTCTCCCATGAATTCTGTCAATATTTGCTTCATGTATTTTGGGGCCATACTATTTGATGTGTATATATTTATAATTATCAGTATATAATGTTGTCTTTTTTTCATATTTTCTATTAAAAGTCTATTTAGTCTGATATAAATACGGCTACCTCAGCTCTCTTTTGGTTTCTGTTTGCATGGTAAAAAATAGTACTGGGGCACCTGGGTGGCTCAGTTAAATGTCTGAGTTCAGCTCAGGTCATGATCTTGGGGTCCTGGGATCAAACCCGGCATTGGGCTCTGTGCTCAGCAGGGAGTCTGATTCTCCCTCCCCTCCACCCCTCCCCCTGTTCATGTTCTCTTTTTCTGTCTCTCTGTCTCTCAAATAAATAAACAAAAAATCTCCAAAAAATAGTACTGTTTGCATGGAAAATTTTCTCCCCATCTTTTAACTTTCAACCTGTTTGCTTCTTTGGATCTAAGGTGAATCTCTTGTAGATGGCATATATCTGAATCATGGTTTTCATCCATTCTGCCAGTGTCTTTCTTCTAACTGCAGAGTCTAAATCATTTATACTTAAAGGAATTATTGATAAGGCAGGACTTAATTCTGACATTTTGTGATTTGTTTTCTGTATGTCTTATATCTTTTACGTTCCTCAATTTCTTCATATAGCTTTTTGTGTTTGATTAATTTTTTTATAGTATATCATTTTGATTCCCTCATTTCCTTTTTTGTATATTTTAAGTTTGTTTTTCAGTGGTTACTCTGGGGATTACAATTAATATCTTAAATTTATAGCAATGTAGTTTGCGTTGATACCAACTTACCTTCAATAGTAAAAAAAAAAAAATCTGCTCCTCTACAGCTTCATCCACCTCCCCTTTATGTTGTTATCACAAATTCTATCTTTACACATTGTATGCTAATTAACATACAATTTATAATTATTCTTTTATGAATTTGTTTTTTAAATCATATAGGAAACAAAAAAAGAAACAATGAGCCTCACATTTTGAAAATAACATGTAACTGGTCCTAAAATCAAGTGTTCAAGATGTAGTCTTGGCTGATGTTGGGGTTGTTTTCTGCATAGTACTTGTCTGAATGCATTGACAGAGAGAATAAATGAACAGACTTCATGAACAGGGATACCTTACTCAGCAACTGTCCAGGAGAGAGTGGCTTCACCAGTTGATAAGATACTAGACCAACTTTTCAGTCTGCTGACAGGGATACTGCACACTCTAATTTCAGGGACTGCTTGCTGCTAGGTTTTCCTTACTCCCTCCTAGTCCTATGCCAGGAGGAAGAGAAATTCTGCTGTAGGTCATGGAAAAACTATTGAGTTATACTATAGTGTAAAGAAGAAAGTGTGCTAGTCAGTATCATGGATGTCTGAGTCCTGGAGACTCAGCTTTCTAAATTGATGAATTGGCATTTTGCTTATGTGCTACTCTCTGTTGAGCCAAGCATCTAAAAGCTGATTGGCTTTCAGTGTTTTGGTAAAATCATGGTCTGAAAAGTTGAAGAGTGGATCTTGGCACATCAGTACCCAAGAGAGGTGTACTTATGAGAGTCCCATCTGCCTTAATAAGTAAAGCTTGAAGCTGAGACATGTGTGATAAATTTTCACATTATATCCAGAACCCTTATTTGCCAAACATATTAAAATTCTTTTGACATTCCAAGTGAAAACTAACCCAAGCATTGAGCTCTAAAAGACATGTCATGCATATCCAAGCCTCAGAGGTATATTTAATAAGCATATGATTAATGTCTAGTGCAGATTTACTCAATTTAAGTTTTATTTTGAGGTGAAAACATGACACTGAGATGGAAATAAATCAAATGATTAAGAACAGAGTTTCTGTTATCACCACATAATCCAACAATAAATCAGTGGAATAGAATATTTATTTTAAAAAATGTAAGATTTTTGAGGTGTAATGCATTAATTCAACTCAAACAACCGTTATTAAAAAACTACTATGTGCAAGGCTGGTCTGAGCAGTTATTGCACGTGTGTGTGTGTGTGTGTGTGGTGGGCAAATAAGAGAATGTGTGAGAGATGCCACTTTCTGTCTTCAAAGAGTTTATGATACAGGAAGAGAGATGAGTCATGCTTTAATCTAAGGCAAATGTAATGAATACTACAAGAAAAATTTTAAATGTTTCATGTGGGTGCCAGGAATGATGTATTGCTTTGGTTTGGAGAAACTAGGAAAATCATTACAGAGAAAATGATGAGATTTGAGGTCTGTAGCATTTCCATGAGACTTTTTCTAAGACCTCAGCTTGTTGTCACCTGGCTTCCTACTGCACTCCTCCCAACATAACTGCTGTCAGTTACTTGTTGCTAAATGGAACAGGTACTTGTCTTGTTGCTAAATGGAGCAGGTACTTGTCTATCCTTATCTAAACAGAATTCATAGCACTTGTCATTCTTACCTACTCTTCTTTCTTTGAAGATGGTCCATTTTCAGCTTTCACTCTGATCCCAGCAGGAGGAGACCTTGCCCACCCACTTGGGAGCAAGAGCTAACATCATCACCCTGCACAACCACTCCTGGGGTCATCTAGCAAAGATGTAATTATTAAAAAATGGTGCCTTGAAAAAATACATCACTTAGAAATGGGCATTCCAGAGAAGAGCAGGTCAGACTGTCTGGGCGGGGCACCATGGAACCCACAGAAGAGAATCCAGACCAGGCCAGCACAGCAACAGATGAAAGGTCATCATCAGTTTGTGGTAAGGAGGAAGCAAACCATGGTCTCAGCATCCACTTCCATCTGTACACAGGACCCTTCACATAGGCCACACCTTGGAAGTCATGACTGTTCTTCTTTCTCACTGCCCTTTTCAACTATGTCATGAAACAAAGGAATAATCTGAGATGTTGGTGTTGGTGAAGCTCTTCTCATCAAAATTCCATAAACCTGTGTAGGGGTTTCTGACATTCCTTGTCTTACATATATTTCCATGAAGAGTGAAGATGACATAAGAAACAGTACTTTGGTCAATATTGGGATGCTCTGAATTCAGATATATTGCAGAGTAAGGCAGAAAAATCAGCTGATTTGGAAATTAGTCAGTTTGTAGTGTAGACTGATGCTCAGATATCAGTACTGTGTATGGAATAAAGGTCTGAAAAAAGGAAAAGTAATAGATACTTTGTATGAAATTCATTCACTCGTTCATTAACACAGTTGTTAAATGTCAGCTAAATGTCATATTTTGATAGACCATCAAATCACAATCTGAGGAGTGAATGCCATTGTTTTGGTCTTGTTCACAGTGTCGAGAGAAGCACAGTATGAGGTACATCTCTGAATTAGGAGGTAGGCTATGTTTCATGTGCTCTGGGGAGGGTATGAATTGTCCTGCAGATACCATGCATTTTGAATGAAAGGCTCTTGCTGCATCATTAAAAGTACCTTGGGCAAGTCATTTGACATTCCTGGGACTCACCTTTCTCTTGTGCAATGAGAATCTTTGATTTAGATTTAGGTTGCTAAAAGTTTAGCTCTGTGAGGATGGGACAGGGAGCAGGGTGAAGGTTTGCACCAATTAGGCCACTTGAGGGCACAAATTCTGCATTTTTATTTTTTATTTTTTTAATTTTTTAAAGATTTTATTTATTTATTTGACAGAGAGAGACACAGCGAGAGAGGGAACACAAGCAGGGGGGTAGTGGGAGAGGGAGAAGCAGGCCTCCCGCTGAGCAGGGAGCCCGATGCGGGGCTTGATCCTAGGACTCTGAGACCATGACCTGAGCCGAAGGCAGACGCTTAACGACTGAGCCACCCAGGCTCTCCACAAATTCTGCATTTTTAAAAGAACTTGAACTTGACTCAGTTCTGTTTTGAGACCTACTGATGGCAGAAAGTTGAATTCGGGTCAAATCAGTTAATTGATGCTTTTCTGGGTCAGTTCAGGGTTTCCTCTTCTCTTTATCCGGGAGTTGCTGTTGCTTGGATGTCTATCTGTGCTGCCATGTGCTGAAATGAGCCTGCAGCCCTCCTGTCTCTGCCCAGCATTTCACACCGTCACTCTGCATCCCCTTTGTCCTGATAAGAAGACCACGTCGGCAGCTGCCCTTGCTAAGTCCCTGTAATGGAATCTCATTTTGTGCTCATTTTTTTCTTCATTGCTTGACACACAGCACGCTTCAAAAATTATTTGTTGAGTAAATGAACTTTCCCTCTGGGAGGTCAGAGCGGGGTTTGTGAGAAGCTTGGGTGCTTTCCTGTCACTCTGGGGCTGTAGCTGGGAGGATAGGGGCCTCCCTGGCCTCAGCTGTTCTGTTCCCCTCTGATACTTCTTTCCCACCTCATGGAGCCTTTATGTCTGTCTCTTCATCTGCGCTGCTTACATCTGTTGTTTATGTACACATCTATTGGAGGCAATTCATCCCATTTAGTAAAGATGGAGAATGTGTGGATCTAAGTGAGGGATTCTCAGTGTTTTGTGGTTACATAGACCCCTTTAAGAATATTGTGAATTTCAGGATCCTTTTCCCAGAAAAGTGCAAAGAAAATGCACACTCACAATCTTACCCACTCTTTCGGGGGTTTTTATGGACTTTTGAAACTGAGTATTTTCATATCCTTGATGGTAGCCGCTGGGCTTGATAATGCATCAGGCAGAAATTTCATTACCCAAATCTCCCGAACACAAAAGACTCTTTAAAATAGAATGTACTAAAAATGGCAGTACATTAGATTCATAGAGCATTAGAACAGAAAGTAATAGGATAGACTTCTAGATGCCTTCATTTCGATGATAAAGAAACCAAGGCCCAAAGTAATAGATGTCTGCCCCTGGGCATCAGCGAGGTGCAGGTGAAGGATGCTGTGTTCCAGCTCCTGTCACAAGCCCTGTGTGCTAACGGTGCTGTTTAGGCAGCACAGCAGTTTCCAGGCAGGGACGCGCCATCTCCCGCCAGACAAGACGGGGCTTGCCTGCCTCAAACTAGGTCACTTGGACTGGTTACTTTCTTAAGTTATTGGTTACTCTCTCTTATGAGAGAAATAAGACCGGAACTAACTAACTAACTAACTAACTAACTAACTAACTAACTAAACTCTTTCCTTTCCTCCCACCTTCCTCCCTCCCTCTCTTCCTTCTTTTCTTTTCTTCTCTTTCCTTCTCTTTTCTTTTTCTACTCTTTCTTTCTCTTTTTCTTCCTTGCTTTTTTTGTTTTCTTGATTTCTTTCTCTCATTCTGTTTCCATCTCTCTCTTTCTTGCTTTCCTTTTCTCTTTCTTTCTTTCCTTTGTCCACTTCTTCATAAGTGGAATGTACTTCTTGTTTGGGTCATGTCTCACCATTGTAGGTCAGATCATCTGGGAGTAGTCACTGAGAGAGAATTTGGGGTGAAAGTTATTTATTATGGAGCCACAGCTATGAAAGGAAGGGAGGGGGGCCACCGGGGCAGTGGAAGAAGGTGGGCCGTGATGTAGGGCCCTCACAGCCCTGCCTTCCCACCAGGGCAGCTGGAGTAAGCAGAGCCCCAAATGCCTGGGCCCTTATACCTCTGCGTTACCCTGTGGGTCCTGGGGAGGACTGTGACACTGGCTCTCTGCGGCTGGGCCAGGCCCTGAGAGAGAGAATCTGATGCCATCTGCTCGCCCCACTTCCCAAAGCTGGGCTGCGTGCCGTCCCTGGAGGAAAACCAGGTAGTTCATCTGGGTCTGCCACCGACCACCCTGGGCCAGTCAGATCCATGTTCCCATGTATGTACAGGGAGCAGAATTCCCATGGGTCTCTCTTGCTGAGGGGAAACCAGAGAGGTACATTAGTCAGACAGATGACAGCCCCTGCAGCTGCGGTTGGCTGTGGAGCAGAGGTGATAGTGATCACCTTTCTCCTCCACCCCCGCTGGCCTCAGCTGTGTGCCTGGTTAGATGACCCAGATGCTCCTCCCCGTGGGACCCGGGTCCTTGTCAGGTTGGGATGCTTTTCCTGGCCATTTGTAGTCACAGCTAGGCAAGAGACAGATTGGAACATATCTGTGGAAAAAGCCTGGGTCCCTCCAGGCCGCAGGATCAGCCACTGCCCCCAGTGAACAAGCATATATTTGCAGAAGTTGGCAAAGTTCCTTATATCTGCCACCGAGAATAATGTGAGGTGGGGGCGTGAAGGGTTTTGGTGTTGGAATATCCAGAATACCCGAGGACAAGTCAAGGCCCACAGACCAGTTAGCATCAGAAACCTCTCCTGTCCAGTTCTGTTCGGAAAATGACAGCAGGAATGGGGTGGGGTGCTCCGGGAAAGCCCTGGCTTCTCCTGTGGTCAGGGTCTGTGCGGGACTGGGCCCTGTCCCCACAGGGTGGCGATGTCATGTGCTAACTCCGGCAAGGAGTTTCCGCCTCGGGTGAAGGGACTCCAGCACTCCCAAAACGGCTTCAGTCCTGGAGAGGTGTGCTTCAGTAGCCTCAGACACCATCCCTAATTCCTGCCTTAGGACACGTAGTAATTTATTCCAGAGAAGGATAGATGGTTGATGTCACCTCAGGAAAGAAGGTGGGGTAGGTAGGTGTGAAAAAAAGGTGGTTAGACTTTACATGTTTGAGTGCAGCTGGGCAGTGGGGGCCCCTGTAAAGGGGTGACCAGGGTGGACTGGCCAGTCTGTCTGCTGTGGGCATGAAAGTAACCGATGAGGCTCGGGAGAGACGATGCCATTCAGGATCCAGTGTGATTAAAACAATGTTATAAGACACAGGATGAAGAGCATGCCTCAGCTTTCTCAGGGATGGACCGGAAGTACAGGCCCAGGGGAGGAAGGCAGAGAAGCCAGGAGAACAGGGAACTGACTGCCTGCTGCGGTGGAGTGGGGGGTGATTAGTGACCCTGTCTTGGAAGGCAATCTAGCAACATTTTTCCAGATCTTTAAAAATACTTACACCCTTCGATTGTTTTAAGGTTCATCATAGCTGTTCATGGAATAACTATCCTAATAGATTGAAAAAAATCCAAATAATTAATAGGAAAATTAATACATCATTCAAGAGACATCTATATGCTGGAATACTACACAGCCACTGGAAATTTGTTGAAGAATTCTTAATGATATAAGGCAACTTTTGATGATATTTTAGGTAAAAAAAAAATATACATTGTAATTTCAATTATGTGAATTTATATATGCCTATATATGTGTATTTACAGAAAAAACAAGTCCAGATTTTGCACTGTATTTGAAGTCTGTATTTGCTATTATCACAATTTATTTTTACTTATACAACCGATGTTAGGGAGAAAGAAGCTTTACAAATTATTTTTCATAACTCGACGAAATTCTGTATATTTTATTCTGTTATTTGGGCCAATTAAAACAAGGCCAATAATGTCAAAGTTGAATTAGCTAGCACATGTTTGGTGTTACTGTAAGTGTTGATAACACCCATACGATAAATAAATACAATTTCTCACAAGTAAAACGTGTTATCATCTCAAGACCAAAGGTTTTATAATAATTAACCA
The DNA here is from genome assembly GCF_054177405.1 of Leptonychotes weddellii. NCBI lineage: Eukaryota > Metazoa > Chordata > Mammalia > Carnivora > Phocidae > Leptonychotes > Leptonychotes weddellii. The sequence continues at coordinate 101,953,382 of NC_138372.1, read as the reverse complement.
TTTTGACTAGACTATAAGCTCATAGGAGTATTTACCGTAATTAAGTCACTCCATTTTATGGTGAAAAATACAAAATAAACGTGACTTCAAAGAATCATCACCTGTCTTGGCGCCTCTGATGATTATTAATGTGTTCAAAGGATCTGGCTCTTCCGGTTCTGCAGTTCTCCCTTCTCTTTAAAACAGGCTGAAATGCCAGGTCAGTGCATCCTCAAGGTTATAGATGTCACCTTAATTATTTTTGGAACTTGTGGCCTTTGGTTTGTTAGAAGATAAACTGAGGCATATTAAACATATGAGGAATTTATTTGAATAAAAAATCTATTGGAATCAGGCAACACCAAACCAAAAGCGGTTAGGAAGGCTCCACCAGCAGTTGCTGGGGGAAGACTTTTAAAGAGAAGGAGCAAAGCAAAGAAAGGAAATTATTGGCTGGCTACAGCAGAAAGCCTAGCTGGCTGCTGGTGATTTGTTGTCCTTAGGCTTTGATTTTGTAACCTTGAGGCAGGCGTTTATGGGCCTAGATTGTGGTTTGCTTCCCATAGGTTGCTAAAGCACCTCAATATAATGACCTCCTTGTTTAACCAATGTAACAGGTTTTAGTGATGACTTTAACTAAGGCCTAGTAACAGTATCACACAGTCTCCTCTTTCTATGCTTCTACAGTCCTCCCAATTTTACCTATAGTGCATATTTTGAATCAGTGGCTTCTCTTGATCTCCATGCCCACTCCTTTGCCCTGCTTGGCTCCCTCTCCACTTTACTTTTGAGTGGGTGGGTCTGGGCATGTCACTCCTGGCTTAGCTCTCCTAGGTCCCTGCTCCACTAGAGTCCAGTACCAAAGCTGACCTGGCTGGAGATTGACCTCCTGTCCCAAACCGCCCCCCAGAGCTTCCTTCCAGGTGCATCCCACTGCTCCTGTTGACAACTGCTCATTATCCTGGTCTCAGTATTAGGTTCCTCAGAGCCAACTGATTTCCTCAAAGATGCCTGCCTGGTCCCCAGTTTAATTAGTGCATTCCCCTCTATTTTCATACTAATCTCAGGGACCTGATGACGATTTATAATTATGTTTTTGTTTGGGGCATTTTGCTTGCTTCTCCGCATGGCTGGGAGCTCACAGGATGTCCGACTCACTGCCCCACACCCAGCCCCACACACAGCACTTGGTAAACAGTGGATGCTCAATTTGTGTGTGAACGATGTATAGGAGAAGTGGAATAATGAACCATAAAAAAGCCTATCAAGGAAGAGATGATCATGTTGTTCAGCAGCATTTATCTCTGACAGGTTGGATTATGGATGATTTTAATTTCCTATTTAAACATTGATGTTCTATCCAATTTTTCTGTAATGAGAATTAATTACTTTTGTATTCAGAGAAAATCCTTAAAAAAAGGAAAGCCACATCACTGAGGTGTCAGTAGAGAGGGGAGGGATTCCAGGGCCCAGATCCTTGCAGAAGCTCAGGGAGATCATGGCGGGGGTGGTTCCTGAAGAGGGGGCTTCAGGGTGCCGTGAGGTGTGGAAGGGGCAGGCTGTGCTGGGCTGCTGCTGTGGCCCCAAAGGCTCCTGGGCTCGAGCAGAGTAGGCGGTGCTCACCTACACAATGGCAGGCAGAGAGGTTGAGCCATGGAAAAGAAGGTACACTTTGGGATTAAAATTGGCCTCTTTAAACACTAATGATGTAATGTATGGTGACTAACATAACATAATAAAATAAATAAAAATCAGCCTCTTTTTTTTTTGAAGATTTTACTTATTTATTTGAGAGAGAGAGAGCACACGCATGAGAGAGAGCACACACGCATGAGCGAGCATGCACACAAGCAGGGGTATGGAGAGGGAGAGAATCTCAAGCAGAATCCGCACCCAGTGTGGACCCTGATGCGGGGCTCGATCTCACAACCCTGAGATCATGACCTGAGCTGAAATCAACAGTCCAGCTGCTTAACTGACTGAGCCATCCAGGTGCCCCTTTGGCCTCTTTTTTAAGTAGTCAAGAGGTAGGGAATGAGTTGCTTTCTTCCTTCTACAGGCAGGTGGTCCAGGAGGTGTGAGCTGGGTTAGTAGGATGCCTCCTATAAAGGATGCTAATTTGCATGGTGGTTCCTGGGGCAAAACACTTTCTCCACCTGAGTTTTCCATATATAAGATGGTGTGAATAAGGCCTATTTGATGGCACTGCTATGAAGACAAATCGTGAATTTGAGTTAAGGGCTTATAAGAGGTTCTGATGTGGTTGGTGCTCAATTCCTTACTCCAGTAACCAGCAACAAGTTCGTGGGCTCCTTACAAGAGAGAGGCTTTCAGTATTGCACGGTGTTCTGCCACTATCATGAACAATTCCGTTTAGAATCAGATTTGGGAGCCATTATTCTGAAGCACTCACTGGTCTATAATTGTCTATTTTACACTTTCTCATGACCTAAATTTTCAAGCTGAGTGGTTGTTGTCCTGTTACCTGCCAATATCCACTTTTTCAATATCACTCAGCGATTACGTTGCTTCGCTCGTTAATTTAGGTGAATAAAACACAGATGGATTCTTTAACAAATTTCCATGAATGAAAATGGGTTTCTGGAGTTGAGTATCATGGCCTTGTTTGGGCCACTGATTTGTGGCTGGACATCGTGAAATGTCATTCCCATTCGCAGGCTTGTTTTTTTCTAGAACCTTGACCCTCAGCGAGGTCTCTGCTCTTGCGTTCAGGGAAGGAGATGGCGTGAAAATGGCACTTGGTGCTCTCGCTTGCTTGCTTGTATGTGCACATCTGGGCAAACTGAAAGCAGAGTGGAAAGCAGCACTTTCTTACACTTTCAGAGGTGCACTGAAGATTGACGTTATCTGAATCGGCCAGTCAGTCTTCACGATAGAGGAAGACACAGCACAGAAGGGAAAGTGGGGCAAACAGACAGACGAGTGTGGGGTGGCTGGATTGTGTCCTTGCCTCCTTCCGATGTTTACCTGAAAGACCCCAGGACAGACGTAAAATGGAGGGAAGACAGGGTCTTTATGCTGGCAAATAATACAGATAAATTAAGGTGAGTCAGTAAGTTCACATTATATTCTAGTAGTAATTTCTAGCATAAACATAAAATAGAGCTCATCATAACCAGACTTGGCACCTGGAGCGTCTTCAGGAGCATCACGGCTGTCTCATCTGCTCCCTTAAATGTGCTTTGGGGACCCCAGGCCAGCAGTGGGGAGGGGTGGAGGTATTCTGCAGGTGCCACTGTCATGAAGAGGTTAGGTAAAGCTGGGAAAGATGGGGCACCGGGGACAAATCACAAAAGCCAGGCAATGCAGCCAAAATGGATCTTCAAAGAACCAGGGAAAAATGTATAGAGAATTCAGCTTTTGAAGCCCAGAGACTGAGAATCAAGAAGGAGACACAGGGTACCTGGGATCAGGCATCGCCCGTGGGGCTTGCTATGGGCTCCCAGCAGGGGTGGGTGAGTGGGATGCCTGTGTTCAAAAGGCCAGGGTGGAGGTCCTTCCCAGGTGGACCAGCAGCTGGAAGGCAAAAAGTCTGCATGCTCATGATTAGGGTCTTTGTGTCCAGTCGAGTGAGGCTCATCAGATATTCTCCACTTGCTTGGCGCAGGGAGTTCCTCACTGTTTACCATCTGGGGACACAGTCAGAAGCATTTGTGGGCATCAGCCAGGCATCCTAACACCCAGGGACTTGTACCCTGCAGATGGCTGGCGTTGGACTTCACACCAGGGAATGGCTTGGACACCCCCACCATTGCCCTCACCGCGCATCATCACACTTTCTTCCTGTCCTTGGCCAAAGTGCTGTGGTAAGAGCCTGTGCTGTGGAGCTGGTCAGCCTGGGCACCAGTCTTGGCTCTGCCGCTCCCTAGCTCTGTGACCTAGGGCAAACGACTTAACTGTCTGTGCTGCAGACTCTGCAATAATAAGAGTACCCATCTCACAGTTCTGTTATTAGGAATAAATGCAATAAGATTTATATGACCTTCAGATAGAGCTTGTAGAAGTGTTAAATAAATCCCATCCCTTTGTGCTTGAAAGCCCTGCCAGTTTTTGGATTCCTTGAAGTATGAGCAAACACACAACATCAGTAACAGCTGAGGCTTCCAGCATGCATGATGTATGAGAAGGTCCCCAGCTGAAAATCTGAGGAGTTTAACCAGGAGATAAAGTTTTGTTCCTTTTTTCCATATAGAATTTCCATCAGCCATTTTATTACGTTCCCTGCTTTCAAGCCTGACTGCCTCTAGCCCACCTGAGATCGGTAATTTGTCTCCATGATCTCGGGGAATGATCCTTCCTGTGATAATTTATTCTAATCACACTGGCTTGTTGGGATTCTCTGCTGCTAAGCAACACTTACTGAACTTTCTTGTTGTCCTTTTTTGTTCTTCTGACTTTCCAGCTCAATACAAGGAGCTCCTTTGCAACCAGACAGGGCACAGTTCACAAAGGCACATGATAACAGAGCATGAGACAGTGGGGAGGCGGGTAAAATGGGCCCAGCCCTGCACTCCGGGAATCCCTGAGCTTCTGAGGGTCCAGGTGGGAGCCAGCTGAGTGAGGATTGGGAAAGCAGGTTGTTTCCATGGAGAGGAGGCTTGGCAGGTGCTCCGATGTGCCGGCCCAGCCCGGGACACACTGCACTGTCACCTTGACAATGCTGAGGACCACCTTAGCCTCTCACCCCATCTCTGCACATCTCCTCTCCTATCCCAGGCCTTAGTGTGAGTAGGAGAGAGGGGGAGGGTGGCACCTCATTGGTGTTGCTCCTGGCCTAGAAGTCTCTGGAATGTGCTTGGTAGAATGTGAGGTAAAGGTCATTTGATGAGTTTATAGAAAAGCTTTTCAGGCCAGGAACTAACTGTTGTGGCCTCAACTCAAACAAATGCTACAGGCAATAAGTTTTTTGGTTCTGTCCAAACTCTGAGTGAGCCACCGGCGGGCAGGGGGGTGGAGGGGGGCTCTGCTCACTGCACAGGACTCCAGCCTGCAGGTGAGCGAAGCCGGGCTTGCCCTGGTAACATACCCCCTTCCAGAACACTGATGGGACCACTTTCTCTGTGGAAAGAGGCAGCTTTTAGGTCATAATTGTTCTACTGTTTATTTTCTCTAAACCACAGAGGAGGCCAATAACAGGAGCCACCAAAGGGTGCTTACTCCAAATGTTCTTGGTGACGGGTCAGATGGTTTTGCGTCCGTTCCCCAGGGCTACCCTGTTCCTGGAGCATCACCTGACCTATCTCACTTGTCTGTACAACCAGAGGCCTGAAAAGGCCCTGTCTGGGCAGCTGAGCAGAAGGCACTAGAGTTTTCTGCCTTCCTAATAATGTAGCTAAAGCTCTGGGAACAAACATAACCCCTTTGCCTGCATGGGGTCTGATCTCTCTCTGTTTTTGAACCATAATGTTTTTGTTTATCAAAATTGGGTATCTACAAACATATATTTACACATATTTTAAAAACATAAATAATGTAATAATAAGAAGAACACCTGGGCTCCTCCCCCTGTACCCATTAACTTAAGGAAAAGTTCATTACCAGGCCCTTCAAGGAGCCCTGGGCCTCTCTGTAACCCTTCCTCCTCCTTAGTGTTCGAGGTAACCACCACCTTGAATTTTGTGTTTAGCAGTTCTTGCTTTTCTTTGTGGTTTACTCCAGAAGTTTCCCTAATCAGTATATTCAGTTTTGCCTGCTTTTACATTTTATATAAATGGAATCCCATTATTATTTTCCAAAGATTGATCCACATTGATGATTTTAACTGAGTTCCTTCTTTCTTAACCTCTACTACATAATGATCCACTGGACCCACTGGACAAGTATACCGTAATGTACTTATCTTTTCTCTGGTTGATGGTTATTGCGTTTGGCTCCATTTTCTTGCTTCTACACCCACTGCAGTCGTGAACACGCTTCTGGAACTCCTGTGCACAGGTGACAATTTCTCCAGGGTGGCAGCTCTTCAACATTTTGTTCTAGGACCATTTTATGCTCTTTTAAGGACTTCTGTTTATGTAGGTTGCATCTACTGGTATTTACCATACCAAAAATGAGCAGTGAATTACTTAGAAATATTAAGTCATTTAAAATAACTATCGTACATCTGTTACATGTTAACATGAATAACATTTTAATGAAAATAACTTTTTTTTAAAGATTTTATTTATTTTTGACAGAGAGAGTGTACAAGCAGGGGGAGTGGCAGGCAGAGAGAGAGAGGGAGAAGCAGGCTTCCCTCGGGGAAGGGAGCCTGATGTGGGGCTCGATCCCAGGACCCTGGGATCATGACCTGAGCCGAAGGCAGACGCTTAACCATCTGAGCCACCCAGGCACCCCTGAAAATAACTTTTTAAAAAAAATTTCATTTATTTATTTGAGAGAGAGAGAGAGAGAGCACATGGAGGAGGGAGGGACGGGAGAGAGGGATGAGCAGACTCCTTGCTGAGCAGGCAGCCCAATGTGGGGCCCCATCCCAGGACCCTGGGATCATGATCTGAGCTGAAGGCAGATGCTTAACCAACTAAGCCACCCAGGCACTCCCAAAATAACTATTTTTCAAAACAAAAAAATAGTGAGAGGAGTGGCATTGTTTTACATTTTTACAAATCTCTTGCATATCTGTCTGAATAGAGGGAAGCTGGATTCTCCTATCAACTTCTGCATTCTGTCAGTTGCAATTTGTTGTTTTGGTTGAAGTATATGGAGAAAATCCAGATTCCCATGGAAAAGGGAAAAACATCTTAAAAAACTTTTTTGAGAATTGTGGATATTTTTTGATACGACACCAAAACTAGATAAGAGGTCTTTTTAAAAAGAACCCTTTTATATTCTATTACAACAAAGTACATTGTATTTTGAGTGGCTCTTACACCCAAACATTATTTCCATCCATCGGTCATTTGGAAAATATTAATCACTGAGGTATGCAGATCTTCCAAATGTTGACACATTTCATTAACAATACCAAAAAAATTATATTAATTTATATCACGCCTAATCTCACTAGAAAAGTCTTTAAATATTGGGGAGCTGTAGGGCTCATGGTAGCAGAAGCAAAATTTCTACAGTTCTAATTTTTGCTTGAAAGGTCCAGTTGGATTATTTGTAATAAATATTGTCAGTTACTTTTCTTTTTAAGTGACAGGCTCACTGGGTGACTTTTGAAAAGATGCCAACATGCTTTCAAGTGAAATCAGTGCCGCATGAGAAAAAAGCTAGCTCAGTTTTTTATTTATTTATTTATTTATTTTTATTTTTTTTAATTCTTATGTTAATCCCCATACATTACATCATTAGTTTTAGAGGTAGTGTTCCATGATTCATTGTTTGTGCATAACACCCAGTGCTCCATGCAGAACGTGCCCTCCTCAATACCCACCACCAGGCCAACGCATCCTCCCACCCCCCTCCCCTCTAGAACCCTCAGTTTGTTTTTCAGAGTCCATCGTCTCTCATGGTTCGTCTACCCCTCCGATTTCCCCCGCTTCATCCTTCCCCTCCCGCTACCTTCTTCTTCTTCTTTTTTTTTTCTTAACATATATTGCATTATTTGTTTCAGAGGTACAGATCTGAGATTCAACAGTCTTGCACAATTCACAGCAAAGCTAGCTCAGTTTTGAAAGGAATTTTCCTTAATGAAACCATTGCATGCAGTGTAAGTGCGTTATGCTTCCCAGTTAGTCACACAGACTATTAAAGACATGCACTGAAGGGCTGGGATTTAGTAAAATGAATAACTTCTACCCCTTCATCAATGAGGTGAAATGCTTATGTGAAACTGGCTTTTTATTTGTTAGCTGAAAGCACTTGGCCATGATGAACACAACTACTACTAGTGTGGTTCATGCCTTTGCCTTGATTTGCGCTAAGCACTTGCCGTTACCTCACCATCGCTCCAGTGCAAATGTCAATGCAGTGAGAAAGGCAAATTTGTCTTAAAATTACTATGAAAATAATTTTGACCTGGAGGACCACTTGAACGTGTCTTTAGGGACCCCAGCATCTGCCAGAGCACATACTGAGAACCATGGCTCAAGGGCACAAACTTGGAATTGGAATTGGTGGACTGTACAGCATGTTTATGTTCAACGTCAAAAGTATAGCCAAATTGTTTTCCAGAATGGATGTGGCAATGTATACGACGTCCACCAGCAATGTATGGATCCTGGTTTGCTTAAGTCCTCTCTTAAGGACTTAGCATAAGTCCTTATTTCTCTTCTTAACTTTGTGCCATTCTAGTGAGTATACTGAGGATTGATTTACCCTTTAGTGATAAAATTTTAAAACTTTATTGAAATATATTAAAGAAGACTTCAAGTAATGGAGATAACATGTTAATTGCCCACTTGTGTTCTTATATAGGAATACACTTATTAAAGTGCCAGAAGTTTATACAACTTCCATTATTTAATCTTTCCAACAATTTTATTTAGTGGTTACGACCTTTACTTTTATTTCATACCCAAGAACTGAAGCTTAGTAAAGAAACTTGCTCAAGATCTTGTGGTGTGAAATAATAAGAAATATATATAATGTCTCTGCCCCTGGTTCCTGCTAATATTTAGTCTTGGACCTCAGTTTCTGACAGAGAACTCCTAAAACCTCTTTAATCTCCTGAGTGATGGTAGTGATAGGAGCATCTTCCATAGAGTTCCTAAATCTGTTGGAATTTCTTGGATGATAGAAACATCCTTTGTTCTAATGAGGTAACTCTTGGTGGGCTCCTTATGGGGGCTGGCCACCAAAAAGACCAAGCCATGATTAGAAGCTTTGAACTTTCAGCCCCAGCCCCCCTCCTGTAGGGAGGAGAGACGAGCTAGAGAATGAGTTAATAACCATTTACACATGCGTGATGGAGCCTCTATAAAAATCCCTATAGTGCAGGTTTCAGAGAACTTCTGGGTTGGTGGACACATCCATATGCTGGGAGGGCGGGGCACCCCAACTCCATGGGGACAGAAGCTCCTGTGCTCAGAACCCTTCTGGACTGAGCCCTCCCTATCTCTTCATCTGGTTGTTCATTTGTGCCCTTTAGTGTATCCTTTATTACATAATGTCCCAGTGAATGTAAGTAAGCCTTTCCCTGAATTCTGTGAATTATTCTAGCAACTTATTAAAACTGAAAGAGGAGGTCTTGGGAACCTCTGATTTGCAGCCAAATTGGACCGAATTGTGGTTAACCTGGCGACTCATCACCCGTGACTAGCATCTGAAGTTGGGGGGCAGTCTTGTGGGGCCGAACCCTTAGCCTGTGGGATCTGATGCTAAATCTAGGTAGATAGTGTCAGAATTGAATCGAATTGTAGGACGCCCAGCTGATGTCAGCGAATAGGTTGGTGTGGGAAAAAACCCCATACATTTGGTGTCACAAGTGTTGAGTGAGTAGAAAAACAGTTTTTCCTTTCACAAAGCTTGCTGGGAAAGTGAGTTCATACTGTATACCATCCCCATGCACTCAGTCACTATGGCATATAGATGCTGGTAGGTGGGGGTTTAGGAACAAGAGAGAAGGGGAGAAGAAGCTACAGAATTTGTTTTTTATAGGGGTGTCTGGGTGGCTCAGTCGTCTGCTTTTCACTCAGGTCCTGATCCCAGGGTCCTGGGATCGAGTCCCACATGGGGTTCTGTGCTCAGAGGGGGAGTCTGCTTCTCCCTCTGCTGCTCCCACTCTCTTTCTGTCAAATAAATAAATAAAATCTTTTTAAAAAATTTTGTTTTTTACATAAGGCTGTCACCAATTTCTAATTGAATGATGGCTAGAATTTATTTGTATATGGGCTTCCAAATTTTTATAGATCTTTCTGCCTCATTTAATGCTCACAATATTTTATTAGCTGTACTTCATGAAAATGTTGTGTTGCACACCTTCCTGTATTGGCCGAGGAAGCGTTGTTTGTGGTATGTGGAAAATCACTCAAATGCCCTTCCAGGCAAGCTGGTCCAGAGGTCATAGAACAGAAGGGCTCATAGACCAAATTAAAATGTCTCAATCAGATGGTTTATTCAATCAATTTAAATTGCAGTGAGAAGCAAGGGAGAAGAGAAGGGCAAGTTAGCACATTTAGGATAGGGCACACTCGGAATACTGGAGCACTCGATGCTTATCACCTGGGGCCATGATAGGCGGCCAACGGGCCGCCAAATGAAGACCTCATGATTATTAAGTGCTCACGTGTATTTAGTATATCCTGCTAGCTGGGGGTTTTGGTAGTGCCTCTTGTATATTTATTACATTATGAATATTTAGTACCCAACTGCCTCACAGATATTAGATATATCTTGGAACTTCTGTCTATCTAGGTTTAACACACAAGATCTGTTTACTAACTACTTACCTTATGTGTAACACACGTTGTGATTTCTGTTTATGTTCAATGAACTTGTTGCTTACTAGCTTATCAATTTAAACCATCTTAAAAGTTGTACCTCTTTGACCAACTATGAATTTCTTCATCTGATGGAACTGAATATTCTCAAAGCAAATGTACATTACAGTTTGCAAAATGACAATTTCAGGAATCATTATTTCTGTTCATTTTAAACAAAAGCAACACATCTGTATAATTAATGTACTTAACCAGTTGCATCTAAGAATTGAGCACTAGTGGAGTCTATGTTATTTTACGGATTGCTTTAGTCATCTGGGCTGCACTGTCTAAAAGGGTAGCCACTGGCCACATGTGGCTACTGAGCACGGCAGCTGTGGCTGGTCCAAATTGAGATGTGCCGTAAGTATAAAATATGCACCAAATTCAAAGGCTTAGTTTGTAAGAAAGAGCATAAAATATCTTATTAATAATTTGTATATGGATTACACACTGAAATGATATTTTTATTATATTGAAATAATTTCAGCTCTTTTATTTTTCCTTTTTAATGTGGGTTCTAGAATATTTAAAATTAATTTAAAATTTAACATCTAAAAAACAGCACCCCATTTAATTGCTTAGCCAAAGGCTGACGCTTAACCAACTGAGCCACCCAGGCGCCCCCAAAAAACTTTAGCTGTTTATTTTTCCAGTCTTTTTTAGCTTACTGAGATGTTCAAATGAAGTTGCTTGCTCAAGGATGGCCATTCTCATGTAAAAAATCAGTTACAGAGATCTGGTTCAAGATGGCGGTATAGGAAGATCCTGAACTCACCTCCTTCCATGGACACATTGAATCTACAGATACACATAAAACAATTTCCTCTGAGAAAAAATCCTCAAACTAGCTGAGTGACTCCCACACATCCAGCACATGAAAAAAAAATCCATATCCACACTTATCATGAGAACCATTAATAAGGTATAGAATTGTTGAATCACTATGTTGTACACCTGAAACTAATGTTATTAGTTAGTGTACAATATTGAAGCAGGTAGGGGAGGCTAACAGACAATCTTACCATAAACCACACCCCTAGCACAGCGACTCACAGTTGGGAGAAAACTCAAAACCTGAGCTTCTCCCTGAGGAGACTAGGATTTGAACCCCTCATGGGCACCCTAACTTATAAGACCTGCACCTGAGAGACAAGCTCCTAGAACATCAGGCCTAAAAGCCTACGGGGCCTGTGTCCGCAAGACCCACAGGGCCATAGAGAGCTGAGAAATGCCTTTCAGAGGGCTCGTGCGCAGGCGCTCACCTGCTCCAGCGCCCAGCTCAGAAACAGCTGATTGAGAGGTGCCCAGACTTTATGTGCAGGAGGCTCATTTACTTATCTTAAAATTAAGTTCTCATCATGGGAAAAGAATTTATAAGAACATACGGTGACCGATGTTAACTAGACTTACTGTGGTGATTATTTTGCAATATATACAAATACCAAATCATTGTGTTGTATGCCGGAAACTAATATAATGTTATATACCAGTTATACATCAATAAATTAAACACAATGTGTGAGAAAAAAATCAGCTATGTGTTTTCAGATTACGAGCTAGTGAGGCCTCTTTTTGAGGTTAAAGGCTCTGTGTTCTCAATTTCACATTCATCTAAATTTTTTTGCCTTCCCTCTAACTTGACCAGTGTGCGCTTGCTCGATATAGAGAAAATGTGTTTCCTCCAGGGAAGTTTGTTTGTACGAATGGTTTACTTAATTCTCCTTTTAGTGTACCTTCCTCATGCTCTGACAATGAGGGAAAGCACTGTGGCTTCAACCGCAGCTAAAAAGATGGTCAGTTATAGTTCATGTGCCTATATATTCGGCATCCAGTGAGGCTAATTCAGGCTTCCCTTGATTTGTGTTCAAATTTCTTTTCTCCCCCCCTTTGCCTGGGACCTATCTTAAGGAAGGCAAAAAGAGAATTTAAAACCTTCCAAGTGTTGAGTAAATTTGGGAACCATATAACCAAGAGCGGAAGAGGCTGCTTGTAAGATTCTTGCCGATATAATCTGGTATTAGGATTTCATTTTTGTCTGCCTCTCAGAAGGCACAACGAACATTGCCAGCTAAATCTATGAATCTGTTCCCAGCTTGGAAAGGAAGGCACACTCTGGACGAGATGGGCATTTAAAATGTGACCCTCTTTGCCCTTTTACCTTCCTGTGCTCACGATTGTCTTCACAGTTCCTTTGCAGAAGGGCTGGTTGGAGAATGAGACCTGCCCATTCCGAGGAGTGGTGGGATGCAGTTGCGCAGACACAGTCCATGGTACACCAGTCATCTGGATGCTTTCAGCCTGGCTTCTAAATTTCAGGACTACATTATTCCAACAATATTCAGCAATTCCTTAAAAAAAGGGCAGAGGAGAGGAAGCGCATGTAAAATGTTTACATTCATTAAAGGGATTGTATGTTGAAGAAGCTCAATATACTCATGAATTGACCTTTTGGTGATATCCAGCTCTAAGGTTTTTGGTTACCTAGGAGTTAAAGGAATCATGTGAAAGCTGCATAAACCTTCTTATACAAAAAGCCTGTACCTTGTCAAAATGTATTAATTTTGTACAGTAACGGATGGTAACTACACTTACTGAGGTGATCACTTCACAGGGCCTACAAAACTTGAATACTGTGTTGTACACATTAAACTAATATTATATATCAATTATGCTTCAATTAAAAAAAATCCTCTCTAGAGTACAGACACCATTTTCACTGTAGCTTAAAGCTGGTGCTGACAGGCCCCCCTGAGAGCTCTCAGCAAGTGGTAGGAGGGGAAGTTACATCATTACCTATGGGCCCCGTCAATGTATGTGTCCCAGGGCAGATCAGGTGGTCGCTAATGGAAACCATCTAGATGCTCCTAAGACACGACATGGTCTGGGAGCCCCTCCTCCCCCATCTCAAATCTTGGCTGCCACATTGCGGAAGTGGGCTATTAGGAAATTCTGATTTGCAGGACTGTCTTCAGCAAGCAGGGGTCCAGAACGTGTTTGCCTTAAACGGGGCAGATATGGAGCCAGAGAAAGTAGAGCAGTAGGGGCCTTGGAGACAACATGGGAAAGTGTTCAACAGCAAATGGGAAAATTTGTGTAGCTGTCTTCTTACATTTGAAACCTGAGATCGCATCCTCCAACACCTTGTCCTGTCCTCATTTCAAAGACCAAAGACCTCATTTCCAAGCAATTATGCAGGAAGAGTGAAGGGTACATTTGTCTATTTACTCAGTCTTTCATGTTGCTCTCTGAAAACAGTTTTGTTTCTCTTTTTCTCTCCTTTGTGAGTGTGTGTGTGTGTGTGTGTGTGTGTGTGTGTGCGTGCTTTCACACTCTCAACCTCCCACTGTGAAAGGACATCGGGTGAACTGTCCATTATTTAAATCATCTTTCCAACAGCAAAACCCTGTGCCTTGAGTGATTCCAGTTTGGGAGGAAATAAGACAAAAAGTCAATTTCTTATTTGCACATAATGTCTTGATATATTAATAAAATAATCCAGAATGACTAATCATAATATTTTCGAGTTATAAATTATCTATCTCATAGCTGTAGTAGTTAATGGCAAATAAAAATGAGAGCTAAATGGGGATGTTAGCCATAATGCCATTGTAGAGTTCCTCAGGGATATACATTATACTTTAATAAAGCAATAACTTAGGAGAATTTTGTTATTGCAGTGAATTTTGGCGTAATATTATTGCTTTAGAGGAAACTCAATTCTAAAAATCTTATTTCCCAGTCACACATCTGAAAATATATTGAAACTTACTGCTTTTAATCTCAAATTTGGTTATCAACTTTTAATATTATCATTATTAGCCTTCTCCCCCCAAATTTATACTTTATATGTACTCTGTGTCTGCATCTCTGAACTCTCCAGCCCTTGGGAGTCACCTTCCCTGTTAATTGTTTTTTTTAAGATTTTTATTTGAGAAAGAGTGAGAACAGAGAGCATAAGCAAGGGGGGGGAGTGGCAGAGGGAGAGGGAGAAGCAGACTGATGCAGGGAGCCCGATGATGCGATGCGGGGCTCAATCCCAGGACGCCGGGATCCTGACCGGAGCAGAAGGCAGACGCTTAACCGACTGAGCTACCAAGGTGCCCCTTCCCTGTTAATTTCTAAACAAAATAATTGAGTCCTCATCTTACATGACTGCAGCAAGTTCAGTCCTATCCTAAAGAGTGTCTCTGAAGGTCCTGGGTTGTGGTGAGGGTTTTTTCCTGGTTGTTACTTTTTCTTTCTGGCTTCCGGTGACTTTTGGTTGTTTGCCTTCCATCTCTGGCCACTCATGATGTCACTGTCTCTGTGAATCTCTCCATCCATTGTATCCCCACCCCGGTTCTGAATTGGTCCCATCCCCTTAGTCCACAGGGCTCGTGTGGAGGCTAGGAGATGACACAGTGGGAGTATAACCCAGAGCAGGAGATGGTTCACACCTCTCTGTCCTCATAGTCATGGCCTGCACCCTCAGAATCCTTCTCTACCCACCCTTCCCTTTCCCCCCCTGAATAACTCCTCTGGGTGGCAGGGGTGGGGGTATGTGTCTCCTAATCATGCTTTTCCTCCCCATGGAACACCTGGGTGCCAATTCCCTGATTACACGTCTATCTGTGGGAAACCCAAATCTTCTTACCTCATATTCATCCTTATAGAGATGAATTCCACCACAACAGGTTAACTTTTTCCATATGTAAGCATAATAAAATGAACATAGTTGGAAGCACGTGTATTTGTATTACTTCACCAAACTTCAGGATCAGCTTATACCTGTATGAGCAAAATTGATCATAAAAGTAATCCCTCCCAGGATAAAGATAAAGTCTCCCCACGGATAGATTTCAGCTACTAGCCTGGATGCATAAATGACTGGCATCTTAAAAACAGCACAGGTTTAGGTGGTTATCTATTTATCAAAGCTTAAATAGTTAACACAAGTTAAATTGGTATAATTGACATAAAATATTAATCATTAATCATAATGATTTTGGTTTGATTTGATTTTTTTAACTGAAGCATAGTTGACACACACTGTTACATTAGTTCCAGGTGTACAACATGGTGAGTCAACATCTCTATACGTCATGCTGCCATCTGTCACCATAAGATGCTATTACAATACCATTAACTATATTCCCTGTGCTGTACCTTTCATCCTTATGACTTATTCATTCCATAACTGAAGCCTGTACTTCCCACTTTCCTTTACCCATTTCCCCATTTTGCCTATCCCTTTAACCCCCTTCCCTCTGACAATCAACAGTTTGTTCTATCTATAGGTCTGTTTCTGTTTTTTTTTTCCTTTTGTTTGTTGGTTTTAGATTCCACATAATAAGTAAATCTAATGGTATTTGTCTTTCTCTGTCTGAGCACAATGCCCCTTCAGTCTATCCATGTTGTCACAAATGGCAAGATCTCAATCTCTTTTATGGCTGAGGAATATTCTGTTGTATATATGTATATCACATCTTTATCCATTCATTTTTTTGAATAAATAAAAGGTTTTATTTGTCTCACATAATGTTCAGAGATGGGCAGTCCAGAGCAGGTGACAGACTCAACAGTTGTCCCCCCACCAATGCCCGCTCCTGCATTCCCAGTGTATTTTCTTGTGGTTGCAAAGTGTCTGGAAATCTCTACCCAGAGCCACAGGGGGAGAAACTAAAAATGGAAAGGGAGGAGGGAAGGAGGTGGCACTCATTATTCTTGAGCCAGTTTCAATAATTCTGATTATATTTCTATATCACAATATCTATTGTTGTGTGACAAATCACTTTGAAGTTAAGTATCTGAAAACAACAACCACATATCATTGCTTATGGGTCTATGGGTCAATTTGGAAGTTCTGCTGATCTGAGCCAGGCCTGGCTGATCTCGGTTGGGCGCACTCATGTGCCTGCATCAGCCAGTCAGTCAGGGTGATGGCCAACCTTGGATGCTTGGGACGGCCCCACTTACATGTCTGTCATTGTCAGGCTGTCAGCTGGAAAGGTGGGGGATGTGTCCCATAATCTAATAGGCTAGCCTGGGTTTGTTCACATGATAGCTGGTGAAGGCTTCCAAGAGACTGGGTAGAAATATGCAAAGGCTCTTAAGACTTAGGCCCACACCTGGTACAATGTCACTCCTTCTATTGCCCCAAAGTCATGAGGTCAGCTCAGAGTCAATGTGGAGAAACAGGATCCATCACTTTTTTTTCTTAATGTTTTGGATTTTTCTTTTATTGAGGTATAATTAACATAAAATATATTAGTTTCAGATGTAAGATAGTAATGATTTAACAATTACAACAAAAACACCAGACGTGAACCAAAAAGCTAGCTATAGTTGACATTCATTAGAAATTCTTGATGTGTGAAAAGAAGTAGTACAGTGTGGTGGTCAGAGTATAGACCAGCTGGGTTTACATCCAGGCTCTACCAATGATTAGCTTCACAATCTTCGAAATTTGACCTAATTTCTCTGAGCTTCAGATCTGTCATCAGAAATGATGATGATGTTGATGATGATGATGATGGTAACAAAACTGTCTCATGTCTCTTGGGAGGCTTAAATGAGATTGTCAAAGGAAAGCCCATAGCAGAGTGCCAGGTATGTAACTCCTATCATAATGCATCTGGAAACTTGTTAATCCCACATTTCAGAACACCTGGTCCTTGACTTCCTTCAGGAGTACATTCCAGTTGACAGTCATGTGCTTCTTTATATCACCAGTGGACAACTTTCCAACTTTTGCTGAAGCTTTAATCTTTCATTTGATGAGCAGATTTTTCCTTGGCTTGATGACTTCTTGAGCCACTTTTTTAAAAAATTTTATTTTATTTTATTATGTTATGTTAGTCACCATACAGTACCTCATTAGTTTTTGACGTAGTGTTCCATGAATCGTGGAGCCACTTTCAATAATTCTGTTTCCTTGTCTTTACAGGGCATGTAGTGAATTTGTTTATGGGAGAAATGTAAGCCATGGTCAACGTCAATCCTATTTTATTTGTTTATCTCAATCCTCCATTTTCTTGCTCTAAACTATGAATCATCTCACTACTAGAACCTCATCTTTTTCATCAACAACCTAAAAGTTGACTTTCTTTTGGAGGCTATTTCTTAATGAAACCAAATCTCTCTTCACAAGAGTTGCTCAATCTGTGATTTGTAAAGAGCAATGGGCCAACATTGAGGTGTACTTATCAGTCAATTTCATGTTCCCCACTAGCTGAGTGAATCCTGCAGCCTCATGGCAGTTTAAATCCATGCTTCACGAAAGATGACAATTCAGTTTTTGGATACACAAGAAACTTTGTTAGTAGTTACAGCTACAAACCTGGTGAAGTGAAAGATTGTTAGGGGGTTTTTTTGCATGTAAAATTTATATGAGAATAAAAGTAGTATAATTTGCTATTTTCTCTGGCCGCTTAGCATGTTCTCAGAATCTTTGTGGGAGAACACACACACACACACAAACATACATGTACATGCACACACACACACACACACACACTGGGTGGGTAGAGAAAGAGTTATTATTTTAAGGAATTGGCTCATATGATTGTGGGGGCTGGCAAGCTCAAAACCTAGAGGCTGGCTAGAGATTCAGGTAACAGCCTATGTTACAGACTTGAGTCCAAAGGCTAGAGACTTAGATGGAATTTCTTTTTTTTTTAATGTTTTATTTATTTATTCATGAGAGTCAGAGAGAGAGAGAGAGAGAGGCAGAGGCAGAGGGAGAAGCAGGCTCCCCGCCTAGCAGGGAGCCCAATGCGGGACTCGATCCCAGGACCTTGGGATCATGACCTGAGCTGAAGGCAGACGCTTAACCATCTGAGCCACCCAGGTGCCCCTAGATGGAATTTCTATGTTGCAGTCTGGAGATCGAATTTCTTTTTCCTTGGGGAAAAAGTCTTTTCTCTTAAAACCTTAAACTGATTAGATGAGGCCCACTCACACTATGGAGGATAATCTGCTTTACTCAATATCTACTGATTTAAATGTTAATCATATTTAAAAAATACCTTTAGAGCAATAACTAAGTTGGTGTTTGACAGAACAACTGGGCACTGTAGCCTAGCCAAGTTGACACTTCAAATTAACCATCACAATGACCTTCATGCTTCCTATCACAAGCAGTTGGGCTGGGCTTTCGCTTGGGATCTGGTGTCCCAAAGAAGCAAGGGCCACTGGGATTTCTTCTTGATGAGGGCAGTAGCAGGGCAATGCCCACTCTCAAGGAAGACGGTGGGGAATTCCAGCAGAGGTCCAGAGCCTGGTGTTGGGGATGGCAACTGGGAAGGCAGTGGCAGTGGGGAAGTCTTTGCAGGGACAGTTTGTGGCATAGATTTTGGGCTGTTTGCTTGGCTATATAACTTCAGCCACTGTTTTGCCAGCCTCTGAGAGATACTTTGAACAACTCAATATCATTTACTAAATTCCTTCTGGATTAGTTGAAGTTCATTTCTATAATTTCCAACTGATTCAGGAGGTCCTAAGAAAGTGAGCCTGGAAATTGTTCATGATATATTGAACTTGTTTCTTTGGGAATCTGGTGCATGGGAAAAGGGAGGCATTTCGGGGTGGGGGAAGAACTTGTACATGGAGACAGAAGAGTGGGCTGATAGAAGTCATGCAGCTGGGGGAGTCATGCAGACAGGGTGAATGAGGTCATGGGGCAGACAGTCCAGGCCACTAGGAGTGATTTATGAGTGAAATGCAAAGGCAGGAGTCTAATCTCTGCTTAGCCTAACACATGAGAATTATATATCCTCTTGGTATTCTCTTCATTCAGGACAGACTACCTCCTACATCGAGTGTAAGTTTTGTACCCATTTCAACAGAAAGAGTTTAAAGGAAATTCCAGCATGTGGAAGTTCATGTGGTATTGGCTGCTGCACAACACAGATGCCATTTTTGGCTGAAAATCCAGTGAGAGAGAATTCTCTTAAAGTAGGTTAACTGGGTATTTTCAGTGCCCTTGAGGCAAATAAGATAATTTTTTCTCCCTACAGATATATTTTTTCTTTTGATTGCTCTAGTTACAACAGTCCTATAGCTACTTATCTTCATGTGGCCCTGATGTACTATGAACTTTTCCAACTTTTGTGAGTTTATAAGAGTTCACAAGGTTGATTATTTCTTCAGATGCCACAGAGAGGACAATGGGAAGCAAGAACAGCAGAATAATTATAATGCTTTCAGTGGCTCAGTACTTTGTATTTATTTGCATGTAACTTTGCAAAAACATTTTACCTGCTTTTTCTCCCAATTTCTGTAGTAGACTTTATTTTTCACCTGTTGAGTCATCAACCAGAAACAGTGCTAGATATTCAAGCCTTCATGGTAGTACATTAAAATGAAAACTTGTTATTTGTTTCAGAGGTACAGGTCTGTGATTCAACAGTCTTGCACAATTCACAGCATTCACCATAGCACATACCCTCCCCAATGTCTATTACCCAGCCACCCCATTACATGTTAAAAAAAGAAGAAGAAGATAGCAGGAGGGGAAGAATGAAGGGGGGGAAGTCGGAGGGGGAGATGAACCATGAGAGACTATGGACTCTGAAAAACAAGCTGAGGGTTTTAGAGGGGAAGGGGATGGGTGGATGGGTTAGCCCGGTGATGGACTGTTAAAGAGGGCACATTCTGCATGGAGCACTAGGTGTTATACACAAACAATGAATCATGGAACACTATATCAAAAACTAATGAGGTAATGTATGGTGATTAACATAACATAATAAAAAAAAGAAGTTTTAATTTATCAAAAAAGAAAAAAGAATTTAGCTTGTTTCTGTTGGACACACTAAATCTCAAGAAACAAGAAACTGATGACCAGATAAATCAAACATTTTTAAAGTGAGAAAAATAGCACTTAAAAACAGTATCTCAACAAAGAATCTTTGCAAATGGTAATGCGGCCAGAGGAAAGCATCTGAACCTGTTACTATGAAAACAGGGGCAATGTAACAGCCTTACCTGGCAGTGTTTTGGGTCTAGATGAGGTGACCGGGTGTCACTGTGGTGACCCCATCTCTTCAGGTGAAGGCAGGCAGGCAGCAGTAGTTTTATTGAGAAGTGGTAAGGAAAGGATCAGGAAGGAGGCAGTGGGATGCATTCTAGCAGAAGTGTTAGGATATGGACATAGCTGGACAAAGAAGGAGGCAAAGTTGGGCAGGGATTCATAGTCTGGATTAAGCCAAAGGGCTTGCAGCCTTGAAGTTGTAATGAGTAATAAAGCAGGTGTAGTGAAAATAATGGAGAAATAACACTGCAGGTGAAGTCAACACGGTCAGAGGGAGATATGTGTCAATTTACAGCCTCAAAGGTGAAACAGTTCTAAGTGGTGTAAATTGTTAGGCATCTTTATGAGCATGAAGAGGACAGAGCAAAGGGCATGGAAGTAGGATATTAGGGTACTGAGAAGCCAGCTTGTTGGGTGGTTGGCCTCATGCATACTTAAAACAACCAGGATAATGGATGGGGTTGGGGTGGAGAGAAGGTTCTGAGCCGTGTGTCTCAGTCTCAGTGGAACCAGAAAGGGGTATAGATGGATGGCAGGAATCTAAAAGGAATGAGGCCCTTTACTTGAGGTTGGGGAGGTGTAACTGAGATAGGAATAGGGGCAGGAAGGACCGAAGCATTGCCACTGAGGCTTATGGGGCACTGGAGCATTAGCAGGAATGGTTCAAGAAGCTCCTAGCAGGTGTAGAACGAAGGAAAGGAGTTAAGATGGCAGAGGAGTAGGGGGACCCTAAGCTTGCCTCCTCCCTCAAACACAGCTAGATAAATATGAAATCGTTCTGAACACCCAAGAAATTGATCTGAGGAGTGAGAGAACAAAACTCCACATCTACAGGTAGAAAAATGACCACCTCATGGAAGGTAGGACCTGTGGAGAGTTGATTTGGGGGAGAGAAGAGCTGTAGGTGCTGGCAGAGGGGAGGGAGCCCTGATCATGGAGAGAGGAGTGAGCAAGCAAGAGAGAGAGAGAGAGAGAGAGAAGCAGCAGGCAGGGGATTACAGAAGAAAAACTCTTCCCCAAAATCATTGACTGGAAAAGGAGAGGGGCTGACTACTGCAGGTTATTATAAGCAGTGGAGCACAAAGTCTGAAGTTTTGGAGGTCGGTGCCATCATCAGGGTCACGCCTGGCAGGCTTGGCGGTGCTCCAATGGGGAAGGAGGGCGGAGACTCATGAGTGGGCAGCGTGGTCTGAGGATCCCCTGGGTCACACGGGGAGAAACAGTTCTCCTGCCTGGAGTACATTCGGAGTGGTGGAATGACCTCTCCAGGGATAGAAGAACTGGCAGTGCCAACGTGCTTCTCTGTTCCCCAGCATAGGAACAAAGACACTGGCTGAGGGCAGCAAACCTTGGTGCTGGCTTTTAAAAAAAAATTAAATTCAATCAGCCAACATATAGTACATCATTAGTTTCAGATGTAGAGTTCAGTAATTCATCAGTTGCTTATAACAACCAGTGCTCATCACATGACGTACCCTCCTTAATGCCCATCACCCAATTACCCCATCCCTGCATCCTCCTCCCCTCCAGCAACCCTCAGTTTGTTTCCTATAGTTAAGAGTCTCTCATGGTTTTTCTCCCTCTCTGATGACTTCCCATTCAGTTTTCCCTCCCTTCCCCTATGATCCTCTGTGCTGTTTCTTATATTCCACGTATGAGTGAAACCATATGGTAATTGTCTTTCTCTGATTGACTTATTTCGCTCAGCATAATACCATCCAGTTCCATCCAAGTTGGTGCTGGCTTTTTGCTGTGCTTTACCATAAACTCTGAACCGCTGCTTGGTAGTGCAACTGCTTTTCTGGGACAAACTGGCAAACTGCAGAAGTGTGGAGAGATCCTCCCCCAGGGTATCAGCATGGGTTAGCACCATGCAGGTCCTTAAAATTTGGAGTTTTGAAACCCAGCCACGCACCTGAGATAAAACACAGGAGCACTGTGCCACCTGGCAGGCAGACAGCTCTGACAGAGGTGAAGGCAGGGATCTGGCGGAAGCTGGGTGCACAAGAGGGGTGATGGTTTGCTCTTCTGTGAGAGCTTCCTGAAGTGCTGCAGGCAGAAACTCCCTGCTCTGGGGGAGAGCAGTGTGTTACCGTCAGGCAAATGGCATCTGCCCACCCATCAGCACTGATCGACTTCAGTGAGCAACACTGCAGCCCTCATCTCGCCCGAATGGAGACTGAAGCTGATTTACACCAAGTCCCACCCCCCTGTGCCCTGCACTGCTGGTGCATCTCCACTAAGGCAAGTCTACCAGAGAATCAGCACAGCAGGCCCCTCCCCCAGAAGACCAGCACAAACCCCTCAAGTGCACCAAGTTTACTGATCATAGAGTCCTGTAAAGCTTCAGCTTTATTTATTTTATTTTTTTTAAAAGGTTTTATTTATTTACTTGACAGAGAAAGAGAGAGGGCACAAGCAGGGGAAGCAGCAGAAGGAGAGGGGAAGCAGACTCCCTGCTGAGCAGGGATCCCCATGCGGGGCTTGATCCCAGGACCCTGAGATCATAACCTGAGCTGAAGGCAGATGCTTAACCAACTGAACCACTCAGGCACCCTAAAGCTTCAGCTTTAGGGGAAGTAGAACTTAGCTTCTTCTTCTTTTGGATCAGTTTCTTTTAACAAGAAGACCAAAACATACCTAGTTAAAACTTGCCACACAGTGGACAAGGTCCAAACACCCACCCCCAACACTGCAAGCAAAGAGAAACTCTGCAGAGGACTGACCTGAGGGAAAGAGCAGACAAAACACAACAGCAGGGTTCATATAGGACCCGCTGCTTTTTTTTTGACCTCTCCTTAATATAGCAATTACTCTTAGGAGCAGGAATATAACAAGCTTTCCTAACAATCACACACAAAAACAGTGACCTAGACAAAATGACAAGAGGGAGGAATTAACCCCAAAAGAAAGAGCAGGAAGAAGTAATGGCGAGGGATTCAATCAACACAGATATAAGTAAGATGTATGAACTAGATTTTAAAACAAGTATAAGGATACTAGCTGGGCTTGAAAAAAGCATAGAAGACACTAGAGAATCCCTTACTGCCGAAATAAAAGAACTAAAAATTAGGCTGAAAGTAAAAATGCTATAGCTGAGATGCAAACTCGACTGGATGCCATAGCAATGAGGATGGATGAAATGGAGGAATGAATTAGTGCTATAGAAAGTAAAATTATGGAAAATAATGAAGCTGAAAAGAAGAGGGAAAGAAAGGTATTGGATCACAAATGTAGACTTAGGGAACTCAGTGACTCCTTAAAGCATAATAGCATTCGTATCATAGGCATCCCAGAAGAAGAAGAGAGAGAAAAAGGGACAGAAGGTTTATTTGAGCAAATTATAGATGAAAAGTTCCCTAGATTGGGGAAGGGAAAAACATTGAAATTCAAGAAGCACAGAGAACTCCCATTAAATTCAACAAAAGCCAACCATTGCCAATGTTTATCATAGTCAAATTCACAAAATACACAGACAAGGAAAGAATCCTGATATCAGTAAGGGAAAAAAGTCCTAACCCTATAAGGGAAGAGAGATCAGGTTCACAGATCTGTCCACAGAAACTTAGCAGGCCAGAAGACAGTGGCAGGATATATTCAATGTGCTAAATGGGAAAACTATGCAGCCAAGAATACTTTATCCAGCAAGGCTATCATTCAGAATAATAGGAGAGATAAAGAGTTTCCCAGACAAACAAAAACTAAAGGAGTTTGTGACCACTAAACCAGCCCTGCAAGAAATATTAAAGCAGACTCTTTGAGTGGGGAATAAAAGACCAAATGCAACAAAGACTAGAAAGGAACAGAAACATCACCAGAAATACCAACTTTACAGGTAACACAATGGCATTAAATTCATAAATAACAATAATAACTCTGAATGTAAAGGACTAAATGCTCCAATTAAAAGACATAGGGTATCAGAATGGGTAAAAAAAACAAGACTTAGCTATATGCTGCCCACAAGAGACTCATTTTAGACCTAAAGACACCTGCTGACTGAAAGTGAGGGGATGGAGAATGATCTATCATGCTAAAGAACATCAAAAGAAAGCTGGAGTAGCCATATTTATATCAGATTTTAAACCAAACTAGATTTTAAACCAAAGATTGTACCAAGAGATGAAGAAGACACTATATCATAATAAAGGGGTCTATCCATCAAGAAGATCTAACAGTTGTAAATATTTATGCCCCCAACTTGGGAGCAGCCAAATATATAAATCAATTAATAACAAACATAAAGAAATTCATTGATAACAATATAATAATAGTAGGGGACTTTAACACCCCACTCACAGCAATGGACAGATCATCTAAGCAGAAAATCAACAAGGAATCAATGGCTTTCAATGACACACTGGACCAGATGGACCTAACAGATATATTCAGAGCATTTCATCCTAAAGCAGCAGAATATACATTCTTTTTTTTTTTTTTTTTTTTTTATTTTTTTTTGACCATGAAAAGATTGTTTTATTCTGTGAAAATATTCTCAACAGAGAACACGATCTTAAACAAAGCATTTACCATTAAATCAACATGTGCACAAAAAGAGTAAAAATTACTGAAAAATTAAAGATTTCTTTTGGACGATTCACATGTTCAAAATTTAAGAATGATTTAAACTGTGCAAGTACAAATGTTTGTCCTATT
>NC_138372.1:101916517-101927847 GCF_054177405.1 Leptonychotes weddellii | reverse complement strand
AGCACTAGATTTTAAAACTACTTTATGTAGTCTGTCAGTATTGAATAATGTCACATTATATAAATAACCCTGTAAAGAGATTCAAAGTCTAAACTTTATAGTTTACTAGCCTCAAAGGTAATACACTACGTGTCAGCTGTGTAACTGGGGTGTACTTGATCTTATGAAGGCATTAACTTTCACACAATTGTCATTCAGCAAAATATACATTCTTTTTGAGTGCACATGGAACACCCTCCAGGATAGATCACATACTGGGCCACAAATCAGCCCTCAAAAAGGGCAAGAGATTGAGATCATACCATGCATGTTTTGAGACCACAAGACTATGAAACTTGAAAGTCAACCACAAGAAAAAATTTGGAAAGACCACAAATACATGGAAGTTAAGGAATATCCTACTAAAGAATAAGTGAGTTAACTAGAAAATTATAGAAGAATTAAAACAATACATGGAAGCAAATGAAAATGAAAACATTACAGTCCAAAACCTTTGAGATGCAGCAAAGGCAGTCTTAAGAGGGAAGTATATAGCAATACAGGCCTACCTGAAGAAGCAAGAAAAGTCTCACAGACACAACCTAAATTTACGCCTAAAGGAGCTAGAAAAGGAATAGCAAATAAAGTCTAAAGCCAGCAGAAGAAGGGAAATGATGAAGATTAGAGTAGAAATAAATGATACAAACCCCACCCCCCCAAAAATCTCCAACACTAGTAGAACAGATCAATGACACTAAGAGCTGGTTCTTTGAAAGAATTAATAATATTGATAAACACTTACCCAGACTTATCAAAAAGAAAAGAGAAAGGGCCCAAATAAATAAGTCACAAATGAAAGAGGAGAGATCACAACCAATACCACAGAAATACAAACAATTATAAGAGAATATTATGAAAAATTATATGCCAACAAACTAAATAATCTGGAAGAAATGGACAAATTCCCAGAAACTTACAAACTACCAAAACTGAAACAGGAAGAAATAGAAAATTTGAACAGACCCATAATCAGCAAAGAAATGGTATCAGTAATAAAAAAATCTTCAAACAAACAAAAGTCCAGGGCCAGATGGCTTCCCAGGGGAATTCTACCAGACATTTAAAGAAGAGTTAATATATATTCTCAAACTGTTCCAAAAAATAGAAATGGAAGGAAAACTTCCAAACTCCTTCTATGAGGCCAGCCTTGCCTTGATTACAAAACCAGAGACCCCACTAAAAAGGAGAATTACAGGCCAATATCCCTGATTAACATGGATGTAAAATTTCTCAACAAGATACTAGTAAATTGAATAGAACAGTACATTAAAAGAATTATTCACCAAGATCAAGTGGAATTTATTCCTGGGCTGCAGGGGTGGTTCAATATTTACAAATCAATCAATGTGATAAACCGCATTAATAAAAGAAAGGATAAGAACCACATGACTCTCTCACTAGATGCAGAAAGCATTTGACAAAATACAGCATCTATTCTTGATAAAAACCCTCAGCCAAGTAGGTATAGATGGAACATACCTCAACATCATGGAGGCCATATATGAACGACCCACAGCTAATATCATCCTTAATGGGGAAAAACTGAGAACTTTTCCTCTAAGGTCAGGAACAAGGCAGGGATGTCCACTTTCACCATTACTATTTAACACAGTACTAGAAGCCTTATCCTCAGCAATCAGACAACAAAAAGAAATAAAAGGCATCCAAATCATCAAGCATCAAAGTGAAAGTGCAACTTTCACTCTTTGCAGAGGACATGATACTCTATTTAGAAAACCCAAAAGACCACCAAAAAATTGGTAGAACTAATACATGAATTCAGTAAAGTCACAGGATATAAAATAAATGTACAGAAATCTGTTGCATTTCTATACACCAATAATGAAGCAGCAGAAAAAGAAATCAAGGAATGGATCCCATTTACAAAAAAACTGTAAGAGATCTAGGAATAAACCTATCCAAAGAGGTAAGAGATCTGTACTCTAAAAACTATAGAAGACTTATGAAAGAAATTGAAGAGGGTTGGAAGAACAAATAATTATGTTAAAATGTTTGTACTACCCAAAGCAATCTCCACATTTAATGCAATTCTTATCAAAATACCACCAGCATTTTTTCAAAGAGCTAAAACACACAATCCTAAAGTGTGTATGGAACCACAAAAGACCCCGAATAGCCAAAGCAATCCTGAAAAAGAAAAGCGAAGCTGGGGGCATCACGATTCCTGACTTCAAGCTATATTACAAAGCTATGGTCATCAAAACAGTATGTCACTGGCACAAAAATAGACACATAGATCAATGGAACAGAACAGAGAACCCAGAAAAGGACGCACAACTATATGGTCAATTAATCTTCGACAAAGCAGGAAAGAATATCCAATGGAAAAAAGACAGTCTCTTCCCAAATGGTGATGGGAAAACTGGACAGTGACATGTAGAAGATGAAACTGGGCCACTCTCTTACACCATACACAAAAATAAATTCAAAATGGAAGAAAGGCCTGAATGTGAGACAGGAAACCATCAAAATCCTAGAGGAGAACACAGGCAGTAACCTCTTTGACAGCAGCTGTAGCAATTTCTGACTAGACACGTCACTGGAGGCAAGGGAAACAAAAGCAAATATGAACTATTGGGATTTCATGAAGATGAAAAGCTTCTGCACAGCAAAGGAAACAATCAACCAAACTAAAAGGCAGAATACAGAATGGAAGGAGATATTTGCAGATGACATATAAAGACCTATAAAGAACTTATGAAACTCAACATCCCCCAAAACAAATAATCCAATTAAGAAATGAGCAGAAGACATGAATAGACATTTTCCCAAAGAAGACATCCAGATGGCTAACAGACACATGAAAAAATGCTCAACATCACTCATTATCAGGGAAATACAAATCAAAACCCCCTCACACCTGTCAGAATGGCTAAAATTAATAGCACAGGAAACAACAGATGTTGCTGAGGTTGTGGACAAAGAAGAACCCTCTTGCACTGTTGGTGGGAATGCAAACTGGTGCAGACACTCTGGAAAATAGTATGGAGGTTTCTCAAAAATTTAAAAATAGAAATACACTGTGATCCAGCAATTCGACTACTAGGTATTTACCTAAAGGATACAAAAATACAGATTCAAAGGGGTACATGCACCCTAATGTTTATAGCAACATTACCAATAATAGCCAAACTATGGAAAAAATCCAAAATGTCCAACAACTAATGAATGGATAAAGAAGATGTGGTATAGATATTTATATACAATGGAATATTACTCAGCCTTGAAAAAGAATGAAATCTTGCCATTTGCAACAATGTGGATGGAACTAGAGGGTACAAATACCATATAATTTTACTCATGTGGAATTCAAGAAACAAAACCAATGAACATATGGTAAGGGGAAAAAAAGAGAGAGGGAAACAAACCACAAGAGACTCTTAACAATAGATGATAGAAAAGGAACTGAGGGTTGATTGAGGAAGGTGGGTAGGGGATGGGCTAAATGGGTGATGGGTATTAAGGAGGACACTTGTGATGAGCACTAGATGTTATATGTAAGTGATGAATCACTAAATTCTACTCCTGAAACCAATATTACACTGTATGATAACTAATAGAATTTAAATAAAAATTTGGAAGAAAAAAATAAAAATAAACACTACATTTAAAAGTGAAAAAAAAAAAAAAGAAGCTCCTAGTGGGTCTGAACCTTAGGAAGGCTGAGTCTCTGTAGAGACAAGGAGTGGATGGGAGAATTTGGAGGACAGATTTACTGGAGTTTATTTGCATGGAGCAAGGGCTCAGTGAAAAGATCTTGGAGAAGGGTAGCAGGGGGAGTTGGAGTTAGGAGTCTAAAATTCAGGACTTCTGAGACCTGCAGCAAATCCTATGCTTAGTGAATCCCACCTATATCATGCAGTGATGGTTAATTTTATGTTGACTTAGCTAGGCTATGGCATCCAGTTTTGGTCAAACAGCCTAGAAGTCACTGTGAAGGTACTTTTTGGATGAGTTAACCTTTAAATAAGTAGATTGTGTATAAGAGACTGCCCTCCATAATGTCGGTGGGCCTCATCCAAGCAGTTGAGGGCCTTAGGTGGAAAGACTGAGATCCCTGAGGAAGAAGAAACTCTGTCCCTAGGCTGCCTTTGGACTCAAGCTGCAGCATCAACTCTTGCCTGGTCTCCAGCTTGCTGACTGGTCCTACAGATTTCAGACTAAGAATCCATGATTGCCTGTGCCAATTCTCTAAAAGCACCCCCCCCCACACACACACCTTGTTGGTTCTGTTTCTCTGGACTACCCTAGTACACATGCTTACTATTTTCCAGTCATTTTTCTAAGCTTTTCATTTATTAACTCATCTTGCTTTCATAAGGATATTAAACCTTCTGGAATCAGTGGTGAATGGGAGGACACAGGCCTCCTTGGAAAGAGTTAGCAGCATCCTGGTCTGATTCTTGCTTTACATGAATTCCTGGCCTGGGGTTTAGGCACTCAGATTAATTAGAAGTGTCCAAGGCCCTGGTCAGGAATTAGATCATGCATTCAATTTCATGCATTTCCTTCCCACCCCCAAACACTGTGATTAACATTTTATACATGAAGAAACAAAGGCTCAAAGTTTTCACATGGGTAAATTCTGGTTTAGGCAAAAGATAGACTTAACTAATGCTGATCATTCATTCTACTCCTTTCTCCTGCCCAGCTTCTACTTTCCTTTTCTTGTGGCAAATATATATAATATAAAATTTACCATTTTAACCATTTTAAAGTATACATCTCTCCATTTCTAGGGTGATAGTGAATTCTTTCCTTTGGAACTATGAAATGTCTCCTAGCATTAAAAGAAGTTTAATAACATAAAATAGCATTTGGAAGTTCAGGAAACAATTGTGTTAGAAATCACTCATTCTAGAGACTATTATTAAGCTGTTAAACCAGGTTATTAGGTAGGGCATTTGTATGGAGATCTAAGTTTTGCAAGTGAACATGTGAATATGTTTATATTGTCTCTGCATCCATACTCTAATATAAAGAGTTGGTTTCCTCATGGCAAGCAAAATGAGGCAGCCAATAAGTTATTCTGTATTGAATGGGCTTTTGAGGTGGGGACTGTCCATTCAACCACCAAAAATAGAATTGAGCACCTACTACATGCAGGCAGTATTAGATATTGGGGATGGGATGGCAGATGAGACCATCGCAGTTCTTGCCCTCTGAGAATTGATAGCCTAGTAAGGAAGACAATTAATCTAGCAATTCCAATAGAGGTGGCAATGCTCTGGGAGGACAGTTGTAGATACATTTGAAGCATCCCACCCATATATTTTCAAGATGCGTAACATGGTTTGGAAGTGACTTGTAACTACATCCATCAGTCACTCAAAATGGGAATCTGGAGTTATAAAAAATCAATAGCAGGAGAAACTGGATCACTCACACATTGCTGGTAGGAATCTAAAATGGTATAGTCACTCTGGAAAACAATTTTCCAGCTTCCCAACAAACTAAGCATACACCTACCATCTGACCCAGCAATTTATTCCAGAGAAATAAAAACCTATTTTTACACAAAAGCCTGCACACAAATGTTTATAGCTGCTTTGTCTGTAAGTGCCCAAACTGGAATCAGCCCAGATGTCCTTCAACAGGTGAATGGATAAATAAACTGTGAAACATCCATATCATGGAATACTACTCAACAATGAAAACAAAGTACAGATACGCACCACAACCTGGATGAATCTCCAGGGAATAGTGATGAGTAAAAAAAAAACCAATCCCCAAAGGTTACATATTGTATGAGTACATTTATATAACATTTGCAATGGCAGAGTTTTAGAGGTGGAGAACAGATTAGTGGTTTTCAGGGGAAGAAGAAGATGGATGTTGTTATAAAGGACATCATGAGGGGTCCTTGTGTGGTTGGAACTGTTCAGTATCTTGACTGAGGTTGTGGGTATGTTAACCTAAACTGATGATACAATTGTATAGAACTTAATACATGCACAATGTGCAAATAAAACTGGGAAAATCTGAATGAGATGGGTGGATTCTAACAGTGTGCAGATACTGGTTGTGATACTGTACAGAAGGCTTGTAAAATGTTACAATGGAGTAAGCTGGATAAAGGGTACAAGGATCTCTTCTGTGTTCTCTTACAGCTGCGTGCAAATATATTCTCTAAAAAAGATGTTCAGGGGCGCCTGGGTGGCTCAGTCATTAAGCGTCTGCCTTCGGCTCAGGTCATGATCCCAGGGTCCTGGGATTGAGCCCCGCATCAGGCTCCCTGCTCAGTGGGAAACCTGCTTCTCCCACTCCCACTCCCTCTGCTTGTATTCCTTCTCTCGCTGTCTCTCTGTCAAAAAATAAATACAATCTTTAAAAAAATAAAAAATAAAAAAGATGTTCAGAGGAGTGAGACAAGTGGAGATGGAACAAAGGAACCATGAGGGGAGGACATTGAGGAAACACTCTCATTGCTGAACAGAGGATCAAAGGTAGGACTTCAGAGATCTGGGGAACAACTTTACCAGGAAAAATCCCATCAGAACCACAGGTTAAGCCTTTCAGAAAGGTAATTTTTATTCACTGTGACAAAAACTTGATGCTGGTTAATGTAGTTAAAAAAAAAAAACTCTTTTGTTTAGAGATGAAGCCTCTGGCAAGTGTATTGGACCTCAATATTCACTGGATGGAGAGGTGAGCTGAGTTGGAGGTCCTGAAGATGACTCCCAATTTCCCTGATTCACTAGGAGGAATCATGGAGTATACAGTGATATTCATGACTGTGATTTATTACAGTGAAAGGATACAAAGCAAGATCAACAAAGGCAAAGGCTCGCGGGGCAAAGTCCAGAGGAACCAGGTGCAAGACTACAAAGGGACCTTTCCCAGCAGAGTCCTGCAGGACACAATTTCCGCAGGAATGAGATGTGACAGCACATATGAAATGTTGTCCGAAAGGGAAGTTCATTAGAGGCTCAATGCCCAGAGTTTTTATTGGGGACTGCTTAGCAAGTACCCAAATTCTAGACTCCCCAAAGAAAAGCAGGTGTTTGGCATAAACCACATTATTTGTATAAACGGTTTCAGCACAGTGAGCAACTTTTATTAGGGTGATGGGAACACTCCCAAAATCCAAGTTTTCAGAGAGCGGCTGAAGGTCTTTCAACCTTGTAAGTAGGTCTTTCAAAAGATAGCAGTCAAGCCTTCACTGTTGGCACAAAGGCCAACATGATCTCTATTTCTCTATTTCTGTCTCTGCCTCTATTTTTATCTCTAGCTCTACTTCTGTATGTCCTTACATATCTACATCTATATATCTCTATTTCTATATTATTTCTCACACCATAACAAGGGATAGAATATTGAAATATTATTCAAAGCTAGCATGCCCTTAAAGGCCTCATGCCAAAGACCAATGGCACGTGGTGGTGTGTGCAGAGGGCTGGGCGGTGGAGCTGGACCCTGTGGTTCTCCTAGGTCTGCTGAACAGCTGGTGGGTGACCCTCTCCTTCAAGGCACAAGCAGTGGAGGGGATTGGTACTCTATGGACTGAAATCCGAACTTGGTCACTCAGTTGCTGTGGGACCTCAGGCAAATTATGTACTAAGCTACCGCTTCAGTTTCTTCACCTATTAATGCAGATAATTGCTTCCTCGGGTGATCATTGTAAAAATCAAATGAAAGGAAGCATGTGATATATCTGGCACATGGTAGGCTCTCAGTCAATGCTTGTTCTACCAATCATTAGAAGGAACTACAGTCTCCTGGGGAAAGATTTAAATGTTGTAGAATTATAGGAAGCTGATTAGCAGAACACATTCTTATAAATAAAAATTAATGTGTATGGTATGTAATGTTTGGGTAACTCGCTGATATTTTGTGAAAATAATTCTCATTATAGCACATTAACCTTCACAGACAGTGAGACCATAAGGCTATTTATTAGTTATAACTATCCCATCCCACCAGTATTAAAAATGAATTCCATATATGGCCATTTGTACACATTTATTGAAATCTTGGATTTTTTTATGAAAAAAATTTTACCTAACAATAAATCATTAAAATAAAAAAAGAGGTTCTGAAGGTTCCTGGTACATTAAAAAAAAACTTATAAAAATCAATTGTTTTTCTTTCTTACCAAATTAAAGAATTAGACAAATAAGAAAAAGGTGCCATTTCTCAAAGCATTGGAGTGTGAAGAATCTTGGAGTCAAATAGCAAATGATGTGTGAGTCCTCTATGCAGAAAACTATACAACATGATTTAGATTGACTTAAATCAATGGAGAGATATGCTATAGTCATGGATTAGAAGATTCAATATTGATATATCGAGCCTGTATAATTCTAATAAAAATCTAGCAGGACATTAAAAAAATTCTAAGAGGCTCATTCTAAGATTTATATGGAAATGCAGAAGACAAAGAACAGCCAAGACACACTTGGAGAAGCAGAGGAGGTGGGATTACTGGTCCTACCAGGTATTAGGACATTATAAAAGTATGGTAAGTCATAAGAGAAATGTTTGTGTAGAGGAGTCTTGGCCTGAAAATTCATAATAGAGGGCCCTAAAAACTAGAGACCAAGGCACATGTTGACACTTGTTATATGAGAGAGTTGGTACTACAAAGCAGTGTGGGGAAGAACAGTTTTTTTAGTAAATGATGCTGGGACCATTGGACTTAGTGGACCTCACATCATGCACAAAAATCAATTCTGGGTGGATTAAAGACCTAAGTGTATAAAGCAAATGAAAACATTTAGAAGATAGTCTTAAAATAGAATCTTTATAACCTGGGGCACAGGGAAGAATTTCATAAAAAGATGCAAAATCCGCTAGCCAAAAGGAGAAATATTGATAAAATTGAATACGTTATACTTCAGTGCAAATTTTATCAAAAGACTCCATTAAAGAGAGTGAAGAGACAATTCCACCTAGTAGGAGAAGATACTACTGACATATGTATCTGAAAAAGAGAAAGTATCAAAAATGTATAAGGAGCTCCTGCAAATGAATGGATGGAGAACCCAAAGGAGAAACGGGCAAAAGGCTTGAACAGGTATTTCAAGCTAATGGACATGAAAGGATAATCAAACTCATTGGTAACCAGGAAAATGCAAATTCAAGCCACCATGAGATTCTATTACACACTCACTGGATGGATGGGTAAGACTCAAATGGCTGATAACACCAAGTGTTGATGAACTATGAAGCAGCAGAAACTCTCAGACACTGCTGGCAGGCAGATGAACTTATTCAACCACCTTGGGAAATAGTTTGGCATTATTTACTGAAGTTGAACATACCCATACCTAATGTTCATCAAATTCATTCATAAATACAGTCAGTGAAGTCTTACACATTAGTGAGAATGAACAAATGGATAAATCTCACAAACATGATATTGCACAAAACTAGAGAGACATAAACTAACACATGTGCACACAAAAATCATATGGTAAGACTGATGCCATTTACATGACTTTCAAAACCAGGCAAAGTCAGAATACATTAGGTAGGGGTATATATACAGATGTGATAAAACTAGGAAGATAGCCAGGAAACTAACATAATAAAGGGGTAGGTAACCTCCAAGGTGGACAGAGCAGTGGTCTGGGAAGGATGCAGGAGGGAAGGGTGACTTCTGGGGCTCTGGCACACAATTGCTTGACCTGACTGGTAGTTATAGAGGGTTTGCTTTATAATTATTCTTTAAAATGTAATTCTGTTATGTGCTTTTCTGCATGTATATTTAATGACAAAAAGAAAAAGAAATAACAGGAAAATGTAGTCTTATTTTTTGGCTTATAATTAACAGTCAGTATTATTAATATTATCTTGTCCTGGTCTTTCCCCTTCTTGGCACATTTAATTTCAATATACTGTCCATGTAAAGCCGGATGACGAATGAAGGGAGAGTGGGAGAAGAGCATGCAGTAATCATGCCAGCATTAGAGAGTATTAGTATTCTCATCAAGTTTTGGAGTGATTGTGATGCCAGGTGAGTGCATGTTGAATTCAGAAATTGGCAGGCAGGGACTTAGCCTTCTCCCAGAACTTCCTGTCACAGGAAGCTGTGCTGATCCCCAGCTGTTACTACTGACAGAGGAGAGAATCGAGTGCCAAACAGCCTGGTGTTGTGCACCAGGCCTGATGAGTTCTGCAGTCTCATGGCAGAGATTAGGAAATTAGCCTCCTTAGAGAAAGAGACAATGAAACAGACCAAGGGTAGTCAAGAAAAAAGCCCTCCCTACCCCTCATCTCACTGTGACGGGGGCCCTGGTAGGTCTTCCAGACTGAGTTTGTGTTTCAGGGGAGGGATTATTCCCCTATTATTTTTCCTTTTTATAGGGCAACCTTGAGGCATATGTACTTCCCCACAGACAGGCTGGGCTCAAGCTATTAACAGGGGCTGTCGGGATCCTCTGAGTCTATGAGGACACACAATCCCTCCTGCTGGTGGAAAGAAGCCACTGGTTCTATGGTGACTTAGTTCAGGCTGCTCTAACAAAATACTATAGACTGGATGGCTTAAATAACATTTATTTTTTATAGTTCTGGAGGCTGGGAAGTCTGAGGTCAGGGTGCCTGCATGATCAGGTTCCTGGGGAAGCCCATCTTGGTTCACAGACAGCTGCCTTCTGGCTGTGTCCTCATTTGGCAGAGAGAGAGAGAGAGAGAGAGAGAGCATGTGAGCACTTGGGTGAGAGCAGCTCAGGTCCCCTTCTCTTTATAAGGGCATTAATTTCATCATGAGGGCTCCACCCTCATGACCGAATCACCTTCCTAAGGACCTGCCTCCCAATACTATCACATTGGAGCTTAGGGTTTCAACATATGAATTTTAGGGGAACACAAGCATTCAGCCCATAGAATATGGGAAGCTAAACTTGACTGCAGCCCCCTCTGTCTGGAAGAAAGGGGAGTCCCAGGTCCCAGGTTCATGGTCCAGAGTGAACGCTCAGTGTGGCCTTCAGATGATTTTTCTCAGTGAACAGCAATGGCTCTGGTTGGAATTTTTAAAAATGACAAATTTATTTATTTTTTATTTTTTTAAATTTTATTTTGTTTTATTATGTTATGTTAGTCACCATACAATACATCATTAGTTTTTGATGTAGTGATCCATGATTCATAGTTTTCGCATAACAACCAGTGCTCCATGCAGTACATGCCCTCCTTAATACCCATCACCAGGCTAACCCATCCCCCCACCCCCCTCCCCTCTAAAACCCTCAGTTTGTTTCTCGGAGTCCGTAGTCTCTCATGGTTCATCTCCAAAATGACAAATTTATGAATGAATTCATAGGATC
>NC_138372.1:101879572-101916417 GCF_054177405.1 Leptonychotes weddellii | reverse complement strand
TATAATATCTAACATCTCTTTATTTTTCTCCTTAAAAATATTCTTTCATTTTTATTTTACAATATGTACATACAGGAGATAAGATATAAATATATACATAGTATCTATAATCAAACTCTATATAAATATTTAACATCATATTGGGTTTTAAAATTCAACCTGTTAGAACTGTTAAAATTCTACATTACAGCAGAAAGTTTTTTCAAGATGGCTTCCTTTGACTTTTACTGAAACAGCCAACTTTTTACTGATGCTGGCATAACATGAGGTTTGAGACAGGTGAGGGAGCTGGCTTAGTATGTATCATTTACAAGACATTTGAGTTGTATCTAATGGTGTTTGGTGTGCAATTTTTTTCCTTTATTTTATTGTGATAAAATATATAACATAAAATTTACCATTTTAACTATATTTAAACATGCAGTTCAGTGGCATTAAGTATATTCACAGTGTTGTGCAACCATCACCAGCATCGATGTCCAGAACTTTTTCATCTTCCCAAACTGAAATTCTAGACCCATAGAACCCTAACTCCTCATTCCAGCTCCTCCCCCATTCCCTGGCAATCACCATTCTACTTTCTATCTCTATGGATTTGACTGCTTTAGATCCTTCATATACTTGGAGTTATACAATATGTGTCTCTTTGTGTCTGGCTTATTTCACTTAACATAATGTCCTCAAGGTTCATCCATGGTGTACCTTGTGTCAGAGTTTTTTTTCTTTCTTTAAGGTGAGTAACACTCCATCATATCTGTCTACTTATCTATCTTACATTTTGTTTACCCATTCATCTGTTGATGGGACATTTGGGTTGTTTCCACCTTTTGGCAACTGTGAATATTGCTGCTATGAATGTGGGTGTACAAATATCTGTTTAGGTGCCTGCTTTCAATTCTTTTCAGTAAATACCAAGAAGTGGAGTTGTTGGATGATATAGTAATTGTATGTTTAATATTTGTGAGGAACCTCCATACTGTTCTCCACAGTGGTTGCTCCATGTCACATACCCACCAGCAGTGCATGCGGGTTACCTACTCTCCCCATCTTCAGTGCATTTTCTATTTTCATTTAAAGAGTTTTGTTGCTTTTTGAACTTCGAGGGTTTTGTTGCAAAGGAATGTAAAGCCATGGGGAGCAACACTCTAGAATATACACCTGCAAATCAGTTTTAGGTGGCTTTCTGTTAGGGGCACTCAGGACTGGGTCAAGTCATTTCTTCCAGAAACTTCCAGAAACAACTTCAGTCACAGAGATCTCTTCCTTTTCTGGGTTCTGATTGTCTCTCTAGTCAGTCTCAATCAATCCAACACTGGGTTATATGTTGCCTTTATCTAAACTTTAATCCTCTATTTTATCAAATCCAGTGGAGGCATTCTTGTCTATTGAGCTATTTTGATGTTTCTAATTTTTATTTTCAGAATTTCTTTTGATATTTTTCATATCCATCTGTTCTTAATCATAATTACATATTTTAATCCTACTTTTGTACTTGTTTTTTAATATTACTTGAGAAAATTAAATATACTTATTTAAAAGTCATTTTTATGTTGTTCTATTTGTGTTTTGTCAGTGGTACATTTATACCTCGACTGTTGCATTTGTTGAATGTTTTTCTTTCTTTTTTTTTTTAAAGATTTTATTTATTTATTTGACAGAGAG
This sequence comes from Leptonychotes weddellii, assembly GCF_054177405.1. Taxonomy (NCBI): domain Eukaryota; kingdom Metazoa; phylum Chordata; class Mammalia; order Carnivora; family Phocidae; genus Leptonychotes; species Leptonychotes weddellii. The sequence continues at coordinate 101,914,755 of NC_138372.1, read as the reverse complement.
AGAGACAGCGAGAGCAGGAACACAAGCAGGGGGAGTGGGAGAGGGAGAAGCAGGCTTCCCGCTGAGCAGGGAGCCCGATGTGGGACTCGATCCCAGGACCCTGGGATCATGACCTGAGCCGAAGGCAGACGCTTAACGACTGAGCCACCCAGGCGCCCCTGTTGAATGTTTTTCTTATCAACTTTTTTCTCGTGTGCTTTGGAGTTTCGATAAGAAGCTGTTGTGTGCTTGCTTCCTTAAGAGAAAGCCTGGTCTGGAAGCAGCTCTTGTGTAGGCAGGTTTGGGGTCCTTGCCTGGGGGTGAGCTGGTAGGGAGCATGGATATAGCCATTGAGAAGTGAGTGGTTTGGCTTATCTTCTGCTGACTTGCCTCTCTGTACCCTCCTGGAGTTCTGTAAATTTGTACCTTCTGCACTCTGGTGTCACCCCCATGCCCCATACCCCACCAATGTGCAATCTCATTTCAGGGGACCAATGTGTTCAGGTTTGTAAACATAGTTATATCTTTAAAATAACTTAGAAACTAACTTAGGGGGCACCTGGGTGGCTCAGTAGCTTAAACATCCAACTCTTGATTTTGGCTCAGGTCATGATCTCAGGGTCGTGAGATCGAGACCCTCCTCAGGCTCTGTACTCAGGAGGGAGTCTGCTTCTCTCCCCCTCTCTCTCCCTCTCCCTCTGCCCCTCCCTGTCACTCATGAGCTCTCTTTCTCTCTCTCAAATAAATAAATAAATAAATAAATATATAAATCTAAAAAAATTAGAAAGGATGGATGAAGATTATATTGTGAGTCTCAGTTGTCTTCTCACATATAATCCTTGGTCATATATTGTATTTTAATTTTATTTTCCAAATAAACTATAAATTATTTCTATCTCCCCAAATGTTACTCCCTCCAAATACCTAGCAAAAACATCAAATACCCCTTGGTGTCATTTATTTGATTAATAAATATTTGTTGATTGTTCATTGGGCTTGTTAAGAAAATAAATGGATTAATCCTTTTGCTCAGTAAATAGGATATCTGAATTCAGGGCTAGACACGAGAGGATAAAACTAAAAGTCAGACAATTTTGGACGGCAGATTCCCTGAGATCGAAGGTTGCTTTTGGTGCTAAACTTGCATGGATATTGGTTCTGTTTCTTTATCTGGGACTCCAGAATTAATGGCTAAGAGCGGTTTTAACTCTCCCAGAGGAATCTGGGGCATTTTCCTGATGGCTAAGTCCTTTCATAGGAACAGGGTAAGATCAAATCACAGCAGCCCACAGACAAATTGTTTCCACTTCTGAGCAGGGCACAGAGACCCGTCCTTCCTGACAGTTCCTCTTGATAGTTCGGCTAAGCATCAGCTAACCTGCATTGAAGACTTCCTATGTTCCAGACCCTGGTCCAAGCAGTAAATTATATGTATATATATATATTTAACTCTCACAGTGATTCAATGAGATAGGTACAGTTAAGATTCCCATTTCATAGATGTGGAAGCTGAGGCACAGTGCTAAGTAACTTTCCCAATGTCTATAGCTAGTAAGTGATAAAGCTTGGAAGGCTGGCTCCCCAGATGCCCTCTGAGCCACAGCAGGGCCATGGAAATTTTGTCATCTCTGGGGTGAGTGGCCTGAGGGGCTTCTTGCTTTGATATTGGAATCTCTCCTGACCTTCTCAGAAACCGAGGTCATCATGTGCCCAAGTTAATTCGTCCTGACCCTGTGGGCTCCCTTCCTGCTCCAGCTGGTGTGGGTGGGTCCTTGGCTGCAGATGATTTCAGTGTCCCTGGGAGTCGGGATTAGCCTGAAATTCATCAAGCACTGTGTATCCACAGACATTTGCCGGGTTCCTAGACCTTTGAGGTGTTTAGTCTCAGCAGCCTCGTCTTTTTTACATGGATGTTTCCAGAGCTGCAGGGTGGGGGTTTGGAGGTACAAAGTGGAGGTCCCCCTTCCAGCTCAGTGGAAATGGACCCCATGGTTCTCCCTGTGATGCTAGGATTCTCCCTTGAGAGCAAGTCAGTGACGTGTGCATGCCACTGGTGCCAGAGTCTCTTGGGCAATGAACACTTCTGAGAGTTCACCATGGGCTGGCAGCTCTGCTGGGCACTGTCCTTTGTCCTTTCTACCCTGTCATCAAGTTCACTCTGGTGTGAGCACTACACTGTGCTGGTGCCTCCTGCCTCTCCACTGGGCAAGCGTCTAGAGTCTGCCAATCCAGATACTTTATTTGAATTCATACAAATCCATTTTATTAATTCCTGAGGGAGAAAGCAATTTCAGTTATTTCCAGTGAAATGGCATTTCTGAAGAAAGGGCAAGCTTGCTTTCTTCCAGCCTGGTGTGGGTATTATGCTTGTCTTTAAGTACCTGCCTGGAGGGAGTTAACCTACTGCAAGTTAGTAATAGTCATATTTTAAAGTGGTTAAAAAGGATTAAAAAGACTATTCTATTTACTTGCTCTCAGTAGTGGAAACAAACCCTGGGATCATCTATTGGGACTAAATAAGCAAATTAGAGTCCTGCTGTTTGTTAGTGGGCACTCACCACGGCCATCTGCAGCACTTTCTAGTGCTTCACACCACATGCCACTTCATGAAGGGGGAGGTGAAGAAGACCAGTTCTGTGCTCAGGATAGAGCCACCCCTTGGGCCAAGCAGGTGCTCAGTAAATATGTTTGAAAGGAATGAATCTTTTTTTCTCTCTCTTTTTTTCTCATGAAGATAGAAGTCTTTTTATTTTATTTTTATTTATTTTTTCTTTTTTTATTATTATGTTATGTTAATCACCATACATTACATCATTAGTTTTTGATGTAGTATTCCATGATTCCTTGTTTGCGTATAACACCCAGTGCTCCATTCAATATGTGCCCTCTTTAATACCCATCACCAGGCTGACCCATCTCCCCCCTCACCCAGAATCCTCAGTTTGTTTCTCAGAGTCCATAGTCTCTCATGGTTCGTCTCCCCCTCTGATTTCCCCCCTTCATTCTTCCCCTCCTGCTATCTTCTTTTTTTTTTTTTTTGAATGAATCTTAACAAATGATCTAGTGACACCTGAAGGCATTTTACATGAAACAAGATTTTCCTCTAAATCCTCTAAAATTGAATAATAAACCATTCAATTCTATCAGATAGAACTTATAGGCAGAAGACTATGTACATCACAACAGTAGTGTTGTGGGCTGTCTTCCGTTCTTCTGTTCCCTACAGTGATCCCATGCCCCACTGGCTGAATAGAGTAAGTCAATGGTTCCAGAATTTTGCATGTAATTAGGCATTTCTGCAGCAAGAGACGGCCTTTTTTTTCTTTTTTAAAAAAGATTTATTTATTTGAGAGAGAGAGAGAGAACACGAGTGGGAGGGGTAGAGGGGGAGGGAGAGGGAGAGAGAATCTCAAGCAGACTCCATGCTGAGTGCTGAGCCCAACGAGGGACTTGATCTCACACCCCTGAGATCAGGACCTCAGCCAAAAACAAAAGTCAGGCGCTTAACCGACTGAGCCACCCAAGAGACTGCCTTTGATGCAACTGAATGTATCCTATCAAATGAATTTTCTTTTGCGGGGGGAGTTTTGAGAATTGATTCGGCAGCTGGGGTATTAGAGAATCTTCTAGGTACTTAGGAGTTCTTGATCAAGTAAGTGACAGTTCTCCAGCTTCTTGTGTTTCTTTCTGGTTTCTGCTCCCAGCATGTTTACCCAAGACCACAACACCCTACCAGATGGGACAGCTGCTGCTCCCAGGGAGAATTTTCTAGAGCCAAAAGCTGGCACCTTGTTGCAGCCTGTGAAAGACCCTGAGCCAGAGGACACCGGTACACTGTGCCTGCATTCCTGTTCACAGAAACTGGGAGTTTATAAATGCTCTTTTAAGCTGCTAAATTTGTGGTGATTTGTTACATAGCCATGGTATGCAGGAATCTTAGGGGAGGTGTGGTGGTGGTGGGGGTGTTTAGGAGAGCTAAAGCAAAGATACGCCAAAGAGGAGTAGCAAATGCAAATGCTATGGCCTAGGAAGGCAGATGCTTTCAGAGAACAGGGTGGGTTCAATGTGGCTTTTGGTGAATGAAGGTAGTGGTGAATGAACGTGCTGGACACATCAGAAGATGAGGCTGAGAAGGAGTTTGGTGCTGGGTTATAAAAGACCTTATGTAACATCCTGAGAAGTTTGGCCCATATCCTGGAATCTTTGGGAAACTATCAAAGCATTTTAGGCTGGGAAGGGAAAGTATCACTTTTATTTAGGAGAAAACATGGCATTGATATGATCAACAGAAGTGGGAGACCAGTTCAGTTGACTGCTTAAGAGTGATGCACTATGAGATTCTTGCCACACCTCCTTCCCTATAAATTGGACCAACCCCTTATTCTGAGTTGATATTGATAAAGGGGCACTCCATAAATCTTCAGATCATGGTACTGCCTACAGAACAGCATTCAGGGAAAGGAATCCAATGTCTAGAGTCAACTTTGTAAGGATGCATTGCTATTATCTCCAAGGTGGAAAAAATTCAGCATGTTAACCTAGTAGCAGATTAATTACCAGTAGCTGCCTGGTCTGCCCAAGGGAACTATGCTGGCAGACTGGGTGTGTGGAAGAGCTATAGTGAGTGGAGGCCATGCAATTGGGCCAATGAGCAGTCCCCCTCCTGCCACCATAGCTGCTCCATTAATGGGCCACCTTCCAGCCACTGGGTGTTGGGGATGGAAACTGATATCTCCTGGGTGAGTTATCTGTCCATGCTGTTGTTGTCTCCTCTGAGACACATGCTGTCTGGTGGGCATTGATGTGAGAACACAAAGACCCACATACTTGTGCCCTGAAGTCCTGAGGGCCCATCCTTATGACTCTAATCCCAGACCTTGTGCCCAGCTGGGTTTCACAATGGATATAGATGACCAGTGATTGCTTTGTGTCTTCTGTTAACTTTCTTTTGCATTGGGAGTGTCTTGTTTTTCTCTCCTGGCCCCATCTTTGCATTTCGGGTGCCTGTGGGGTGATACCTTGTCTCTTGAGTTCACAGGTCTTCCAATCAAGAGGAACTGCTTCTGGAGAGCCTCCTCTGCACCTGGACCCAATTTAGATGAGATCCCAGACCTGGAGCTTGAGTCTGGATTGGAACATTTAGATACCTTGGGAGGGGGTTTACCTGCAATATGGATCATCAGAGCCTACCATCTTCTACTTTGTGCTTTTGGGAACCATGAGCCTCAATACAAAAAAAAATCAACTACTCTGACCAATGGAATTGTGACAAATAAGATAGTTTGGGCTGCTTGCTTTTGAGGAGTTTGGTATATAGTAATAGATAACTGAGACACATGGATCAAGAATACTGAGCTCATTATGGGCAACTAGGGTGATACAGTAACACAATGTCTGGTGAATAGAGTCTCACTCTTTACTAGGATTCAGTAATGCATAGGAGCTACTTTCCAAAGGGTGAGTTAATCCTCTGCATGGTCTTGTTCCAGAAAATTGGAGTCTATGTTGCAGTTCTCCTACTGGGCTGGCTAGAGATTCCACATGGTCTCCTACCCTACCATGGAAACCTCTGGCCCCTTTGGACATGCCAGGTCATGCCTTGTCCTGGAGCTTGCCCTGGAGCCTGGAGTTGCTGTGGAACCCTCACTTGCTCTGGTAGCCTTCTGAGATATCTGACATACAGAATTCCCAGTATAGTATACCGTGCCTCCAAAATCTAAATCAAGTGCTATACATCTTTTTTAGTGGTGGGGGTGCAATGCTCTCTCCTTGACTGTTCCCCCAGACCACTGGACCCCTGAAAGCATCACTGACGTGGTGGGCCCCTTTTAAGAGTTACTTCTCATGCTATGGGATACATATTTCTTATCAGTGCCTTTGTGTGTACTTGCCACTCCTCTGCACCATGTACAGTCAACATAAAGCCACTTGTGTAGTGGGTCTTTGAAATTCTGTGGACTGTCAGGTAATCCAGAGCCCTGTGAACTATTTGGGGCAGGCTAGGAGAGTTAACATAGAGCCAGGCAAGAGACTGAATGGTCCTGCTAGTATTCCCATGAATATCAGCCGACTTGGGTCCTCTTTAGTGATGAAGATTGAAAAGAGTGCATTCATCCTGACCATAGCTACATACCAACTGCCAGAGACTGTATTCTTTGTTTGAGTAAATATGCCATGGCTGACCTAGCAGCAGTGATGAGGGCTATTGGTTAATGGGAGCATGCCATTGTCCATCTTACTGTATCTGGCTCTTTGCAGGGGTCATGCAGGTGAATTGAATGGGGATATTCTGGGGACTGTCAATCAGAATATTGTTTCTGGTTTACTGTGTTGGCTGGGAGGGGGCAGTTTCAGTAGCCTCTATTTGACTTCTCCTACCATAGTGTCTTACCCTACCTTCCAGAAAACCACTGTGAGGGTTCTGCCAGCTGCTAATATCCATCTCAGAATGCACTTGGGGTTCTGGGACATGATCACTAGGTGGGTTGACAGACCCACTGAATCTGCAATTTGATGATCTGGTTTGTCATTATGGCATTTTGTCTAATTTGGTCACCTAAACACTGACACCTAATCCAGTAACTTTGAAAGATCTGGATATTCTCTGTCTCCCCAGTTCAGGAAATCTGGTAAATGATGCCAGGTGTCTTTGGAGAAAACTTAAATTCTCATTGCATATTCTTGTGGGGACTTGACAGGGTTCTTTCTCAGGGACTTCAGGTCTGAGAAATGGCTCATGTCTGGAGCCTTTGTGAAGGATTATGACTTTCAATTGCAACAGTTGACATCAACTATATAAGTCAAATAATACTCAGGTTGACTGTTGGGTCATCTTACATGAAGAAACATAAGAGTGGGTCTATTTGCCCTTCTGATAAATTCCTGTAGAACAAGGTGCCTTTTTTGCAGTTCTGGATTTGACACTTATTATAGTAATTATATCTACCTTGATGTCCACTGATAGTTAAATTTTGTCTCCTGGCCTCTCTTAAATCAGGACTCCTTTTGTCCCTGCTGACACTAGGTAACCCACTCTCATGGTGACATCTTCTAATGTCAGCCCTAGATTACAGGGGACACTGAGCTTCTCGAATGCTGGTTTCCTCTCACTAGAGCATTTCTTCAAGTGAAGGGACTCTAGGTGATGGGTTCTCTGATTTCATATGATAAAGCCATTTGAACATACCTTCCTCCTTGAGTTTCTCATCCCTTCTGCAACACCCTACCAAGGTGGATCTGGCCTCTGCCTCTTATCCACTGTAGGTGTCATGAGGTACACTTTCAGGGAGCCATCCTGCCAGCTCCATAGGATCAGCCCCAGTCATCCTTGCCAGACTATTAAATCCTGAACCTCAAGAGAAAGTTTCCATGTGAATAAACTCTCTCCTGTCCAACCCCATATCCTCTCCCTCCCTCCAACACCCTCAACACTCATGCCTATACGTGTACTCCTCTGGCTCCTTCCAGTAGGTATCAGTAAGATTTGGCACTTTGTGGTGAGGTATCTGTTTCCTCTTCACTCACCTGACCCTCATTATTGTTTTGGAGGCAAGTCAGAGATGCAGTGATAGGCTGGTGTCACTTTACCTCTGCCACATGTGAGGTCTGGCATGTCTTCAGCAGGGGATGATGCCTTCTAGATTCTTCTCCAACAAAAAGGAAGGGCAGGGGGACTCAGCTGACCTGGGGGATTTAGGGGCATCTGACTCTTCAAGACCCATCCTCTGACTCAGGGTCCCACTTTTTCTTTAAGACTGGAGACCTATCAGTGCTCACTCATTCTCCTTGGAAGTTCTACCATTCTCATGACAATCCTGAGCCAAACCTCTCAGTACAGTTTGCTCATGGACTATAGGATATGAAGATGGCATGGGGCCTTTTAGCTTTCACAGAATGCTCTGGCTTAATGTTGGTCAACTTGAGCCTTTCTTCAAGGCTTCTAGGACAGGCAAGGCCAGAATTAGGGTGAGGCAGGTGAGGCAGGTGAGGCATTCACCTCTGGTGCAAAATTTAAGGGGGTGCCAAAAAACTTTAGTAGCCAAAGAAAATAATATTTTAATGCAATACAGTTAACCCTTGAGCAACATGGCCTTGCACTGCATGGGTGGTTATATGCACTTACTTATTATATAAGTAGTTATATGTGGATTTTTTCCATAAATACACTACAGTACTGTAAATGTTTTTGTCTTCCTTATTATTTTCTTAGTAACATTTTCTTTTCTCTAGCTTACTTTATTGTAAGGCTACAGTGTGTGATACATATAACATATAAAACGTGTTAATTGACTGTTTATGTTATCATTAAGGCTTCCCATCAACAATAGGCTATTAGTAGTTAAGTTTTGGGGGAGTCAAAAGTTACACATGGATTTTTGACTGCGTGGGTGGTTGGCACCCCTAACGCCTGCATTGTTCAAGGGTCAACTGCATTAAAAAAATGAAAATCAATGCAAACCATACATAATGAATAAAATATAAAAATGTTAAATCATGATAGAACTAAAATGAATTAAACTATTATTTAATTTGATTAGTGAGTATTTTGATGCCCCCTTAAATTTTCAGCTTGCCTCACCCAAATCCCAGCCCTACCAGCAGGTAACAAAAGCCAGTCAATTCTACAATATACACATGTACTCCTGTACCAGTGCGAGGGCTCCTGTCTAGACCAGTGCTTTCCCTTCCCCTGTACCCCTCCCGGTCCGGTCAGGTGAGAGGCTCAGTCATTGTCAAGCTCCATAATGTCAGAAGTTATATTGACCACTTGTCACCTACTGACTGGTGAATGGTCCAGTTCCCGAAGCCCATTCTGAGCTTCTGCTTTCTTGGTCTGCTATAGTTATCAGCTCATGAAGCTATCCTAGAAAGCAGGCATCAGAGGCAGGGAGAATGAGGCAGGGACAGAAGTATATTCAATAAAGTGTTTATTATTGAGCTGGTTACTGCTCAGGGCACCTAGAATATAATCCCCTTGGGATCCTCTTGTCTGGAGGGGAAGGCAATTAACTCAGAAATGAGAGTTTTTCCTGGGGGCGTGAGCATCCCTGGGCCTGCTGCTGCTGAACTGGCTTCCAAGGCTTTGGGGGATCTCAGGGAGAAAAGCAGAGTGACGCTGCAGCTTGGACTGGAAATGGGATGCAGTCTGTGCCACAGGAGCTGTGACTGAAACCCGAGGGGGGTTGAGAGGGTGTGACGTGGGCTCAGGAAGCACTTGGGCTTCCCTTCCATGCATGCATGCATGTTTTCACTCCGTTCTCTATTTGTAAGGAGAATGAAGAAAAACAAACTGTATTTGATTCTCTATGCTTGTACATCTTTCTGGCTGAGTAAAAATATTTTAAGATTTGCTATGAACTCTGTCAGTGATCAGGCATTGCAGCAAAAATTGGTTTGGATACCCACAGCTTCTCTCCCTTATTCTTTCCCAAGGGATGGTGGAGCATACTGATAAAGTGCAAGGGCCCTAGGAATGCTTGGGTTTGAACTGTGGCTCTCACACCACTTAGCTGTTCCAGCTCATGCAAGCTAACTGAGCTCACTCTGTCTCAGTGTATTCACCTTACAGAGTTGCTGTGAGGATTAAATGAGTTATAACATATGATAGCTTTGCACTTGTGCTGGGCACAGACTAAGCTTTCCATACATGGCCTGTAGGCCATGTTTCCTCTCAAATTCCTTCCATATTTACTCACTGGGTCCTTCTGTTTCTTTCCCAAGCACCCCCAAGTGCCATTCCTAGTTGTAATGGCCCTGTCTTCTGTTCTGTGTCTCACCTATTAAGCTTTCCTGTTTTGGCCTCCTCATCCTTTTGGTGAGTGTTTACTGAGACTTCATGGCCCAATGCCTTGCTAGGTATGGTAGGAGATACACAAGAAACATAACACTTGGTTACTGCCTTTCAAGAGAACTTGAGGAGATGAGATTTGCAACAGCAAATATTACATAAAACATAAAGAATATTCTGAGTTCATGTGTTCATAGGGGCTTCAGGAAAGAAGGTTCAATACACACAGAAACACTTTTGGAAAAGGTGAGTCTTTCTTTGGAACTGGACAGGTGAGTATAATTTAGCTCAGCAGGAGAATGGTCCAGAGCAACGCTGTTTCGTGCATTTTCACTCATTGGGTTCTGGGCATGATGTCAGTGCTCCTCCTGAGGGTGTGCAAGCTTGGTGAATTGGGCTCCTCAGGGAAGTAACCAAGGCTGATTGGGCTTTAACAGATCTTTCTAACTTTTCTTCTTACCACTGCTTAAATTTCTCCAAGAATATTCCAGCTTGGCTTGTGAGACTTTGGGTTTTCAATTCCTGTGTACTTTCTTATGGCTATGTGGATTGATGCCCAATGGAGTTATCTAAACTCATAATCTTGACTCCTGGATTTTTGGGATGGCATCTTTTTAGTTAAGTTTTTGGCAATTTACTTGTAATTCATTCATTCAGTCATGTCATTTTTATTTTGACTATAAAGCCACTTATTGGAGATAAAAGTGCTCCAATCTTATCTTTTTTCCCTGTACACTAAAAAATATAATTAAGGAAAATAAAATTTATTCTGTTCTTATGCAGTTTTCTTACCAGGGAATGGGGTGTGTGTGTGTGCGTGTGTGTGTGTGTGTGTGTGTGTGTGAGAGAGAGAGAGAGAGAGAGAGAGAGATTGAGAGGGAGAGACTAAGTTCACATGATGAACAAGAGAACCGATTAAACTGACGTGGCTTCTACAAGGGCCTTTGTTGTTGAGCTGCAGAGCCTGGGCAAGATCTCTGGTGCGGGTGGGAACAGTGTGGCTGAGAACTTGACCTCCTGCATCTCTGAGACACCATGGTCATGGACTCTTAGAGAGCCAAGGTTTTAAAAATCAGGATAGTAGTCAGTTTTAAGACCCCTGTAATAGATAAAGGCATAAAGCTCCCACTTCAGTCCTTGTTCCTTCTTTATCTCAGTTCCTATTTCTCTTCACATCTCTTTTTCTCAGTGGCATGAGAAATAGCTTCCCATTACCAGCCATAAAGCGTTTTGGAGACATCTGTTGTAGTCTCCGTAGCCCCATATTTCAACAGAGCACAGAACACTCCCCATTTTCTTGGGTTGTTCTCAGCTGGCCCATTTTTCCTTCTAGTCACATTTGTCCCTCTCCTGGAGCTGCTTTGAATCTTCAGGTGTCACTCATTTTCGGATTCTGGAGTCAGGACACTGCCCAAAACACAAAGGTGTCCCAGAGTCACACACAGCATTGTCTCCTTCCACAACACTTCTGTGTTAAGTGTTCAAGGACAGCTACAGAGATCCAGTCAAAGGCCTCAATGAATTCACTGTGGAGAAGTAAAAAGGATAGAGGTAAAATGCAGCCTATTTCAGGAAAACAGGTCAAACAGTGGGGGTCCGAAAAAAATGAAAAGACAAAAAAACAAAAAACAGGGGCTATCTTCCAGGTTCTACTCTTGTCTGACTTTCTGAGAATCTGGCTGACTTTGGCAGGCAACGGTGTGATCACAGGGTCTGGGTTTCGCTCTGTTTCTCCCAGGTGCTACCATGTTGCTGCTGGAAGTTCTATCTGAGCTAAAGCTCCATTGAAATCAATTTCATTTGGCAATGTTTAGATGGTCAGGGAGGTTCTTCCAACTCCTCTGGTAAAGGTGAAAGGCACGTCAGTAGTCTGTTCTAATGAATTCTGTGACTTTGGACAAGTCCCTCTTGGCCTCAGTTTTCCTGGCACTACAATGAAGAATGAATAGATGATCTTGAAATCCCCTCCTCACTTTAGAATGCTTGATTTTATGAAGCTGTTGCTCTGAACTTTCTGTAGTAGCATCCCGTAGCAGGAAAGCACTCTGAAGAACCCATGGGCGTTGAAGGAGCAAGTCCGTGTGACAGCTTGAGTTGGGTGTCAGTTTAATAAACAAAGGGCTTGGAGGAGTCAGCCAGTGAAAATCCTTTCCTGCAGTTCTTTCCCTGGGTCCTTTTGCCCTTTCTTCCTTAGCATCTCTGGGTGCAAAAACTGTCTACAATCCTAAACTTTAAAAATTTTCTCTAAGTCACGATTTGCTGACATTTCCCTCCTTTTAAAGCAGCTGTTGTAGAGTTTTCCTGCAAGATCCTCAAAAGTAGAGCTTAGCTGTGTGGTGGAAGAGATAGTGACTGAGGAGAGGGCTGACCCTGGGATCAGGAAGCCGAAAAATGATAAAAGAGGTATCTGGATGCAACCCATGAAGTCATCACCCTTTTCTAGAGCTGAGAAAGGTTTTTCTGAAACAATAGGTTGCCTGGAGGCTGAGGTCATGAACCTAGACAAATTTGCATTATGAGACCTGATCTTGTGTGCTCTGCCAACTGCTGTTCAAAAATGCTAAATTACATATCCTATCTACTGCAACAATTGAACTTGAGGGATAAGAAGAGGACAGATTCCACCGTCTTGGAGACAAGGGCCATCAGCCATCTTCCACCTTTGTTTTTCCCACAGAGATAATAAGCAATCTCTCACTATGCCTCCCTTACCTCCTGCTTCAGAGGGCTCGGGATTTTGTGTAATAGCAGTGAGTGAAGTGCTCGTGTCAACTCAGAAGCAGAGTGGTATTTGAGAGTGGATTAAAATCTAGCTTAATCCAATCTCAATAAAATCTCATTGACTGTCTTTTCTAGTTGCTTTTGGACAAACCTTTGTCAGCTCTCCCCCGGGATGTGCCTATGGTGGTGGTGGCTGCAGCTTTCTCTGGGGGCACATGAGACATTTCCTGCCCATCCCACTTTCTTGAAGGACTTGATTGTATTTCCTTCATGTCCCGGCAGGGCTGGCCAACTTGGCAGAGAACAGAGGTCTACTTGGTGGCCTGTGGTGAGTGTCAACTGCACATTTCACCATGATAGGGGTGGAGCAGGAGAGGGAACACCAGACATGTACAAGATGCTGGGGCATCTTGGGGATTTGCATCATCTGCCTTGTCTTTTGTTCTGTCTTTTGCCCTCCAAGAGTGAAACTACATTGAAAGAAATATGAAACTGATGGTTCAAGCAGAGTGAAATGGGTGTGAGAACAAATTCACTCCACACGTAAAACCTTTTAGTGGGGAGAGATTTATGCTGACAGTTTGTCTTGATTTGGGGAACTGAGGTAAGAACTTTGTAATCCTTCAAACTCACAAAAGTTTTCAGAAATGCACCCAAACTTAAGGCAATGTTTAATGGCTTGCAGACATGTTATTTCTCACCGCAATTTCAGTGAAAGCTATTCATTTGATTTATCTTTATGCCAGGAGCATAGAGCTTGGATGTGTGAAACTGAATAAACCTTTTAAAATAGCATCCGGAGGCCAGAAGAGGGAGTGCTTGGTCTGTCCATTGCAGACTCCAGCAGGAAGAGATATACCTTGCATTACTAGCAAGAAGAAGCCTACTTTATTACTTCAGAAGGAAGAAAGAAGAATTTCTCCCTGCCCAGTGACAAGCTCAGCCAATAAGAAAATACCACAACTCAGCTAATGAGAAATCTTCACCACCTGGAACTCTCTCCTCCAATGGACTTCCATTCAAAGTACCACCTCCCAACGTCCTTCTTTCCTCTTCTATAATATTCCTTTCCAGGGCACCTGGGTAGTTCAGTCAGTTAAGTCTGACTTTTGGTTTCAGCTGAGATCATGAGCTCGTGAGTCATGAGATTGAGCTCTGTGCTCAGCGGGGACTCTGCTTGAAGATTCTCTCCCTTTGCGATTCATGAGCACCCTCTTTCTCTCTAAAATAAATATACAAATCTTTAAAAAAAATAATGTTTTTATCCTTGGATTTCCAGACTTGCCTATGGCTTGCCATAGCTTGATGTCCTGAATTGCTATTCCTCTACTATTTCCAAATAAGCCCATTTTGCTGGTAAAACTACTGGTCGTTTTACTTTTGAGGTCCACAGGTGAAGAAAACATAATCAGGACAAAGAAAAGGAACAGGAGCAGCAGAGTACCTTAACTTTTACACAGTCTTTTAATGTTCTTATAGGAATGTCTTGGTTGAGAAGGATAATGTTCTTGACATCATGAGAATACAAACACACCATCACTAGACTCAAAGTCCTAGGCTTTGGTGTTAAGTCCTAGCCTGGGCACTTTGAGCTCTGTGCTCCCCGCAAAGCAGCAACCACTCTGAGGATGTTATGGGATCTGCTTCTCACACAGGATTGTTGTGTAGGCTGCAATGGTTTATGCTATCCAAGCAAGCATATTAATATTGTTTTCCTAAATTACAAAAAAAAAATTTTACTTTTGCTCTCTCTCATAAGAATTTTTCTTCTTTTTTTTTTTGGCTAAAATTCTGAAATGGTGCCACAGTATTTGCTAGTATTTGTTGGGTTGCTGTTTAATAGCAGTTTCTCCACAGCCTGTGCTCATTTTTGGATAATAAAGGGAAAAACATTTCAGTGGAGTTTTCTCCAAAGTTGAGAAACTTTTTTCCCTTCTCTGTTTATTCATGTTGTCTTACTAACTAGCCCATAGGTACTAAGGGATTTACAATGTAATTTGAATAGTTTTATCATATTACATGTGTTATACACACTGATTTAAAATAATTAATCTTAATGAAATACAAAGGTAAATATATTTAAAAAACTTTTCTGCTATTTTGGATCTTCCAAGTCTTTACCTATTGTCAACTACTTGGACTATTTAGAGTTTTTGAAGTCACTTCCTTATGCCTGAAAATTGATGTTTATTTTTTCTTCTATAAAATCAGGATAAGGAAAGACATGTAAGTAAGGGTCTCTGAGTCTTTCAGATAGTCTTAAAATGATCAGAATGATGATTCCTAATTATATATTTCTCATCAGAAATTTAAAAGTATTTATTTGGAGTTTAGGGATTCATGAAATTGAAATTAAGAAAATGAAATTGACTTGGTGACTCTGGGCAGGTTTTTCATCTTAAAACCTGGAGGGAGAATTACATTAGTGAGATGTAAAATATAGTGGGAGGGATGAATAGTTCATGTCCTTTGTACACATGAGAAGACTGTATGTCAACTGGTTTATGCAAATATAGGAAGACAGACACCAATTTCCCACCTGGGAAGTTCCATAATCAGTAGCTACCTATAGGTGCTTGTCTCCTATAAGTGATTAGAAAATTATCAGGTCTGTTTTTCAGTACCTTATCTCCTAAACCTCCCTGTAATTTTTGCAAACTCCCTTCTGTGGTTCTTCCAGAATGATCTCCCCATTCACTCAGTAGGGGAGATTGCTTGATAGATTCAATAACTCCCAATGACCTTGTTCAGGCTACAAAATATTAACTGGGGCTTAGAAAAAGAAACCAGGTGGAACTACATCTCTATCCAAATTCTAGAAGTTTTTATCTGGCTAAACTTAAAGAATGCCAACATGTAATTTCTAAGTCAGCTTTATCCCAAGAGCCTTTTTTCCTGCCATAAATACTTTGACCTTTCTACACCCAGCTAGGAAGCTCAATAGCTACACATCTCTGGGGCACATCTTCTGGAATCAACATTCAGAGAACGGGCAAAGGGTGAAGGCTCATAAATTTAGATTAGCCTTTTAAAGTGGTTGCTGTCATCCTCTCAGACAGAGATTACTCACCATTCTCTGGAGACTTTGGTGCTTCCTCCTGCTGCCTGCTGTGCAACATTTACTTTCTGTCATGATGGCAGAGACGGAAAAGTGGGCTATGATCTGTGAGTGTCTCCTTGGCTTTCCAATGAAAATCCCATGTGTGACTATCTGAAAAACCCACACAATCTGTGGAAGGCAGAGTTTTGGCAATCTCTGTTCTAATGTATTTAGAGTTAATTTTTTAAACAGTTTTTTTCTCTTGTTTAGCATTTCTGGATTTTCTGTTTACTGTTTATTCTTAATTGCCCGCATTTGTTAATCTGGGAGAGAGAGGGAAAACTAGACTTTAAAAGTCTGGAAACTGGTGAAATCCTCTTGATCAAGCTCACAGATAAAAATTACAGGGATGGAAAGCTCCTGTGGCATTGTACACTTGGAAAAATACTGCAGCTCTGGAAGAAAATCCTCAATTTCCTGTACACAAGGTGACAGAAGACAATGAGGGCAACAAAGACTACTGGAAGTCTTTGGTTGGCCATTAGTGGCTCATTAATCCCATCCAAGAGTTTAGACAAATCATTCTCAAAGTAGTGTACAAATTAGGAACAGTAGAGTTGAGGATAAGTAACAACTTGTATTTATTTTATTTCTTTAACTCTCTGTATATAGGGCTGAGGGAATAAGAGAATTTTGGGGGATGGTAAATGTTATGTTCTCATTTTCAAGATCATACAAGATATGAAAATTAGCATGTCAAGATGATAGCTAGATTTATCACTTTATACTTCATAATGTATATAAATGTTGAATCACTATGTTATACACCTGAAACTAATATATTGTCTGTCAACTACACATCAATAAAAATATCAGCATGTCAATAGCATTAGCACAAAAGAGTAATTGGAGGCATTCGGTAAAGGTGACGAGAATGCTACATTAGATGGGAAGCTGTTTATTTCCAATAACTCTAAGGAGAAAATGTAACACTTCCTTGTCAAAGCTCACTTTACCTCCTACACCTTTTACGTTTCTGGTTGCAAACCTCATTTCTGTATGAACCTGTGATTTCTGTAGACCAGATACATCTGAAATGCAGTGCATTTCCCTGTAAGTTGTAGTGATAGTTAGTTACACTGCGTTCGTGGGCACTTGCACATACCAGAACCCACATGCAGTTCCTGGAGCCTGCCTTCCATCTTCCATCTTTCATGGGCATGAGGCTCAACAACTGGCAACTCTGATTTCAAAGCAAGAGGCTTTTCTGAGATAGGATTGATCCTCCATTAAAAATAATAAAAGCAGTAAGCCACACTCCCCACGCCCCATTCTGTTCTGCTGGCTCCGCATGCCCACCCGCCCATGCCCAAAGTGGCCCCATTCAGCAGCTGGTAGGAAGATGGTGCTTAGTGGAGAGCAAAGGCTTTGAAGGAAGTAGGAGTGGGAATGGCTCTGCAAAAAGTGGGTGCCATGGCCAAATCAGATTGTATCATCTCTTCTGATGGCAAACACCTCACCATAAACACTGAGAGCACTTTAAAAATAGCATAGTTTTCATGTAATCTGGAAGGGAAGTTTGAAGAAACTACAGCTGATGGCAGAAAAACTCTGCAACTTCACAGATGGTGCATTGGTTCAACATCAGGAATGGAATGGGAAGGAAAGCACAATAACAAGAAAATTGGAAGATGGGAAATTAGTGGTGGAATGTGTCATGAACAATGTCACCTGTCACTTGGGTCTATGAACAAGTAGAGTAAAAATTCCATCATCCTTTTGGACAGGAATTAGCTGTGAAGTTGAATGAGCTCAGTTCAGTGAGCAAATCTCTATACTGCTTTTTTTCCTCCTTTACTATGTCCAATTATTTTTATAACAAACATTTTATACTCAACTATTTCAAAGTGTTGATTTAAATAGGATCATCCCTTTGGTTAGGAAATAAATGTGTTTGTGCTAAAAAAAAAAAAAAAAAGGAAAAAACCTCTTAAGGTCTTATCATCCTTCAAGGTCCAGTCCATTCATTAGTGCAGTTAAAAGTAGTTCACCTAACCTTGATACTAAGATTTGTGGAGGAGTTTGTCCCAGACTGGGTTTGTCTTGGTCTCCAGACTCAGAGTGTTAATGGTTTCCTCAAGTTGACGTGACCACTCAGTTCAACTCTGGCCATATGTTGAGGGGGTGTGTGTATGTTTGTGTGCGTGTGTGCATGCCTATGTGTGTGTGCACATATCTGTTTGCATACTTACATATGTGTATTGTGTGTGCATGTGTGTGTGTGCATGCACATCACTGGAAATAGTTAAAACTGTCCAAAGCTGCCTCTCCATAAGCCAGGAACACTTCAAAGTGTGACATCTCCTGGGGGATATTGTTGATTGCCTTTCAGTGTTCATGCAGACTTAAATCTGCAGGGAGGCTATGTTTGCCTGTTGTTGTGGGCTTGGGCTCCAGAACCGGACTGTCTGGAGTCAAATACCTGCTCCACAACTGACCTGTGATATGACCTTGAGGAAATGGCTTAACCACTCACTTCACTTCCCCCAGCTGTAATAGGGTTACTGTGAGGACTAATTGAATGAATCAATTAATAATTATAAAGTACTTGGAACAGTGTGCAGCACATAGTAAGAGCTCAACAGTATAAGCAGACAGTATTATTTTTACTGAGAAATATCAGGAAGTTGATGTGGGCAGCCAGCCACTAAGAGTTAAAGCTGAAACTGGACAAGTGTAACTAAGGGAAATGTCATATATTCCACTAGGCAGGCACCATCATGAGATGTGGCCAGGTAATAGAAAATGCCAACATTGGTGGAACTTCCCTAGGGGCAAAGGAAAAAAGGAGAAAGAAGAGATGAAGACTTAAAAAAATTTTTTTTAATTAATTTTTTTTTAAGAGAGAGAGTGTGCACAGGGGATGGGGAGGCAGAAGGAGAGGGAGAGAAAGAATCTCAAGCAGACTCCCTGGTGAGAGTGGAGCCAGAGGTGGGGCTCGATCCCAGGACCCTGAGATCATGACCTGAGCCAAAATCAAGAGTTGGACACTTAACTGACTGAGCCACCCAGGCGCCCTGAGATAAATACTTTTTTTTTTTAACAAGATGGGAACAGGGAATATGAAAAGCTCTCCATTTCTTGCCTACTTCTCTGCTTTTATTCAAGAATCTCACACTGCAGAAGGACCCTCTCTGTTCCTCAGTTGACTAGGTGGATGGAAGGTCCACCAGCAGCTTCCAAGTCCATGTGTTGCTATTCTGCTGTATGCTGACTCTCACCTTCTTACCTCAGGATCAGGTACTCTTCAAGGGCCACGGGAGTGGGAGTCACATGATATCAACATGGTGTTGGGGAAGCAACCTCACGTCTTGGAGATGTGCTGGGCAGAAAGGCCACCACACTATACACCTCCAAGGAGCATCATTCACTTGGTCCACAGTGGTGGCCTGAATGGTAATACCCTCTTCTTTATTTGGTATTAATAAATCCATATACCACAACTATTAACCATATGAAATATATCATGTCCACATTCTGAGGTGATACCATTTGATTAAGCAAGTCAATTCTGTAGAAGATCAAC
Source organism: Leptonychotes weddellii (assembly GCF_054177405.1). Classification (NCBI taxonomy): domain Eukaryota; kingdom Metazoa; phylum Chordata; class Mammalia; order Carnivora; family Phocidae; genus Leptonychotes; species Leptonychotes weddellii. Next base: position 101,895,642 of record NC_138372.1, on the reverse strand, counting down.
TTCATTGTCATGCCAGTATGTCTTTGCCTTTTCACCACTTTCCTAGAAACATATCTTTTTTAAAAATGGGGCAGATACATTTTTCAGCTGTAGAAGTTATCTGATCTCTAACACAGGACTTTTGTGAGTGTGTTCACCTTGCCTGTGACCTGAGGTGGAGGGAATTTAGCACTCACTTCTTGTCCAGGGACCTTGCTGTGTCTTAAAATTTACAACTTCCTCATCATCCTACCTGATATTACAGTTTTCTCAGCTTATTGCCACTTGGGGACTTTGATTTTCAATTGAATGAGATTTCTGGTGGCATGGCTCTGTAAATCATTATCACTATGGCAACAGGAGGACTATTTTTTTCTGGGTGATTGCTGCTTCTATAAACGGACAAGATCATATATGGTCTCCCACAATTTTGGAATATGTATTACAAGGAAAAAGTAAGATACTTTAAAAAACATGTTTTCATCACCGCCCCTTCAGGCTGGAATCACGTGATGCAGACAGGTGGTCTGCTTGAGTAAATTATGATAACATCTGCATTCCTTCCCCACATCTAGCATGTCTCTTACTAAATGTGCTAAGACTATCTGGGTTGTAATTATGAAAATTTAATGCTCAGATTGAACATTTTATTTTCTTTCTAGGATAATAAAAGAAAAATTTAACAGCATTTAAAGATCACCAATGGAGGGGTGCTTGGGTGGCTCAGTCAGTTAAGCATCTGCCTTCGGCTCAGGTTATGATCCCAGGATCCTGGGATCCAGCCCCACTTTGGGGTCCCTGGTCAGTAGAAAGCCTGCTTCTCCCTCTCCTCTGCCACTGCCCCTGCTTGTGCTTTCTCTCTCTCTCAAATAAATAAATAAAAATCTTAAGAAAAAAAAGATCACCAACGGATCCACAAGGATTTCAAAATTTTGTCTGTTCGGTGGGATAGGAACCAGCAGCAAAGTGATGGTTCTACTAACTTTCACACGTCATTTTGGTATTTCTTTGTATTACCATCCCTATCACACTGACGATCAATGCAGTGACTGGTGAAGAATAAGTGCTTAAAGTATTTGTTGATTAATTGATTATTAACCAGCTTCTGTCAGTACTTTTTGTTATATTGTCTCTCAATCTCCACGGTCTTGGTGATCCATTGAGGATTCATCCAGATGAAGAAGAGACAAGATCTGAGGCTGAAGCAGCAAAAGGAGAGAAAAGATGGAGGGAAAGAGGGTCAATTTCTACCCAGCTGGGATACCATGAGCTTCCTCTGGGCTTCCATTTCCATGCCATGAGCATTGAGTAACATAAGGGCCTTTCCAAATCTCACTTCTAGGAGTCTTTTTTTTTTTTTTAAGATTTTATTTATTTGAGAGAGAGAGAGCACAGAGGGAGAGTGAGAGGGAGAAAGACTCCCCACTGAGCAGAGAGCCCGATGAGGGGCTTGATCCCAGCATCCTGAGATCATGACCTGAACAGAAGGCAGACGCTTAACCAGTGGAGCCACCCAGGCGCCCAAGGAGTCAAACATTTCTGCCAATAGTGAAGCCAGAGTTTATTAGATATGCTTGTACTCATGATGAGTTTTTTCTACGGGCCTATTTTAACTTCTTTCCTGCCCCTATTTTATGTCTGAGATGTTGTTTTTCTTTCTCTTTTGCCTCCCCTTTTGATTTATATTAAGTTATCTTAAATCCTTTCTGGGACAAGGCAAGAAATAATTTAAAAATTCTATACAAGCGATCACAGCTGAATGATCACCTAATCTCTCTGTACTTGAACATCCTCTTATCCTTTCTGTTTCTGAAGCTAATTTTATTTGAATAATCACATGCTAAGGATATTTATAGCCCTCAAAGAGGGATGTACAGTTTTATGAATGCTCTTTCCGAGTCTCTTGGAGGAAAAAAAAGGTATTTTATTTAAGAAAAAGCTTGTTTCATTAAGAGTATTTCTTCTTGGGGCACGTGGGTGGCTCAGTCATTGGGTGTCTGCCTTCGGCTCGGGTCATGATCCCAGAGTCCTGGGATCGAGCCCCGCCATCGGGCTCCCTGCTCTGCGGAAGTCTGCTTCTCTCCTTCCCACTCCCCCTGCTTGTGTTCTCTCTCTGGCTGTCTCTCTCTCAGTCAAATAAATAAAAATATCTTTAAAAAAATCCTTAAAAAAAAAGAGTATTTCTTCTTTGAAGTGTATATTATTTTAAAATACCTTGCTCTAAACATAAAATTTATTTAGTTTCATCAATGTATAGAAACTGCTATGCATTCCCTTTCCTTGTTTATTTTTTATTTGTAAGTTTTGAAAGTTTTTATTTGCAAAGCAGTTGCTAGAGTAATTAGAATGCAGTGAACACATTTGATGGTCTAAGTGGAATGATTTTTTCCCCCATGAGCCTTTTAAAATGTAAACTTCAAGTAACACTGATCCTGAGTGTGTCAGCCAATGTAACTGATGGGCTCTAACATTTTTACTGCTGTCAGGAAGCAGTTAGCTTAGCTGGAGGAAAAGCATTTTCTGGATGAAGAAGTTAACTGGGCAGTTAGCAGTGTTTCAAGAGTGAAATAAATTGTTATCCACAGCTAGCTGGTTTTGGCTCTGAGTTACCTCTTTGACTCAATTCCATAGGCCAAAAAGTATAAACATTGCCCTTGACACAGGAGAAAGAGCAACCAGCTGAGGGAGTGGGGGGGAGGATGGGGTACAGATGAACTCCTTGAATCTGGCTCCAGATGCTTAATCAGTAAACCAGAAATTAGAAAAGACTTTCTTAGGAGGAATGATTTTGTGAATTACGTCACATGTTTGAGAAAAATAAAGTAATATACTGATCCTCTGGAAGGAAAGAAAATCTCTTGGAGAAATAAATAGCAACTCTCAGAAATTTACCCGAGTCAAGGGTCTCCAACCAGAGCCTTGGTGAGCCTGAGAAAGTGACAACCATAAAGCTGGAGGGCCTTCAGATGTTGGCTTTCAGTGCCTGGGGTGCGGTGAGTGAGGCACTTGTCTAGAGAGCAAAACTTAAGGAGAGTGCCAAAAAATGCTGTCATCAAGATGAATCCTATTTTAATGCGATATTAAAAAAATTAAAATCAATACACAGAAACAGGACAGTGGGTGTTCCAGTGGTGATGTATGTGGTTGGATGAATCACTGGGGTCCCTGCTGTGGGCTGACAGCTCATCGACCGACACTTGGAACCCTGACTTGAGCCTGCAGAAGGATGGGAAGAAACTCCTCATATGACTGAGGTTAATTCTTTTGCCTACTTGGTGGGGATGGAGACTCAAAATGCATTTATTGAAAAAGAAATTTGTGTAATGTTTCTCACACACTATAGTTTGTGAACTAAGGTTCATATTTATTAGGTTGCACAATCATATTTTGCCACTATAGAGTTTAACATAATTTTTTCTGAATATGTGTTGTAGAAAAGCAGGACTTTTCGGGTCTTGCACACTGCTGTTTCCTCTTGCATAGAGTACCTGCCTAAAGAGTGATTAAATGAATGACTCTACATAAGATGGTGGTTTAGACTATTCTACATAGTATAAGAGCCAGCAAGCCTCTGGTTTACATTTTTAAGAATTAAATAATGTCTAATATTAATATATTCCTTTATGTGTGTGCATACAGTAATAATAATGATGATAATAATACTATTTGCTATAATTTTTTCAGTGAGACAAGTTACTATGGACTGAATATTTGTATCCACTCTTCCCCACCCCTTAATTCATATGTTGGAGCTCCAGTGTGATGGTATTTGGAGGTGGAGCTTTAGGAGGTGATGGGGTCATGAGGGTGGAGCCCCCAAGATGGGGTTCACTTCCTTAGAAGAAGAGGAAGAGAGCTAGACCTTTCTCTCTCTCTCTCTCAGCCATGTGAGGACACAGAGGGAAGGCGACCATGTACAAGCCAGGAAGTGGGCTCTCACCAGACACTGGACTTGCTAGTGCCCTGATCTTGGATTTCCTAGTTTCCAGAACTGTGGGAAATAAACAAAATGTTGTTCAAGCCACCCAGTCTATGCTATTCTGTTATAGCAGAAAATTATGATGTGCTCCACATGAGTAAGAGGTCTAAACATATTAGTATCACCAAACTGGGCTCCAAGGTTTATCAATATTGTGTCCTTTAGTAAGCTTGCCAACATCTGGAGAAAACTTGAGCTCCAGGGGAAGTGGATGCATCTTTGGGAACACTGTAGCAACTGGGCAAAGGTGGAGGGAGTGTCAGTGTGTTTGAAAATAGGTGATGGGAGGGGGACAAAGGGTAATTTGGGCTGGGAAGTAATAAATGTGATTAGGAAGACTTTGTTAGTGCTGCCCGGTCAGCCTAAGCTAAACACCATGGGACATGGCCAGGGTTCTGGAAGGTGTCAGCAGATGCAAAAATAAGGCATGCAGCTCGCACTTGCCATTTTTTTTTTTAATGACTCCACAGGGGTCCTGCTGACCACATTTCCTCAGTTTAGGGGCTGAGACTCCCAGGGGTCTCATCAGTCCCTGGATTCCATGGTCTGCAGGTTCATGAGGTGTTTGAAGCACACAATCACTGGCTGCATTTTAAAGCAGCAACTCAGTGGAACCTGAAATTTTATATGTCATTGCGGAAGGAGGTAAGATCACCTACCTGCCTGGTGGGAAGGTGGGGAGCATGAATGAGATGAGTTCTTTGGAGGAAAGATTGCTATAGAAATACAAATCAGGGCTGGGATAATTATTCTTTCTCTAAATTGCCTCAGTGGTTAAACAGTGGCCAGTAGATCAGTGTGACACTATGACTTTATCTACAGCAATTTCCCAAGCCTGTGGTGGTGAACCCACCTTTAGGATTTTTGCTATAACTGGATACTGTGTATATTATTATTACCAAATACTGTTAAATTTGGCCCAAATTATTTTTAATGCTTTCATCATGGGAAATTTAAAAATGCATATAAAAGTAGAAAGAAATTGTGTAATGAACCCTTATGTATCCAGAACCAAGTATCAACAACTCATAACTCACGGTCAATCCTGTTTCTTCCACATCCTTGTCCACTTCTACCCTCACACCCCTCCTTCCTCTGTGAATCCCAGACATTGAATCATTTCATCCATAAACAATTAATAGTATATCTTCAAAAGAAGAGGCTGTTTAAAAAAATTCTTAATTATAATAACTTTATCACAGTTAAAAATTAACACTATTTTCATAATATCCTATAATATCAAATACCTAATCAGTATTCAAATACTCATAAATATTTTCTACAGACTGAATTTAAATCCTGACAAGTCTATATGTTGCTACTGGTTGACATGTCTTATAAATTTCTTTATTCTATAGGTTCCCACTTCCTTTCTTTTCCCCTCACAATTTATTTGTTGCTAATACTTCATTATTTGTGCTGTAGAGATTCCCCCAGTCTGCATTTTGCTGATTGCATCCCCAAGGGAAAATACTTTTCAGTCCCCTTTACTTACAATTACTCAGCTATCCCCAACCAAGAATCCTTTCTAGGTTATGTTATGTACTTTCATCAGGAGGAACAATGAATTTTTACTATTATCATTATGAATTCATGGATTTAAAGATTTTTGATGTGTTTCAATCCATTGGAATCATCATGATCATCATTATCAAGGTTCAACTGGCCTCATCTTTGGCCAATTGGAGCCATGTCTGAGTCCTTTTGACATGATTCCAATTGTCCTTCATAGCTTTCTTGCCTTCTGGTGGGAAAATATTCTAGCTTTACCATGTATATATTTATATTTATATATATATACACACACATAATGTATAATATTTATATATATATACACACATAATGTATAAATACACACACAGACACAGATAAACACACACACACACATACTTACCATGTATGTATATTATCATGTTCCACCTATATAAGGCACCTTGATTCCTGGGTGTGGGAAATGGTATTTAGAAAACATTCTCTGCTGTAGACTTCCTCATTGTTTCTATGCCTTTTTATTGAACATAATGTAAAACATAAAATTTTTCTTGAGTTTGTACTGGTATTTCCAACTTAAATTTAGAACTACAAGTTTTTATTCAACCGCATTGATCTTAAGTGCCTATTTCTCTTCTTGTATGCCCAAAATATCAATTCCCAATGGTATTAATGCAGTAACACATTTGCTTATCCCCCCAAGACACACGGAACTGTCTCAGAAAAATAATAACTCTATCATCAACCATATGCTTATTGAAAACAGTTGAAGATTTTGTTTGGCTAATCTTTTAATTTTCAGGTTATATCCCTCTAAGGAGATGCAGTCCAACTGCTGGTTGGACAGTCTCCTGAAATAATATCTCTATGTGTGATTATGCTACTTACTTGTTATACAATTAGGTTCACTTATTTCATTTCCCCCAAAGTTTTATAAGTTATCTTTTCACTTCAATATTTTAAAAGCTTGATGGGTGAAACAGGTGAAGGGGATTAAGAGTACACTTATCATGATGAATACTGAGTAATGATGTATAGAATTCTAGAATTGCTGTATTGTACACCTGAAGCTAATATAACACTCTATGTTAACTATATTGGAATTAAAATTAAAAAACTTAATAAAAAAGAAATAATTTTAGATTCACGGGAATTTACAAATATAGTATAGAGAGATTGCAGGTACCCTTCACCCAGTTTCCTCCAATGGTTTCATTTTACATAATCATGGCACAATATCAAAACCAGGAATATGACATTGGTAAAATGTATGTGTACAGTTTTATGTTATTTTATTATGGGCAGATATGTGTAATCACCACCATGATCAAGATACAGAACTATTCTATCCACGATGATCTCCCTTGTACTAATCCTTTAAAGTTATAATACCTCCTCCTCCCACAATATTTATCCCTGACAACCACTAATCTGTTTTCCATCTCTATAAAATTTTTGTTTTGGGAATGTTATATAAATGGAATTATACCTTATATGATCTTTTGGATTGGCTTCTGTTTTTGTTGGTTTTTTAAAAGCATATTGTTCTTGCAATACATCCAAGTTATGTGTATCAATAGTTGGATTTGTCTTATTGCTGGGTGCTATTCCACGGTGTGGATATTCCAGTTTATTTAACCATTCATCTACTGAGGGCCATTTTGGTTATTTTCAGTTTTGAGCCACTATATATAAAGCTGCTATAAGCAATTATGTACAGGTTTTGGTGTGGATGAAAGTTTTTGTTTTTCCTCTGGGATAAATATCCAAGCATGCAATTGCTGTGTTATATGGTAAATGTATGTTTAGTTTTTAAAGAGATTGTGAAATTGTTTTCCAGAGGGTGTGTATCATTTTACATTCCTCCCCGTAATGTGTGAGAAGTCCAATTTCTCTGCATCTCACCTGCATTTGGTATTGCTAGCACTTTTTATTTAACTGTTCTGAGTGTGCAGTAGATATTTCATTATGGTCTTAATTTTCATTTCCCTAATGGCTAGTGATGTTGAACATCTTGTTCTGTTCTGTTTGTCATTTCTAGGCCATTTCTGGTGAAGTATCTTATCATGCCTTTTGCCCATTTTCTTTTTTTTTAATGAGGAAGTGCCCAGGGCATGGTCAATTTTATTAATTTTTCTTTGTTAATTAATTAATCAATTAATTAATTTTTATTATGTTATGTTGGTCACCATACAGTACACCATTAGTTTTTGCTATGGTGTTCCATGATTCATTATTTGTGTATACCACCCAGTGCTCATTACAACACATGCCCTCCTTAATACCCATCACTGGGCTAACCCATCCCCCCACTCCTGTCCCCTCTGAAACCCTCAGATTGTTTCCCAGAGTCCATAGTCTCTCATGGTTCATCTCCCCTCTGATTTCCTCCCCTTCAGTTTTCCCTTCCTTCCCCTAATGTCCTCTGTGCTATTCTTTATATTTCACATATGAATGAAACCATATAATTGTCTTTCTCTGCTTGACTTATTTCACTTAGCATAATCCCCTCCAGTTCCATCCATGTCAATGCAAATGGTGGGTATTCATCCTTTCTGATGGCTGAGTAATATTCCATTGTATATATGAATCACATCTTCTTTATCCATTCATCTACTGAAGGGCATCTTGACTCCTTCCACAAAATGTCTATGCCGCCCAGAGCAATCTATACTTTCAATGCCATCCCAATCAAAATACCATTGGCATTTTTCAAAGAGCTGGAACAAACAATCCTGAAATTTGTATGGAACCAGAAAAGACCCCAAATCACCCAGGAAATGTTGAAAAAGAAAAACAAAGCTGGGGGCATCATGTTGCCTGATTTCAAACTATACTACAAAGCTGTGATCACCAAGACAGCATGGTACTGGCACAAAAACAGACACATAGATCAATAAAGCAGAATAGAGAACCCAGAAATGGATCCACAACTATATGGTCAACTAATCTTTGACAAAGCAGGAAAGAACATCCAATAGAAAAAAGTCTCTTTAATAAATGGTGCTAGGAAAATTGGACAGCTATATACAGAAGAATGAAACTCGACCATTCTCTTATACCATACACAAAGATGAACTCTAAATGGCGGAAAGACCTAAATGTGAGACAGGAATCCATCAAAATCCTAGAGGAGAACATGGGCAGTAACCTCTTCGACATCGGCCACAGCAACTTCTTTCACAACACGTCTCCAAAAGCAAGGGAAACAAAAGCAAAAATGAACTTTTGGGACTTCCTCAAGATAAAAAGCTTTTGCACAGCAAAGGAAACATTCCTAACATTGTTAGGAAACAAAACTAAGAGGCAACCCATGGAATGGAAGAAGATATTTGCAAATGACATTACAGATGAAGGGCTGGTATCAAAGATCTATAAAGAACTTCTAACTCACCACCCAAAAAACAAATAATCAAGTCAAAAAATGGCAGAAGACATGAACAGACACTTCTCCAAAGAAGACATACAAATGGCTAACAGACATAATGAAAAAATGTTCCACATCATTAGCCATCAGGGAGATTCAAATCAAAACCACATTGAGATACCACCTTACACCAGTTAGAATGGCAAAAATGAACAAGGCAGGAAACAACAAATATTTGAGAGGATGTGGAGAAAGGGGAACCCTCTTACACTGTTGGTGGGAATGCATGTTGGTACAGCCACTTTGGAAAACAGTATGGAGGTTCTCAAAAAGTTAAAAATAGAGTTATCCTGTGACCCAGCAATTGCACTAATGGGTATTTACCCCAAAGATACAGATGTGGTGAAAAGAAGGGGCAATGCACCCCAGTGTTCATAGCAGCAATGTCCACAATAGCCTTTTGCCCATTTTCTAATTGGATTGTAGTTTTATGGTAAGTGTTGGAGGGGTCTCAATATGAGTCCTTTGTCAGCTAAATGGCTTTTAAAGATTTTTTCCCAGTGTCTAGCTTGCCCTTTCATCTCTTAACAGAATCTTTCATACAGCAGATGTTTTCCATTTTAAGTCCAATTTATCACGTTTTTATTTTAGGAATCATGCTTTTGGTATTATGTTGAAAAACTCTTAACAAAGCCCTAGGTCCTGAAATTTTCTCCTGTATTGTTATCTAAAATTTTTATAGTCTTAAATTTAAATATATGATCAATTTTGAGTTAATTTTTGTGTAAGTTGTGATGTGTAGTTTGAGGGTTATTTTGTTGTTGTTTTGACCCGTGGATGTCTGACAGCTCTAGCTTCACTTGTCAAAAAGAAGCAATTCTTCCACTGAATTGCTTTTACACCTTTGTCAAAAACCAGTTGATTGTACTTGTATGGCTTTATTTCTGGGATTTTTATTCTGTTCTATTCATCTTTATGTCTACCTCTCAGCCAATACCACACTGTTTGATTGCTGTGGCTCTACAAGTCTTGAAATTGACAAGAGTGATTTCTCCCACTTTTTTTTCAATTTTTAGAATTGTTGGAACTAAAATAGTTCGGTTGCCCTTCCATATATATTTTAGAATGATTTTATCTACCTCTCCCTAAACACTTTCCTGGTATTCTGATAGATACTGTGTTAAACTAGTGTATCAGTTTGGGGGAGAAATGACATCTTTACTTTGTTGAGTCTTTCAATTAATCAACATGGTATGCCTCTCCATTTATTTAGATATTCTTTCATTAGTTTTCAGCATAAAAGTTCTATACATGATTTATTAGATTTCATTTCTGAGTTACTGTAAATGGTATTGTGCTTTTAAATCCAGTTTCTATGTGTTCATTGCTGGTGTAGAGAAATACAGTTGCTTTCTATATATTGATCTTGTGCCCTATGACCTTGCTGAACTTACTTAGTTCTTTATGTGGGTTTTCTTTTCCTTCTCCCTCCTCCCCCTTCCTTCCTTCCTCCCTCCCCTCCTTCCTTTTGATTCCTTGGTATTGTCTGTGTAGACCATTATGTTGTCTGCAAATAGGGACAATTTATTTCTTCTTTTTCAACCTATGTATCTTTTATTTCCCTTTCTTGCCTTCCTGCTCTGGCTAGAACTTTCACTACATAGAGTAACAATAGTTGCAGGGGACATCCTCGCCTTGTTTCTGATCTTATGGGGAAAGCATTTATCCTGTTTCAGTCTCATTCAGCTTATTCAATGTTATGTTTTTTGCCAACTTGGGAAATTTCAGCCATTATTTCTTCGAGTACTTTTTCAGCCCTAACTTCCTTTTTCTCCCCTTCTGACACTCTCATGATAGAGATTTTTCCATTTTATTTTATTATTTTATTTTATTTTTAATTCCAGTATAATTAGCACAGAGAGTTACATTAGTTTCAGGTGTACAATATAATGATTCAACAATACTATACATTATTCAGTGCTCTTCATGATAAGTGTTCTCTTTAATCCCCATCACCTTTTCCACCCATCCCTCCACCCCCTTCTCCTCTGTTAAAATAACCATCAGTTTGTTCTCTACATTTAACAAAATGTTAGATTTTTGTTATAGTTCCATCAGTCTTTCAAGTTCTGTTCATGTTTTCTGTTTGTAATTCTTTTCTCTCTGTTGTTGAGACTGGTTAATTGTTATCGTCTGTCTTCTAGGTCACCAATTCTCTCCTCTGTTATCTCTATTCTCCTGGTGAGTCTACTCTTTGCATGTTTTATTTTGGTCATTTTAATTTTAATCTAGCTATTTTTAATTCTAAAATGTCCATTTGGTTCTTCTTTATGTCTTCTATTTCTTTGCTGGGACTTATTATTATTTTAATTTGTTTTAAGTGTTTTCATACTTGCATGTTGAAGCATTTATATGATGACTGATTTAAAATCCCCGTCAGGTAATTTTAATATCTGTGCCATCTTAGTGTTGGCCTCTTTTGATTGTCTTTTCTTATTCGGTGTAAGAAATCCAGTGTAAGATTTTTTTTTAAATTTTTAAAATTTTATTATGTTATGTTAGTCACCATACAATACATCATTAGTTTTTGATGTGCTGATCCATGATCCATTGTTTTCATACAACACCCAGTGCTCCATGCAGTATGTGCCCTCCTTAATACCCATCACTGGGCTAACCAATCCCCCCTCCCCCTCCCCTCTAAAACCCTGTTTATTTCCCAGATTTTCAATTGAAACTTGGAAATGTTGGGTCTTATCAGATTCTGATCTTATTTAAATCTTGTATTTTAGGAGGTCTCCCCTAACCCTGATCCATGGTTAAAGAGGGGGACCTCCTTGTTATTGCCAAATGGGGGCAAAAGTCCACGTTCTCCATTCAGACCCTGTTGACATCTGGGGAGAAGGGGCTCCTCGTTATTGGTGGGTGGGGGTAGATATTAGGTCTAGACCTCCTTTGAGGTCACCATATCTGAGAGGAGGAGGGGAACCTTATTTCTTCTCCCCATGTAGCAGCTGCTGACACTGGGGTGAAAAGGTGTTCATTAATGCTTAGCAGTTGATTTAGCTCTTGACTTTACACTAGGCCTCCTCTTAAATCACCCCAGCCTGAAGGGGATGGGAAACCTCATTATCGCTGGTGTGGGTGGAAGTCCAGGCTCCCCACATCGACAGGGGATAAGAAGGGAAGCAGAGATGAAAGTCCCAGCTCTCCACTCCCAGTGTCCTTCTCTGACACCACCCTGGAGGAGGGATGAAATGGGGCACTCCATTATGGGCCTGGGTCTCCACTCAGCCTTTGCTGGTGGGGGCAGGTGAGCCTGTAGTTTTCTGTGTTTGGCCTGGGTAAGGTGGTTATTGTCCAAACATTTTCTCCTTTGTTAGGCTGATCCTTTGAGTTGAGAGACCAAGATTTTGGAGGATGTTTTTGTCTGTATCCATTGGCAGTTCCAAGTTGCCAGCTTCTCCAGTATTCACTTTGGGTATTTGAGGCATAAAAGAAAACTCATATGTCATTCCTCAGGTCTTGAGGTCTCTTGCTAGTCTGTCTGCTTCTCTCTATCTTTCAGAGTCTTTGTATGCTTGTTTTATGTATAATGTTGGGGGTTTTCAGGTGCATTTAGTAGGAGGAGAAAGGAAAAGTGTGTTCGCTTCATTTTCTTGGAAACAGAATTTGCTAATTTTGTTTTATAATTGCATAAAACATTTACATATTTCTGAAGTCAAACCTTCAAAATAAATTATGTTCAATTAAGTCTAGCCTTTATCTTTAATTCTTCCATCCTCATGCTTCCTTCCCCTTTAGATAATAATTTTTTTTAGTTTCTGGTTTATATTTTCATTTTTAATGTAAGCAAATGTATATTATTATATATAATAAATATATAATATATACACATATAAATTTATAAATAAATATATGCTTATATTTATTGAGGTTGGATTTATATATATAAGACATATATATGTATATACATACAGATAAATAATAAATAATTAAATAAAAAATTTTTATTTATTTTTATTTTTTTATTTTTTTAAAAGATTTTATTTATTTATTTCACAGAGAGAGACACAGCGAGAGAGGGAACACAAGCAGGGGGAGTGGGAGAGGGAGAAGCAGGCTTCCCACTGTGCAGGGAGCCTGATGTGGGGCTCAATCCCAGGACTCTGGGATCATGACCTGAGCTGAAGGCAGACACTTAATGACTGAGCCACCCAGGCGCCCCTAAATAAAAAAAATTTTAAAGAAAATGACAGCCTATCCTATACATTTTTCTTCACCTTACTTTTTCTCGCTTAATATACCCTAGGGTAACTTTATGGTATAGAGAGCTATTCCTTATTCCTTATACAGCTATATAGTATAGAGCTATATAGTATAGAGAGCTATTCCTTATTCCTTATACAGCTGCATAGTACTCCTTTGTGTGGATGTGTCTAGTTTATCCAACCAGTCTCCCATTGCTAGACTTTTGTGTTATTTGCTGCCTTTTGCTAGTTTGACTCTTTTCCAACCTCAATACATTTATTTAAAAAGCAAAGTATATCACTATCATAAAATGGAAAACAAGTCACTCTTACTATGTGTAAAAAATAAATATAAAAATGAATAGAATAAAACCAGAACATTTTAATTAAATTCCCTCTTGTTACTATTACCTGTTCATACTTTTACATATAGCATGATCTTTCTTTATTAGAAAAAAGAGATCAACAAGTGATTGTGTTAAAAATGAATGGTGACTTTCTTTTTAGTGTGATCATGAGAATGCAAAGATCAATAAATGGACTAACTCTTACAGTATGTGATTCCCAGTTTCTAATGCCTTGTCTTTGTTCCATCAATATCTAAATGTGGACAGTGGGGAAAATAGATGAAGGGAGCTCAAAGGTAAAAAGAAAAAATAATAAATAGAATAAAAACTCTTAAGCAACCTGAACTCATACATAAACATAGAACACAAAGAAACATTTTTTTTTTGTCTATCAGCTCAGTTGGCATTTATTTACCTTAATAACATTGTTTTTTTAAATTAACATATAATGTATTATTTGTTTCAGGGGTACAGGTCTGTGATTCATCAGTCTTACACAATTCACAATGCTCACCATAGCACATTTTTTACATGCAGTATATAACTGAAGTTTACCAAGTAGTTTGGCTTCTGTAATGAGGTGTCAAAGCATGCATTGACAAGGATCTTCAAAATCATATCAAAAAAGAAATCACATTCTTGATAGGTTTGCAAAATAACACTTCAAAAATAGTTCAAGTTATAATGAAAGTTATAGTCTATTAATCAATAAGGTTACTCAACTGAAATCCCCTTTCATAAACATTAGATTGAGAAACATTTTAGATGACATAAATATACCTTATCCTTTACTTCCTACTCCCCAAGGGAGACAAAGTGGCAAATTAATTCATTCATACCACCTTCAAACTTCTCATGCTCTCCCATTCTCTGTAGAAGACTCAAGTTACTGTCTAAAATGAACATGGGCGGGGGGCACCTGGGTGGCTCTGCATTGGTTAAGCGTCTGCATTGGGCTCAGGTCATGATCCTAGGGTCCTGGGATTGAGCCCCACATCGGGCTCCCTGCTCAATGGGGAGCCTGCTTCCCCCGCTCCCTTTGTTGCTCCCACTGCTTGTGCTCTCTCTCTGTCAAATAAATAAATAAAATCTTTTGAAAAAATAAAATGACACATAGGAATTTGCTCGCTAAACACAAAATCTAAATAAAAAAGGATTTAAAAACCTAAAGAAGGCTCTTTTAAGCTCAAAGCCTGAAACAGCTAAACTTGAATCCAACACACACTACTTTTAGGGTCCAGGATTCCATCTCTAATGCTTATAGACATAACATTAGTGTAATAAAATATGAACAATAAGTTAAAAAGAGCTCCCCCAAGCTATACTCATTTAACCTTTTATTACCAGGTAGGTTTGGAGTACATGTCTAACGTGGCCCATGAATTAGTTTCAACCACATATATAAAGATTTACTCTTTTTTCCTCCTGACCTTAGAATGTCACAGTGAAAGAACTAAATCCTAGCTTTGAGGGAGCATTCTCCAATGATGAAATAGACAGGGAACTGAACTGAGTTGCCAAATCAAGACACCATTGTTCACCAAGTCCAGAGAGGTGCTCTCATGTTGATACTTATTTTCAACTAACTGAAATTCCCTAAGAAGGAAAATTAACTCAAATAACAAGATGTCCAAAAGTAGGGTGTGCTTCCTCAGGTCTCTAGATTTGCTTTTTGGAGATTTTCTTGGCTCTACTTCCTCCTCAGTTTGGCCACAACATTCTAGGTATCAAAACCAGATAATGGCAAGCTCCAGGAAAAAAAAGAAATGTCTTTTCTGGGTGTTGTTTTTAAGAGACTTTACCAGAGCCCCTAGCTTCTCACAAGCTCAAATTGAACCACATGTTCATTGACCATGTCAACCACTGGGATGGGTTGCCATGAGTCTTAATAACCAAAACTCACCCCTGGTAAGTGAGGACGGAGTTAGCTGATCCTGAAGAACACAGCTGCTGGGAAAAGATGGAGAACTTAAAATCTGGGTTGTGTTGTGAAGGATGAGAATGTTAGAGAGTAGTCAACAGTGTTTACTATGATCATAAAGGCATGACAGCCCTTATCCTGCTCCCCCATCTCAGTAGACTGAAGACACAAATTAGTACCTAGTGACCCATTTCATTTTACAGTATGAAAATCAGTGCCCAGAGAGGTGGCAGTCCTATTCCTAGTCAAGGACAGAGATAAGACTTGGAGCCAAGTCTCCTGACCTCTGCACAGAAGTTCCTCCCCCAACAAAAGCCAAATTGTGCACCACTAATGGCATGAGATTCTTACACTGGGAGGCTCTGTCCTGTAGCAAAAAGAATGTATAAAATCCTAGATCATGTGCTTTCAGTCCTTACTGTGTGCTTGGATGCTAGTGTATTACCTCATGATACTCCAAACAATACCATAATGCAGGTATTTCTATAATTCTCATTTCACAAATGAGGAATCTCAGGCTTATTGCCCCAGGTTCCATAACTCATAAATGGGGCTTTGGGTCTTGATCAGAGTCTATACTGACACCAAAGTCCATACTTATCACCACTGTGCACAGAACCATGCTCTGTGATCTACTCTGTCTGTAGCACGGGCCAGTGGGATGCCATGCAGACAAAACTGATTGTGGGGATAAAAAACCAAGTGTGATTCTCAAACTTCCTTGTTACTATTTATT
>NC_138372.1:101855974-101879072 GCF_054177405.1 Leptonychotes weddellii | reverse complement strand
AGATGTGGTATATATATACAATGGAATATTATGCAGCCATCAAAAGGAATGAGATCTTGCCATTTGCAACGACGTGGATGGAACTGGAGGGTATTATGTTGAGTGAAATAAGTCAAACAGCGAAAGACATGTATCATATGACCTCCATAACATTCTTAATTAAGTTCATTAAGTAATATATTTGAGAGGAAAAACACAGTCCTTACCCATATAATTAACAACTCTTCATTTAATGTCAAACAATAAGCTCTAAAAACAAATGCATATACATAAGTGGAATAAAAATAGGATATTTCCTATTCCAGATACCCAATATTAGGGTAAAATAACCAACTAACAGCATGGGGAATAGAGGTGATGTTTTCTCAAAGCTTAACATTAATCACTGAGTGCTGTTTACTTCAACTCTTAAGTATATCTTAAGATAGTTCCCTTTTCGCTAACCTAGTTGCTAGGGTTTCTTATTTGTCTCCCATCAGAGTGCATAACCAAAACCAATATTTTGCTTTTCCTACTTAAAACCTCCTACTTAAAACACTTCAGGGTGATGTCTTGTCTCTCAAGCATTGTCCACAAGGCCCTGAGTGATCTAGTGGTTGCTTCATGTCTGTCGTCCCGTGTTGGACATTTATTGCTTCACAAATGCAGATAATGCTTTTAGTCCCAGGAAGCTGCCATGCTGGTTTTCATCTCCCTATCTCTGCTTATGCTGTTTTATCTAAAATGTGTACTTAACTCCCTATCACTTCACTGCCAACTCTTAACCTAATAATCTCTCCAGACTCAGCTGAGTTGTAGACCTTTCCTAGAACTCTTACAGGCAATGTTATAGACACTGGAACGGGCAGCGCCATGTGTTGCAAAGGAAACAAACAGTGGTGGGTGGTCTAGGAAGCTACTTGAGATGGAAAAAGAGAAGGGTTTCCTGAGAAGTGGATGTTAGAGCTGAGATTTGAACAATGAAGGAGAGGAGTCAGGGGAGTAGTGTTCCAAGCAGAAGAAAATCAAATGCAAAAAAAAAAAAATAGCAAAGCCCTCAAATGAGAATAAATTTGATCTATTGAAGAATCGGGAGAAGGACAATGTGGCTGCAAAAGAACAAGCAAAGGGGAGAATGGTGGGAGATGAACTTTGAGGACCAGACTTTATGGGCCTGGTGCTTTTATGTGCCGAGTAAAAAAAATTGAATTTTATTCTGACTGTGATGGGGTATCATTGTAGAGTTTTTTTTTAAGCAGCTTTATTGAGGTATAATTGTCATGCAATAAGCTGTACATATTATAGCTTACAGTTGATATACTATTTTTTTAAAGATTTTATTTATTTATTTGACAGACAGAGACACAGCGAGAGAGGGAACACAAGCAGGAGTGGGAGAGGGAGAAGCAGGCTTCCCGCTGAGCAGAGAGCCTGATGCGGGGCTGGATCCCAGGACCCTGGGATCATGACATCTGAGCTGAAGGCAGACACTTAACCGACTGAGCCACCCAGCCGCCCACAGTTGATATACTTTAACAGATGTATACACCTATTACACCATCACTGTGATCCACAATCAAGATAATGAACATATTTGTCACCCATTCTGTCATCTCTTCTTCACCTGATTAGCCCAGGCCCACCTGGAATAATTTCTTTTTTGGTTAACTTAGTCAACTGATTAATGATTGTAAATATATCTGTGAAGTTCCTTCACCTTTGCCGTACTTATTTGTTAGAAGTAAATTAAAGGTCCTACCCACACTCAAGGGGAAGGAATAATATAAAGACTTGGCTCATTGGGTGTCATTTTAGAATTCTACCTACCATAACAGGTCTTTCACATATTTATCCTGAAGATGCTACTGTAAATGGCATTTAAAAAATTAATTTCCGAGGGGCACTTGAGTGGCTCAGTTGGTTAAGTGTCTGCCTTCAGCTCAGGTCATGATCCCAAGGTTTTGGGATCGAGCCCCATGTCAGGGTCCCTGCTCAGTGGGGAGCCTGCTTCTCCCTCTCCCTCTGCCATTCCCCCTTGCGTGTGCTTGCTCTCTCCCTCTTTTTCTATCAAATAAGTAAATAAAATCTTTAAAAAAAGTTAATGTCCGGGGTGCCTGGGTGGTTCAGTATGTTAAACATCTGATGCTTGATCTCGACTCAGGTCTTCATCTCAGGCTCCTGAATTCAAGCCTTGCATTGGGCTCCACGCTGTGTGTAGGGCCTACTTAAAAAAAAAAAAGTTAAAAAATTAATTTCCAGTTGTCTGGAAATAGTCTGACATACAGTTTATTTTTGTATATTGCTCTTGTATTCTGTAATCTCACTAAACTTTCTTCTTTAAGTCCAAGTGATTGTATATATATGATGGCAAAGATAGTCCCTACCTGTTAGGGTAATTTGGAGGATTTAATGTAAGGGAGTCTGATATATTATAAATACTCAATAAGTGTTAAGATGATGATGATGATGATGATAACATTTGAGCTTATTTTTGTTTGTGTGTGTTTTTCTCCTTTAGTAGATTGTAATCTCCCTAAAGTTAGGCATTACATCTACTTTATTTTTGGATAGTGGACCTACCCACCACTTTACTATGTGCTCAGTAAATATTTGGTATTTACTGATGACTTATAGTACAAATGGAGATAAGGATATTAAGTGAGAAGTTACTAAGGAGAGAGAATAAACAAAAAAATGTTTAGCCTTTTAACTGAAAAGGATATAGAAAAAAGAAAGGAAATGAGTCTCACTTCTAGGTCTCTGGCTTGAGTGAGTGGTGGATGCCCCATTCACCAACAGAGAGGGAAAACTAAAGGTTTTGGGGAAAAGGTAAAACACTCAATTAGAACTTATAAGTTGAAACTGGCAATGGTACATCAAGTGCTGATGTAGCAAAGTTTTGACAATGTATATATATTTTTTAATTGAGCCTTTATGGTGCTCTAATTTGGGCCCACATTTGGGAAATTTGATGGCACCTGATTCTGTGCTTTTTTATTGTGATAAAATACATATATATAAAACTTACGATCTTAAGTATGCAGTTCAGTGGTGTTAGGTACATTCATATTGTGCAACCATCACCAGCATGCATTTCCAGAATTCTTTTCATCTTGCAAAACTGCAACCTTGTGATGGCACCTGATCAGAAAGAGAAATTTAGTGAATTTCCAAACAACATAATTTTTTTGGAGAAACTTAAAAAACAGTGATACATAGTGATTGTAAGTGATTTGTGATTTTTGTGCAAGGTTTTTATTATTAGAGTTATTTTTTAGGCAACTACCTAATCATATATTCAAGATGGTGCAGGTTATCATAGGTAATTGCCACATATTTTGTCTAGAAAGGCAGGGGGTGTGATGACATCCTACAGGTTTATGTGGGTTTTTTTTTTTTTTGAGAAATAAACTTTTAAAATTCAAAATTTTTATTTTTACTTAAAAAAATCATTGTTCTCTTTGAAGTTAAGAGGACTCAGTTCTGGAAATCTTGGGTCAGGAATTGGACATTTCAGATAAATGATTCTACTGGTTATATTGAAATCAAGGGCAGGACAGACACTCTAAGGCCAGGTGCATCTGGTCTGTAGAATAGAGACCAGCTTCCACCTTAGTGGTTGGGACTCCAAGTGGTCTTTAGGGTTTGAGAGAATGAGGAGGCAGGTGGTGATGCCCATGAGACCTCAGACCATAGTTGATACAAAATGTGGTTATTAAATTTTAAAAAATCATAAAATTTAAAAATATCATTAAATGGCCTTTGTAAATAAGGTGTCCTATGAGGGTGTTTTCTGGATTTTTGAGAAGGAGTTTAAGGCAGATCATGAGATTGCCCTCACAAATATGATGTGTGTTCTTTGGGCTGTAGGAACATCTGGCTCCAGAAATACAAATGGTGACAGTGACCAGTAGCGTAATAACACATAAGAGGCTGCAAAGTGTTTTGATTCAGACTTTTTTTTTAAAAAAAAAGATTTATTTATTTATTTGAGAGAGAGAGAGAAAGAGAGTGTGTGGGGGAGGGGCAGAGGGAGAGAATCTTCAAGCAGACTCCCCTCTGAGTGTGGAGCCGGACATGGGGCTTGTTGTGGGACTCGATCTCACGACCCATGAGATCATGACCCATGAAATTATGACCTGAGCCAAACCAAGAGTTGGAGGCTTAACTGACTAAGCCACCCAGGTGCTCCTGATTCAGACTATTTTTAGGAATGCTACAAATGTCACTGTTGTTCTAAATGAACTAAGGATGCAAGGTTACTACGTTCTGGCTGGGACTGCATCTGGCTGGGACTCCGTATGTCTGCAGCGATTGCTGGTGATGAATGATTCAGAGGACAGCTCCATTTGAGAGAGGAGAGAGAGTAAGCAATGATACATTATTTTAGGCTTAGTAAATGATTGTTATCTGAAAAGGGTCCATTAGATTTTAATAGGTTTTTCTCCCAAATCCCAGTTTTGCTTGCACAAAGATGTCTGATAATAAATGCTCTTTTTATTAATTCTACAAGGTTACTCTAGCAATGTAAACATGGCAGAACTGGTCCTGTCATGCTTTTCCTTTTATATATCTGTGACCCCTGAAGTTACAGGTCAGGTTGAGAGCAAAGTAATCATTGTGATTATTTCATCCTTACATATGAATGAGTCAATTTCTGAAATGAAGCCTTTGTCCTTTATTTTATCCTTGCACAAATGAAGTTGCCTATCAAAAAAGTAACTTGAATCGTGCTCTCAAATATGTACTAACTTTCAAAATGTCTTCGATGTGCTTTTCAGTGAATTAAGAGAGCACTAGCCACCATGATAGTGCTTCCTCAGTCTTAGGCCTTCACACATTTTCCATGTGGAGCCCAATGGGGACGAGGGAGGATGTTCCGTGCAGCCATGGTCCAGGCATTCAGGCTGATGGAGGGTTCAACATCTTGCATGCGTGGTGCCTGTAGCTAGCTTGGTGTTGATATCCAGCTGGGCAAGGAGGGAAGAGAGAGAGCCTAAGAGAACCATGTGGGAGGCTTATTTGGAGCACACCTGACTTTCCCCATATTCCATAGGCCTGAACTCAGCTCTTTGGCACCTGGATGCCGGGATTCATGGAAACATGGTTGTTCTCCAGAAACATCCCTACCCTGTAGAAGGTGGACAGCTTGCCAGCTCTGCCACCAGGGTTATGTAGGAAAAGCAACAATCAGGTATATAAGTAAGTTGGAGACATTGTAAAACTTTACCCATGAAACTATAAAAATTTTTCTAAATTTTAAAGTTGGTTGTAACCAAACAAAGAGATATGGGTAAAATATTATTCCTCCTCCCGTTCTCTCTCTCTCTCTTTCTCACTTTCTTTCTCTCATTTTTCTCTGTTGACAGGGCTTTCTAATGACAGGCTTTGCTTTTGGAAGGTATCTTTGAAATGTATTGTCTTGATGTTCTCCCTTAACACTTTAAAAGAACATAATGACTAAACAACTCAGTTCCTTATTAATACCGTGCCTCTTCTAATTCCTGGCGTAGTGCTCTGGAGTCCACCCTGCTTTGCAGAGGTCCTGTGATGTCTGATACTGGTTCTTAGGTCTTCACTAACTGTTTCCCTCCCTATTTCCTGGGCCGGGCTGGTTTGCAGAGAGAGGATCCTTTCACTTGTGTTAAAGTTACAGCAGGGGTAGAGGTGCAAAGGGGTCATAACCTGTTTCATGGTACCTGGGATTTTTTAAAAATCAGGTATGGGAAGACATGCAGACATGGAAATGATTCCCAGAAGGAAGATGTTTTTATCTTATTCGCAGTCCCCTAGACACGGGGAGGCATGGCGCTCCACACAGGGCCTTGTGGGAAAGCATGAACATGGAATAAGCAGACACACAGAGAGAACTATGAATGAGCAGGAATCTTTATTGTGGTTTTTGTGGGAAGGAAGCAAGCTAAGCAAGCTAAGTGGGTTTAGGACTGGCCAGTTTGAATGTTTTCAGTGGGCTCTGGGCATAAGGATGTTCCTAGGTGTCTAGTACCTGGCCCTGGGGTGATTAGGGTGGAGGGAGAGTGGCCCAGAGTGAGATCAAGGAGGTGGTTGGGAGTGTGGGATGTGGGTTGATTCATTTGTGTATCCCATGTGCTGTCCCAGGAGTATTTACTGTTTCTAGAAACTGGCTAAACCTGGGAAGAGCAGCCCCTCTAGGGTCAGCAAAACCCCAGATGTTAGAGCATCATGAACACAGAAAATAAGAAAATGTAGTTAATACAAAACCCAATGCTAATCCTTTGTGTATTCACTACACTGGCTTAGATGTAACAATGTAGAAACCAACCGGAGGTAGCCTTTTCAAATTATTTATATTTATAATACAATTACTTGAAAGCAAAAGATTATCTAATATAAAATAGATATAAAATATCTAATTATCTCAACTAGACCTTCCTACTGATAACATCTCTCTCTCTCTCTCTCTCTCTCTCACACACACACACACACACACATACACTTTTATGGTGGAAACATAGTAGCTAAGACCTTAACTGTAGGTGAGCGTTTATCGGCTGATGGACCATGAGCGGCCCTGGGGGTGGAGATGCTCTGTCCTTGTGGCAGCAGATACTACCACTGCACAATGGGTCCAGGCAGGAGTACTTGCCTGAGTGAGGGATGGGTCTCTAGCAAAGAATGGACCTCTGGCTTGAGGAGAGCCCTAGGACCTGCAGGGGAGCAGTGCTGCTGAGGTATGGAAGCTCAGGGTTTCTATATGGAGTGAACCCTACTCTGTTGATCCCATGTATGGTTCATGCACATGCTGTCCTTGCTTATATCTAAGTGATGGCAGGTTTCACATATACCTAAGTTAGGCAGCGCAGCGTGTGGATCCAGGTGGGATGAGTTAGCTTTCACTGGGATGTGGCTGTTGTACTGGCATGGTAAAGTGTGTGCCAGCCCCATGAATTAGAGATTTAACTAAGACACATGCACTCTATGCCCAGCTATGTGTTTCCAAGTGAAGGGGCCTCTACTCGAACACTCTTGGTCTGCTGCCCCGTTCCTTTTCCCCTCTTCCTCAGTGAAGTAGTGAGTCTTTTGATTGGCAACTAACCATCCACCTCGACTGGGTGAAGCTAATCCTTTAAAAACAGGAAAGCACCAGGGATTCATTTTCTTCTCTCTTCCTGCAATCCTGGCTGAGCATGCATGCTCTGTAGCCTCTCTGGTGGGGCAGGGTGTAAGCGGGCCCCTTTGACACACATGTAGAACCATATTTTGAAAATGACTTATCAATTATAAAAATAACATTATAATCTAGTGGTTGCCTTGTTGCCTCGTTTCTCAGTTGATTCTGACCTGCACGGAGGAAAAAAGAAGTGCTCTTTATTGGTTTCCTACATACCAGCATCATCCCATGCATTTTCCTGTGCATGTGGCAGGATGCAAAGTCTCTAGAGAGAGGTTCAGAGGCCTGGGTCTCCGTCTTTATTTACCTATTCCTTCTCTCTTATGACCTCAGGCAATTCACTGGACTTCCTGGCTCTCAGTGTCCCCATCTGTTGAATGGATGAGTTTGTCTAAAATGATCTCTGACAATGTTTGCTTTCTGCCTTTGCTTCTTATTCAGGTCCCTCCTTGTGTACTTTATCTGAACGTTGTGCTACATGGAGGCTTTCTGAGCAGGATAATTTTATATATGAAGGTCCAGGGTTTGCATTCCACCCCAATGACCCTGGAGGTTGGCAGTGATTCTTACTAAAGATTTAGGAATGGGTTTCAGAGGGTCTGTTAAGCCCCTGAAATTGTATGAAAAATGTATGTGAGTATTTGGGGTGCATGAGAATATTTCCACAGGTCTTCAAAGGTTCTCCAAATTCTCAAGTGGGTAGGGACTGCTGCTGTGGGGAAGGTCACCGGGCGGCATGACATGAGTGGGGAAATGTGTCCCCAGCTGGAGAGCAAGGCCTTGCAAGAGCAGTTTAGGACATGACTGGTGCACAGGGTGGGCACTAGCCTTGTCTCCCATCCCATCCAACACCATTGCAACATTGCACAACTGAATGAGCTCTAACACAATCTTGCAGTGCTGCTCGGTCATTCTCCATCTCATCATCCGCTCGAGTGAAACACATTAGTTGATCTTCATGGATCAAGAGAAGGTCATTAATTAGATGTGAGATTTGGGAACAAGATATAATTGGTGCCTCTAATATCAAAACAATTGATGAGGAAGTCTCCAAGTGGTTTAAAGAAAACCTTAGATTTTTCTCGTGTGGAGTTCTCTGTGAATCAAATGAACCAGGTAGTTCTCCATATGATTTTGTACTGTGTGGACATGCTATAATCTTTTGTAGTCTCTGCCAATTTTCTTCTGGATCAATGACACTACAAAGTATTGTCTTTCATGCTCAGACACTTTAAAGCCTTTAGTAAAAACCTTTTCTGCTCCTTTGAGCTGTAGAAATGCATGGTGTATGGGTACCTCTGTCTTATTTCTCTTGCCTTTTCTCTATTCATATTGGTCTCGGGAGAGTGACTTTATATGATACATAACCCAAAGCCTTTGAGTTCATGAACTATGTGACTGTAAGAAAATGGTTATTCTACTTTTTCAATTTTCCGGGCTTTCATCTTCACGTCCATCCATTCAATTAACTCAAATTCTATTAATTCCAAATAATAAATGATGTTGAGAAAAAAATATGTAGTTTATAATCAAATGAGGTATTTTACTGACAAAGGAAATAATCCTAAAGAGGATATTTGTATGTTCACACAAGGCATATTTGAAGACTCGATAAATTCTGTTGGACGAGGGGATGCAGAAAGACAAAACTTCTCAGTAAATGAAATATCTGAGAGATCTTCTGAATCATTTCATGAAGCAAATTCAAAATTTGAGATGGCCAAGTTTAACTCAATTGCTAAAAACATAAATTGAATCTTGCAGTTTTTCTTAAATTACCTATCACCTGCTTGTAATGTTGAATTTCTGAATTATTTGATTTTGATTGAAGGACTGTCATCTAAGAGTCATCAAAGACCTCCATTTTATTTTTTAAAAAAATTTTTTAAAAATATTATTTATTTATTTGTGAGAGAGAGAGAGAGAGCACAAACAGGAGAAGCTGCAGGGAGAGGGAGAAGCAGGCTCCCTGCTGAGCAAGGAGCCCGACGTGGGACTTGATCCCAGGACCCTGGGATCATGACCTGAGCTGAAGGCAGACACTTAACTGAAGGCAGACGCTTAACCGACTGAGCCACCCAGGCGTCCCAAAGACCTCTATTTTAAACCAGAAGAGGAAGAGAAAAATAAATTACTGTTGCCCTGAAAGTTCTCCCCAGCTCTGTCAAGTGCTGTAGATATTCTAGACATGGAAAGAATAGCAAAGATCCTGCATCTTTGCAGACTGTCACAGCACAGAGCAGACTGTTCGTATGGGAGGACATTCTTGTTGATGCCTCTCCTGGGTCTGCAGGGGAAAAAGTTGGCCTTGGTCCTGCAATATCTGGGCTGAATATTTCTCCTTGGTTACACAGATCCTCAAACTGCATTGGAGCTGTTGATGTGATTTCTGCAAAGTTCATAAGCAGGTCAAGAGAGCTGTGTACACTTTGTGATACTTCACTCAAAATGCTGGTGGTGGGATGCGGGGGCACAAAGAGTAATTGGAGGGCAATGCCTTTTATTTTATTTTGTTTTAAAATACTGAATATGTTACTATACAGCTATTAAAAGAAAAGACTGATTTAAAAGATATCAAGGATATGCCATTAAATAAGACAAACATATAGCAGGTAATCCATTTCATATCATCCCCTTCGCTTTTTTTGTAAAAATAACTTTCAAAAACATAGCTTCCCTAAAATGTGACTCTAGGTATGCATTGTTTGAACATGGGGAAAACCATGAAGCGTTCTCATAAGCCTGTACATTGGCTTCCCCAGCAGGGGGGATTGGGAAGGGTGGTGGTGTGCCACTAAAAGACATTGTATTCTTCAGTAAGCATATGTTCTCAAAAATTTTGAAGAGAAATGTAAAAAAAAAACTAAAAAGGAAAATTATTTATTGCTCAAATAGTACCAAAGCAACAGTAACAGACAATTTAAAAGAGAAAACAGAATCACCCAGCTTTCTGTTTCTTTATTACTTCTTGTCCTAAGGGATATGTGTTATTTTCATAGATAAAATCATAGTAAAAATAAAATTTTTATTCTGTTTTCCTGACTTACCTTTGTATTAAGTATATCATTTTACGTTTCTACATTCTTAATGATTTAATTCCTGACATATCTATAAAACACCATAGAGAGGTTGCACCATAATTTATTTAACCATCGTTTGATTGATGGACATTTAAATGTTTGTACTTTTCTTTGTTAAAAATAATAAAATAATGTCTAGTTTCTGTATAACACTGTTTCTACTTTAAAAATTAAGTACTTCTTTAAATTAAAACCCCAGATTTGGAGTTTTAGAAATGGGTAAAAAAATTGTGTGTCTTCATTATAATACACTCTAAGGACTTACTAATAATTTCTTACTCACATTTCACATTCCCTGAAGGATTTGGAAATCTATCTGGCCAAAAGATGCCATGGAGAAATGAAAAGTATCTACTGGAAAAATGTGTATTTATGGTAGAGTTAGTGGACTCAGTTCCCGGACAACACTCCCAACTTGGAAATGAAGAACTGTGAATAACAGCTTCTCAGTGATTTGAGAAAGGGCTATAATGGCCATTGATTTTACTTCTTGATGATGATTAGCTCTTGAAATTCTGGGTCAAACTTGTGAATACAGCAGAAGAAATATGTAGCTATCAAGAAATAGTCTTCAGGGGCGCCTGGGTGGCTCGGTCGGTTAAGCGGCTGCCTTCGGCTCAGGTCATGATCCCAGAGTGCTGGGATCGAGCCCCGCATCGGGCTCCCTGCTCGGCAGGGAGCCTGCTTCTCGCTCTCCCTCTGTCTGCCGCTTTGCCTACTTACTCTCTCTATCTCTGTTAAATAAATTAGAAAAAAATCTTAAAAAAAAAAAAAAGAAATAGTCTTCAACCATACATTAGTTTTGGCACAAAAAGAAACTTCAGGGAGTTGCTTTGATAATCTAGAAGTTTATTTCTTTCTCGCATAACAGTCTGGACCCAGCCAGACAGCCCTGGGCAAAGTGAGTGGCATTGCTCCATGAGGTTATCTTGCTACCCAGGCTCCTCAGATGGCTCTGCATTCTCAACAGGTAGATATCATCTCAGGGTCCAAACAGGCTTCTGTAGTTGGTTGCCTTTTCCAGCCAGTTAAAAGTGGGAAAGAGGAAGAGGACATAAACAGCTTCCTGATATGAGGCAGGAGTAGCAGGCTTCCATTTGCTAAGCACGAGTCACATGGCCACACTCACCTACAAGTAAGGTTGGGAAATGTAGTCTCTGTTTTGACATCTTCATGCCCACAAAGGGAGAATGGATACTGAGGGACCATTACTAAGCTTTGCTACAAGCTGAGCCATGTTTTCAGAGCTTGATCAAGCAAAGATTTGTGAATCTTGATATCCAGCCTTCAGAGAATAAAACAATCAGAAAAGGTGATATACCTTAGTGGTTTTAATGGTAAGAAAGCTGGACTTTCTATTTCTAACTTCTAGAAAAATGGGCGATTTTTTTTTAGGTAGGCTTCATGCCCAGCGTGGAGCCCAGTGTGGGGCTTGAACTCACTACCCTGAGATCAAGACCTGAGCTGAGATCAAAAGTCAGAAGCTTAGCCTACTGAGCCACCCAGGCACCCCTGGGCAATTTTTTTGGTTTGCTTCTTACATGCTTACTTGTAGATGGAAAATGATAGCTTTTTTACAGGGCTATTATGAGAAATAAGCAATTCTAAGATATAAAAAATAAAAGCTTTCTGATTATGCTCAGAAAATAGAAAAGTATAAAGAAGAAAATATTGATATTCAGCAATCCTATCACCCAGAAATAGCTATTTGTAAAAATATGTATACACATGTTTCTTACAGTAAATTTAGGATCATAGTATGTATACAACTTTGTATATAATTTTCCATTAACATTATAGTATAAACATTGTTCGTATCATGAAAAAAATCTCTTAAAATAAGATTTTTAGTGACGCTCAATATAATGGGTTATTTTTTTCAAATATTTTTGGGACTTATTTGTAAGTTTTTGTAGATTGAAAACAATGCTTCATCGTTAGATGAGACTAGTATAACATATATGTAAAGGGACCTTAGAGGTGGTCCTAATATAATATCTGCATTTTACAAGTCAGGAGGCTGAGGCTCATAAATGATAAATTAATAGCTCTATATTACAAAACAGTAATATCCTCTGTTTTCTGATTTCTGGCTTAGAATTATTCCACTGTACTACTACTCAACATACATTATACCCCTTTAGAGAGCTTATGATCTAAGGAGGACACAAATAAACTTTTTCCTGTGTATCCTTCAAATGACAGCCCATAAAAGGCCTCCTTTATGAAGTCTTCCCAGTTCCCTGTGAGGTTTCAGTGTCCTTTGGGTCCTCCTGAAGCTGTGTCCAGTTCTCATGGGTGAGATAAGTTTACAACACATAGAACAATGGTCCTCAAACTTTCTGGTCACAGAACCCATTCATATTCTTTTCTTTCTTTTTTTTTTTTTAAGTAGGCTGCACACCTGGTGTAGCGCCCAATGCAGGGCTTGAACTCTCAACCCTAAGATCAACACCTGAGCTGAGATCAAGAGTTGGACGCTCAACCAACTGAGCCACCCAGGCGCCCCGAGCCCATTCATACTCTTAAAAATTGTTGAGGCCCAAAGAGCTTTTATTTATGTGAATTATATCAACTTGTATTTTCCATATCAAGAATTAAAGCTGAGAAAGCTTAAAATACATATTTATTAAATCCACTTACAAATGACAATAATAATTATATGAAACAAATAACTATAATTTCCCAAATGAAGAGAATTCAGTGAGAAGGGTGGCATTATGTCTTTTGCTAATTTCTTTAATATCTGACTTAATAGAAAGACAGTTGAATTCTCATATCTGCTTCAACATTTAATCTGCTACAATATTCTGTTTTGGTTGATGTATATAAAGAAAAAACAATCTCACACATGTAGGTAGTTGGACAAGGGAAGGATAGATTAGTAGCCTTTTCAGATAATTGTGGATATTCTCCTTTGATGCCATACCAAATTCAGCAAGTGACAGTCCTGATACCCCCAGGTTTATTGAAGTATAGTTGACACATTAAAACTGTATATAATTAAAATGTACGACATGATGATTTGGTATATGTATATACTGTAAAATGATTACCACAATCAAGCTAATTAGCACAGTCTCTTAAAGGTTAGTTGCAGAAGGAAGGCTAAAACCCCAACAGCAAACTTTGGGTACTCTGCAGCGTTCAAATCCACTGGGCAAGCTCTCACTTTGGATGGAGCTTTAACTCATGCATGCTCTTGTACCATCATGCATTGGTAATTTGGAAAATATTGGTTCTTTTTGTTCTGCAAATCTTCCATTTCATACACAATATCAAAAATTATGTTTGTTAATATTACTACTGACCTCATCATAAAAATCTTTCAGTATTGGGAAGTTCTAAAATTTTAATTTTCACTTGAAAGCTTGATTTTACATTGGCAGTAAATAGTGTCAGTTGTTTTCCTTGAGGTGACAGGTTCAATTGAGCTTATTTTGGGAAAAGAAAAAGAGGCTCTTAAATACCCAACTCTGAATAACCATAGTTGGTTTGCAATCTTTCTGTTAGTAAAAATGATGTTCCATGAAAAAACTGATTAGTTCAGTTTAGAACTCAAATGATGACACAAGTATTTTTCTTTGAGACAATCATCACACTTTGGTATGCAGCGGAAGTGTTTTAAAAAAACTTTATTTTTATCACACAATATTAAAAAGTTGTGCACTCAAGGGTTGATATTTAATAAGTTTAGTAATTGTTACTATTTAACAATGAAGCGAAGGGCTTACATGAAACTGGCTTTTTTAGAGAGAAACTGTGGTAATGAATTCAATGAATACTGGCACAATTTGGTGCCACTGCCTTGATTCATGATAAACACCAGCAATATTACCCACTGGCGCTTTTGCACCATCAGTACAAATATCCATGCAATAGAAAATGTCTAAGTATTATTATGAAAACGGTTTTGAACTAGCACACTCCTGGGGGGGTCTCCAGGATGCCTGGGCATTTGTGGACCACCCTTTGAGAACCTGTGTCCTAGAGGAAGGAGGTGAGGGTGAGGGACTGTGGGAAAGGTCAAGAATAGGGCTCTGAACTCTGACAGATCTAAGTACAGGCTCCGAAGGCACAAGCAAGTGATAATGGTCCCAAGCTGGTGATGAAAGCTGAGAGGCCTCTGACAAGCCTCATGCAGCACGCTCTGGGTAAAAAGGGGAGAGTGTCAAGGAGTGCAGAACTGAGTACCAGAGCTGGCTGAGAGCAGGCAAGATTAATTTGAAGGTGGTCAGCCATCAGCTTTATTGAGCTTAATTCCATTTGTGGATGGAGTAAGCCCTTAGCTAGAGGTGGTACTAGCACACTCTGTATTGTATTGTTTATCTGTTTACCCATAATGGTCTTCCCTCTGATTGGTAGCTTCTGGAGGGCAGGACCCATATCTACTCATAGCGTGGCTCAAAGTAGCTGCTTGATAAATATTTTCAGAATGGATAAAGATACATACAACATTGTTTATTGCCAAATGTGATAAGATCAGAGTACCTGGACTGGATATTAAAGAATACCTAAATAGAATAGCTTCAGGCAGAGAGATAGGGAGAGGAGAATAACACTGTGTCAGGCAAAGGGAGAAGTGCACACCAAGGAGAGTGATTCAAATGTTAAAATCTGCAAGGAGGTAGAGCAGAGCAGACTACATTCTGTCCTTTCCTGACCTGTTTCATGTTTACTTCCTTAGCTGACTTAGTATTTATGTGCACCTGGATGGGAACTGTGTGGATGGAAGTAGATTCCATTCCAAATGAGGAGCTTTAGTTGATCCTTTTAGAACCAAATGATGCTAGAAGACTTCATTTTTGTGCTTTGTGTAGAAATTAGAACCCAGAAAGCCACATCAACTAAATTCGACAGTAGAACAGCAACATCTGTCTGTAATCTCACATTTGATGGCAGAATTTGTTAGTCAAAGTCATATTTATTAGTAACCTCTATATGTTGGCTTTGGCTCATATTATTTTATTAACACACAATAACCTTGTAATATTATTTTACTGATAAAAATAGAGGCTCAGAGAAGTTAGATAATTTGTTCAAGGTCAAAAAGTGGGGAAAATTCAAGCCCAAGTTGTTCTAAAAGTGGTTGTGTTGGGAAGGAGATGAATTAGTTTTGGGGGGTGGGATATACTTTAATTTGAAGTGTTACCTTTGATACTACAGGGCAAGAGTTGTATTTAATTACTGGGAAATTTGAGAATTTCTTCCTATAAATAATACTTAGCCATAACCTTAGGGCTCATTTCACTAGTCAATAGGGAATAAATTATCTACCTTTTAGAGGTGGATGAGTAGCTCGTAGGCTATTAGGCTGCTATTCAGCTAATTGCTTTTCTGATGTACTAAATGGCTATTGATCCAAAAGGTGAGCAGTTCACTTCTTGCAGACTGGTCAGATAAAACATAATATTTGTAATAATTATTATTAAGAAATGTATATTCATACTGGAAAAGGGGCTTGTCATGAGAGTGATCTGACCCTGCTGGGAGGGTCAACAGAGAAGTCATCGATAAGATTCTACTGAACATCAGTCCTTCATGGAAACCTAGCCACCAATTAAAGAGCAGAGGTAATTGCATTATTTAATGGATATTTTAATTTTTACAAGCTATGAGTTTGTAGCTTGAAAAATGATCTCTTGAATGAATAATGTGCACAGAATCGATGTACTGAGTTACCATAGAAATCACCTTCAGTGCTATTAACACTGCTAATTATGTTGCATCACCCTTAATGTGTTTCATAAGCATAAATGTTTCCTTGCTGCTACATAAATCTGTGTTACTTTATAATCTAAGATCTAAGACTACTTTTCCTTTTGCTATGTTTTTTGATGAAGCAAATTTTTTAAAAGACACTCATGTTACACATTTAAACAAACAAAACAAAACCAAAATCATGTTTCCTGATAGCAAATATCAGATTGGAATCTTATTACTTGGGTCCTATTTTTCATATTTCTATCTTTTACCTCATCTCTCTGACACTGCTTGAAGCCCTCTGTCTGTCCATCCATCCATCCATCCATCCATCCAGCCATCCATCCATCCAAACTTTAACACATTACATGAATTAAACACCAAGTACACGCAAGGCTTTATGCTAGGTAGGCACCATGGGGCTTATAAAATAAACTACACACCATACCTCCTGTTTGCATTCTGGCAATAAAAATAAGACACACATATATATTACATATATAAGAAAAGTTTTGGTAACTGCTGGAAGGATATGTGTGTAAAATGTTACTGGGGGAAACAAATCACTTCTGGATAAGGTTGACATTTCCACCTAGATGTCTCACACTTAATAGGCAACAGTTTAAAGACACCTTATTATATAATGTTAAGGCATATCACAGCTCTCTTGTGCCTAGGAACATGAGACAGCACTCCAGCACTACCCTTGGGGGCCATTTTAAAGAGTGAAATCACCAATGAGAAACACAAAAATGCAAAAAATGTGGCACTAAGTAGAATTTGGAAAGGGCACTTGTATACATTATGAGACCTGAAACAAGAAGGTATTGTCACCTTGTCCAGCCACAGCTGGGAATGTGCACTTGAGTGACTTGCAGTTTTTACCTGTCTGGGCACATCTGCACATGACCATGAAAGCTGTGAGTATTAATTTTGGACTTACATAGAAATATTAGCAAATATTACATAGAAATATTAGCAATTTGCAAATCTGAAATCCACAAACAATGAGAACCAACTGTACTTTCTGATATTTTGATGTGAGTCCAGGTTCATGTGGGAAATTTTGTACATACATGTAGTCCAAAGCAATTGAAATCTGATTAGAACTGTGTGGCTGGCTCCTTGTATAAACCCTTGATTATGTGTGAGTCTAATAAATTTCTGAGATGTTTTCAGCTCATATAAATATATATTTGTAGGAGGCAGTGAAGGACTCTGAAGGTGACAATTAACTAAACAAACCAAGGCATGGTGAGGTAGACCAACTGTTGGTCAATTTAAGTCATCATGCACAGTGAGAGCAGAGTCTCCACAGCCAGGCATTCTGGATTCCCAACCAGCTCTGTTTCTTAGTAGCTGTATGATCTTTTGTGGAGAGAGATTTAACTTCTCTGTGCATCAATTTACTTATCCGTAGAATTGGGCAGTAATAACACTAATGTCACAGGGTTGTTGTAATAATTACATGAATTACATATGCTTCCATGTGCTACAGAAGTGCAGAACATTATTATTAATTTAATATTATCTGTGCAATGATTTAATACATAAGTGACAAACATGTGTCTTAAAGAAATATAATATAGAACCAATAGAACCTTCTGCAATGATGGAAATGTTTTATATCGACACTGTCCGATATGGTAGCCACTAGCCATATGTGGCTATTGAGCACTTGAAATGTGGCTAGTGTGACTGAAGAACTGACTTTTACATATTATTTAACATTAATTAACTTAAATTTCCTGTAAAATAGTAAAGGCCTGATACAGAATTTGGCCACCATGTCCTGGAAGTATTCCCTGGAGCTGGTCTAGCTATAGGCCTTAACTTTTTTCCTTAGCAGAAGTATACAGGTAATGAATCAGAGCACATCAAACAATCAGAGCTGAGGAACATTCCAGCAGGATTCTGTAAATATTCCTTTGTTCTGACTTTAACATACCAGATGTCCTGCTCATGGCCATTTTGACTCTGACTAGAGCTTGACCATAAGGTGAATGTGCCCAGCAAGGACTGTACCTCCAGTGCCCCAGGGTGTCTCCTAGTCTCTTTGAGCCCAGCTAACACAGCTTCTCCTGACAGTGCTAACCAGCATGATTTTCAAGGCCAGAAGGCATGCCCTAGGACATACCTTGTAAAATGGTTTGCTCCTCTGGAGCAAGTAGTGGTAACCTTAGGAGGGCGTGTCTCCCTCTACACCTTGGAGCACAAATGTAAGGCATACAAGGAAGCCCAAACCTTGGGAGGCTGAGGGACCTGTCCACACTATTTTTTTTTTGAAGATTTTATTTATTTGACAGAGAGAGAGAGATAGAGAGAGCATGAACACAAGCAGGGGGAGTGGGAGAGGGAGAAACAGGCTTCCTGCTGAGCAGGGAGACCGATGTGGGACTCGATCCCAGGACCCTGGGATCATGACCTGAGCTGAAGGCAGATGCTTAACATCTGAGCAACCCAGGCACTCTGTCCAAGCTATTATCATTAATAAGTGTCTGAACTGAAATCAGAACCCTCAGCTTTTGAGTTTTAATCCCTTTGATCATTCACTACATCACATGTGTTATGATGGCTGAACTTTATCCTCCCATCCCCAAATTCATGTTGAAACCCTAAGCCCCAGTACCTCAGAATGTGATTGTACTTGAAGATAGGGATTTTAAAGAAGCAATTAAGTTAAAATAGGTCATTAGGATGAGACCTAATCCAATATGACCAATGTCCTTATAAGAAGAGGAATGAGGGCAGACGAGCAAGATGGCAGAGGAGTAGGAGCCCTAAATTTCGTCTGGTCCCAGGAATTCAGCTAGATAGTTATCAAACCATTCAGAACACCTACGAACTCAACAGGAGATCAAAGAAAAGATTAGAAGCAACTCTCTGAACAGAAAAGCGACCACTTTCTGGAAGGTAGGACGTGAGGAGAAGTGAATCTGAGGTGATATACAGGAAGATAGACTGTGGGCGGGAGAGCACCCATCACTGGCTACCGGCAAGTGATAGAGTAGCAGAGCACAAAATCGAAATTTTAGAAGTCTGCTCCACTGAGGGATGTCACTCCAGTGGCTAAGTGTGGGTGGAACCCTTGCTGGGACAGTGTGGTCTCAGGACCCTCAGGGTCACAGAAGGACCAAGGGTGCCTGAGTGTGCCAGAACTCCCAGGTATTGGAGCAGGGAAGCCAGCTACAAAGATGGAACTGAGGAGTGGGCTCTCAGCTCGGGGTTGCCATAAACCGTGATCCACGGCACAGTCGGGCCACTGCTCTTCCAGCAGGGACCCAACAAGCGGCAGATCCAGGGAGATTCACCTTCCTCCCCTGGGAGGAGGGGTGCAGGAGTGCACCACAGGAATCTGCAGGGTTTGGAGACCCCAAATGGGGTCGTGTGCCAGAGATAGAAATGCTCAGTCCCAGGCTGGGTGCGCACAGAGTGCGGCCAGAGACCAGGGAGACAGGAGTGATTGACTGCTTTTCTCTGGGGGCTCACTGAGGAATGGGGCCCCGAGTTCTCAACTCTTCTGGGACCAGAGATTGGGAGGCCGCCATTTTCACTCTCATCCTCCAAAGCTGTACGGAAAGCTTGCAGGGAACAAAAGCTCCTAAGAGCAAACCCAAGCAGATTACTCAGCCTGGCCACTGGCAAGGGTGGTGCAATTCCACCTTAGGCAAACATTTGAGAATCACTGCAACAGGCCCCTCCCCCAGAAGATCAGCAAGAACAGCCAGCCAAGACCAAGTTTACCAATCAAAGAGAATGGCAAAACCCCAATGCTAGGGGAATACAGCACATAGAATTCATGGCTTTTTCCCATGATGCTTTAGTCTTTTGAAGTTAATTTTTTAAAATTTTCTTTATCTTTTTCTTTTTCTATTTTTTTTAGTTGAACTTTTCTTCTTTCCTTTTTCAACCAACATCTTATCAATTCCTTTTTTAAAATCTTTTTAATTTTTCATTTTTATGGTCATATTGTATCTCTTCATTGTATTTAGCCTTATTTTTTGAATATATAGAATTTTGTTTTCTTCAGAATTTTGGGATACAGTTTCTTCTAACAGACCAAAATATACCCTAAATCTAGTGTATGACGTTGTCCTAGTCTCCCACCTGATCACATTCTCTCATTTTTAAAAATTCTTTTTCTATTCTTTTTTCAACCAACTTCTTATCATCAATTCTTTTTTAAAAGTCTTTTTTAATGTTCATCTTTACAATCATATTACATCCTTTCATTGTATTTACCCTTATTTTTGTATATATATTTTTCTTTCTTTAAAATTTTGGGAGGCAATTTCTTCTAACAGGCCAAAATACACCCAAAATCTAGTGTGTGGCTCTGTTCTATTCACCAGCCTGATCATATTCTTTTTTTTTCCCCTCCCCCCCCCCGGTTTTGGGATCTTCTGATTTGTTTAGTGTATATTTTTCTGGGGTCGTTGTTATCCTTTTAACATTTTTTTTTTAGCATTTTGTTCTCTCATTCATCTATTGTCCTCTGGACAAAATGACAAGATGGAAAAGCTCACCTCAAAATAAAGAACAAGAGGCAGTACTGACTGCCAAGGACCTAATCAATACAGACATTAGTAAGATGTTGGAACTACAGTTCAGAATGATGATGATAAAGATACTAGCTGGGCTTGTAAAAAGTATAGAAGATACTAGAGAATCCCTTTCTGGAGAAATAAAAGAACTAAAATCTAACCAAGTTGAAATCAAAAAGGTTATTATTGAGGTGCAATAAAAAATGGAGGTTCTAACTGCTAGGATAAATGAGGCAGAAAAGAAAATTAGTGATATAGAAGACCAAGTGATGGAGAATAAAGAAGCTGAGAAAAAGAGAGATAAACAACTACTGGATCATGAGGGCAGAATTCGAGAAATAAGTGATACCATAAAGTGAAAAACCATTAGAATAATTGGGATCCCAGAAGAAGAAAGAGAGAGAGGGGCAGAAGGTATATTGGAGCAAATTATAGCAGAGAACTTCCTTAATTTGGGGAAGGAAACAGGCATCAAGATCCAGGAGGCACAGAGAACCCGTCTCAAAATCAATAAAAATAGGTCAACACCCGACCTCTAATAGTAAAACTTACAAGTCTCAGAGACAAAGAGAAAATCCTGAAAACAGCTCAGGACAAGAGGTCTGTAACCTACAATGGTAGAAATATTAGATTGGCAACAGACCTATCCACAGAGACCTGGCAGGCCACAAAGGACTGGCATGATATATTCAGAACACAAAATGAGAAAAATATGCAGCCAAGAATACTATATCCAGCTAGGCTGTCACTGAAAATAGGAGGAGAGATAAAAAGCTTCCAGGACAAATAAAAACTAAAAGAATTTGCGAACAGCAAACCAGCCCTACAAGAAATATTGAAAGGGGGCACCTGGGTGGCTCAGTTGGTTAAGCGACTGCCTTCGGCTCAGGTCATGATCCTGGAGTCCCGGGATCGAGTCCCGCATCGGGCTTCCTGCTCGGCGGGGAGTCTGCTTCTCCCTCTCCCGCTCCCCCCTCTTGTGCTCTTTCTCTCTCTCACTCTCTCTCTCAAATAAATAAATAAAATCTTTAAAAAAAAAAAAAAAGAAATATTGAAAGGGTCCTCTAAGCAAAGAAAGAGCCTAAAAGTAACATAGACCAGAAAGGAACAGAGACGATAAACAGTAATAGTCACCTTAAAGGCAATACAATGGCATTAATTTCATATCTTTCAATAGTTACCCTGAATGTAAATGGGCTAAATACTCCAATCAAAAGACACAGGGTATCAGATTGGATAAAAAAACAAGACCTATCGATATGCTGTCTGCAAGAGACTCATTTTAGACCCAAAAGACACCTCCAGATTGAGAGTCTGAGGGGATGGAAAACGATTTACCATGCTATTGGACACCAAAAGAAAGATGGGGTGGCAATCCTTATATGAGACAAATTAGTTTTTAAACCAAAGACTATAATAAGAGATGAGGAAGGACACTACTTAAAGGGTCTATCCAACAAGAAGATCTAACAATTGTAAATATTTATGCCCCTAACATGGGAGGAGACAATTATATAAGCCAATTAATAACAAAATCAAATAAACACATTGAAAACAATACAATAATAGTGGGGGACTTTAACACCCCCCTCACTGAAATGGAAAGATCATCTAAGCAAAGGATCAACAAGGAAATAAAGGCTTTAAATGACACACTGGACCAGATGGACTTCACAGATATATTCAGAACATTCCACCCCAAAGCAACAGAATACACATTCTTCTCTAGTGCCCATGGAACATTTTCCAGAATAGATCACATCCTAGGTCACAAATCAGGTCTCAACCAGTACTAAAAGATTGGGATCATTCCCTGCATATTCTCAGACCACAGTGCTTTGAAACTAGAACTCAATAACAAGAGGAAAGTCGGAAAGAACTCAAATACTTGGAGGCTAAAGAGCATCCTACTAAAGAATGAATGGCTCAACCAGGAAATTAAAGAACACTTAAAAAAATCATGGAAACAAATGAAAATGAAAACACAACTGTTCAAAATCTTTGGGATGTAGCAAAGGTGGTCCTAAGAGGAAAATATATAGTAATACAAGCCTTTCTTAAGAAACAAGAAAGGTCTCAAATACACAACCTAACCCTACACCTAAAGGAGCTAGAGAAAGAACAGCAAATAAAGCATAAACCCAGCAGGAGAAGAGAAATAATAAAGATCAGAGCAGAAATCAATGAAATAGAAACCAAAAGAACAATAGAACGGATCAATGAAACTAGGAGCTGGGTCTTTGAAAGAATTAATAAGATAGATAAACCCTTGGCCAGACTTATCCAAAAGAAAAGAGAAAGGACCCAAATAAATAAAATCATGACTAAAGAGAGATATCAAACACCACCAAAGAAATACAAACAATTATAAGAACATATTATGAGCAACTCTATGCCAGCAAATTAGATAACCTGGAAGAAATGGATGCATTCCTAGAGATGTATCAACTACCAAAACTGAACCAGGATGAAATAGAAAACCTGAACAGACCTATAACCACTAAGGAAATTGAAGCAGTCATCAAAAATCTCCCAAAAAATAAAAGCCCAGGGCCAGATGGCTTCCCAGGTGAATTCTACCAAACAGTTCAAGAAGAATTAATACCTATTCTTCTCAAACTGTTCCAAAAAATAGAAAT
>NC_138372.1:101830396-101855874 GCF_054177405.1 Leptonychotes weddellii | reverse complement strand
TACCTTGATCCCAAAACCAGACAAAGACCCCATCAAAAAGGAGAACTACTGACCAATATCCCTGATGAACATGGATGCAAAAATTCTCACCAAAATACTAGCCAGTAGGATCCAACAGCACATTAAAAGGATTATTCACCACGACCAAGTGGGATTTATCCCTGGGCTGCAAGTTTTGTTTAACATCGGCAAATCAATCAATGTGATACAATACATTAATAAAAGAAAGAAGAAGAACCATATGAGCCTCTCAATAGATGCAGAAAAAGCTTTTGACAAAGTACAGCATCCTTTCTTGAGTAAAACTCTTCAGAGTGTAGGGATAGAGAGTACATGCCTCAATATCATAAAAGCCATCTATGAAAAACCCACAGTGAATATCATACTCAATGGGGAAAAATTGAAAGCTTTTCCCCTAAGGTCGGGAATATGGCACGGATGTCCACTATCACCACTGCTGTTTAACATAGTACTAGAAGTCCTAGTGTCAGCAATCAGACAACAAAATGAAATAAAAGACATCCGAATTGGCAAAGAAGAAGTCAAACTCTCACTCTTAGCAGATGATGTGATACTTTATTTGGAAAACCCAAAAGACTCCACTCCAAAACTGCTAGAACTCATACAGGAATTCAGTAAAGTGGCAGGATATAAAATCAATGCACAGAAATCAGTGGCATTTCTATACACCAACAACAAGACAGAAGAAAGAGAAATTAAGGAGTTGATCCCATTTACAATTGCACCCAAAACCATAAGATACCTAGGAATAAATCCAACCAAAGAGGCAAAGGATCTGTACTTAGAAAACTATAGAATACTTATGAAAAGAGATTGAGGAAGACACAAAGAAATGGAAAAACCTTCCATGCTCATGGATTAGAAGAACAAATATTGTGAAAATGTCTATGCTACCTAGAGCAATCTACATATTTAATGCAATCCCTATCAAAATACCATCCACTTTTTTCAAAGAAATGGAACAAATAATCCTAAAATTTGTATGGAACCAGAAAAGACCCCGAATAGCCAGAGGAAGGTTGAAAAAGAAAAGCAAAGCTGGTGGCA
This sequence comes from Leptonychotes weddellii, assembly GCF_054177405.1. Taxonomy (NCBI): domain Eukaryota; kingdom Metazoa; phylum Chordata; class Mammalia; order Carnivora; family Phocidae; genus Leptonychotes; species Leptonychotes weddellii. The sequence continues at coordinate 101,854,806 of NC_138372.1, read as the reverse complement.
TTCCAATTCTGGACTTCCAGCTCTATTACAAAGCTATGATCATCAAGACGCCATGTACTGGCACAAAAACGGACACATAGATCAATGGAACAGACTAGAGAGCCCCCAAATCGACCCTCAACTCTATGGTAAACTAATCTTCAACAAAGCAGGAAAGAATATCCATTGGAGAAAAGACAGTCTCTTCAACAAATGGTGTTGGGAAAATTGGACAGCCACATGCAGAAGACTGAAACTGGACCACTTCCTTCCACCACACACAAAAATAGACTTAAAGTGGATGAAAGACCTAAAAGTGAGATAGGAATCCATCAAAATCCTTAAGGTGAATACAAGCAGCAACCTCTTTGACCTCAGCTGCAGGAAATTCTTCCTAGAATCATCACCTTAGGCAAGGGAAGCTAAGGCAAAAATAAACTATTGGGACTTCATCAAGATAAAAAGCTTTTGCACAGCAATGGAAATAACAAAACCAAAAGACAACCGACAGAATGGGAGAAAATATTTGCAAATGACATATCAGAGAACTTATCAAACTCAACACCCAGAGAATAAATAATTCAATCAATAAATGGGCAGAGGACATGCACAGACATTTCTTCAAAGAAGACATCCAGATGGCCAACAGGCACATGAAAAAGTGCTCAACATCACTCGGCATCAGGGAAATCCAAATCAAAACCTCAATGAGATACCATCTCACACCAGTCAGAATGGCTAAAATTAATAAGTCAGGAAACAACAGATGTTGGCAAGGATGTGGAGAAAGAGGAACCCTCCTACACTGTTGGTCGGAATGGAAGCTGGTGTAGCCACTCTGGAGAACAGTATGGAGGTTCCTCAAAAAGTTGAAAATAGAGCTTCCCTACAACCCAACAATTGCACTATTGGGTATTTACCCCAAAGATACAAATGTAGTGATCTGAAGGGGCACGTGCTCCCCAATGTTTATAGCAACCGTGTCCACAATAGCCAAACTATGGAAAGAACCTAGATGTCCATGAACGGAAAAAGAAGAAGTGGTATATACACACAATGGAATATTATGCAGCCATCAAAAAATGAAATCTTGCCATTTGCAGCAATATGGATGGAACTAGATGGTATTTGCTAAGCGAAATAAGTTAATCAGAGAACGAGAAGTATCATATGATCTCACTGATATGAGGAATTTGAGAAACAAGACAGAGGATCATAGTGGAAGGGAGTGAAAAATGAAACAATACAAAACCAGAGAAGGAGAAACCATAAGAGACTTTTAATCTCAGGAAACAAACTGAGGGTTGCTCGAGTGGAGGGGTGGGAGGGATGGGGTGATTGCCTAATAGACACTGGGGAGGGTATGTGCTATGGTGAGCGCTGTGAATTGTGTAAGACTGTTGAATCACAGACCTGTACCCCTGAAACAAATAATGCATTATATGTTAATAAAAAAAATGCTAGTTAAAAAAAAAAGAAGAGGAATGAGGACACAGACATGTACAGATGAAGGGCAGGCACAGGCACAGGGAGAAGGAGGCCATTTTCAAGCCAGGGAGAGAGGCCTCAGAAGAAACCCACTCTGCCCACATCTTGTTCTCTGACTTCTAGCTTTCAGAATTGTGAGAAATTTCTGTTGTTTAAACCACCCTGTCTGAGGTACTTTGTTATGGCAGTCTTAAGAAACCATTTCAACACCCAACCTCCAAAAGGACTTTTAAGCTAAATAAAATATTAAAATAATTCCACTAAATTGCTTGTAGTTTTAATTAAATAGGTAACAGGTGATATTTCAGTAGCATATATGACACTCACCAATGCTGAAGAATAGATGTGAAGATTGATTACACCTGCAGATCCATTTGAAATATTTTGCTTGAGAATGACAAGGAGTATTGAGGCGATGTCAGTTACTCTTCAAGAAGTAGCAACACTCAGATAGGCAAAGACCTGAAACATCGTTTTTGAGAGAAAGAATGAAAATGTTATAGATGAGTACATCCCAGTATTTGACTTGCTGGCCAAATTTAGTCCCTTTAAAGAACTGTAGTTTAGAATATAATCGTGCTATAATATAACAATACATATGCAAAACTCCTTGCATTTAAAATTGTTTGTACTCTATTTTGACAACTCCTGGATTTCTTCATTCAAGTCTCTTGATAATAAGTCAGAATTTCTAAAATCCCATTAACTTGCTCACTTTCTAATTCTCTCTCCAGCAGATCCATCATGGCCCAAAGGATGCAGAGTAGCTGATGGTGATGCCATTTTCTCTAATCTGAGGATCATGCAGATGGTGACAGTGTTTGGTGCGATTCTAGAATTTTAGGAGATGCAATACTTTATTGTCAGCAAGCTTGAGAAAAAATCCAAGTAATATTACAAAGTAGTAAACCAATTTATACAATAAATTTTTAAAGAGAATGAGTTGGTAATAGCTAGCTTTAGCTGCTAAACAAAATGCCATACACTGGGTGGCTTCAACAGTAAATATTTCTCACTGTCTGGAGCTTTGAAGCCTAAGATTAAGGTACTGGTCAAATTGGTGCCTGGGGAGGACCCACTTCCTGGCTTGCAGAGTGGTTTTATCCTCACATGGCAGAGAGAGATAATCTTTCTCATCTCTCCTCTTATATGGGCACTAATTCCACTCATGAGGGTTCTACTCTCATGACTTCATCTAAACTTACTTACCTCCTAAAGACTCCACCACAAGTATCATCACATTGGGGATTAGGGCTTCAACATATGAAGTTTAGGGGACACAAACATTCAGCCCAAAGTGAGTTGAAAAGCTGTTTTTTATGATATATGCCTTTTCTTACATCCTGGAAAAAGAAAGTAAAAACTCATAGCATCATCACTGGTTATTTTCAAGATTTCAGATTATCTGCGAATAGAACCATGCCTTTCAAAAACTGTAGCTTGTGCAATTAGTATCAGTTTACACCTCAGAGTAGTTTATTAAGCAGAAATTAGTCCTGATCTCAAAGCAAACCTTTAGTGGGATATTTAACTCATGTTTTTTGTAGTTCTTTATATTCAGTGCATAGCTGTATTTCATCTAGTATAGGAAAAATGTCAGTCCTCCTCCTGTGTGTCTCTTTTACCCTCACACTACCATCCTCACGCTTCTGACACCAGATATGTGGGGCTTTCCCCACAACAAGCAGCTCTTTGCAACACTAGCTGAGTGTTCTATAATTTAACTCTATTCTGATACTATCTGCCTGGTGATAGTGGCAGATCCCACAGGTGAAGGGCTCTGTCCCACAAGACTATCCTCCCTTCAGATGCCATTTGCAAGTAAAAGCCCCCAGGTTACCCACAATTTCTGTCTGACTTGGCTATAAATTGGAGGTGACCTCCAATGACCTCCTATCCTTTGGATTTGATTATTTTCTAGAACAGCTCACAAAACTCAGGGAAATACTTATGTTTACCAGTTTATTAAAGGATATGGTAAAGGATACAGATGAATACCAGATTATAAGAGCTGTGTTGGCAAAGTATGCAGGAAGGGATGCAGAGCTTCAATGCCCTCCAGGGTGCCACTCTCCCAGCACTCCCACATGTTCACCAACCCAAAGACTCTCGAATTCCACTCTTTTTTGATTTTTATGGACATAGATCTAGTAGATCATTAATTCCGTTTTCAGCCCTTCTTCCTTCTCTGGAGAATAGGGGTTTGGGCTGAAAGTTCCAAGTGTCTAATCATGGCTCAGTCTTTCTGGTGACAAGCCCCCCCAGTCAGGGGCCCACCTAGATCACCTCATTAGGAACTCTGTGTCAGAAACCGAGGTCAAAGATCAAATACTAGAACAAAAGATGCTCCCAGTGCTCTTACCATTTAGGATATTATAAGGGTTTAATGGAACTTGTAAATTCCATAATTTACACAGGAACTGGGGGCAGAGACCAATATGTACATTTTCTATTATCTCACAGTCTGAGTAGAGAATAGTGCAACTATTAAGTTGTGAATTAATCCACTGTAATTCCCAGTCCAATATGGCAAATTATTTTCCTAGCAAATTTTTCCATATATCCATCACCTCACAATGTCCTCATGACAGGAATATTTCTAAACTAAAAACTTATTTTCTAATTAAAACTTTTAAAAGTTCTTCACAATCTCTGATATACATAGTATATATCAAAATGTTAACAGATTACCCATAAAAAATGTGTTCTGTTTACAAGTTAGTCTGAAAAATGTTGGTCGAAACAAAATTGAAACTTTTTTTTTTTTTTTTTTTTTACTATAGGAACTCTCAGTCTTTGAGTGTTATTGTGCCCTGTGGGCCTAAGGTACAGGAAGCTATAGAATACACAGTTTCCAAATATGTTTCTTATGAACGCTTTAGCACAGAGTACCTATGAACATTTTGAAGGACACGTTTAAAAGTAGTATACAAAATGGAACCACAAGGTGAGGTGGGATCTCCACGCACTTCTTAACTCTACCCACATGTTTTGGTCATGATCTGCTTTTGCTCTGCAGTTCTACTGAGCTGTTGTAATTCCCAGGAGGCACCATGCTTTCTCCACATTTGCATATGAGGTTTCCTCTACTTAAATGTTCTTCATCCATTTCTTTGACTTTCAGCCTCTACTTATGTTTTAAGAATCTCATCTGAGTTTTATTCTTTCATGGAGACTTCCCTGGCCTACAGGTGAGGCTTGTTGCTCAGTTCCCCTAGCATGGTGGTTCTCAAACTCAAACATAATTCAGTGTCTCTTACTGGGCTCAATAAAACATGGACTATTGGGCTTCACACTAACATTTCTGATTCTGAAGTGGGGTCTGAGAACTTCATTGAGTCCAACTCACTGCAGATGGGGAAATAGACCCACAGAGGCAGAATGGTCCAGTCTGGGGATTGGAACACCTGGGTTCTTATGCACCTGCTCCTCTTACCAATCATGTGATCCTGAAGGAGAGCTTTAACCTTCATGACTCCCATTATCCTCTTCTTTAGAATTGGAATAATGATGTCTACGCTGTCTAGATATCCACAGGATCAAATGAGGCTATATGAAAGCAGGCTGCCAACTCTATATAAATTCCAGGCTTTATGATAAACAGGATGGTGTATTAGTTTTCTCAGTCTGCTGTAATAAACTACCACTAGCTGGGTGACTTCAGACCAGAGAAATTAATTTTCTCACAGTCTTGGAGGCTAGAAGTAAAATCAAGGTGTCAAGCAGGGTCATCCTCTCTTCCTAGCTTCCGGTGGTTGCTGGCAATCCTTGGCATACCTTGGCTTACAGCTGTACCCCTCCATTCTCTGCCTCTGTCATAACATGGCTGTTTTCTCTGTGTGTCTCTGTGTGCTAATATCTTCTTATAAGACACCAGCCATATTGCATCAGTGTCCACCCTGCTCTGGGATGACTTCATCTTAAGTTGATTACACTTGCAAAGACCCTGTAACCAAATAATGTCACATTCACAGGCACTGGGGTTAGGACTCGAACGTATCTCTTTAGGAGACAATTGAACCCCCAACAGCTGGTAGTGGTCACATAGTTAACTAGGGTAGAGCTGACCCAACAGTTTGCCTGGGACTCTTTCTGCTATATGACACCAGATTTCACTTCCAAAATGATTTAATGCATATCTGTTTTCCATCCTTTCTCCCTCTGCTTCTCTGCTTGAAAGTTCAAGGGCTTCTGTGGTTACCTAGTAATGATTAGAACATTGCCAACACTGACCAGAGACTGGGAGCAGACCGATATAGCAGGAAATAGATGGGTGGTGCCACTGGCATAGTGATGAAATTAAGAAAGAAGCAATTACATAGAGGAGGGAAGTGAGTCCCATTTGGTACACCCTCAGATTCAGGTGCTGGTGGGCCCAGGGTATAGTGAAGGCCTGGGGGACACTGAGAAACCAGGTAAAGGTGTGTGGGTCTGAGACTCAACTATGCACATTGTGCCCACAAACATGTAGGAATGATAAGCTTTTGGGGGCAGTCTTTATACAGAAAAAAGAACAGAAGTGTGAGATCAGAGTAGTTTAGCTTTCATCTTATTGGTTGATATTTTCATTTGTTATCTGCATTGTTTATAGTAGTAGATCAAAAGCCAAGGTTATAAGATAATCAGTGCATTTATTTGTTTCAATATTTGTTGAGCATGTAATGAATGCACAGGGCTTTGCTAGGCACTTGGAGTTTCAGAGATGGAATCAGATGTGTTCTACATTCTCAAAAAACTTACCATCTGGGGTTAGAGGCAGATATTAAAACCACCCAAGGCAAAGGGAATTCCAGTCCTTTCTGAACTGGTACCCAGGGGAGGCATCATTGGGTAAGTGGCACCTGATACATGCTTTGATGAATCAACAGGTATCAGCATGTTGAGAGAGGGGATGGGAGGGTGAAGTCTGCTTTTCCTTCATCTCTGCCCCTTACTGCAGTGTGGTGGCCCAGAAGTAAACAGGTGGAGAAAGATGCAGAGATGTGTCTAGGGTCACAGTATTGAATGAGGTTACTCAATGAGAACTCGATAGAAGGCAAGGAGTTTAAGCCAAGTAGAGAAAAGAACAAGAAGACTGATCTCTGCTTGGACATATTTTACAGTTTTTTGGGGAAAACTTTGTGATAAAGAATTTCAGGGATGAGATAATGCCTTCTAAATCCTTTGGTTGATCCTTTTGCAGGCTTGTATGTTGATTGCCCAAAAATATGGCTTTGTGAAGAATGTATATGGTACATTTATTTAAGTACGATTCTATAGCTGAAAGGATTAAAGAAAATCTGAATCAGTTTCAAAGGATTATAACAAAACCCTCAGAATATGCAGCAAAATTTTTTAAAAACTTGGCAGGGTTCTAAATACTATTGTGAAATAAATATTTTCGGTTCTAAGTTGGCCTCTGATTTTATTCTTCATGGCAACTAAGTCATATTCCCTATTCCCTTTCTTCACTTAATGTTACCTCCTATTTTCTTGCAAAACCAGAAATCACCAGACATGAGCTCCCTTACTGTGGTGCCTTTGACCTTTAGGCATATGTATTTCTCTGTTGTTCTCTCAAAGAATTACCTGTTACTTTTAAGTCTACCAGCTTACCTTGTTCTTTGGGCCCCTCATTCTCATGCCTCCTCCATGCTTGTCACATGAATCATTTCCCCATTCTGTTCTGTATTTGGTCCTTATATACAGGTTCCTTTACTGTTGTCAATAGCCATGCTTTAGGGTCCTCCATCCAAAAGCATGGGTTCTTAAATTGGATTTGTCTCCTTTCTTTATATAGCAAAACTTCTTGAAAGAATAGTCAGTAAAAGCAATCTGCACTTCTGAACCTTATTTGTTGCCACTTCCAACACGTTAAGCATGGTCTTTGTCTTGAAATGTTGGTGGTAACGAGTTCCCACACCTGTCAGTGGTAAAGGCCTCTTCCCAGCCTCGTCCTACCTGATTGTGTGCAGTACCTGTCACACATGACTGTCCCATTCTTCCCAAACCTCTTCCTGACACACCTTCCAAAATACTACTTTTTTTCTGGCTCATAAATTGAACAAATGAATACACATTTTAGAGGACCTATTATGTGCAAGCCTCTGTACTTGTCACCAGGAATACGGCGATGAAAACTCTCATTTCTACAAGCTACTCAGATTCTCCTAGGAAGGCAAGAATCATTCAGTGAAACTACAACTGCAGCTGATCTCCCTCAGCCTCATTCCCTGCGTTTTCTTCCCCTGACACCTATGCAGAGCTGGAGTTGCCCAACTTCCCAGCTGCCATTGGCTTTCTCTTCCAGGTAGTCCAGTCAACTCCCATCAACTTACCTCTTATAGGTGGATGGCTACCAATGTTATTGCTTCCAGTTTAGACCTCACTCTTGGAATCCAGACCTGAAGATTTACTTGTGGATTAGGCATCACCACCTGGTATGCCCACACACAATGAACCCAAAGCAAAATTCCCTTCCAGAGCTGTCTCCTTTATTCTCAGTAATGACATTGCCATTCACTCAGTTAGCATGTTTGGAAATATCACAGGTTTCATGTCCTCCTTTCTCTCCAACAAATCAATTAAATTGCTCACAAAATCACCTCCTCAGCCACCTTCCTCAGTGAACCTTTTCTCCATCCCCACTGTTTCTTAAGGATAGTCTAGGTTATGTAGAGGTCTAAAGTTAATTCCAAACTTTCATCAGCTCAATACAGAGAAGATCTATGTCTCCCTTCTGGCCTTTACTCCCCATTGTCACTGAGGGACTCTGGCAGAGAAAGGTCCCCCTCATCTTGTAAGGCCACCTCCTCAACACATGGCTGGAGGATTTTCCACGGAAGGATTTGAGCAGGGCGTTTCAGTGCCCAGCCTGGATGTGACACATGACACTTCCACTTACAGCACAGTGGTCAGAACAAGTCACATCTTCTAAATTGCAGGGATACTATGCAGTGTAGTTATTGACAGGTCCAGGAGAAAGCAGAACTGGATGTTCCTGAGCTATACCTGTTATGGGCTGGATTGTGTCCTTCCAAAATTTTTATGTGGAAATCTTAACTCCTAGTACAGCTGACCCTTGAAGAACGCAAGAGTTTGGACTCCAACTGCCTGCACAGTTGAAAAGCTGTGTATAACTTTTGACTCCCCCAAAACTTAACTAATAGCCTGCACCTGTCTTTACAGAGTTAATTAAGGGAAAATGAGGGTGTTCAGATGGGTTCAATCCAATCTGCCTAGAGTCCTTACAAGAAGAGGAGGTTGGGGCACAGACACAGGGAAGACCATGTGGGGACATAGGGAGAAGACAGCCATCCATAAGCCAAGAAGAGGGACCTAGAGCAGTCGTTCATTCAGAGCTCTTATAAAGAACCAACCCCACTGACACCTGCTCAGACTTCTAACCTCCAAAACTGTGGGAAATAAATTTCTGTTGTTCTAGGCCACCCAATTTGTGACACTTTGTTACCGCATCCCTAGTGAACTAATACACACACCCACTCACATACCTCAGGCCCTCTTACCTTAGTGTTGGGACATTGCAGTCATTTCTGCTTTTCAGTTTATGTCCAGACTTACACCATAGAGGCTGAGCTTCAGTTGTGCCCTTAATCAGGACCCTAGCTGGGATCATGTGGTCTACAGGACAGTATTGCCAAAGTAGATTCCAGGGGACCCTAGTACCATAAGTTGTCTTCTTAGGGAGGTTTGGAAAATATTGAGTTGAACAAAGTTAAACAGGTTTCTTTACTGTAAGATTGTTCAGAGCCTTTAATACGTTCCATGCATTACGAATCTCCTAGAAGGAAATCTTATAAATTGTGTTCCAGAAGCGAAGATAAATTCGTCTGTTGAATAGAACGTGGCCCTTTTTTAAAATTTTAGATTATCTGGGTTCAGATTGTTTTTGCCTTTGAAGTTATCTGGGTTTCTAAAATGAATTTGCACACAGAATCCAGTTTTCTCCCAGACCCTGATGATGGGTGAAATGCACAACCTTTGGTGTGACATGCAAGAGTCTTCAGACTTGGGCCGACTGATTTTGGACACCTCATCTCCCTCCATTCCTCTCTAGGGCAATGCTTCCATCGCATAAAAGTCCTTCCTATCACTTAAACATGGGGCGTGCCTGTGGAGATTGGCTGCAGGAGCCTGATTGGCCGAGATCTTCTAGCTTCTATACCTTTGCACCCCCTGCTTCCTTGGACTGCTCCTGGTAATGGTAAAGAAATAAAATAGTGGGAGTATAAACAGTTACATCTTTCCTGAAGGACAGTTTGGTATGTACTAAAATTCAAAATATTCCCAGGTGTATTTTCCACTTCTACAAATGTAACTGAAATAAATTATTGGCAGGCAAATGTAAAAAAACCTATCTATACAAGGATGTATACTACAGTAGAGTAGATCACAGAGACGAACAGGAAATGTCCTAAATGTAAATCAATAGAGGATTGGTTCAATAAATTATAATTTATCTATTTAGGTAAGTACTATATGGCTATTAAAAATGATATTGTAAATTATATTTACAGACCACTAAAGATGAAAGATGTCCAGGACATAGCTTTATTGAAAAGAAGACAGGCTTGCAAATGATATACTAGTTTTAGAAAATCTTTTATGGACATACATTATATATTTACATGCCCACGTGTGTATATATATGCACCTAGGAAATGTGCAATAAGATATATATCAAATAATAACAGCTCTTATTTGTGTCTGCTGGATTTTGCAAGTGCTTCTCTCTTTATTATTTTCTGGAGTTTTGTTAAGATTCTGTGCTACTTCCATTTCTAAAAGGAGAAGAGCCTCTAAAACGAGGAGCGATTTTCCTGGTCTGCGGAAGGGTGTGTGGAATCCAGTCTCTGAGGAAGGAGGCCAGACTTAAGAACCAACTTATGTTGCTGTGTTGAGAGCTTAGTCCAAGGTTCTAACCTTAAAGTTGCCAGCTCAGCCTTGGTTTTGAACGAAGGGCAGAGTTTCATGACTGGAGACTGTTTATCTTCTTTCATATTTGTTAGTATGGTCAGAAACCTCAGATCTTCCAGCCTCAAGCTTGGAGGGCAGTGCTGAATCAGTTGATGCTGAAACTTTGTTTGAGGCAGTTTTTAAAATCCAGGGTAGGCAAAACTTCTCTGCTGATAAAAGGCATCAAATGGCTCGTACATTTTTAGCAAATTAGCACAGAAGAGAGGGGAGATAAACTACAGGCCAATTTGACATTGGAGCAGGCTTCCATCAGAGCATATTAACTCATTTTACCCCAGATGAGTTGGAACTGGTTGATTTCTCCTTTTAATCCTAAAAGGACAGTTTTCTTTGTGTGCTCTTCATGACAGCCAAGTCCTATACTGACAGCTTTCAGTAGGTTTATCTTAGAAATGCCTATGAACTAATCTAGATCATTATATATATCATATTTACATGAGATATATAGGGATTTTTAGCTTTTACCACCTGTGTAGCTAAAGTTTTTATTTTAACCTAATGATAAATGATATATGCATATGTAAAACATTCAGACAATGTATTTAAAATAAAAAGTAAAAGGTCTTGCTTTTAATTTCAACCACACCCTTTCACTCCCTGGAGGAAATCACAATGAAATGCTGTCTTTCCAGACACATGCACCAGAATTCTTCTCCCACAAGACTTTCAATGTGATTTCAAAAAAAATGAAAAACTCAATACTTTAGACATTAATGGCTGCATGATATGGCACAATGTGGGAATGCCATCATTTATTTAACCATCCCCATGACAACTGACGTTCACGTTGTCTCCATTTATCTTCCTTTAAAATTAATACTTAAAGTACATCTTCCACACACATACTTATGTAAGTCTAGAATCTTAGGTGAGGAATTGTTGAGACAAAGGTGTGGGCATTTTGATGGACCCTGCTGGTACTGTCACGAATCAGCAGAATTTATGAGGCACTTGGGAGCACTTCACAACCTGGGTGGGAACATTTCTTTCTCCCCACCCCCTTTGCTCTGCCTCTTTGAACACGCACAGAGGCTGATGAATGAGAACACCAAGGTCAAACTCGTTCATTGAACTGGGAACATGATCAGTATATTCAGTCCCTTCCTGGGGAGCTCCTAAAGCACAGACAGGCCCTCCTGAGAAGCACATGTGTTCCTATAAGGACTTGCGGATCTTGACAGTATTAAATGGCTTCTCAGGACACATTTAGGCTCAATGTGCTTTTAAAATCAGGAACAAAAGAACAATGAGCTTAATGGAACTGCTGCTTCCCTTAAAACTATTTTCTACCTTAGTTTCAGATATCAGTCTTAGAATGTCACATTAGAATTTTATTTTAAAATCTGTGATAGAGAATCCTTTATCATTCATAGGAAGCCTCTTCTGGGTGTGGGCAGAATTAAAATAGCAGCCTAAAAGCCATGAAAACATCAGCTTAACCCAGTGTGTGTGCTCCTGTCCTGATCAAACATCGGTGTTGGGGGAGTTAAGATAGGAATCTCCCTTGTGGCTCCATCAGGTTGAGTTGGGCTCCTCAGAGATCATTTTATAGTGTGTAGAGTTTTACAAACAATCCCATATGCTATAAATAATAAACATTGGCTGACTTCTGTTTTCCCACTCCCTGATATTGTCAACATTTTTGGTGACGACAATTTCAAAGCTTGGAAGTGTGTTGAAATAGAGAGGTGGATTCCAATTGTCTACTGAAGTTATGGATCTGGACAGATAGTTGTTTAATTTGTTGCAGAATAACAACATCGTGGAGTAAAATCAAGAGTGCAGAAGTTGTTATAGTCAGGCCATTTCAGAACAAAGCCAGAGTGTTGAGGGTTGATGGAGAAAACTCATTCATGTATAAATTGATTTAATCAAAATGTATATATAGAACACCTAGTAGGTACATGCTGGAGAAAAAGAGATAAAGTCCCCGCTCTCGTGGATCTTCTGTTCCAATGGACAGAAGTGTGACAAATATGCAAAGAAGTTTACATCAAAAGTAGAGAACCACTCCTCTGAGGTGCTCGAGTTGATGACTATCTCTGGAAGGAGGTGCTCTCAGTAGGGAATATGGAGCACTAAGGCTGTGGGGGGATGGAGTGGAATGTGGGCAACTCCAGATGTTTCCTTTGCTTTACGGGATGATCTAACTTTTCTAATCCAACCAGCCTTACCTTGACTTTTTTCAGCGTAAAATCATGATAGCTACAGTGCTTGCTTCAGCAACACATATATTAAACATGGTAGCTAGCAGACAAGCAGTGGCACTCCCAGTGCCTTGCTTTACTGGCAGTTCCGACTGCAGCTGAACTGTCAAAAGCCAGTTACTCAAATGACATTGACCTTGCCAGCTGGGCTCTCAGTGCCTCATTTCCTGATGGAGCTATCAAAGGGCGAATGAGAATTCTTTTCCGGTCTCAGTGATAGAGATGTTTTCTTCTTCACACACGTCCCTTGTTTTACTGATAATGAAACTCATGGATACGGACACTGGCTGATCGATTTATCCTTAAGTCTTAATTGTCTGGTTTCACTGGGGACCAAACTATTCTTGGATTTGTACAGTGGAATGCAGATAATAACTTTGAATTATTCCAAATAGGTTGGAACTGGGATAAAATACATATGTGCATATGTCAATTGATCCAACACATATCTATTGACTCCATTCTGCTAGAGCTAGGATACAAGGAGAATCAAGGAATAACCCCTGCATTGAGGTATTTACCATCCAATGTGATTAAAAAGGTTACTGTAAGAAAAGCTGCATGGGTATCTACAGAGTCCAGTGCTTAACTTCAAGTGCTTCTTATTCCAACTGCATGTTCAATTAGTGGTGTCTTCATTTAAATTCAAAGCTGTCATGATATATGATAGGAAAAAGCACTTGCCCAGGAATCACAGAATAAGCACCCAGATTTGGTACCGATTAGTTCAGTAAATGTATTAGGACAGGATAGCTGTTGTAACAAACAATCCCCAAATCTCACTGGCTTAACAATGAAAGATTTATTTTTTGTTCACGTCAGAGTTCAGGGAGGGACAGGTGTATATATGGTGAAGTTGTGCTCCTGTAGGCTCTGCCATCCTCTATGGCCTTGAAGTTCATCCCTGAACACCCTGAATCTGGTTTGGGAAGACAAGGGAAAAGAGAAGGTAAGGGACTAAGCAGGAGTTTTATGGGTCAGCATGGAGAATGTGAGTGTCTCTTCTGCCCACATTCTATCTAGAGCTGAGTCAAAGGATCACACCTAACTTCAAAGGAGATTAGGAAATATATTTGCTGTGTACTCAGGAAGAAAAGGAAATGGTTGGAGAGCCTACTGACAGTAATTGCTAGAGGAATCTTGCAGAAATTGCCTGGATTAAGGATCTGCTACCTGTGAGAGTCTTTATGTTGGGTAGGTCCTATAAGGAATTTCATACTATTACTCCTATCACCAAATTTACAAACTAGTTATAAGAATAAAAGACCCATACAAAGATCACTGTAAAAGAAGGCAGTATGTATTAATTGTTTGAAATGGGGAGATAGTATAAGAATGTACTTTAAGGGGGCGCCTGGGTGGCTCAGTCATTGAGCGTCTGCCTTCGGCTCAGGTCATGATCCCAGGGTCCTGGGAATGAGCCCCGCATCGGGCTCCTTGCTTAGTGGGAAGCCTGCTTCTCCCACTTCCCCTGCTTGTGTTCCCTCTCCTGCTGTGTCTCTCTCTGTCAAATAAATAAATAAAATCTTAAAAAAAAAAAGAATGTACTTTAGGAATTACGGGGGAGAAAAGTCCCTTCTGGACACAGGGGAGGCTAATATTTCCAACTGAATGTGAATTGGGTATCTGAAATTCCACATGACCCAAAGTAACACACTAACGACTCTTCAAACTTGTTCTCTCCCTGCTACAATCAACTTGGACAAGCTGTATCAAGTCGAAACCCTCCCTGTTCCAAACTTTAAAACAGGGACAATATCTCAAAGGATTATGGTGAAATTCATTCAACACATATTTATGAAGCCTCTGCTCTTATGTTAGTTTCTGTTTAGGCACTGGGGATGCAATATTGAAAAAAATAGACAAAAATTCCTGCCTTCATGGAGTTTAATGGAGCGTGCAATAATTTATGAACTGAAAAATGCAATGCAAATGCTCACCTGCAGGCCTTCAGCAATACCTGTGTGGTCCTAGAATGACCCTGCCATGGGGGCTGTCCTATTTGGGTTGCTGGGAGAATCATGAACTGTCTGCATACAGACAGATGCCACCACTCCACACCAAGGGGCACATCTCCATGTGGTCACTATGGTGAAAGCTGCCTGACAGCAAACTAACAGCTGCAATTCAGATCATTAGCTCTGGTGACTTTTGATTTGAGCTTTGTATTTAAAGCCACTGCAGCTTGTCTTTAGCTATAGCTTTTCAATACGTACATCATGTTCCTCCTAATTGACAGACACAAGTCTCCAATTGTGCTGGCTTCTGCTGCTTTGGAAGGTAATGGTTTCTCTCAGATGTCTCTCCCATGCCAACCTTGATGCAAAGGAACCCTCCAAATTCAGTTACAACCCCCTCCCCAAATCCAAAAATCCCATCTGGCTGTTTTTGTGTATTGTAGTGAAAGACAAACAGGTGAAATTTCCGTTTATTTGCAGAGGTGTCATATCTTCTCACTTGGGGATTAGGTTCTAAAATCCACACATAAAGTCAGCCAAAATCTCATGTGGACAAGAATGCCCTTGAAAGTCCCTTTGGAAGGGCCTTGTTAGGGACCGATGTTGTCTCTCAGGGGTCCAACACTGTGTATTTTTCTATCCTTTTTGCAGTTGAGCGTTTGATGTTGACAGAAAGGATGTTGACAGAAATGAAGCATCTTCACCCTTCTGACAGCAGAATTTCATTCTTCTGACAGCAGAATCACAGTCAGGAAGCTCAGGCTGTGAGAAGCTCTGAGAAATGAGGCTCCCGGAGAGGATCCCAACTGTGGGCTGACTTCTCCCCTCCCCACCTCGAGGCTCTCCTGGCCTGGAGTGGGGTTCTGTGTTCATTGCGTGAAACAGGGAGCCTCTTCTCTCCACTGTTTAAATTTGCCCCTTCTCCTAAGGTCCTGTGGTTGAATTTGTATGAGTTGAGTGTGCACACAGCACAGCACTCACTGCTGTCCCCCTGCCTTTCCACTTGCTTGGAAGCTTCAGAGTTTTCTTGCTTGGCCTCCCAGGACACATTTCAGAACTGAGTCTAAATTCAGTTAATGGAGTAAAGGTGGAGATGCCCAGGGAGTACAAATGACTGACTTTATGAAGGGTGGGTGGTGGTTTTCCTAAGAATAGAAAGCTGAATGTTCTCGGGGTGGGGGAGATGAAAGACGTGGAATGTGAGATTTGGGGAGAGAACATGGGAGGATGATTTTTAGGATACCCTGCTGTGTCTTGCAATGTGAACATGCCTTTGATGTCAGCGGATGGGACACTTGTTCCCCCAACGTTCAGTCCCCTCCCTGCAGTGCCCTGCTGGAGGGAGCACCGTACCTCTCTGTCTTGTTGACATCCAGTGACTTTTTGGGGCAATGAACTATGAGCAGAAGGGCTGTAGTTCACCTCTGGGAGGAGCTATGGGAGGCTGCCCACACTTGGGCATGGTCTTTCCTGACCCTACAGGGCCAGGCCCATCCCTTTGGGCTTTGGGGTGAAGGTGACATGCAGCAGAGCAAAATCAACCTAGGACGGGCATGTAGCTAGGGCCAACAGCACTGAACATTTGTTGTACACACTGAGTTTCAAGGACTGTTTGTTACTGCTGTGTAACTTGGCCTGAACATGTTGATATAATGTCTCTTAAAGAGATTTCAGGGAACATTAAATTTCTTCTCAGGTCTTTTTAAAAGCAGCCTGCTGTTTCTTTTGAATATGACTGGTTGTGAGTAGCATGAGTTAGCTCAGTTTTGTCAAGTTATTGTCAAATAAAAAACAAATCAGGACTTAAGAGTGACTGTTTGAAAGCATTATTACAAAGTGGGGCAGGGGAACTCTTGCAATGGTGGGGTGTGCTCTGAACAAGAGGTCAACAAGGGTCTCAAGGGTTAAGCAAAAGGGCTTTTCTTTTATATGGAGAAGTAAACAAGGCTAGAAAGAACCAGTCATAATGAAGTGGGATCAAAGGGTGGCTTGATTGGACAATAGATCAGAGAAGGTCTTCTCTAGACATCAGCCTTTTCTCCTGAAGATCTGTCTGCTGGCTCAGGTTGAGGATGAGCCACGGTTCAGGGACTTGGGGGAAGGAGAAGATCTTAAATAAGTTTGACTAACAGGCCTTCTGTTCTGATTGATCATGGAGGGCAAATGTACAACTTATTACTTCTGAGGCAAAGATGGGAATCTGGAAAGTCTGTGTCTGGCCCTGTCATAATAAATAAGAGAGGCAACCATGTATCTTATCTAAATCATTTGGGGTGAGGGTTCTTTGGAGTAGGCATTCCTTAACACAAAGAGGGAGGGAGTTGTTTCTTGACTTTCCCATCTCCAGGATCACAGGCTTAAGTAAAGTTCCATGTTGTTATTAAAATACTTCTAGGGTTGAAAATAATTTTAGAGTCGAGTTTAACCCTGTCATTTTACTAATGAAGAAACCGAGGCCCAGAAAGATTTTTTCCACCAAATTCATATAGCGGTTAAAGGCAAAGAGAAGAACACACTAGAGAGCTTCTGATATTCAGTACTATTCTTCTAAATTTTGTGAGTATAAATATAGGATTGCTATGAGATGCAAAGGAGATAATTTTGAAGATTCTTTGGTAAATTGAAAGCAAGACATAAAATAAGCTTCCAGCATCTACAGTGGACATCCGTTCTTCATCTCGGCACTCTGCCTCCCTTACCTCACTCTCCTCTTCTTCCAGGGCATTTACCTTCTAACGTATTTTATTTACTCATTGTGTGGGTTTATTGTCTGTCTCTCGGCACCAAAACACAAGCTGTATGACAGACAGGAGTTTGGTTTTCCATTTTGTTTACTAATGCATTTTTAGGGCCTAGAATCTTTCTTGGGGGTTAGGCATTCTGTAAATATTTATTGAATAATTTTGAGATAAATCTCTTCTTCAACATCAGCTCTTTGTTAGATGTATTCAGTCATCTGGCAAATACTGATGGAAAGCCTTTTCAGAGTTGTACACATTCTTTCAGGATCTGGGAATCAAGGGGTCCCTCTGAGGTTCTAGAGGGGAAGCTTGACAGCAGTTAGTAACTGTTGAACAAGGAAAGTCTCAGGAGTGACCCCACAATGCAGAGAATTAATGGGGAGGAGGGTGTCTCGCTTAGGCTGGGCTCAGGGGAGAACCCTCTGGTTGTCATATTTAAGCTGATGTTAAAAGACCAAGAAGGCAGCCAGTAAACCAGCAAGAAAAGCACTCCAGAGAACAGCCCAAGAGAGTTAAGCTTTCCTGTGATGTACGTTTCCATAGTGCTTTGTTTATTTCTAAGTGCTTTTTTATCATTATCACCAAGAGCCTTTAAGAGTTAGATTTTTGTTATCACAGTGTCTGGCTTATTAGAAAGGGCTTTAAAGTATGCCTCCAGTCTAGAATTCTGCCCTTTGTGTTTATCTGAGCGAAGAACAGCTAACCTTTGGAATTTCTGTTTTAATTTGCATGAAAACCTAGGCTTGTAATGAATCACAATGAATGGCAGTGAATTGAGAAAGGCAGATCTGATATACATAAATACATACATACATACATACATATATTTTCCCCCCAAATCTTCAGTATATGGTTAGAAAACGTTATATATGATCTGTACTTACTGTGGGGTTGGAGAGAGATTGGTCAGATCTCATAGATTCAAAATATATCTAGCTTAAAGATGATAAAGGGAGAATCAAAATTGATTTTTATGAAAATATCAGGAAAAAGGTTGAATCAGTTGACACATAAGTGAGACAATTACTAAAAAGGTATTTAAAAGAAATTGGGGGATAATAAGAATGATCATTTTAAAAGCCTTTTTTTTTAAAAAAAAATTGTATTTATTTGAGAGAGAGAGAGAAAGAGCATAGGCAGGGGTGAGGGGCAGATTAAGAGGGAGAAGTAGACTCCCCACTGAGCAAGGAGCCAGACACGGGACTTGATCTTGGGACCCTGAGATCATGACCTGAGTCCAAGGCAGACGCTTAACCGATTGAGCCACCCAGGCGCTCTTTAAAAGCCTTTATGATTAATGTCAAGTGCGAATGTGAAATGAACAAATCTTTTTTAAATTTTAAAGAAAAAGGAAAAGAACTTTATTCGAGCCCAAGTTAGGACAGCTGCCCGAGATACACAATCTTCATTCATAAAGAAGAGAATGCTCTGGGGAAGGAATATTTAGTGCAGGGTTATATATATTTTATTTTTTACATAAAGTTACAAATCATTAATGATGAAAATCATTATGATGAAATCATTATGATTGATAGATCAATCAATCTATCATTATCATTCCAGAAAGTTACAGACATTATCTTATGCTTTTAGTATGTGCAATGCTGCATGGCTCCAATCTTATGGGAATTTAGGGAGGTTTTATTCTTATCTTTATATTTGAAGTGTTTCTTTCTTTGCTAATAAAGTGGACGTACAGGGTGTGCTTGGGGCAGCAATAGAACCCATGCTTTGAAGTTTGGTCAAATCATTCTGACCTTGGTAAAATGTGTAAACTATAGTTTCCCCGGGACCCCAGGAATAGGACATTAAAGTTGAACATTTATTTTATCACAAGCTGGAAAAGAGTAACACCTTTTACAAGGCTATACTTTAGTGTCTGCCTGCATATTTGTCACATATAAACCTGGACATTTTATGAAACATTTATAAACATTAAAATATATTAATTGATAAAATGAAACATGATTCCTGTAGAGTCCCCCGAGTAGCTGCTGACAGGTCTGTACAATGATTTCTAAGTTATGTTTGCAGTGATGAATCTGAATCACTGTCAGAAAAATTCCTTTATCCATTCATCAGGTATTTTCTGAAGGCCTACTGTGTGCCTGCCATGGTCTGTGAGGGGCTGGGGATACAGAAACGAAAGTTACTATCCCTACCCTTGGTTAGCTCAGCAAATAACACAAAACTTAAGTGCTATGTGATCATCAAAAAATCATCTGGAGTTCTATTTGTTGACACACTTTTCAAAGTGATATGTAAATACATGGCCTATGAAAATGCAAAACAATTCTGCGAGTTAAAGATTACACTCCACTCCTGTTTGATGAAAGCTAGTTCTCCTATAGAGGGAGGGGGTGCCCCAGAGCAGCAGAGACCTGGCCTTTCATGCTGGTCCTGGGCTTACCCAGACAGAAAGTGGACTGATGCAATGTAGAGAGAGTTCTAATCATGCTAGTAAAAACAGAAAAGATTTGGAGAGTTAATAAAAATAAATAAAAAATTTAAAAATTACATAAGCCTTTTCATGTTGTTGATTTTTTGTTTTTATTTTTTTAATCAGGAAAGAAGTGTCTGTGGTTTCAGAGGATACACAATCCTTATCTCTCTCTCTCTCTCTCTCTTCCTCTCTTTCCCTGTGTTTTCTCATAGTTCAAGCCTTTGTGGAGTTTAATGACATTTATTGTATAATTTTAGTTTCACTGTAAAATGAATTTTCTACATTTTAAAAGAATCAAAACACTGCGAGCCCTGGGAATTTGCAGTCTCCTGTTTCCTGCTGCCTGCTTTCAGTGAACACTTGCTAGCGTTGAAAACCTTAAATAAACAAAGTCAGTCTTTTGAGATGAGATCGCTTGTGTGCCTGTGATTTGCCCATGGACTCTGTCAAACACTACTATTTTCATAATGACATTTTCTAGCCCAGATGAAGCACATATTGAGTTGAGCTCCTTTCTTTTCTTTCTTTTTTTTTTTAACATCAGATTAGAATGTAATGCATGCCCATACAGCTTTAAACAAACTCAAATAAAAATCGAAACTTCCCAAACAGATGTGTCAGGATTGACTATTTCTTGTACAAAGATTCATCTGGAAGTTTGCATTTGTTTACTCCTTACAGTCTGTGGCCTGTATTGCTCCTTGAAGTGATCTTTCAAAACTCAGATTCACCTCTGATGCTTATTGTCCTTCCAAGACTCCCCTCTACTTATTAACCAAATACCTCAACTTGATAGGAAACCTCCTTCCAACAGAGCTCTGCTTGGCTCTTCAGTGGAATTCTGGTGGGGTACCATGGGATGTCTACACTGGGCTGATCCCTGGGATGTCTACACTGGGCTGATCCCTGGGATGTCTACACTGGGCTGATCCCTGGTGTGCACACATACGTGCCTACCACATGGCTATCACCTCTCATCATGGGCCACCACTCCGCACAGTCTGCAGGTTCCTGGGGGTCCCACCCCTGGGGCAAGGCGTGCTGTTTTTTTTCTTGGCTCAGTTAGGGCTGGGCCTGAGAGACTGTGAGGATGTCAACTCTTCAGCCTTGTGAGGTTTGGCATCTCTCGCCTCCTCTGAGATGGCTTGGCCTGGAACCTTGACACTCAGTCTGAGGTCCCAGGGCTAACAGTGTTGGCCTCACATGGGGGTCTGTTAGTGGTGCCATGTGCTGGGGCCCCACCTGAGCTTACTAATCCGAAACTCTGGGGTGGACCCAGAGATCTGTGTTTTAACTTCCTGGTGGGAGGAGAGTAGGGAGGTGGGGAAAATGACAATAAAATAAATAAAATAAAATAAAATAAAATAAAATATAAAATAAAATAACAAACACAAAACGCAGATAAAATAGGTTTAGAGTAATGCCAGTGCTCTGCCTAAGATAATCCAGCATGAGAGAAATAGAGCAGGAGGGGGCAATGTGAGGGCAGGATGGCAGGCCAGGCCTCTCTGAGGAGGGAGCATTTGATGAAATCTGAGGACAGGGCTGGTCTGTGTTCTCCGGGAGGGGCCATCTCACCCAGGATATATTGCCCAAGGTTACTGGGCCTGCTGCAGGGTTTCTGACTCAGTAAATCTGGGGTAGGGCCCTGACACAGCATGCTGTGTTGCCAAGCTCCCAGCAGGTGCTGTTGCTGCTGGTTGGGGACCTATTTTGAAAACATTTGGTCTAGAGAGAACATTCCAGAAAGAGGGCACTGCATTTGTTAAGATTTGTGGGCCTTGGCCAGGGCAAAAATGAACTATTGGGACTTGATCAAGATAAAAAGCTTTTGCACAACAAAGGGAGCAGTCAACAAAACTAAAAGACAACTGACAGAATGGGAGAAGATATTTACAAATGACATATCAGATAAAGGGCTAGTATCCAAAATCTATAAAGAACTTATCAAACTCAACACCCACAGAACAAATAATCCAATCAAGAAATGGGCAGAAGACATGCACAGACATTTCTCCAAAGAAGACATCCAAATGGCCAACAGACACATGAAAAAATGCTCAACATCGGTCGGCATCAGGGAAATGAAAATCAAAACCTCAATAAGACACCACCTCACACCAGTCAGAATGGCTAAAATTAACAAGTCAGGAAACGACAGATGTTGGCGAGGATGCGGAGAAAGGGGAATCCTCCTACACTGTAGGTGGGAATGTAAGCTGGTGCAGCCTCTCTGGAAAACGGTATGGAGGTTCCTGAAAAAGTTGAAAATAGAGCTACCCTATGACACAGCAATTGTGCTACTGGGTATTTACCCCAAAGATACAAAGGTAGCGATCCAAAGGGGCACCTGCACCCCGATGTTTATAGCAGTAATGCCCACAATAGCCAAGCTATGGAAAAAGCTTAGATGTCCATCAACAGATGAATGGATAAAGAAGATGTGGTATATATATACAATGGAATATTGTGCAGCCACCAAAAGGAATGAAATCTTGCCATTTATAATGACGTGGATGGAACTAGAGGGTATTATGCTAAGTGAAATAAGTCAGTCAGAGAAAGACAAGTATTGTCTGATCTCATTGATATGAGGAATTTGAGAAACAAGGCATAGGATCATAGGGGAAGGGAGGGAAAAATGAAACAAGACAAAATCAGAGAAGGAGACAAACCATAAGAGACTCTTAATCTCAGGAAACAAACTGAGGGTTGCTGGAGTGGAGGAAGGTGGGAGGGATGGAGTGGCTGGGTGATGGACACTGGGGAGGGTATGTGCTATGGTGAGTGCTGTGAATTGTGTAAGACTCATGAATCACAGACCTGTACCCCTGAAACAAATAATACATTATATGTTAAGAAAAAAAAAACTGTTAAAAAAAAAAAAAGACTGTGGGCCTTGGGGTGTGAGAGCGGCCTCAGGGATTTAATTCTCTAGGCAAAGGAAAGTTATTGGTGAGCTGTGGCAGGGGAAGGACATGGTCTGATTTGCATTTGTAAAAGATCCCTTGGGTGTTTTTTGGCAGAATGGATTTGGGGACAGCAGAGATCCCTTAAGACATGGCAGTGGCCTGGGCCAGGGTAACCGCAGGGGAAGCTTAAGAGACAGGGGTGGGTGTGGGCTGCAGCATGGGGGTGCAGCTGATGGGCAGGGTGCGGCGGTGAGGAAGGGAGGGGCCCAGTGTGATGCCCAGCTCAGTAGTTGCCATGGTGACTGTGACGTACTAGTTATGCACCCGGAAAACTCGTATAGGAGCAGTTTGCTGGTGAGGAGGAGGACTGAGTGTTCTTTTTCATCTATGTCATCATGGTTTATAATGAGGCCGAGAAGTCTCAGTGGGGATGTCAACTTGGCAGTGGGTATGTGAGTCTGAAACTCAGGGAAGTAGTCGGGGTGGAGGACATAATTTTGGGGAACCATTGACAGAAAGGTGCTATTTGACTAAAATCACCAAACTGGCTTGGGTATCTGAGGGACTATTAGTACTCCAGGCGGGTGTGTGTATCTCAATTCCCAAATTCCCAGTCTCCTCCCAGTACTCTGCCTGGCTCTGGCTGCTTCCTCCAGAGGGTGGAACTGGCCTGCCCCCTTCCCCTTAGCATTGCTGGCACCCTGCTAGGAAAAAAGAAATCCCCAAAACCAACTCCCTTCTCTATCTGCCACTGTGCTGGCCTCCAAAACCAGCAATCTCTCCCTGCATCCCCATCCTTTGCTTAACACCCTATACCTGCCTAAAGGGGGTTTTGGCTTTGTGAGTCTGAACGCTTGGCTGTCTGGCCTCTGAGTCCTTGCCTAGGCTTGTCTGGGAGCCCCACTGAGCTTTGGGCCCCACACAGCCCTTCACCTTAGCACCACTGTGGCAACTCCATGTCCTCCCTATTCCCAGCACGCAGAGCTGTCTTATCACCCAGTTACTGCTTCCATCCTTTTCTAAAGTAGTTTAAATCATCAAGATTTGTAAGAGGATGGGTCCTTTTCATTTAAAAAACACACTCTCCAAACCTCAGTTTTCGATCAGTTCTTCGAACTGGTTTTCTTTTTCCTTTTCCTTTTCTCCAATTGGAGGTGTTGGCAGGTTTTTTGAGAACTGTTCTGTGATTGTGCTTATTTCTTTCGCCTGAATGTGATATCCCTTAGGATCTATTTAGCTATTAGGATCACGCTAAGATTGATGAGCCACGAGTTCCCCTCACTGACTTTCTCTGGCAAACCAGACTCTTAGAATTAAATGACTATACACACGGTGCTGAAATATTCATTTGTAAGATTTGTGTTCCTGTCTTCCCCAAGAAGCACCTTTTTTTTTTTTAATTTTATTATGTTATGTTAGTCACCATACATCATTAGTTTTTGATGTAGTGATCCATGATCCATTGTTTTCGTATAACACCCAGTGCTCCAGTGCCCTCCTTAATACCCATCACCGGGCTAACCAATCCCCCCGCCCCCCTCCCCTCTAAAACCCTGTTTGTTTCTCAGGTCCATAGTCTCTCATGGTTCATCTCTCCCTCCAATTCCCCTCGTCCATTTTTCCCTTCCTTCTCTTAATGTCCTCCATGTTATTCCTTATGTTCCACAAATAAGTGAAACCATATGATAATTGACTTTCTCTGCTTG
>NC_138372.1:101813015-101829896 GCF_054177405.1 Leptonychotes weddellii | reverse complement strand
ATCATATGATCTCACTGATATGAGGAATTCTTAATCTCAGGAAACAAACTGAGGGTTGCTAGATGGTGGGGGGGTGGGAGGGATGGGGTGGCTGGGTGATAGACATTGGGGAGGGTATGTGCTATGGTGAGCACTGAATTGTGTGAGATTGTTGAATTGCAGACCTGTACCTCTGAAACAAATAATACATTATATGTTAAAAAAAAAAAAAAAGAAGATAACAGGAAGGGAAAAATGAAGGGGGGCAAATTGGAGGTTGAGACGAACCTTGAGAAATCATGGACTCTGAGAAACAAACTGAGGGTTCTAGAGGGGAGGGGGGTTGGGAGATGGGTTAGCCTGGTGTTGGGTATTGAAGAGGGCACGTACTGAATGGAGCACTGGATGTTTTATGCAAACAATGAATCATGGAACACTACATCAAAAACTAATGATGTAATGTATGGTGATTAACATAACATAATAAAATAATAATAATAAAAAAAAGAAAAACAACTTTCTATATCTGTTAAAGAGGAGGATGTCCTCATGTGCCATTCACCCTTTCTGAACACCCACAAGTTCAGTTGTGAAGGCGAAGCTTTACAAGGTCATCTTTACAAGGGTTAACAGATGTCAGTTTTCACATCATGCTATTTATGAGACATTTCATATCAGCAGGACTTTAAACGATGTTAAGAAAACCACTCTTTTTGACGTTATCTGGGGTTACAGAGCACTTTCTTATTTTATCTCCTCGGACCAGGGAGAGGTTCCTATTTTGAATTATGTCACTGTCTT
This sequence comes from Leptonychotes weddellii, assembly GCF_054177405.1. Lineage (NCBI taxonomy): Eukaryota > Metazoa > Chordata > Mammalia > Carnivora > Phocidae > Leptonychotes > Leptonychotes weddellii. Next base: position 101,829,116 of record NC_138372.1, on the reverse strand, counting down.
AAAGAGCAGCACTTTTATCCAACGGACAAATTAAAAGAAGAAGAGGATGAGTTGCCCACATTGTCACTGTGTCAACTTGATTAAAACATAGCCAGCCAATAAAGATCCAAAAAACTGTGGAATGAAGGGGGAGGGCTTCATATATTGTTCATGATAGATCCCAAACCAAGTAATAATTAAAAACAAAAGCCAAGTAATCGATCAAATAAGATGCCATTACTTTGAGGATTCATACTTTTTGACAATTAAATGTTAGACTATCAGATGGTTGAATATGGTTTCTAAGATAACTTTCAAAAGAAAGAAGCTCATTGAGTAGAAGCAGATAATGTGATAGAGGAAACCCAGGCTGCCTCTCTTGAGATTTCAAAGCTGTGCATTTTGGAAGGCAATGTGGGTGCATGACCAGCTTCCTCAGGTCAGTTAGTTACATGTCTTTCTTAAAACCAAACATATTTTAAGTGTGTAGAGCAGTTAAAATTTTTGAAGCCTGTTCAGGAATATATATCATGGTTTCTTGAATTGGCAGGCAGGCATATTGACCATGTTTCTAGCTTCTGTAAACTTGATGCTTTAACATCTGCCTTGCACACATACGCCTGACACGCCTCATTCTGGATAACCCAATAATATGCCTCAATCACTTTGCCTTGGCCTCTTGCTTCCCTCATCACCCCTCCCACACCTTGGGAGGAGTTCTACAACAGGGGGCACATTTGAAAATACAAACCAAACCAATCCAGAGTCTACATCCCCAACAACCTCTCTTATTGGGCTCTCACACTCCAGGCCACCATATATCTGCCCTAATCCCCCCAGAGCTGGGTATCAGACAACTAGGACAGCCCCTCTGCCCCAAAGCCTGATGAAATTATTCAAACTAGCCAACCCTAGACCTGACTTGCCTGTTCCTTCTTGTGGAAACTTCAATAAAGGCTCTTTTTTTTTTTTTTTAAAGATTTTATTTATTTACCCGACAGAGACACAGCGAGAGAGGGAACACAAGCAGGGGAAGTGGGAGAGGGAGAAGCAGGCCCCCCGCCGAGCAGGGAGCCCGATGCGGGGCTCGATCCCAGGATCCCGTGATCATGACCTGAGCCGAAGGCAGACGCCCAATGACTGAGCCACCCAGGCACCCCCAATAAAGGCTCTTGCACACAGTTTCTCCCTCTGCTTGAGGACAAACCCGGGGAGGTTCCTTGCACAACTCCCATGGAATGATATGTGTTCCCTCTCTTGGAATCTGTGAATATAATTAACTTTTTTTTATGGCAATTGTCTCCTGATTTGTTGGCCTTACCATACCTAGATAATAATAAAACCTATTAAAATATAGGATAAGTAGTGAAGATCCAATTCTTATGAGGTGCAGATTTATCTCTAACATCCTGGCATAGGTTTTTCTATCTTTTAGCCCTGGGCTTTGTCCCTGCATGATACCCTAGTAGGATGTGTGGTGGAATGAGGAAAAGAAATCTAGTTGGAGGTATATGGATTGGCTTTGGACATTGATTAGGCTCTTTTTGCTTACCTATTTTGCTTGGGCACTTCCAGACCTTCATCTGGACATTGCCAATAACTGCAGTTTAAAGCCCTGGTATTTCAGAGAATATGTCACCTTACCCCATTTCCCAATTATAAATAAAATCCTCACCACTGCTCTGCTACTTGTGAATGCCATGACTTTAAAAGTGTTTGACTTCAACTTCTCACAGGCTGGGACCATGTTTGTCTGTTCCACAGCTATGTTCCCAAGCTCCGTGTAATGTCTCACACAGAGTTGGTACTAGCAAGATATTAGTTGAACAAATACATGAGTGAATTGTTCAACTATTAAATCAGGTTGTCTCAAATCCATCCAAAAGTTTATATGGAATGGGTACATAGAACTCCGTGGGTTTTTATGTTAGACTGAATAATGGTACCCCCAAAAGATATCATTGCTGAAATCCCTGAACCTGTGAATGTTACCTTATATGGCAAAAAAGATGTGATTTTGCATTGCATGTATGATTAAGTTAAGAATCTTGAGAGGGGGCGATTATCCTGCCTTACTTGGGCCCTAAATCCAATCACAAGTGTCTATAAAAGAGAGGCAGAGAGAGATGACACCACAGAAGAGGGAGAGACAATGTGACCAAGGAGGCAGAGAAGGGAGTGATGTGGCCACACCATGAAACACCAAGGAAGCTGGATGAGGCAGAGATAGATTTTCTCCTAAAGCCTTCAGAAGAAGCATCGTCCTGCTGACACCTTGATTTCAGATTCTGGCCTCAAAAACTGTGACAATGTATTTCTGTTGTTTTAAGTCCCTAAATTTATCATAATTTGTTACAGCACACCCAGGAAACTAATAGAGTTACTGAGGGAAACTTATCTTGGTGTTTATCTCTAGAGAATTCTAAAAACAGAAACTGTATGGTCTTATTCTGGAGTGGTCAGATGACAGGAACTAGATTTGGTGGTCTATAGACTTTCCTTTCCAAGAACTTTTCTTTAATTCTGAGAGAAGCTTGGTTACTTGGCTTCATTTTCTTTCCTCATGTAAATAAGTTTGGTAAGTGTACATGTAAGGCACAGAAGAGGACAAATATATGTAAGCAGACTTGGAATGCCTGCAAATTTAAGCTACTTTAATTCCTATTATTATTACTCCATTCTAATACCTGCCAATCTGTCATTTAAATAAAAGGGAAGAAATTCTTTGAGATTCATTTTTGATCATTACATGGCGATTATATTTATTTACCTACTGAGTTAGTGCTGGAAAAGATGATCCAAGAAAACTTGTTGACTCTAGTGGATGATCTTTGAAAGGAACATGGATAAAGTGGATTTTTAATAAAATCTTGTGCAATCTCAGGGAAGATATTAACATTTTATTTTGTATGGCATTATCCTGCTCTTTTTGGTCAATTAATTTATTAAGAAACCACTGATGATTGTTGTCATTGTTGTTTTTAAGTTTTTATTTAAATTCCAGTGAGTTAATATACAGTGTAATGTTAGTTTCAGGTGTACGATAGAGTGATTCCACACTTCCACACAATACCCAGTGCTCATCATAAGTGCACACCTTAGTCATTGTTGTTTTTTAAATGAAAGAAAGATGAGCAGAAGCTTATAAAATCTTAATAAAAATCTGATCCTTAAATGTGAAATACACTTAGGGAAAGAGTAGCAGTATATCTTATCTAATCATTTCGGTATAAAATGTTAAAATTTTTGGAGTTAGATTCACAAATATGTCCAAATCATATCCTGTATTTTCTTGTCTCCCAGGCAACTGCTAGAGCACCTTTGAATTTTCTTTGAAAAAAAAAAAAAATCAATGTCTTATATAACAGGCTGACAGTCTACAAGACAGAACATATGATTGTTTTGCCATTTTAAATAACACAATTTGGTCACACAGATTACACAGAATGTAAAAATTGATAGAGAAATATAGCTTCAAGAGATGTAATGTCAATATGTTATGTTTTAGTGAAAGTTATAAACAAAAGTTTGCTACATGACATTTCTTTCCTTAATATAGAATTTTTTGGGAAACTTCTTATCTGGGATGTTCTTTTCACCAGGAGGCTGAGGTGTTAGGTTATTGTTTGGTCTCACTAGTCTTCAGCCTATATTCTCTGTCCAGGCTCTATCCAATATCTTGCAGAGACAACATATCTAGCAGGGTTCACTATCCTCTAGCTAGAGAAACTCTTACAGAGAGCAACTAACGGTTTTTCTTTGAAAAGGAAGGTCAAATGCCTCTTCTCTGTTAGGGTAGATTAATTTCCAATCCTACATCCTACAGGACACTTTTGTGCCCAGTCAGTTGGTGTCTGAAAGGTCTCCAATCTGAACCTACCTTACTTTTCTTCTTTTAGTCAGCTCCAGCGGGAACCTGCTATTTCAGAATATGCTTCTCATAAGCTTTGTTTTGCCTTTATGGAGTTTCCTAAAGAGGTAGCCTGTGCCTTACAAAGTTAAGTAGATAGCCAATGCATGCATGTATCTTCTCAACCAATATAAATGATTTCTTTAATAACATTTCTACCAATATTATTGGTAGAAACAATGGTGGTTACAGTGAGGTGAGTAAAAAGTGCCTTCTAGGATTCTGGCTAAGACACCTGATGAGTGGTTGTGATATCCACTGGTAAAGAGAACATGGAGCAAAGCAATTTTACTGGAGAAAATGGTGAATTATGTTTTGATATATTGAGTTTACATATGGGGGATAGACGAAGCCTTGCAAATCAATGACATTACCTAGGAATGGGATGTAGGATGAGAAAAAAGGATTGTCTGTCATTGAATCTTGAGGAGTATCTATAGGCAAGAAAGGACTAGTTCAAGAAGGAGGCATCTACATTAGAGTGAGAGTGACAAAAAGAGATGAAATATTTCATTCATTCACTCATTCAACATATATTATTGAGTGCCTAGTATGTGCCAGACATAAACTTGACAGTGTATCAAAAAATAGAAAATGGTCAAATAAATGCATTTTGGACCTAGCAGTTATTGGTGACTTTCAGAAGAGAAGTTTCACTGGAGTGGTGGGAGTAGGACCTAGATGGTGGCTTGAAGATGGAATAAGCAAATTGGACAATGAGTGTGAATAGTTTTTCAAATAATTTGATTGTGATTGAAAAGGACAGAATGGTGAAGGAACTCTGGAATTGCCAGTAAAAAACTGGCAAAACTATCAAAATTAATATTTTTGGGACTCAGGAATTTAAACAAATACTTGCAGCAATCTGGGGAATGCTTATCCAAGAAAAATATTGAGTCTTGTTAATAACAGAAAACTTTATGGCATTTTCCCCTTACTTATGCCCCACTGCCTGCTCTGTAGTTTAGCAGTAGCCTTGAAAACAAAGCCGGTATTTCTAGCACTGGAGAAAGCAGAAAGGACCTGATTCAGAAAGAAATTTAGTTATTTATTTTGGACTATTTAATGGCTCCCTGGAAGACCTTGCTTGAAAGGCTTTTCATTTTTTTTCCCCAGACTCAGAACACACTCAGTGCTAAAGATGCTACCACAAGATGTTCCTCAAAAACGTGTGTAAGAAAATGTTTTAGTTGCTGCTGCCTGAAGTGATAGATAGCAGTTGGAGCAAACAACAGACTAAGCAAAAGGCTTAGGAGGAAAGCCTGGTGCATGAGGTTTTTAAAAGTGGTTTGGAAAGTTCTAACACATTCCTGAGAATCTGGAAGGGCTTTCATATACCCAAGGGCTGTGCCTCTACCAGAAAAAAACCTGAGAACACTGTATGCTCTCAATTTTGGCTGAGATTGAGGCTCTCTTGAAGTGGAAGTGAATGCTATCAGAGTTGTAAACTGTTTAAGTGTTGAAGTTATTCCCCAATGTGCACAGAGAGCCCCTCAGCAAAGACTGAGAGATTTTTTGGTTCCAGGAACTTAAGAAAAATTATCTCTTGTTTAACCATTATCTGACTGCCATGCTAACCGAGAAGACTTCACACGAAACAGAGAATACAGACTTTACAACATTAGATCAAAAAAGTCACTAAATAAACAAAACAACAACTACAAAAGCAGTGACAAAAACTCTGGGAAGGAATGAAAATATAACCTCCAAAGTAGTTACATTCTAATATTAAAAGCATTCAGTTTCCAAACAAAAAATTATGAGACATGGAAAGAAACAAGTAATGGCCCATCCATAGTTAAAATTAAAAAAAACAATCAATAGACTGTCCAGAGAATGCCAAGATGTTGGAATTTTTAGCATAGATTTTTAAATCAGTTATCTTTTTAAGAAAGATTTATTTATTTATTTTAGAGAGAGAGGGAGAGAGAGAGAATCTCAAGCAGACTCCCCCCTGAGTGTGGAGCCCTATAGAGGGCTCGAGAGGCTTGATCTCACAACCCTGAGATCATGACCTGAGCCAAAACCAAGAGTCAGACGTTCAACTGACTGAGCTCCCCAGATGCCCCTTAAATCAGTTATCTTAGATATGTTCATAGAGACAAAGGAAACCATTTCAAGAAGTAAAGGGAAAAAAGGATAATAATGGAAAATATCAATAAAGAAATAAAAAATTAAGAGGAACAAAATAGAAATTGTGAAGTTGAAAAGTACAATAACTGAAATGAAGAATTCACTAGAAAGTCTTGACAACAGATTCAAACTGAGGAAAATCAGTGAACTTGAAGATAGTTCAGTTGAGATTATCGAGTGTCAGAAACAAAGAAAAAAGATTAAAGAAAAATGAAGTCTCAGGGACCCATCAAACACCATTAAGCATAACAACATATGCATAATGAGAGTCCCAGAAGAGAAACAAGAGAGATAAAGCAGAAAAAAATTTAAAGAAATAATGGCTGAAAATTTCTCAAATTTGAGGAAAAACATTAATGTAAGCAGTCAAGAAGAATCACAAATCCAAGTAGGATAAAGTCAAAGAGATCCATTCCTAGACACACCACTATCAGTCTGTCAAAAGCCGGTAACAAAGAAAGAATCTTAAAAGCAGCTACATTCAGGGATTTTCAATAAGATTAATAGTTAATTTATATCAGAAAGCATGGAGATCAGAAATCAGTGCAATGACCTATTCAAAGTGATAAAAGGAAAAAGACTGTCAACCAAAATTTCTATATTGCTACTTAAATGAGACAAGTGGCTTCTGTATATTGGCCCTAGTTTACTTTTTCACAGCAGAATGGGATCCATTGGCTTCAAAGCTCAATGGTACCAAACTCAAATTTTGTGCATCTGATTGTTTTAACTATAGCTCCCAGTAAGCAGATTTTTAGACATTTAAAGACTGCCTGCATTGCATCCCCACAAAATTATACCCAACATCTGATAGCCATAGATAAGATAAAGCTGGTAGCTCTGAAAGACCTCAAACTGCTGCTGCCCTCATAAACTCTTGGACCCATAGACTCCCTGCCACACCTGGACATATAATCCCCCTCTGGAAGGTCTTATGCTGCAACACACTTCCCCGGATGCAAATTTGTCAAACATCACCCAAATAAAGCTTGTCATATGTTACTGCTACATTGTGTTCTTATTTTCCTTGATTATCCTGAATATCCCTTGAACTCACTATATATATCTGGCAAAACCATCCTTTGAAAATGAAGAAATTAATATTAAGATGATCATACTCCCCAAATTGATCTAAAGGTTCAATGCAATCCCTATCAAATTTTCAATTTTCTTTTTTTTTCAGAAATGGAAAAACTATCCTAAAATTTATATGAAAATGTAAGGGCCCTTGAAGTCAAAACAGTTTCAAAAGGAGTGAGCTGGAGAATTCACATTCCAGATTTCAAAACTTACTACAAAGCTGTAATCATTAAGCCAGTGTGGTAATAGACATGTAAAGAAATAAAAAAGAATTTAAGGTCTAGAAATAGATCCATACATCTATAGTCAATTGATTTTTAACAACGGTGCAAAGACATTTCAATGGGGGAAAGAAGTGTCATTTCAACAAATGGTGGAACAACTGGATATCCACACGCAAAAGAATGAAGTTGGACCCTCACCTTATGCCATATGCAAAAATTAACTCAAAATGGTTCAAAGTTCTAAATGTAAGAGCTAAAATTATAAAACCCTTTGAAGGAAACACAAATAAATCTATGTGACCTTGAGTTAGAATATGACACCAAAACACAAACAACCAACAAGAAAAAATAGATGAATTTGGACCTCATCAAAATACAGTGTAATAAAGGACACTATAAAAAATTGAAAATCTACCCACAGAATGAGAAAACATGCTTGCAAATCATAAAAACAATTAAGGGTCTGTATCTAGAATATATAGAGAACTCCTGTAACTCAACAATAAAAAGACAACCCAGTTTAAAAATGGGCAAAAGATTTAAATAAATTCTACACATAAGTGATGAATCACTGAATCCTACTCCAGACTTCAATATGTACTATATGTTAACGAACAAAATTTAAATAAATAAATAAATGGAAAAAATAGATTCTACACAAAAAATCAATATGCACATGAAAAGATGCTCAAAATCATTAGACATTAGGAAATGCAAATCAAAACCACAGTGAGATCCATTTCTCACCCACTAGAATCACTAGAATCAAAAGTCAGGTAATTGCAGATGTCGATGAGGATGTTGAGAAATTGGAACCCTTATATATTGCTGATAGGAATATAAACTGGTGCCACTCGCCACTTTGGAAAGAGTTTGTCAGTTCCTCAAATGTTAAATGTATAATTATGATACAATAGTTGCATTTCTGGATATGTAAAAGAGAACTGAAAACATGTTTACACAATAACTTGCACACAATGTTCATAGTAGCATTATCTGTAATAGCCTAAATGTGGGAACAACCCAAATGTTCATCAACTGACGAATGGGTAAGTGAAGGTGGCACATTCGTACAATGGAACAGTATTCAGTCATAAAAAAGAATAAGCACTGATCCATGCTGTAATATGGATGGACCTTGAAAATATTGTGCTAAGTGAAAGCCAGATGCAAAAGGTCATGTATTGTGTAAATCAATTTATATGACATGTCTAGAATAGACAAATCTGTAGAAACAGAAAGTAGTTTAGTGGTTGCTAGGGTATTGGAAAAATGGGAAATTGAGACTGCTGATCAGTACAGCTGTCTGTTTTAGTGATAGAAATTTTCTGGAATATCTGGTGAAGCTTGTGAAATGTAGTATATATATTCTAAACTACTGAATCATTTTAAAATGGTGACTTTTATGTTATATGAATTATATCTCAATAAAAAAATTTAAAAAGAGTGTTTTCTTTTTTCTCATTTTAACATGGAAAACACTTGAGCATATTTCAACACTAATTTGAAAAATCCAGGAGAACTTGATAGATTATTTGAAGTTACTGTAACTGTGGAGGGGTGGTATCTGGATCCCAGTGGAGGGACTTTGATGGAGGAGGGTCACTTCTGCTGTGGTGAGGGGGAGGGGATAGACAAGGTGCAGTCTGCTGGAGCAGAGTAGTGTTAGTTCTTCTTCTATGGCTCCCATTTTTTCTATTAGGCAAGAGGCACAGTCCATGCTGATGATAACTATGAGACAACCAGAGAATCATAGTGGATTTTATAGTCACTGATATGGTGCTCATGAAAACAGGAACCTGTGAATTTTTGATAAGTACCAATTTGTGGAGTTGTTTGATTTTTTTTTCTTTTCTTTTTTCCACAACAAAGTTCAGATATCTGCTGAAGTCATGGAGAAAGTGTATATATTGATCCAAGACTGAAGTTTTGCTGGTCATAAACTGCGATAAACTGAATTATCTGTTGAATCCCTTGGGTTATGGCAACAATTTAACTGAGACCTGTCCCGACTCCATCGGGAAGGGCTTTGTAGAATTTCAACTTATTGTGATGTCTTTCAGATGCTATCAGGAGTAGTGTGCCGTTCCCCGGAGCAACTGAAAACTAGCTGCAATATCTACTACCAAAGCTGCTTTCACAGCCATAGAAACTCCCTGTGTTACTCAGTGATCTGGTAATCTCAAAGCATGGGGCTGGGAGTGCCGGCATGAGTCCTGGTGCGTACAGCCACGTATGGAGCAAGCACACTATTCTGGGCAAGGCTGACAGTCCCAGGGTCAGCGTCACTAACCAGGCCCTCGGTCTCCATGTTCCAGCATGCACTGTGTGACATTTGTGGGGGTTAGCTGAGCCCTGAAGGATAAAGAGCCAAGTGTATTGGCAAAGAGTAAGCTGAAATGGTGAGATTCCAGGTGTTAAGGTAGATAAGGAGGAAAGCGAATATAAGAGGGCAATTTGGATGGGGAGAAATGAAGCAGTAGTGCTGGCAGGCTGATGAGAACAAAGAATAAATATATGGATTCATTAAACAAAGAAGCTATGAAGATAGGATTATCATGAGGAGTATCTGAAATATTACACTGAAGGTGGAAAACTTTTGCTACATAATGAAGTTAAAAGGGTGCCCTCGAAAGTGGGCTGCTGAGATAAGAGGAGGAAGACTTTGGAGGTGATGAAGCCAAGCACCAAGGCACCAAGACCTCGATGGGTCTCTGATGAAATTATTTCAATGTTCATTGAAATAATTGAGAAGGATGGTAGGTGTCAGGATGGTGAGGAAGACAGAACCTGATGCTAAAATGTATGCTCTCATTTGGATTTGAGTTTTTGCCTCAGGTTGGATGACATGGAACCACACAAGGTTCCTAGAATTCTGAACACCAGGCTGATCTGAATTTGTTATTTAAGGAGACTTAGCTAAAAAGCAGGGCTCCATCCAAGTACTGGCAGCAATTTTATTTTATATTATATTCATTACATTTCATTACCAATCAAAGGGGCATTTTTACGTACTTCCTTTGTGGTCACCGTTGTCTCAAGTATTATGTGGGGATACAAATGAAATATGAAATATAGTCCCTATGATCAAAGTTTAAAACGTGAGCAACAAACATAAGACAAAATCCAAATAACATAAGGGATCGTGCGCACTAAATTTTGCTATCCAGGCACTGGGTACAAAAAGAATTTGCAGAAGGAAGAGATAAATGGAATATTAAAGATTTGGAGAAACTGTGAAAAGCTGAGGCTGGATAAATGGGTACGATTTGGGTAGCCCCCAGGCGGAAGGAGAGTATCACTGGTAAAACAAGGAACCAAGAGAAATCCCAGAAGTATAAGTGAACATGATGAGTTTGTGTATGAGTTTGTCTTATCCCGACAAGAAGGAGAGGCATATACTGGGGAACTTATGAATTAAAGTGGGCAGTAGTGAAACAAGAAAAGAGCTCATGAAACAAAATGTGGTTTAGTATGATGTTAGCTTTTATTTGGAAGAAACAGCTCTATAAGTTTATAAGCAAAGGGATTACTTGGTTGCAGTGTTATTTATGAAAGAATAGACTGACAGTAGCAAGGAGGTGGGATTTGAATGGGCACAGCCTAGAGTCTGGAAGGTCAACTTTAGACAATCCAGACGATCCAGCGTTGAGGGTATGAGGGCTTAGAATAAGGTGGATGCACTGGAAATGGGCAGGAATTACATAGGGTATGACAGAATTCTGGGGCAAGCAGATTGAGTTTTTGACTGTTTCTGATGGAGGAAAGGTGGTAGTGTTGTGAGCAGAGGGCAGCTGGCTTGAGAAAAAATAAATTTTTGAATATTTATTTTAACGGACTAGTTCCTTGTCCTTGTTTAATGATCTAAGTCATATAAGCAAAAAAATTAATTTAGTACTTACTTATGTCAGAAGCTATTCTGAGTAATAAAATAAAGTTACTGGCCCTCTCTAAAGCACAATTATATTTTATATTATAATATATATGTGTACAGAGATGACTAATGTAAAGAGAAGAATAATACGGAGGTAAAATACATAAATAAAATTTTGTATGAAGTGCAAGTTACGTTGTTAGAATTTATGTTGGGAGCAGAATTAAAGAGACAATGACTTACTGTTCTTATAATATTATAGCTACAATTATGCCTAATTTTAAGCCTATTTTTCTTGTGAATAGATAATAAATACTCATGTATTTTGTTTAATAAGGAATTACTATATTGTTAGGAAATCTACTTTTCTTCTTGATAAAATTGAATTGATAATATTTTTATTACTAAATAGTATTCTTTGAATTTTTTAATGACTTTCATAATATTTTGTATTGATATTTTATAATTTTTGCTAAGTATTGTATGGTTGGGTATTTAGTTCACTTCTAATATTTTGTTACTTAAAATAATGCAAAGAACACCTGGCAGCTTAATCCTCGAATATATCCATGAACATTCTCTTAGGATAAATTTATGGAAATGGAACACTATACAAATTTTAAAAAATTGTATTGCCAAATTTCTCTCTTGAGAATAGGAATTATCTTTGCTAATATAATAGGCAAAAATAGCATCTCACATTTAAATTTGACTTTACTTCTTATTTAAATATACTTAATAGTTTTTCTTTTTGAATCACCTGTTTTTGTCCATTGTCCATTTTTCTATGGGATATTTTGTCTTTTTTATTGTTTTGCAAAAGTTCTTTAAGCCTAGTGACATCATGTATGTTGCAGATATTTTTCTTAGTTTGTTATTTACTTTCTAATTTTAAAATATTTTTGTACTAAATTTCTCCACACAATCATCCCAGCGTCTCTGTGAGTGAAGGAATAGAGAAAAGTGGGGATAGAAGATATTAAACTAAATAAAATTATTCTGTTCTTCTGGTAAAGGGCTTTTATCTTAGTGGGAGAAAATCTCCATACAACATGTGAGAGGAAGTCAACATAAGATGAGATGAAAACTTAATTTATTTCATTCATTGGCTAGTACTTTTCAATTATGCTTTGACAAGAAAATCAGGGCAAACAATTGTGTTTATGTTACAAGTACAATTTATTCCTTTTTAAATCTTTCTATGCTTTTCTTCTTGTTTTTTTTTTCTCAGAAATATTTGGATCTATGTCTAGTCATGAACTACTTTGATTTTATTTGCATTTCATTTTTACCTGTCATGCAAAATAAATGAGCTATTTTAGGGTCTATTAAAAGCACAACTTACTCAGCAAAAGAAAAATGAGATCATGAAATAAAATCTGGAAAATTCAAATAAAAAATAATTGATCAGGAATACAAATTTAGATAAATTTTACTTTTATCATATATCAAAATAATCTGAACACAACTATATACTTAATCACAGGTTAAAGCTTATTCTTAATCTTTTTTTCTTTCCTTCACTTCATTATAATGAGATTAAGTAAAATCTTGTTTAACTTTAACCTTTCTCAATTTAAGTCACTCTTGGTGAAGCAAATATCACACATTTCATTTACAGGATTGCTTTTTTCTGGACTCTATAGTTGCACACTGAAAAAGATGTAAAAATGCTGTTTTGGTACCTGCAATTTTGCGTGATGTCTGGTGATCTTTCTCCTTGTAGTGGATTGTCTTCTTCCTACACTCCTTTTAAAAACACTATAGGCTTATGTACCAAAAACTCTTTCAGAAACAAGGAATGCTTCTAATAACAAAAGAAAAACATGTGGTTTATGATTTTTTAAGAATGTGAAAGGAATAATCTTTACTAAAGGTTTAAAGTTATGTTTAGGTTATTCTAACCCTTGGCTAGATATAGACTTGGTTTTCCATAATGGGCCCTGAAATGAGGGTAAACTATTTCTACCATTGCTTGACCTTCTGTTTTACCCTCACTGTTTCTTTTCTTGAACAATCTCTAATCTAAGGTCACAAGAGGATGAGTTTTGGAAAAGAATTCTTAAGAACTGGATTAAAACTTGTATGCAGTATTAGAAAATATCTTGCCTTAGAGCAATATATTCTCTTTGTTCACTATGAAAGTCTAGCTGCCAGATTAAGAACTAAAGGGAACAGACAAGTCTTATCTGGAGCTTATTATATACATATTTGTTTCTTAGTTGGAAAATACACAGTTGAGGTTAATCATGTGACTATCTATGGCTACATAAATGTTTTTCACTAATAGTTTTGCTTCAAGCCATTCTTCCAATACAGTGTTCCAATAAATGTGACAAAACCATGCAGCAATCCCAGGTGCAGACACTGATTGTCAGTATGTTTCTCTGTTGGAAAGGTGGCTTTGTCACAGCTCTACCCATTAAAAAAGAACATTTCCTGAGAAGTTCAATATTCCAATCTGAGTACTGGCCATTGTAATTTGACAAAAGATTACAAAACTAGATGTTAAGAGCTATTCGGAATGGTTCTCACTGGTGCCTAGCTTTTAATACTATCTCTAGCGGTTCCATTCCGCAGTCCCCCGATGTACCCAATATTATTGAAAACTGATGTAATAGAGATAAAAACTTGAAACCAAAAGATTGGACTCTAGCTCTATCACTAACACACTATGAAACCTTAAGCAAGTCCTTAATCTCTCAGAGCCTTATCAATAAAATAAGGATAATTGTATTTAATTGTTAGGATTGTTAGAAAAATAAAAGGAGATGCTGTTATACTTAGGACAGTGTTCAGTTCCTCGTAGAAATTCAGTTAATGCTTGTCAAAGAAATTGGCTTCATTCAATCATCCAACAAATATTTACTGTGTGTCAACCTTAGGCTAGGATCTTATCTAGTTCCTTGGGATAAGTCAGTAAATAAAATAACTGCTCTGTCAAGCTTTGTGTGTGTGTGTGTGAGTGGTGTGTATGTGTGTGCTGTTGCCCTACATAATCAGCAAGGAAACAAATAAATAAGTTTTTAGAAGGTGATCTGTGCTATTTTGAAAAGAAAGGACCAAAATGAAGGAATCTCAGAGGAGCAGAGAGTGACAAAAGTAAAATATACTTCTCAAAATATAGAGGGCTCCTCCAAAATAAGTTGAGATTTTGGTAGCAATCTGAATGAAATGAGCCACTAGTGTATCTGGAGCATGCTTGGTTGGGAAGAAGAAAGGAGGACAATGGACCTGGAATAAAAAGAAAAGGAAGACATGGAAGGAAATGAGGTCAGAGAGGATATGGGTGGGTTTGATACAGATTATATAGAGTCTCCCAGGTTGCTTTAAAGACTTTGGTTTTTCTTTGAGTAATAACTTTAAGCAGTGATGTGATATGATTTACATTTTAAAGAAGCATTCTTGCTGCTACAGAATAGAGTGTACAAGGGCAGGAATTAAAGTTCAAGAGGCCACTTAGGAGGCTGTAATGGTGAAGGAAAGATGTGACTATGGCTTGGACCAGAGTAGTAGCTGAGTAGGTGATGGCTAATAATCAGGTTTGGATACATTTTCTAGAATAGGAGTCAAAGATGACTCTTAATGTTTTTAGCTTTGGGTAATTATAGGAATAGAGATGCATATACTGATATGATTAAGACGGGGGCTGAACAAAATTTGGAGGGAAAGTAAAGAATTTGATATTATACATATGTTTGAGATGCCTTAGTTAATTTTGTTAAGAGGAGGGCTCAGGACTGAAGATATAATTTGGGAGTTGTCAGCACATGCATGGATTGGACAGACCAGAGAGGAGCTCAGGATCCCGGGGCACAATAGATCTCAGGATCTGGCGCATGAGAAGGATCTAGTGAAGGAACCTGAGATAGGATAAGAACCAAGAAATAGTCATGTCTATGATGTCAGGTGAAGAGAATGTTTCAAAGAGAAGGTGATTATGTGTATGAAACACTGCTACTAGGTCAAGTCAAATCAAGACAGATAATTGACCAGTGAATTGACCCAGTTGTTTTGATTTTGTTTAGCAAATCAAACCTCTGGGCCAATTCAGTAATTTCCTATCGACTGCTACTTTTCCTGAGTATGATCATACTTCCAATTTCTTTGCATGGCTCACAATTTTTGGCTAAAAACTGGACATTTTATACAATATATTGAAGCAACTCTGGATTCTGTCTTATAGCAAATCAAACGCAGCAACATACAAAAGGATTACATACCATGTCAAAATAGCATTTATCTCAAGAATGCAGAATTGGCTTTACATCTGAAAAAATCAATTAAAAACAATTTTTTTTCTTGTAGTTTTTAATTTTATTATGTTATGTTAGTCATCATACAATACATTATTAGTTTTTGATGCAGTGATCCACGATCCATTGTTTTCGTATAACACCCAGTGCTCCATGCAGTACGTGCCCTCCTTAATACCCATCACCGTGCTAACCAACCTCCCCTCCCTCCTCCCCTCTAAAACCCTCAGGTTGTTTCTCAGGTCCATAGTCTCTCATGGTTCATCTCTCCCTCCAATTCCCCCCGCCCATTTTCCCCTTCCTTCTCCTAATGTCCTCCATGTTATTCCTTATGTTCCACAAATAAGTGAAACCATATGATAATTGACTTTCTCTGCTTGAATTATTTCACTTAGCATAATCTCCTCCAGTCCCATCCATGTTGATGGAAAAGTTGGGTATTCATCTTTTCTGATGGCTGAGTAATATTCCATTGTATATATGGACCACATCTTCTTTATCCATTCATCTGTCGAAGGGCATCTTGGCTCTTTCCATAGTTGGGCTATTGCGGACATTGCTGCTATGAACATTGGGGTGCATGTGGCCCTTCTTTTCACTACATCTGTGTCTTTGGGGTAAATACCCAGCAGTGCAATTGCTGGG
>NC_138372.1:101791956-101812515 GCF_054177405.1 Leptonychotes weddellii | reverse complement strand
GAAGGGGGATTGGTTAGCCCGGTGATGGGTATTAAGGAGGGCACATACTGCATGGAGCATTGGGTGTTATACGAAAACAATGGATTGTGGATCACCACACCAAAAACTAATGATGTATTGTATGGTGACTAACATAACATAATAAAAAAAAAATAAAAAAATAAAATGTGGGGACAGAAGAAAGGAATATTATATCCATCTCTTTGCAACTCTTTCAAGGGAGAGTGGTTTGGGGACATATTCCAGAATTTAGGGCCTCTTTTGGGGCCATGCTGCTTTCCTCCTAAACTTCATAACCCTGCCTAATGACAAACCTTCCTGAAAGTAACACAGACACACATACACACACACAGAGCCAACCCATCTTGAGAGTAGCAGAAACAAATTTATAAAATATATGTCTATATATTATAAGTACATTTATAACATATGAAAAGTATTTATTAGAAGTATTATACAAAATATATAAGTATCTTTAGGGTAAAATGACATTCAAGTAGGTGGTTCCAAGGACAGAAAGCATATAACAGTTTGTAAATCTAACCAAGTTTCGGTCCAAGCTATTTCCCAGCCTGATTTTCCAAGAATGCCCCATTAGTTTTTTAGTTCAAATAGGAACTATTCTCAATCAAAACTGACCAAGAAATTTACATCTTCTGATCTTCAGGATCTCCACCTCTACTAAAACTGCTGACCTTTTTTCTAAAGTCATTCTCCACTCTACCTAGAGCCTCTGGTCTTATTTTTCTCTGCAACTCATGACCGTGTTGCTTTTCTTCTGGAGAAAGCAGAGTCATGTCTTGCTTTCTTCTAAAGAGCAAACTGCTTACACACCCCAACAGAGGGAATGAACAGGTTGCCAGGACAATGCCATATAGTTTATATGCCACAACAAAAAAAGAATGATCTAGATCGGCAATAAGAAGATGTGCATGATAAATGTTGGGGCAGGAAATATGTGGGTACAAGATAATATGAAATTCTTAGGAACGAAGATAAATTGTTCTGTAATGTTCCTTTTTAGACTCCCTTGGAATGAGGGACTCAGCAGCAGCAGCGCCCCCTCTTGGGCAGAGATGGAAGAGCCACAGAGGAGCCCAGACTCCCCAGGGCAGGTGCAAGGATGGTTAGCCTCTCCACAGGCACGTTCTCTACCAGGACTACCACATTTTATTTTTGTGAGGGTTAAAGAAGATAAAGTATAAAATGACTATCATTGTGTCTAGTACATATAAAGCACTGGAAAATAAAGTAAGATGGTTCGTGGCATATAGGAAATTCTCCTGAGAAATTACATTATTTTATTTTTGTAAAAATTACGGAACTGGTTTGGTTTTCCCCTGCTGTTCTGCAAGAGCCACGACATGTTAAAAAAAAAAAGGTACAGGAAGATTGACAGGGTTGGAGAAAGCAACTGTGTCTTTAATAGCTCTTTACATTCGAGAGAAAAGGAAAGAGCTAGGTGCACAGCTTGCAGAGTGAAGAAGCATGCCTTTTGTCACCAGTGGGTCTTAGGCTTCCAAGGCCCTGTGCACTTGTCCCAGAGCCCTCGGCTGGTTCTGTACCAGCTGCTCCCCCCAGGCCATGTCTTTCCCTCCTTCACACAGAAGGGCGCCCTTGGGGGACTTTTGGGCAGATTTTTCTTCCTCCTGTGGCTTCCTCAGGGCCACATTTTTATCTTTGAAAATTACTTTAATTTATGCATGGCACCAAAGGACAGGGATTGTCTCCAAGCAGGCACTTCAAAATGCAAAACACATCCTCATCCATCTCTAGAGGCCCAAAGCCCTTGACAGGAGGTGGCCATGATCAGGTTGTGGTTGCTGTCTGCAGAGCCTGGTCATGAAGACAGACGGGCTGGCTCTGTTGAAACATTCTATACCTGCTGCTATCCTTAAAGACTTACTTCCCATGTGCCCAGTGGGAACTGGAGGGTCTTGCCATTATCTGAAAGGATGACAAAGGATTTAGCTTAAAAAATGCATATTTTATTTTTCAGTGCTTCATAAACACTTGACACAATAATAGCAATAATTTATATATTGGGGTGCCTGGGTGGCTCAGTAGATTAAGGACCACTTGACACAATAATAGCAATAATTTATATTTTGGGGTGCCTGGGTGGCTCAGTAGATTAAGGACCAGACTCTTGATTTTGGCTGAAGTCATGATCTCAGGGTCATGAGATGGAGCCCGCTGCCGGCTCCATGCTCAGCATAGAGTCTGCTTGGGTTTCTCTCCCTTCCCCTTTGCCTGTCCCCTTGCTTGTGATCTCTCTCTCTCTCGAATAAATAAATAAATAAATAAACAAAAAACAAATAAAATCTTAAAAAAATAATTTATATTTTATCTGCTTTAATTTTCACCAAAAATCCTATGTGAAAGTCCCCGTATTCTGAAATCAGAAAGGGCATCTGTGGCGGGGCTAACCGCCCTCTCCCCTGCTCTGGGAGCATGGACTCCTCCGTGGCTATTCCATCTCTTCCCAAAAGGAGGCGCTGCTGAGAAAGGAGGTCTCACTGCCCATGGTCACACTTAGTGTACACGGAAGAAGTGGCTGACGTCCTAGGAGATGAGGAGGCCGGCCTGACCTGCCTGTTCTTTTTCCCTCCTGGCGTCTTCCCTCCTCCCCTTCCTTCCCTCCTCCCTTCCTCTTTCCCTTGTCTACTCAAAAATATATTTGATTAGCTTGGCATTCTAAGTTTTACTAACTAAAAGCAGCCCTCATTAGAACTAGCTGAGTTCTTCTCCTACATCTTGTGTTCCTGGACTGCATCCTTTACTGTTCCACATCTCCATTATCTCTGGGAAATTCCCTTTAAAAACAATGTCCAACAGGTAAATGTTGTGGCATCTAATGTACAATTCTTATTTCTTTTCTTTTCATTTTCTCCCTTCTCTCTTCTTTCTTGTGTTCTCTTTTCCAAAGTTCCATCACCTTATTTAGATGTCCCTTCCAGTTTTACCTGGTGGGTGTGCTCTAGTTGTTTTTCTAGAGGGAGGGTGACAGGTGGTGGGCGGGCGGTGTGTGACTGAGTCTGTGTGGGTGTGCTGACCTGAGGAGTGCGCTGTGAGGTATGAATGGGTGTAGATCCGTGCGGAGAAGACCCCCCACGAAGTGGCCTGATTTCCTTGAGATGAAGCATATTCGGTCACCAGGGCAGGCCTTAGAATTCCAAAGAGCGAGATTGGTCACATCCTTAGATCTCCAGATTGTTTGGTGTAACTCTTTGGCCTTCTTTGGTTGCTCTCTCTAATCCTGCATTGCTTGCCCTTCAACTGCCAAGAGTAAGAGATAGGAAACCAGGGGAATTTGGGAAGCTGAAAAGGGTTTGTTTTTTTTTTATCTTCTAATTTGGTCAGGGTTGAAGAATGAGTGGGAAAATCTTTTGAGCATTTGTTTGCTTCACAAACAATCCTCCTCTCAATTGTTGGGACTCAGGAGGGTGGCTACCCTGGTTTCATTCTGGAGTTCCATTGGCACTGTTTCAAAGGCTGGGGATTTGTCCGGTTTTTAAAAATATAAATACATATATTTATTTTATATGTTTTTATATTTTATATATTGTATATAGTACATATATGTACATCAAATATATATATTTACTTATAAATATATATCTACACTATATATGTATCTATAATATATATGCTAAATATATATATTTAATGTACATACATATGTGCAATATATAGTTACACTATATATTATATATTAATGTTATGAATTATTTTAAAAAGTGTTCTATTGATGGGGAGGATACTATAAAACATATCTCAGCAGTCTTTTTATGACACTTAAACCATCTGATGAAAATAAAAAGTTTACTAATGTTTCTTAATTGATAAAATATCAACATTACAAAGGGAGATTAGTTGCATGGCTATTATAAACAAATTAGGAGCCATAAATTAACTGGATACTTTCCTCACACTATTAAATCTTCCACTCAATCTTTCTACAATCTCTTCATATTTAGCAAATGTCATTACCTGATACAAACCTTTGCTGAGATTGTTATTGTTATTGTTGTTAGCTTTACAGTAATAATATGGATGAGCTATATGATACATTTCAGTGGAAAAAACAAGTTAATCAGGTTCTTAGTGATGACCTCAAAGCAGAAAATTGTTTCAGTGAAGAATCCTAATGGAATCTTTTTCCTGTAGAATGTACTGGAAGAAATCACCTGGAAATGACCACCAGAGTGATGCTCAGTTTGGGCTTCCATCTGATTCAAATCTAATTGATAACTAGACATCAATTTCACTACCTGAAGGAAGTATAGAACATATAGTATTTAAAAAATTTAAATTCTACATGTCTTATGCCCATTTCTTGATGGGTTTTTTTTTGTTTTTTGGGTGTCAAGTTTGATAAGTTCTTTATAGATTTTGAATACTAGCCCTTTATCTTATAAGACATTTGCAAATACCTTCTCCCATTCCATAGGTTGCCTTTCAGTTTTGTTGACTGTTTCTTTTGTTGTGCAAAGGTTTTTATCTAGATGAAGTCCCAATAGTTCATTTTTGCTTTTATTTCCCTTGCCTTTGGAGATGTGTCTAGCAGGAAGTTGCTGGAGCCAAGGTCACAGAGATTGCTGCCTGTGTTCTCCTCTAGGATTTTGATGGATTCCTGTCTCACATTTTGAGTTTATTTTTGTATATGGTGTAAGGAAATGGTCCAGTTTCATTCTTGTGCATGTGGCTGTCTGGTTTTCCCAACACCATTTGTTGAAGAGATGGTCTTTTTTTCCATTGGATATTCATTCTTCCCTGCTTTGTCGAAGATGAGTTGACCATAGAGTTGAGGGTCCATTTCTGGAGTCTCTGTTCTATTCCATTGATCTATGTTTGGTTTTGTGCCAGTACCATACTGACATTTCTCCAAAGAAGACATACAAATAGCTAACAGACACATGAAAAAATGCTCAACATCACTGGGCATCAAGGAAATACAAATCAAAACCACAATGAGATGCCCCCTCACATCAGTCAGATTAACAACTCAGAAAACAACAAATGTTGGCAGAATGCAGAGAAAGGGGAACCTTCTTACACTGTTTGTGGGAATGTAAACTGGTGCAGCCACTCTGAAAAACAGTTTGGAGCTTCCTCAAAAAGTTAAAAATAGAGCTCCCATGTGACCCAGCAATTGCACCACTAGGTATTTACCCAAAGAATAAAAACATTGTGAATCAAAGGGACACATGCACCCCAGTGTTTATGGCAACAATGTCCACAATAGCCAAACTATGGAAAGAGCTGAGATGTCCATCAACAGATGAATGAATAAAGAAAATGTGTTATATATATGCCATGGAATATTATGCAGCCATCAAAAAGAATGAAATCTTGTCATTTGCAATGACATGGATGGGACTAGAGGGTATTATGCTAAGTGAAATAAGACAGAGAAAGACAAATAACATAAGATTTCACTCATATGTGGAATTTAAGAAACAAGACATGAACATAGGGGAAGGGAAGGAAAAATAAAACAAGATGAAAATTGAGAGGGAGGCAAACCATAAGAGACACCGAACTCTAGGAAACAAACTGAGGGTTGCTGGAGGGGAGGTGGGCCGGGGGAAGGGATAATTGGGTGATGGACATTGAGGAGGACACTTGATGGAATAAGCACTGGGTGTTATATGCAACTGATGAATCACTGAATTCTACATCTGAAACTAATAAAAAAATTTAAATTGTAAAATATATCATAATAAAAAAGAGCATGTAAACTAAAATAAAGCAAATATCCAAGGGCCCATGACCCAGGGTAGAAAGAGCACAGTCCTTAAACATCTCCTCTGGGCTCCTCGTCATTGTTTTCCCATCTCATCCCCCAGCAAGTTGACTCCTATGTCTGGCTTTAACCACTCCCTTACTTAAAAAAAATGGTTTTAACACCAATTCATGTATCTCCAAGCAATATCTTATCCCTTTGAAAAAAATTGAGTAATAATTACTTACCTAGCATTGTAATCGAGAGGCAATTTGGCCAGGAGCAGATGACAGTTGGGAGGAAAAAATTACTGTGGCCAGCATGTGGGACCCAGAGGACCTTTTCTCCAAGAATGACTAAGAGTGTCTGTCCAGGAAGCCTGCAGGTGAGGTGGTCAGTCCTGGAAGTCCTCGCATCTTGCAGGTGGAGCATCATGCTGGTTTTGGTGTGGGCTGGGAACTGAACATGGGGCAGAACTGGGGTAGGAGGAGTGCTGCTTTTCAAGGTTCTGCTTCTAAGCTCCCTGTGGCCTCTCTCTACCTCTCTGGTGCTATCAGATCAGAGCCTTTGGTGAGGTAAAAGGAGCATATGCTGTAATGTGTACTCTGGTGTGCTATCCCTCGACAGATGTGTCTCTCCGGTAAGCCCCATGGACTCTCCATCTGACATAAGCTCTCATTCTGGGACATTCTCCTCCATCCTCCAAGGGATTGACTTGACCTTCTCCTGTAGTGGATGTCCTGTTTCCTTTATCCTGTGTCTTTCTTTCCCTTGGATTTCACTCCCATTTTGCTGAAGCACATTCTGTAGTGACTTTTTAAGAAAAGGTCCAAAGGTGAAATATTTTTTGAGGTCTTACAGGTTTGAAAAATGTCTCTATTCAATCTTTAAACTTATTGATAGTTTGGATATGGACTTATAGGTTAGAAATCATTTTCCTTCAGTGTCTTGATGGGTTGCTCCTTGTTTTTGGGTTTGTTGATGAGAAATCCAAAGTCTTTTAACTCCTCATTCTTTCTATATAAATTGTTCTTCCAACCATTGCTGGAAGATTCTAGAATTTTCTCCTTGGTTCCAATATTCTGAGATTTCATAATGGCATTTCCTGTTATTTGCTTACTTTATCTATTTTGCTGGACATTTGATGAGCCCTTTCAGTAATAGGAACCTTTCTTGAATTATTTTAGTGATGATTTCTTTTCATGTATAGTCTCTGTTCTCTCTTTCTGAAATGCCTGTTGTTTGGATATTGGACCTCCTGATATGGTCCTCTGGTTTTTAACTTGGTTTTTCTTTCAATTTCCCATCTCTTTATCCTCCTTTTTGGGAGAGTACTTTGACTTTGTCCTCTAGCTCTTCTGTTGTGTTGTTATTTTGTGCTCTTACTTGTCAAGTGTTTTCCATATGATTCTTATTGTTCTCTGAATATTTCTTTTTATAATATTCTGTTTTTGTTTCATGATTGCAGTATCTTATTTTGTATCTCTGATGAATTAATAATTTTTTATTGATATTTTCTTTCCGTTGCAAAATCTCTATTATATCCATTTGCTTTTCTTTGCTTGTTTTTAGTTCTACTTTCTATGTAATGAGTTCTTCTCATGAATCTGTTAACTTTTGCTTGTCTGTTCATGATTAAAAGGGAATTAAAAAGCCTATCAAAGCTTAGACTGTATGGCAATGACTTATTGATTTTGAATTTATTAC
Source organism: Leptonychotes weddellii (assembly GCF_054177405.1). Classification (NCBI taxonomy): domain Eukaryota; kingdom Metazoa; phylum Chordata; class Mammalia; order Carnivora; family Phocidae; genus Leptonychotes; species Leptonychotes weddellii. The sequence continues at coordinate 101,805,080 of NC_138372.1, read as the reverse complement.
AGGGTAATCTGGGTGGGCCATTTGTTACATCTTTCCTGGTAAGAATCTGTAGAAAGGATTCTTTAACTCTCGTGTCTCGAAGCTAAAGAACTGGCTTTTAGCATCATAGGAACTGAAAAGGGAACAGGACTAGGCATTTTAAATTTGGCTTTCAATACATATGTGATAATTTAATCTCCTTGTTTTCCTTATAGGACTAGTCCCTTTTACTTGTGAGGCATTTCAGATATTCCTGGTTTAACTCTTTCCAGGAAATATAGCTCTAAACTTTTGTTGGTAGGGTTAGGTTTGTTATTCATAGGGGCACTAAATAGGAAAGGTGATCCAGGGGCTAATGGCTTATCCAAGAGCTCTTACCCACTTTCCTTATTTTATGCACCTCTCCCCCACCTTGTCCCTAGTTTTGCTTCCTGTCTTTCTGTATCTTTTAAAGATTCTGATGTATAAATTGGATTAGATCTTAGCTTTGTCTTCTGGAGGCTTTGTGTTCAATGCTCTTTGGCTGCCAAGCCAATTATCATGCATCCATCTGTTGCTGTTGGCTCTTCCTGTGTTCTTTTAACCTTCAGTGAGCATATCTTAATTTGTGTGTGTATGCAGTTTTACAGAGTTTTCAGGAGAAGCAAAATTGTGTGCATATGTTCAATTAACTATCTTTTTAAAAAAGATTTGATTTATTTATTTGTCAGAGAGAGAGAGAGAGGGCCCAAGCACGGGAGCTGCAGGCAGAGGGAGAGGGAGAAGCAGGCTCTGTGCTGAGCAGGGAGCCCAATGTAGGGCTTGGTCCCAGGACCCTGGGATCATGACCTGAGCCAAAGGCAGATGCCTAACTGACTGAGCCACTCAGGCATCCCTCAATTAACTATCTTAACACAGAAACTGGCCTGCAGTTTTTACAGTACAATTCATTTTATTTATATTCTATAAAAACCATAGAGTTTAGAGTAGAAAAAATTTTTTAACTTTATATACTCTAATGCCCTCATTTTATGTATGAAAACATTGTCTTCAACAAGTAAATAGCTTGTCTAAAACCACATGGATAGTTTGTGTTAGGGCTCAGATGTAGAGAAAAAAAATCAAGCTCCAATTTCTAGATTGTCCCAATGTCTGAAGCTGCTAAAGTATCAAAATTTAGCTTCTTCTACTGATTTCCTGAGTATAGTATGTAAAAGGTGATATGCAGATCATAAGTTGTAGAGACTGAAACTTTGTCCTATAGGAAATTATGGTATTTGCCAGACCACAGTGATGTAAGCAGATAATGGGACCTCTCCAAAATTAAGCAATTATTGGGTATAATCCAGGAACAGATAATTAATTTGGATTATGAAAACACAGAGGTAAGTCTACATCTAAGCCAATGACTAAAGAATCAACATGCAGGAAAAATAAGTCCTATGTTTTTAAAATGTTGGCAAACCATGGTATGTGCAGAGAGTATCTCCATCTGTTCTTTTGTTGTTCCTCTGAATTTTCGGACCTCCCTTCCCTATCCTCCAGGGCCTCAACGTCCCTTTGTTTTCCAAAGCTCTTGGAGTCCTAATGTGCTGGGTTTCCTTTACCTGCTGTGTGTTCTCCCACCCACCTACCTTTCATTTCATTAACAAAGCAAAACAAAACAAAATAAAACACTTTAATTGTGCTGACATATGTCTCAAAACAGCCTTTCTGCATGATTGACTAACTCTTCTTTGAAAATCTTTTGTTATAATTTCAGTGACTGAAGGATGGAGCATTGTAATAAGCATGAGGGGAATAGGAGTCTTGTTGCTGTCTGTCATGAGTTATGTGACTTGGCTAAGCCATGACAGGTCTCTCCCTTTCCTGATTTGCAAAGTGATCCTTGCAGCAGGATTCCTCAATTATTTTAAAGAAATAATTATTGGTTATGTAGAATTCATGATCAATGGATGGATTTCTAAGTTGACATTTCACTCTGTTGTGGAGGGATGTTGGGATTTAGGGCCACAGGAGGGGAACTACAAAACCCCACCATTTAGGTAATTATCTTTCCTCCAAAAATGGAGACCATCCAAAAATTTGAGGTGCAAGGGAACAGGTGTGATTTTGTGGCTGTGAAAACCCATGAGATACAATTTTAATCTTCATATATTGGTGACAGATGTTTATTTCGCAGTTGTACAACTGATGATCTAAAATTTAGGCCTTCACTTGTTTTCTCTTGAATTAAGGATCTAAAAATATAAATGGAAAATAAATGTAATTGAATTCTGTCTTCCAAAGGGAAATGACATTTATACTGTTATAACCTTGATAAATATATATATTACTTCCCAACCAATGGATGATAAATCAATGATTTAACTGTCTTTTATGGTGACTGCTTTGGGCTTTATAGCCATTTGGTTTTGAGTTAGCCTAGTAGTACATCATCCTGAGAAGGAATCACATAATTTAAAAAGAGGAACTAAAAAATTTACCATATTGGTTAGGTTTGATATCTGCGTTATGAGTGTTATGCTTTTATGCTTGTTTGTCTTTTTCTGATGTGGGAGGGGTGGCTGGGAGTTTTATTGATGCCTTGTTTTTTTTAACTTTTAAAATATTAGTTTTGAGTTATTATTGAATTGTTATTAAAAATAGTTTATCATAAACATCAAAGTGAGTGAAAAGAGACTTTAGAAGTCATTAAGAAAATAAGCTTATGTTCTGAGCCGCTTCAAGTAATTATTCTTCCTTGCTCATTCAGCTGTCTTCTGTTTCTGCTTCCCACAGCCTGAGCCCACCACCTCCAGGTGAGCCTTTAGATGTGGCCCTTGATTTTGCAAGGCTGAGGCTCAGGCAACAGTCCTGGGGGGCTTCAAAAGCACAGAGCTCTCAACCCCATAAAGAAATACTCAGATGGTGGCTTTCAACAGGGTGAAAAGAAGGAAATGAGATGTGTTCCCCTATATATCTGCTAAATTGGAAGCCCAGTATGTTTTTTTAATGGAAGCATAGTTGATATCAAATATTACATTAGTTTCAGATGTACAACATAGTGAGTCCACTATCACGTGCGTTGGGAAATGTTCACCACAATGTGTAGTTACCATCTGTCACTGTACAGTTATTACAATTAATTGACTATGTTCTGTATGCTGTACTTTTCATCCCCCTTATTTATTTTATAACTGGAAGTCTGTAGCTCTTCTTCCCCTTCATGTATTTCACCTGTCCCCCGCCCCCTTTCCTGTATTTGTTTTGAAGACTTTTGTGAATTGTTGGTTTTTGAGTCAATGGTGTCCAGATGACACTGGGCTAGGTTGCTGCCCCTGGAAATAGCCTTATTCACTCCACGTGTGGTTCACACCAGGAACGTCTTCATCGTTCTCACAGGTAGTAGCGATGCCGTTCACTGTTATTTTCTTGCCATGCTCATCGTCTTTGCTAATGAAACCAGAAGAAGGCAGACAGGATTCAAAGACCAAGGAAAACAGTGACCTTCTTCCCACCCACAAACAAAATTTGAGGAAATGATGGATGACTTTAACAGAGACCCTTTACCTTGCTGTGTCTCCTGATGCAGATAAATGATTAAATTTCAAGAAGACAAAATGTGAAATGGAGAAATAAATTTGAATAAATTGGCATTTTATTTGTTTATTTATTTTGTAAATGACAATGAGTTTGATACTAAACCATGGTTTTATTACATGGTTCTCATACAGAAGTTCTTTATATTCTGTCAGGCTTGGATAATTTCCAATAAAATTGGTCTTCCCCATTTGTTATTTAACTTCACTTTGTTTCTTAAATTGGCTTCAAAAATGCCAATTCCCAAGGACAACAGCATTTGCCAGTTTCTCTTTGGTGCTTTAGTTTTACAGTTATCAGCCATAGCTTCCAGATATTTTTCTCCTGTGAATATAAGTGATACTTGTTTAATCAGATTTACATTGTTTCTCTTTTATTATTGGCATTTTTATATAATTGGATGATTGTGGGCTTAACAGTAGGAAAGAAAAGAAAACTTCTTTAGTATTAACATCAATCCCTGCAGAGTAGGAGCATTATTCTACTGAAAACATGTATGGATGCCCTTAGCAAGGGATTTGCACTTTAGAAGATGTGACAAGTAAAGCAATACCCTTACTCATATGGTTTCAGATTGATGAGACAAACACACATACCTTACAATGAGAAAAGTACAAAGTGTACAAGAGATGTGGCAAAAATCGATCTGCAGGTCCACAGTGTGATGACATTTTCTACAGGAATTTACGCCCACAGAATATGGGCCACTTCTATGGCCGTTGTATAAATCTCCCGTGACTGCCACCTAGGGTTTCTCTTTCTGCTTTCTGGTTGCAGATGACAGTGAAGCACCAGGAGACAGACCTTCCTAAGGTGGAAGGAGCCCAGGTCCCTGCATGGAAGAGAGCCACCTCGTCCAGGACAAAAGTCCTGCCAGGAATGTTTGGTGAGCAAGAAGCACACTTACTGTTCCATGAGACTTTGAAGTTATGAGGTCTATATTGTTCACACAGTTTAAGCTAACTGTAATAAGCCGAGTCCATGAAGCTGACAGGAGAGAAGTAGAAGAACAACAGCAAACATCTACATGGCTGTTGTTTAAGTGCTTTTCTTTAGCTATCATTATCGCTACTAGTAGCTATCATTTTAATGATAGCTTACAGATTAAAGAGAGACATTCCATGCAATGGAATGAAGTGAAGCTTACAGATTAAAAAGAGATATTCCATGCAATATAGTTATTTGGGAGGACTGCCCAACTGAAAATTCTGCCTATCAAATGATCTGTAAGGAAGAGCCATGCATGTCCTTAAATCTAGAGTGACACAATTGAGAGTAAGATGGCTTCAAGTATACGAAAACAATGAATTGTGGATCACTACATCAAAAACTAATGATGTATTAGTTTTTTAGATTATCATGTATGTACTAACATAACATGATAAAATAAAATTTAAAAAAAGATGGATTCAAAGCTCGGAGAAGTATACATTTTAAAAAATTCAATGCAAATATAGTCAGATGAAATTAAATAAACTTTACTACACTCAGTGAAAAACTTGTCCAGAGAACTTAAGTAGGCAGAATTTAAGATGCTTTAAGTGCCACATCCTTGCCTTTTTTTTTTTTTTTAAATCCTGTATCCCAACCTCCAGGAAGTCCTGAACATTAGATACTAAAATTTAAAAAAAATGCAGATTACCACAGATCTCTTCAAGGGCAAGTTACAAATAGTAAGGGGAAATAAGGGCAAGTTCAACAGCTTGAGGGTCCACTGAGGCATTACTATAAATATAATATATGTTACCATATATCTTCAGGAAACTCTTAAAGATGTAGTGTTGCAGATCAGCTAATCTAGGGCTTGGCAAACTTTTTCTACAAAGGTCCAGATAACAAATACTTTAGGGTTTGTCAGTCATGGGGCAAAATGAAAGATACTATGTAATTTGCCATCCTTTAATAATGTAAACACCATTCTTTGTTTGTGAGCAGTACAAAAGTAGGTAGTGGGTTTGTCCCACAAACCTCTGAGCTAACAATTCTAGAGAAATACATGCATATTGAGTGTGGAGGAGTGTGTGCACACACACGTGCCCATGAGACTTATGAGTCATTTACAAAGGGTACCAATACCTTGGTTTAAAACTCCAGCCAGATGAAAAGCACTTCATTGGTTAATATGGAACCACAGAAGAAGATGATGCAGCCTGAGCTCATACAGCACCAACAGAACTAGATGAAGGAATCATGCCTGGTTATTGATGGGTACACTTTTCCTGGAGGGGGTAGGAATGTTTATGTTGTGCTAATAAAATAATTTTCTTAACTGACTTCTCATTTTAGTGACCCATAGGTGTAGTTCGTAGCCTTGAAAATGACTAAAACGTAGTTGAATTGAATTAGCAAACATCTACAAGCACCTCCCTGCACAGCTTGCACAGCCTCGGATTGCCCACGTGGGCCTGGATTCCTAAGACCTCCCAACATGGCAGGAGAGAGTTGGATGCATTCGAGCTCTCATCTTGGAAAAATGGCTGCTATGGACAGGAAAATGAGGCTGCAAATTGGGAAAGCCACATGCTCGGGGGGTCCCCATGTCATTGTTTTTCAAAATATTTCATAGAACAAGTAATATTCACATTATAGAAAATTTTTAATAGAAAAAATCCTTTCCAATTCAACTCTCATAATCATGATCAGTATTTTGATGTGCTTCCTTCCTTAATATGTTCTTATACATATTCTTAAGTGTCTGGAATCTCATAATATGTACAAATCCGAATCTTGCTTTTTCTCACCTGATTATATAAACAATAATTTTACATGTTAGTACAAAATCTTCAAATGTTTTCAGTATAAAAAATAATATATGTTGATTAAATAAAATTGGGTAAGAAAAAAGTAAGAGAATGATCTCTCTTGTGTCCATCACTCAAACATAATCAGAATATTCTACTTCATGCACTCAGTATGACATTATAACAATTCTTCTATGCTGTTATCTAAGCTTTAAACACTAACTTTGATAGGTAATTATGAAACAAACACAAATCTCTGCACATTACTGAAGAATACAGAAAAGCACAAGGACAAAACAAAATGCCTTATAATCCTACCAATGTGAGATAAATAGTGGTAAACCGATACATTTGCAGTATATTTGTCTACGAATATATCTAAGTATGTGTACATAGATAATTGTTTTTTTTTAATGGAAGCATATAATACACATCCTTTTATGGACTGATTTTTTTTTTAACTTCGTGCTATATCTATGTTGGTTAATTTTATATGTTAATTTGGGTAGGATATGACGGCCAGTTGTTAGGTCAAACACTCAATATTGTTGTGAAGATATTTTGTAGAAGTGATTAAATTTACCATTGGTTGACTAAGTAGCTTACACTTGATAATGTTGGGGGATCTCATCCAGTTAGTTGAAGGCATTAAGAACAAAAACTGAAGTATCTGGCCGGCCAGCCAGTCTTACAAACTTCAGTCTTAAGACTGCAACATTAACTTTTACCTGAGTTTCCAGACTGTTGGCCTGTTCTATAAATTTTGGACTTGCCAGGTCTCACAGTTGCATAAGTCAATCCTTAAAAGAAATCTCTCTCTCTCTCTATGTATGTATATATGTTCTACTAGTTCTATTGCTCTGGAAACCCTGACTGATACAATATTACTGGTATTTTCCCATGTCAATATTCTCCTACAAGATTTTAATTGTTTTCTAATATTTAATTAAATGGTAATCATCATATTAGTAAGTAGAAACATAATGTTCAGTTGAATGAATGTTACATAATTTTTGTATCCATTTATCCACTGCTAGAAACTTGGATTGCTAACCATTTTTTTCTTGTGGTAAAATACATCGAACATAAAATTTACCATTTTGACCCTTTGAAAGTAAATGATTCAGTGGCATCATTTACACTCATAATGTTGAGCAACCATCGCCACTATCTATATCCAAAATGTTTTTTATCATCCCAAAGAGAAACTCTGTAACCATTAAGCAATATTTCTCCATTGCTCTACCCTTCCCACTGGTAACATTTAATTTACTTTCTGTCTCTATTAATTTGTTTATTCTAGGTTTTATTTTTTTCTCTAGATATTTTATACTAGTAGAATCATACAGTATTTATCCTATTGATTGGCTTATTTCACTCAGCATAATGTCCTCAGAGTTCATCCAGGTCATAGCATATATCAAAACTCCATTCCTTTTTATGGATGAATAGTATTCCATTGGATGTATAGACCACGTTTTGTTTATCCATCTACTGGTGGACACTTGGATTGTTTCCTCTTTTTGGCTATTGTGAGTAATACTGTAATGAACATTGGTGTACACATATGTTTTGAGTCCTTCTTTCCATTTCTTTTGGATATATGCCTAGTAGTGGAATTTCTGGATAGGATAGTAATTCTATATTAAGCTTTTTGAGGAACTGCCAAACTGTTTTCTACAGTGCTGCATAATTTTACATTTCTACCAGCAATGTACAAGTGTTGCAATTTCTCCAAATTCACATCCTGCCAATACTCGTTATTTTCATTTCCTTCTTCTCCCTTTCCTTCTTCTTTTTGATTATGGCCAACCTAGTGGATCTTCCATGTAATTCTTTTATAATACTTTTTACTTCTGTAAAGTCAATAGTTGTATCTCCAATTTCATTTCTGATTGCAGTTATTTTCATTTTCTTCTTTTTATCAGTCTAGGTAAAGGTTTATCAATTTTGTTGATTTTTTTCAAAGAACCAACTTTTGGTTTTATTGATTCCATTGTGCTCTATTCTTTATTTGTTTTTAGCCCTGTTGTTTATTTCCTTCTGTTAGCTTTGTGTTCAGTTTGATCTTCTTTTTCTAGTCCCTTGTGGTGTAAAGTTAGGTTACTGAGTTGGGATATTTATTCTTTTTTTTTTTTTTAAAGATTTTATTTATTTATTTGACAGAGAGAGACACAGTGAGAGAGGGACACAAGCAGGGGGAGTGGGAGAGGGAGAAGCAGGCTTCCCGTGGAGCAGGGAGCCTGATGCGGGGCTCAATCCCAGGACCCTGGGATCATGACCTCAGCCGAAGGCAGACGCTTAACGACTGAGCCACCTAGGCGCCCTATTTATTCTTTTTTAACATAGGCATTGCAGTTAGAAATCTCCCTCTGATCACTGCCTTACTGCATCCTATGAGTTTAGGTAAGTTGTGTTTTCATTCTCATTCATCTCTAAGTACTTTCTCATCTCTTTTTGACTTATTGTCTGTTCAGCAGTGTTTGTTTAATTTTGACATATTTATAAATATTTCTCTTTTCCTTCTGTTATTGATTTATTCTAGTGTGGTTAGAAAAGATACTTCTTACAATTTTAATCTTTTAAATGTATTGAGAATTGTTTTGTGACCTAACATTATCTATCCTAGAAAATGTTCTATGTGCACTTGAGAAGAATGTGTATTCTTCTACTGTTGAGTGAAGTGTTCTATGTATCTGTTAGGTCTAGTTGGTTTATAACACTGTCCAAGTTCTCTACTTTATTACTGATTTTCTGTCTAGATGTTCTATCCATTATTGAAAGTGATGTATTGACTTCTTCAAATACCATTGCAGAATTGTTTCTTTCTCTCTTCAATTCTGGCAACACTTGCTTCATATAATTTGGGACTCTGGTGCATGTATGTTTATAATTGTTATATCTTCTTGAATTGAAACTTTTATCAATATATAATATCCTTTTTTGTCTCTTGTAACAGTTTTTTAAAAATATTTTATTTATTTATTTGACAGAGAGAGACACAGTTAGAGAGGGAACACAAGCAGGGGGAGTGGGAGAGGGAGAAGCGGGCTTCCCACAGAGCAGGGAGTCCGATGTGGGGCTCGATCTCAGGATCCTGGGATCCTGACCCGAGCCAAAGGCAGACGCTTAATGACTGAGCCACCCAGGCATCCCTCTTGTAACAGTTTTTGATCGATAGTCTCTTTTGTCTGATACGAGTATAGCCTAGCCATGTTTTGAACATGTTGAGTATTTATTTGTTATTAAGGGGGGCTGTTCTGAAAAAAGATACTTGTCCAGTCATACTTTAATCTAGAGACAAAACACATCTCAGGACAAATCAATTCAAAATTTGCATTGGTTGTGCCCTAGAAAAGGTCACTTAGTTGGTTCTTTAAAAATTTTCATAAAGAGAGCTTATATAATTAAAAAGATTTACCTAACTAGTATTTCTAATTTCATTAATAAAAGTCCTTGTACCGGATTATCTCATTTTTGTTTATCTGAAAATTCCTTTATTAACCTTTATTATTAAAACATAGCATTTTATGGGTACCCATACCTTCGGTACATATTTCTAGGGTGACAGGGTTTAGACAACCCACCCCCACTTAATATACAGATTACTCACTGGTTTCAGACTACTATTGTTGCTCCACAGATTCTAAGTTGAGTTGTGTTTGAATTGCTGTTAATCCACTCACTGATTTTTAAATTTTCATCATCTTTAACTTCTACAAGTTCTATTTAGATGTTTTCCAAATCTGCCTGTTTATTTTTGATAGTCTATTGTACCTCTCTGGTTTTGTGATATTTTTGAAACCTTTCATTCATAGTTGTTTTACAAACTTGTATCAGATGATTCCATGACTAAAGCTTCTGGAAACTACATTTGTTGTTTGTTATTTCTTTGGACTGATAGGGTGGATGAGCTTCTCTGTGCCTGGTGATCTTTTTTCTTGATCTCATAACTAACTAGTTTTCATTGTGCAAACACTGGGGCTTAAAAATGAGAATGTTTTCTTCTGGAAAGGAGTCACACCTACTTCTATCAGGCTGGCCATGCCCAGCTCCCTCCCAGTTTCCTCAACTATTTATGAATTTCCATGACTTCCAGTTGTAGTCCATGAGTTCCATGACTAATCATATTTAGTTCTTTCATCTTGCTCAGGCTCTGTCCTCCTACCTTAATACCTATATGAATATCTGCTTTTAAGGGGATCCTACCTGTCATATAGACTCCTGCCTTCACTTTCAGTTCAAGATTTTCCTATGATAGAAACAAATGTTATGTACACCTCAGATCCTCTTGACAGCCTTCTCTTTCCCAAGGTGCTGTCCAGCCCTCTGGCTGAGCTGTGATCATGTTCTGTCTATGCTGGTTGCAGAACCAGTCTGAAGCCTAGGACCACAAGACAGCTGTCCCATGGGGTGAGGAATTTAGCATCTAGAGGAGCCACTGGAGGGGACAGATGACTCAACCCAAAGGGACAATTAGTTCTTCATTCGATAAATGTTGAGCATGGAAAAACTGGAGATGAAAGGGAGCAAGGAAGAGAAACTTGCCCTCTTTCCTCTTTCCTCTTGCCTGAGGATCATTTCAAGGTACATTTTTTCTTTCCAGCCTTCCCAAGGAAGTCTTATGTGCTGAATGGATGCACTAAGCATCTCAGTGTGTCCCCTCACAGATGGTGAGGAGTGGTAATTGGTGGGCAGTGCATCAGACTGCATCACTTCACATTTCTCCTTACTCTGGTAGATTATTTGAAAACATGGTTTTAATGTCTCTTCTCCTCTTTGTGCCCATGTATTTTTGCAATGTAACCTTGATAATCTTCCCATGAAGAGGGGAAGTCCCTGCCTTTTGAGTCTGCAGTGGCCATGTGACCTGTGTTGACCAACAGAAAGTGATGTTGTGCTTAACCTGGAGAACTTGTGGCTTTTGCTCTTTTGAAAAAATGCCCTCTAAAGATGACCATGTAAAAAAATCTGTAATGAAGAGGTATCTGTGACAAGAGAAGCCTGGCCATCCCCGCAGTTCTAGACAAACACAATGAGAGCCCAAACATGTAAACGATACTCTGATAGGTCATCTAGGCTAAGCCAGGCCATTTGCTGGCTGCAGTCTCACAAGCAGGTGAGGCCAACTGAGGAACTGCCAGCCAGCCAACAAATCCATGGGAAATGATACACCATAATTGTTTTAAGCTGTTAAGTTTGGGAGTGTTTGTTACATAGTCATATATTTATAAAACACATAAATTGGTACCATGACTTGGGTGCTATGAAGAAAAATTAAAAACAAGTATCATTGGTCTTGAGACTAGGTAGTGAGCAATGCTGGAAAAGTGGTGAAGAGGCTGTTAGAACCATTGGTGGAGGCTGAAACATGTGCGAGAAAATCCTTTTGTTGAGACTGGGAAAAGGGTGACTTGTGTTAGGTAGTAATGGACTAACTGGCAAATATGTCACCTGTACTAACTAGGAAGATAAGAAATGTCCCTAATGAGCTTGTGTCTCTGGTTAAGGAGATCTCTTGATAGAATGTTGAAAATGCCAGTTGGGTACTACTATCTTTGTATGATAACATGTAAAATGCTAGAGAAATGCTATAAACAGAATTTTTCGATTTCCAAGCAAAATTTTGAGAAAATATAGAAGATGCAGTACTTTCTGGGTTGGAAGATAAAGCTGTTTCTCATTTACCATTTTTCCAGTCTCTCCAACTGTCACAAGGATTTTAGAAATAAGAAGTAACCTCAGGGTAAAGGCTAAATCAAGGTTGTGGTTATAAGATCCTTTGTACCTTGGAAAGATTTAAGGTCATGCCAAAACCTCTTAAAAGACAAAAGCTTCTAAAAATCTTTTTTTTTAAATATTTTATTTATTTATTTGACAGAGAGAGATAGTGAGAGCAGGAACACAAGCAGGGGGAGTGGGAGAGGGAGAAGCAGGCTTCCTGCCGAGCAGGGAGCCCAATGCGGGGCTCGATCCCAGGACCCTGGGATCACGACCTGAGCTGAAGGCAGATGCTTAATGACTGAGCCACCCAGGCACCCCAGGGCTTTTAAAAATCTTAAGGGTATTATCCTACAGCAATCTCACAGACTCCAAACTGGAAGAGATCTGTCTCAAAAATAATTATGTTTATGAAATTTAGGGCATAGAGTGAACCCCACAGTTTTAAGAGTCATATGAGTAATGGTCCGATTGAACTAAAGAGGTGAAAGTTCAAAATGAAAAGAGGTTTTTGGAATCCCAAATTTTTTGGCAAGGGAGAACACTAGAAAGCAACTTGGCTGCAAACATGGTCCATTTCTTATTAAAAAAGAAAGATACCACAGATAGTAGAGCTAAGAGCAGAGAATAAGAGAGGATTAGAGATGAGAAAACCACCCTCATGGAGCAGAAACAGACTCAACTCTTCCTCCTTTGCCAGGATTGGGGGACTTGACAACATGTCTGACTGGATTTGGAATTGCTACAGAGAAGTTATTGCATTGTATTCTAATCTTCCTTTTGTATAGGGTGTCTGTTTGGGTTTTCCTGCCCCTTCTCACCATTTTTTTAAAAAAATTTTATTATATTATGTTAGTCACCATACATTACATCATTTGTTTTTGATGTAGTGTTCCATGATTCATTGTTTGCGAATAACACCCAGTGCTCCATTGAATACATGCCCTCCTTAATACCCATCACCGGGCTAACCCATCCCCCCACCCTTCTCCCCTCTAAACTCCTCAGTTTGTTTCTCAGAGTCCCTAGTCTGTCATGGTTCATCTCCCCCTCCATTTCCCCCCCCTTCATTTTTCCCTCCCCACTATCTTCTTTTTTTTTTTTTTTAAACATACATTGTAG
>NC_138372.1:101779094-101791456 GCF_054177405.1 Leptonychotes weddellii | reverse complement strand
GAAGAGACTGTCTTTTTTCCATTGGACATTCTTTCCTGCTTTGTTGAAGATGAGTTGACCATAGAGTTGAGGGTCCATTTCTGGGCTCTCTATTCTCTTCCACTGATCTATGAGTCTGTTTTTGTGCCAGTCCCATACTGTCTTGATGATGACAGCTTTGTAATAGAGCTGGAAGTCCGGAATTGTGATGCCACCAGCATTGCTTTTCTTTTTCAACATTCCTCTGGCTATTCGGGGTCTTTTCTGGTTCCATACAAATTTTAGGATTATTTGTTCCAATTCTTTGAAAAAAGTTGATGGTATTTTGATGGGGATTGCATTGAATGTGTAGATTGCTCCAGGTAGCATGGACATCTTCACAATATTTGTTCTTCCAATCCATGAGCATGGAACATTTTTCCATTTCTTTGTGTCTTCCTCAATTTCTTTCATGAGTGGAAATCCCCAATCTTAAACAAACTCACACAGTTGGTCACCCAACCAGAAGCAAAATAAAGATGTTGTTCCCTGAGGCAGGGTGAATGGAAGCTGGGTGGCCGATGAACAACAGATGTCCCCCATGTTGGAGAGGGTAGAACAGCTTTTTAATAAGTTCCAACATCTGTCTTAGTCTGATTTATATTCATTTCACTAGGGTTGGAATTGTAAGAGTTATACTCTGGATGTGCTAGCTTCATTTATTCTTTCATAAGCATTTATGGGCACCTGCTTATGGTTGAGATCAGTTCAGTTCTTGCAATATGCTGGAATTAGGGTTCAATGACCATAATATATTATGCTCAGAACTTGGAGCTTCACACTGAGGGGAAAAATCAGTGGAAGATCTCCCAGGGTCCCGTGGGAGTGATTTGTATTGTGTGACTGGTAGCCCATCTTGGAATATCATCTGAGAGAGAGAGGCTGGTGGTTATTCCTAGTGCCTGGAACTGACCTCTTTTATATATTCACCAATGTGATATTTATTTGGCATACAATAGGTTCAAAATAGTGTTAATAACTAATAGCATCTCTGTTTTGTCATGTGCCAGGCCTGCTTGAGCAGTATGCACTTGGTATGCACTGTGCATTCCCAATGGCTAGAAAACATGTCAGGAATAAAGCAAACACAAAATAATTATGGCAAATGAATCTGTGAATTTGGGATTTCTCAACTTTTCTCCAGAAGTCCTAGGAATGTATCTATAATTTGATCATGGTCTAACCTTTCAACAGCTAGGCTTTCTTCTCCAAGCTTCTCAATATTAAAAATTAAGTGTTTTAAAAGAAAATCAGCAAATATATGTAAGATCATTTGAACATCCTAAACAAAGTTGAATTTTCACTGAACAGTGTCCAATTTTCTAAGAAGGGGCTGATGTATTATAGATACCAACTTTCCATCCCTCACCAGCTAGTACCAGTGGCTACCACAAGAGTCATCAGTACTCAATGCGGTGACTACACATGGGCCAGGCTCAGCAGGTAGTTGTCAAATGAATGCCTGAACCAATTGACTGATGGATAGGCTCATAAACAAGAGTCAGGCTGCATCTGTGGACTAATAATATATCTCTGTTTCTTACTCATTACTTTAGAGATAGGTCTCAGATAGCCCAAGGGTTAGGCTTACAGAGGAAGAATTAGCCTGAAAATTGAACTTCAATTCACCCGGTCTCCCAGTAAATACTAAGACATGTTCAAGTTATTTGCACCTAATGGACTGTCAGAGTCTCTAGAGCAGTTGGGCTGGGGAAGGGAATAAGGGGAGGTGGATGGGTATATAATCCTGCCTCCACAAGAAGGGCAAAGGTAAGTGGAGAGCTTTTCACCTTCCATGGGAACCCCAGACTACAAGCGTATAACCATCCATAGCTTTATTTCTCAAGGGAATTCTGAGGTTCCTGGGGATGTGACTTTCCATGGCTTGCATGACTCACTGCCTCCTGCTCTGTTTAACTTACCGAGTCTTCACATTTATATCCTCTCACTTTGTTGATGCCTTTCAATCATTCATATCACAGACCCATTGTGACTACATGTAGGGAAAATGTGCTTTCAGAAACATTTCCTCACTTGATTTGAACGTAAACGCAAATCTGTGGAGTAGGAAAAGAATTTCCAGGAAAATAAGGAATGAGGTTAGACAGTTTGTAAGTTAAAGTCAGAAACAGGACCCAATGTTGCTCAGCTTCCAAATTGTTTGGCAAATTGCCACGATAGTGGGACTGCCCCTTCTCGTTGATTCTTCAGGATATCACGATGAAGTTGGATTGGACCTCCCTTGCCCCCGGATGCTCTCTGGGGTGGGCAATCTCTCCTTGTCCATTTTGCAGGACTATATTGTTCTTTAGCTTCCTACAAGGGCTGAAAGCCCTTCTAAAAAGCTCTTTGACACCTTCCTTACTTTACAGATTACGTGTGAGGGAATTATTGAACTGCCGTCAGTGTTAGCTTTCATGGGAGAGGCTGCACCATGGGACATGTTAAAGGCTCTCTGGTGGTGGGAGAGAGGACCTCCACTGTCACACTCACAGCCCCTGGCACAGGTCCTGGCATGCACAGGGAGGGGCCCACTGGACGTTTGCTTACAGACTTCACACATCAGTCTTGTGCACAGTGTGTTTAGGAGTAAACTTCGTCCCCTCTGTCTTCACATTTCCACCTAGAAGGAGGTTTTCATTCCTGTCCTGGGTGTGAGTGTCAGAGTGCAGTGGGTGATTTTGGAGTAAACGCATTTAGTTGCTCTCCCACATTACCCACTTACTCGTCCCTTCAGGAAGAGGAGTAGACAATTTGACATTGCAAAGGACCTGCTGTTGGTTAGGCCAGTGTGTGTGTGTGTGTGTGTGTGTGTGTGTGTGTGTGTATGTAGGTGGTATATGGAAAATGCATGGTCTCTTTCGCTGGCTTCTTGAGTGTGTGTGTGTGCCTCTGGGTGTGGTGAAGCTGGCCTCTCCTGCAAGTTCCTGGTCTTCCACTGAGTTGTCCCCGTCAAGCCATGGCCTCCCCAGAGGACTGAGCCTGCTCTTTGCAGGTGCCGGGCTGCTCCTCAGTGGCTGCACCTCTGCCCTGCAGCTTAGGGTGCACAGGACTTGAAGCAGAAGAGACTGGAAGCTTCAGGCCTGTGTTCTGCCATTCAAACAAGCTTTATCGGGAAATTCTGCCATTTCAGCCATTGTTGACTAAGTTAAGACTATAAATTCCTATGTGGCTTCTGTCTACTCCATACTAGGTAGAACATGGGAGTCTGGAAATCACAGTAGGGTTAGGGTTAGCATTAAGGGTGAGGGATTGGCAATCCAATCTTACACCAGTTTGGATTTCTGTGAACTTGCCTTCTCCATTTTTCATGCCTAGCCTGGAACCCTTGGTTACAGGCAGTCTCTCTAGTACAGAGAATTCGTTTCTTCACTAGTAAGAGATACTGTTTTTTATTCTTCAAACTCCTGCCTCATCAGGTTCCACCAGCCTTATCGTTGGAGTACAACCTAACCCACATCTCCAACTCACATACGTCACCACGTAGGACATCAGGGATCTTGGGGAGGCCATAGCTGCACAGGGCTGTCACCTGCCTTCCTGGGTGGTAACAACCATGGGTAGTCACTGTCCCTTGGGGAGAGCAGCTGCTGAGCATCTCTGCTGAGCCATGACCTACAGTGGTAAGCAAAGCCAGCTGAGCAGTTTTATTGGGAGTGAGGAGGCTCCTTCACTCAGGGAAATTGCAGGCACCTGGTATTTTCACTCGTCAATTGATTAATTATACATCAACTATTGGGTGCTCTCTGTGTGTTGGATAATAACATGAATACCAATTTGAGTTTGTTCTGTAATAAACATTTTGCAAAATTATTTCATTTCACCTGCACAACAAACCTGTGAGGGATACATTTTGGTCACCATCTTGCAGAGGAGGAGGAGGAGCACAGGATGATTGAATAACTTTTCCAGTGTCACAAAGTAAGTGTCAGAACAGAAATTTGAATCCAGGCAGTCTATCCAGGCTCAGACCTCTTAATGCCTTTGCTCTGCTGTTTCCGGATGATGAGGGTGGGCGGGGGAGGAATAGAGAACAGTTCGAAGATGACTGACACAGGATCCCTGAACTCCAGGAGCTCAGAGACTAGGGCAGAAGATAAATTGCAGAACAACAAACACAACTTGAGTATAAGTTCATACAAAGGGTTATGAAATAACAGAAAGGCAAAAGTGTTATCTGGAAAATTGTTCTTGAACGGACATGAGTCTTCCAATGGACACAACCGAGTCCTTGCCTTCTACAAATTTGTGCTTACAGGTAACCAAAAGTACTTCCCGAGCATCTATTTTATGCTCTCAATTAGCCAGGTATTGAATCTACTCACAAAAGACAGAGATTTAGCTCTAATTTCCAGCTCAGCACTCTCTAGTGGGGAGACTAACGAAGGTCATTCCAGCTTAGAAAGTTCCTGACAGGGGCGCTTGGGTGGCTCAGTCGTTAGTCATCTGCCTTCAGCTCAGGTCATGATCCCAGGGTCCTGGGATTGAGCCCCGCATCGGGCTCCCTGCTCAACGGGAAGCCTGCTTCTCCCTCTCCCACTCCCCCTGCTTGTGTTCCCTCCCTCGCTGTGTCTCTCTCTCTGTCAAATAAATAAAAAGAAAAAAAAGGAAGAAAGTTCAGAAGTTTTAGAAATTGCTGCTGCAGTGCTGGCCAGCTTCTCCCTGGGTCTTCCCAGGGTGCCCGGGGTCATGCGACAGGGGATTGGGGATAAGGCAGGAGCTCTGAGAGTCATCTTTCCTGGGCACAGTGGGCTTCCTCTTCCCCCCCAAACAGCACCCTCAGAAAGTGGGAAGCAGTGCTTATTTGAGGCACGACAGGCTTTCAAGGACTGCAGTCTGAGAGCAGAGCAGGAGAGCTAAGAGAATTCTTCCCAAAACATGCTGGGATCAGGAAGACTATTAACAGTTTAAAGCAGGAATAATGATAACATATATTGTGTATTTTACAGCACATATAAAAAAGATATGGGATAATAAAAGCACTATAGGCAAGAGGGGGATAAATGAAATTATATACTTGTAAATTTTTTACATTCCTCATGAAATAATATAATGTTATGTAAAAAATGAACTATGGTAACTTAAAGATATATATTCTTATCTTTAAAGCTATGCTGCCTTCTACACTAGGCACTAGCCACAGGTAGCTATTTATATTTTAATTAATTAAGATGAAATTAAATAGAAATTTCAATTTCTTAACTAGCCATACAAAAACGAATCATAATAACACTGGTCTAGCTATCTTCATATCACATAAAATAGATTTCAAGACAGAAGCTTTACTAGAAATAAAAATAGGACATGGCATAATGTCACAAAGATGGATTTAAGAAGACGGAAACATCCTGAATGTGCATGCATCTAATAATAGATCTTCTATATATATGAAGCAAAATTTGGAAGAACTAGAAAAAGAAAATGACAGACCTATAATCATAACTGTAAATTTTAATGCCCCTCTGTCAGTAATTTAGAGAAGTTCACAAAAGATTAGTAAGCACACAGAATATTTAAATAATTTGAATAACATTATTAACCAACCTGACCTAACTGGCATTGATAGAACCATAAAACCAACACTGTGAGATGTTCTCTCTCTTCAAGGGCACATAAAATCCTGGCAAAACTGGATGATGGATTATAGGCTATGCCGTAACCCAGGTCTTGATAAAGAGAAATATCAAAAGATTGACATTATACAGCACTGCAATGGTATTTAGAAATCAGTAGCAAAGACCTATCTGGAGAATTCTTAAATATTTGGGAACTTAACAATGTATTGCTAAATGATCCTTATATCAAAGAGGAAATCACACAGGAAATTAGGAAATATTTTCAAAGAAATGATAATGGAAACCTAAATCCCCAGGTACTGGGGATTAAGGAGTGCACCTGTCAGTGATGAGCACAGGTGATGTATGGAAGTGTTGAATCACTATATTTGTACACCTGAAACTAATATCACACTGTATGTTAACTACACTGGAATTAAAACAAAATAAAAACTTGGAAAATGCAAAACAAAAGCCCTAATATAGCAAAATTTGTGGGATACCACTGAAAAACTACTTAGAGGAAATATAAAGCTTTCATTGTTCATTTTAGAAAAGAAGGTATGTATAAAATTAATTTCCTAAGTTTCCATATTCCAAAGCTAGTGCTAGGACAAGAAATTATACCTTAAATATGTAGAAAACAGGAAACGAACACAAAAGCTGAAACCGGTGAAATGAAAAATAAACAATAAAAAAAGAGCAAATGCAATTTTGTTAAAAGATTAATGGAAGTGGTAAACTAGCGAGACTAATCAAGACAAAAAGACTGGGAACACAAGTTACCAACATCAATAATGAAAAAGTGTATCATTAAAAAATGTAATTAATAACTTTATGCCGATAATTTCATCAACTTTGATAAAATGGATACATTCCTTGAAAAACATAACTTACCCAGAGACTTCTGAAGAAATAGAAAATATAAATAGCTCAAATTTATGGAAGAAATTAAATTTGTATTGAAACCCTATCCACAAAGAAAATTCCAGGCTCAGGTAACTTCACTGGTGTGTTCTATCAAGAAAGAATGATATTTGCACATTTAAACTTCTGACTCTTAAAAGTTAATTGGGAATAAGCTCTTAAATGTTGCAGTCAGAGAATTTTAGAACTGAAGAGGACTTTGAAGAATAAACTGAGCAATTAAAAAAAAAAGAAATAACACGAATCCTATATACACTCTTTCAGAAAATAAAGGAGAAGGAAAAAACCTGCAAATTTGTTTTATGAGGCATGTCCTGGATATGCCAACCTGACAAATGTTCAATGAAAATTTACAAAACAATTTCCTTCATGAACGTAGATATAATATTAGTGAATAAAATCCGGCAATACACAGAAAAGATAATATATTATGACAAGTGGGATTTATCTCAGGAATGTAAGATTGATTTAATACATGAACATTAAGTGTAATTCACCACTTACCATCCATGTGAGTATTTCAGTAGAGTCAGAAAAAGTAGCTGAAGAAATTTAACATCTCTTCAGGAGAAAAACTCTCAGCAAACCAGAAATGGAAAGGAATGTCTTCAATCTTATATGAGGCAGCTGTGAAAAACTCACACCTAACTTCCTAGTTAATAGTGAAATATTAAATTACTTCTCCGCAAGATTGGAACCATGGCAAGGATGTCTGCTCTTGTTTTTATTCAACTGAGAGTCCTAGTCAATGTAACAAGGAAGAGAAATGTCACAAAAGTTTGAAAAAGTCAACATGATTTTGTATGTAGAAAACACTATAAAGTGAATTTAGAAACTTCACAGAATAAAAGGTCACAAAGATAAAAACAGCTGCATTTTATAGACTAGCAATGAATTTTTATAGACTAGCAGATTGAACTTAACATTCATTTTACAAAAGAATAAAAAATCAAATATTAGGAATACATCAATTAAAGAAGTGTGAGACCTTTATTCTTAAAATTGTAAAACATTGCCAAAAGAAAGTAAAGGTTTAAACAAGTAAGAAGATATACAACTGTATTTATGATTGGAAGGTTCAATATTATTAATATGTCCATGCTTCCCAATTGACATAAATTCAAACCAATCACAATAAAATCACAGCAGGCATTTATGAGGAAATCTGCAAGCACATGCTTACATTTTTTATGGAAATACAAAGGGTCTAAAGCAGCCAAAATAATTCTAAAAAAGAAGAAACTTGAAGGGCTTTTACTACATGATTTCAAAATTTACCTTGAAGCTACAATAATTAGGAGTGTGTGGTATTGGCATAAGGATGCACGTACAGTTCAACAGAACAGAGTAGAAAGCCTACAAGCAGACCCAATGTATAGTCCTTGATTTTTAGTCAATCCATTTGAATCCAATTCAAATGATGCTGGAAAAACTGGAAATCCTTATAGAAAAAATATGAACCTTGGCCTCTATCCATATGGAAATATTAATTTGAGATATATCATAGACCCAAATACACAACCCAAACAAATCTAAAACCTGGATATAAAGCCAGATAAGGTTGCTAGAATAGAACATAGGTAATGATTGATTTCTCAAGCAGGACACCTAAAACACTAACTATAAGCAAGGTAGATTGATTTCTCAAGCAGGACACCTAAAACGCTAACCATAAGCAAAAATTGATAGACTGGGCCAACAAAATTTTTTTCTAATAAAAATACACTATTAAGAAAATAAATATGTAATTTTCAAAAGATATATCTGAGAAGAAACTCACATCCAGCATAGATAAAGATTTCTATACTCTAAAAGAAAAAAGATGAACAACTCAGTTTAAAAAAATAGGCAAAAGATTGGAACAGATACTTCACAAAAGAAAATATATGAATGTCCAACAAAGACATGGAAAAGTGCTCAACATAATTAGTTATCAGGGAATTGTAAATTAAAACCATGATGAGATACAATTCCATACCAGCTAGATTGGCTAAATTCAAAAAGATTGATGCCACCTAGTTGTTGACTCAGTGGAGTAGTGGGTATTCTCAGACATTGCTGGTGGAATGTAAAAAGGCTCAAAGACTTTAGAAAACTGTTGTGACATTTTTGTATGAAATTAAACATAATCTATGGTATGACCCAGCAATTTTACTAATAAGTATTTGCTCCTTCATGTGTACAAAATACTTGTTGAGGTAATGCTCACAGCAGCCTTATTTATAATAGTCTCAAGATGGAAACAAACCAAATATCTATTAGTAGAATAATAGGCAAATTGAGGTGTAGTTATATAATGGAACAGTACTCATCAATAAAGCCTGAAAGGTACTGATACAAGCATAACATTTTGGTACAGATAATACTTACTGATGGCAGGATATGAGGACAAAGGTTCCCTTGTACTATTCTTAGGCAAAATGTGAATTGTTACAACAGTTTTTTTTGTTTTTTATTTTTATTTTATTATTATTTAAAAAAATTTTTATTTAAATTCCAGTTAGTTAACATACAGTGTTATACTAGTTTCAAGGGCACAATATAGTGATTCAACACTTCCATACATCACCCAGTGCTCATCACAAGTGCATTCTTTAATCCTTATCACCTATTTCACCCATCCCCCCCTACACATCTCCCCTCTGGTGACCATCAGTTCGTTCTCTATAGTTAAGAGTCTGTTTCTTGGTTTGTCTGTCTTTCTTTTCCCCCTCTTTGCTTGTTTTGTTTCTTAAATACCACAAAAGAGTGAAATCATACAGTATCTGTCTTTCTTTGGCTTATTTTGCTTAACATTATACTCTCTAGTTCCATCCATTTCAATGCAAATGGCAAAATTCCATTCTTTTATATGGCTGAATAATATTCCATTGTATATATACATCGTATCTTCTTTACCCATTCTTCAGTTGATGGATACTTGGGCTCTCTCCATAATTTGGCTATTGTAGTTAATACTATTATAAAGGTATCAACATATATTAATAAACATATACATACTTCAGAAATTCAATTCTAATGAATATATCCCATCAAAATAAAGACATCAGCATATAAGAATACATAGTCAAGATATTTGTTGCATTTTGTTTATAGTAGCAAAAGAACATAAAGAAACCATGTCCATCAATAGGAGAAAGGTTGTATGAAACAGAATCTCTTCAATTCATGGAATTTTGCGTTTTCTTTGAAAATAATGACTTCAAACTTGATAATCTGATTTGGATAAAATTGAAGACAGGGTTGATGTGGCTAAATGGGAAATGCAATATGCAGAGAAGGATGAATAATGCAATTTCACTTTTATGAAAAAGAACACAACCTTTATGTGTCTGAATATAACTATATAATCAAAGAGAAAATTTGGAAAGATGCATTTTGGGTTAATAATCGGAGCTGTACTGGGGATGGTGGTGATGCAGTCAGTGGTGAAGGAAAGAAGAGGGAGAAAAGAAAAAAGAGTGATCTAACCAAACAAAATGTAAGATCCCATGTGTGCCTTCAGGTAAGTTCTTCCCCCACTCTCCTCACTTCATTCCAGCTGGGGGGCCTCTTAGCTGATTTCCTGATAGACCAAATATGCTCCTGCCTCCCAGTCCTTGCACTTGCCTCTCACACTCTCTGGAACCCACTCCCTTCAGGATTCTGTGCATGTCTTACCCTCCCTTCTCGCCCCTTTCTGCTCAATGCTACCTGTCCTGGAGGCCTTCTTTGGCTACTCTCTATGTAGTGCAATGCATGTCACCCCAACACTCAAGGATTCTCCTTACCCTGCTTTGTTTTTCTCCATTGAACTGATTACCATCTGACATGTTCTGTTCTTATGCATTTGTTTGTGTCCTCGCTGTCTCTTTTGGCAAGAATGTCAGCTTTGCAGAGTAGGAGCCATTTTCTCCTTTTATGTAACTCTGGGAACAAAAATAGTGCCCAGTGAAGATCAGTCACTTACTGCACACTTGCTGAATTAATGAATATGTCTGTGAGTGAGTGACATATACATATGTGAGAAAATCGAGCAGTCTGTCTACATATAAATGAGAATTCTCCTCTTAATGCTTAACTTGGAAAATCAGTTACTGCTTCTCTCAAGGGAGAAAGCAATTTCCTCACATGAATTAAAATGTATTTTTACAATTGAAGTTGACTTGATTTTTACATTTGACCAAGAAGGAGCATCAGAACAGTGAATTGGGATCCCTCTTCTGCTGGGACTCAGCAGGTAATCCATTTTGGTCTTTATCTATGGCTAATCTATGAACATTGTTGTAAAGTGTTGCCAAAATCTATTTGTGAAAGTACTTTGTGTTATCGAGGTGACTTTCCTCCAGATTTCAAGTTATTCAGGCTAATAAATGCCACTACCTTTATTTAAAAAAAAAATTCTGGGTGCACACTTGGTGTCTGCCATGTACACTCCATTAGCCAAGTACTGAAAGCCAACTGTCATTTAGAAAATGAGCAGATACCTTTCTTTAACATCCGAGCCTGTTTTTACAAGATGATTGGTGGAAAAGCTGTTCACACAGTTGGATGACATGGGATTAGGTCATTGTGCTTCAGTTTTGGCTTTCAACCAGCTTTGTAATGCTTTCCGCATGGTTCTGTGCACATGTGGATGCTTTGCAAAGTGCTTCTAGGTGTTTTTGACCTAGATTTGTTGGTTTCTGTTGTTTGTATAATAGCTTGGAAATGAACAGGCATTATGTGGTCTGTGGCCTTTTAAGACCTAGACATTTTGGACTCTGCCACTAAACAGGAAGTGAAAACCTGTAGTTAATTATCTCATTACTTAATCAGATTAAAAATACATATTTAAAACTTGCTGTGATGACTAGAACTGTTCATATATATATCACATTTATATCATAGATATATCACATTTTTTAAATTCATTCATCCATTGATGGACACTTAGGTTGTTTCAATGTCTTGGCTATTGTAAATAATGCTGCAATAAACATGGAGATGCAATCTTTTCACGATAGTGATTTCATTTCCTTCAGATAAATAAATATACAGAAGTGGAATGGCTGGACCATATGGTAGCTCTATTTTTAATTTTGTGAGCCTCCATAGTGTTTTCCATAGTGGCTGCACCAATTTACATTCCCACCACAGTGTACGAGGGTTCCATTTTCCCCATATCTTTGCCAACATTTATTTTTGGTGGTTTTGATACTGCCCATTCTAACAGTTGTGAGGTGATATCCCATTGTTAACACATCTTTAGAACATAGACATGGCCTCTGTGATGGAGTTTATGGTTAAGGGGCAAAGGCGTCTGGGTCTTACTGGGCAACCTCTTTCCCCTTAGAGTAAGGAGAGTCACTAAGAAGCAGTTTTGTTTTTTTTTTTAATTTTTTTATTGTTATGTTAATCACCATACATTACATCATTAGTTTTAGATGTAGTGTTCCATGATTCATTGTTTGTGCATAATACCCAGTGCTCCATGCAGAATGTGCCCTCCTCAATACCCATCACCAGGCTGACCCATCCCCCCACTCCCCTCCCCTCTGGAACCCTCAGTTTTTTTCTCAGAGTCCATCGTCTCTCATGGTTCGTCTTCCCCTCGGATTCCCCCCCCCTTCATTCTTCCCCTCTTGCTACCTTCTTCTTCTTTTTTTTTTCTTAACATATATTGCATTATTTGTTTCAGAGGTACAGATCTGAGATTCAACAGTCTTGCACAATTCACAGCGCTTACCAGAGCACATACCCTCCCCAGTGTCTATCACCCAGTCACCCCATCCCTCCCACCCCACCCCCGACTCCAGCAACCCTCAGTTTGTTTCCTGAGATTAAGAATTCCTCATATCAGTGAGGTCATATGATATATGTCTTTCTCTTTTTACTTATTTC
>NC_138372.1:101766381-101778994 GCF_054177405.1 Leptonychotes weddellii | reverse complement strand
TACATGGATTTCCATTCAACTTCAAAATCTTTGTCCTATCAATAACGTTAGTCCTGTGAAAGCAAGTAGGATGCTTGATTAGTTTTAGGAAGGAAAGGGAGTGGTGGGCAGGTCAACAGCACTGATTACTATTTTAATTATTCCTGCAAACAGCATTTATTCCTAGTGAGTCCATGCACAAATTGCTGCATCTGTCAGGCAGAGATAATCATTATTTAAAATATATTAATCTGCAAGATGCAGTTCCAAAATTTCCTAGAAACTCTAAAGGATGTCTCAGATGCCTTTTTTTCAGCCAGTAAAATGATGGGGCATCTGTGACTAAAATGCTGTCTCCATGTACCATTTTATCTTTTGCCATTATTTTCAAGTGTAAAATTGCTTCTTGTGTTGACTGTGAAATTGGAATGCCCTCCTTTTGAAGGCCAAGCCTGATAATTGAAAGGAATGATTGCAGAAGTTAATAGGGCCTTTTCTAAAGGAACGGTGATTACAATTTTTAAAACATGCATAACTGAATTAAATGCAAGATAGGAAGTAAGATAGACCAAGGTTGCCAGATCGGCCTGGCTGAATAGCATTGCTCATGGAGATTTGGCATTCTTAGCTGAAGTCAAGGACTTTGATCCCAGGGTCAATTAGTTTTCAGCTTTTCAGTGGTGACAAGTTACAATCTGACCCAGGTCAGCTGTCTGGAAAATTCATGTCCCTTAATTATAAAAGGGCTTAGTAGAATGAATATATTAGCACAAATCTTTCTTTGTCCCTGGAAGCACAACTTAGAGCACTAGTAGCCTGGTGGTAGTAGTGCTGTGTGTGCACCCAGAGGCCAGTGTTCACACACACACACACACACACCACACACACACACTCCCACATCAAAGAACAATTAACAGACCGTTAAAGGGCCTATTTACTCTCCCATCGCTAATGTTATTCATATTTAATAAATGTGAGCAATACACATCATGGTACAAAACTAGGGGCTGACATGGAATCTCTGATATAAAATACCTTGAATATTGAAGCGTAACTGTGGACATTCAAGCACATTCTTACATACAATCAGTACTAGCAGTAGACAAGCAAGCTGCCTCTGTAAAAACTGTTTTATTTATTTATTTTTAATTTTTTTATTGGAGTATAGTTGACACAAAATGTTACATTAGTTTCAGGTGTACAACAGAGTGATTCAGCAACTCTATATGTCATGCTGTTCTGACCGCAAATGCAGTTACCATCTGTCATCGTACAATGCTATTACCAATACCATTGACTATATTCCTTGTGCTGTATCTATTATTCCCAGGACTTATCCATTCCATAAGTGGAAGCCTGTATCTCCCACTCCTCTTCATTCATTTTGCCCAGCCTCCCATTCTCTTCCCTCTGGCAACCATCAGTTTGTTCTCTGTATTTATAGGTCTGATTCTGCTTGTAAAAAATTTTAAACCGGAGTTTTCAGCCACAGTTAATTCTTATTTTTTCCCTATGCTGTGAGTATGAACTCACTCTGATTATTAAGGGGTTATGAGGGGGCACCAACCATTTCCATACAGAAAATAACAAGAGTTAGGCTATCTCTATGCCCATGAAAAAGTGTCCTACAGGAAGCCCTTGCTGTCCATCTAGGTCACTGTGGGTGTGCCCTTGATTTGTCTGAAGCACAGTCATGCTGGCAATGCTGCGGTCTACATCGATGGCAAAGATGATCTCAGGGATAATCCAACCTTCGGGCAAATTATTCATTGGTTGCAATAGATAAACTTCAGAGTTGTGAGGGTATAAAAGTCTCATGATTCTTGTCACCAAAGAATATACTCTGTGTACTGAACAGCAATTATTTTGATGCATAAAATGAAAAACGATAAGCATCCTAAGAGAGGTGTATACAGTGCTATGGGCATTCAGAAAACGGTGTGGTTATTAACAACACTTGTAAGTGGTGCTATGCTATTAATACACAGGACTTGATCTAATACTTTATACTTTTCAAAGCGTGTTCGAATACATTATCAACTGTTTTCCTAAACCAACATGTTGGCAGGCTAAGGCAACCACAGCAATCATCGTGTAATCAATGAGAAAGGTGAGTACAGGACTAACATTCGCGTGATGGAGCCATCTTCCACAGCTAGTTCGAGACAGAGCTAAAACAAGTAGCAAGAAGACAGTCCTATTTCTAACCCTCTGATATTTCTAACATACCAAAGTCAGGAGTGAAAAGGACAAAAAGCTTTTCATTCTCCTTTTCTTAACCAAGTGTTTGAAACAACTTAGCTCCAGATAATGCATTTAGAGAACAGAGCATGGTGTCTGGAAGAGAGTCCTGGCTTGAGTGCCAGAAAGCTGAGATTTGCCATATCGATTCACATTATGACACAAGGTCAAGCATTTAATTATTTTTGTGCTTCATTTTTTTAACCTGGAAAATGAGCATAATTATGTTTTCTTCCTTTCAATGATAGAGATAACATGAGGTTGATTGAGTAACTCTATTATCTCTTCATAACATTGATATAGAAGAGGAAGAATGTAATTTGCCTCTAGTCTAGAAGCTGATTAAGCCACATCTTATCTTTACTGTTTGCAGTTAATAGAGGAGACACCTGATTTGATCTGTGCTATATTAGAATCTTATCCTTGTGAGGTGCTTCAGAAGGAAGGGTGTTAGGGCCCGTGTTGTAAATGTGCCCTCTTATTTTTTGGGGAGAGGACAAGAGTAAGGAAGATTATGTCATGGCCATACTCTAAATTTAAGTCAGTTTTATTTCCTGCCATATATTTGGATACCTTATAACTTGTAAAATGCTTCTTTGAATTTTCACATGTAAAACTAAGAGGGATAAAATATAATGACCTGGTAATAAACTGGTCCTTTCACTTTCTATTGAAGCCCAATAGCATTTTAGCAAATGTTGCTATCAACTCTTTCTGGGGGGCTTCCTACACTGAGTATATTTAGGTACTTTTTATGTTTCAGATAGAGGTTCATTCACTAAGTGATATGACCTGGTCCAACAGAACTTTAAAAAGGTACATGTAGTTTTATCTTTTCTGTGGATTGTTTCTGCAAATACCAATCAATTAGGCAACTTTAATCTGCCTCACTTAGCAACGTTGCCACTGAATGGAAAATTAGAACGGAGCTTGCAGCAATCAATTTATCAATATCTTATGAATAGCACATAGAGTATTATCCATTTGACACACACTTGCTCATTGTTACAAAATCTACAACTGGTGTATGTTGGCAGGATTGGTTTAATCCCTTGAACCCACAGATGGAAATTTTGGTTCCAAGATTCTTTCCTGTTTCACCAAGAAGTAAACAAAATTTCCAAAAATACTTTAATGCAGAAAATAGTTTAATTCTGAGGGAAAAAAAAGTTTAGTTTTTTTTTTCTAGGCACTATTTTTGATCACAAAACCATATAAAATGAAGATAAAAACATATAAAAAGCAAATAATCATGCATATAAAATATTTATTCTTAGTATTATTTAAACGTGTCTTGTAATCTTTTTCCTTTTGCAACTTTCCTATCTAGTCAGAGTGTCATACTTTTATTGTATAATTATACTGCAACTTGATGTGTCTTCTGTGGACATTTAATGCTATCCAGATTTAATACTTCATAACTCTTCTTGACAGGACTTTAAGCACGATTATCATTATCTTTATTTCTATAATGCTATCTCACATCCCCAAACACTGTCCTAGTTTCACCATGGTTCTTTCTACTATCAATGAGTCCTTTCAGATTTGAGTCTCACTTCCCAAACACCTGTAATGAGTGGTTCGGTCACTGTGATAAATGCTTCATGTGCATTGAACCCTTACACAAACTCTGTGATGTTGGTAATATTATCTCATTTTGATAGGTGGAAAAACAGGATATGAAGAATTTATGTCATTCTCCCATAATCATATGTATAGTAAGCAGCAAGATTTAGACAAATTAAAATAGACTTAAAGTACAATTTTTAAAAAAAATTTAATGGAACAATAAAAAGTCTGACAACCCAATTAAAAGCTGGGAAAAAATTTAAATAGACATTTCCCCTCCCAAAAAGATATACAAATGACCAATAAGCACATGAAAAGATGCTCAGCATCATTAGTCTTAGGGAGATGCAGATAAAAATCATGAGATACTACTGTCTACTCAGTAGAATGGCTGGAAATAAACAGCCACTAATAAGTCTGTAATCAACAAGTGTTGGTGAGGATGTAGAGAAATAGGAACCCTTATATATTGCTGGTGGGAATGTAAAATGGTACAGCCCCTGTGGAAATGAGTTTGATAATTTTCCAAAAGTTAAATATAGAATTACCATATGACCCAGCAGTTCCACTCCTGAATACATACCCAAGAGAATCGAATGCTTATGTCCACACAAAAACTTATACATGAATGGCAGCACTGTTCATAATAACCAAAAAGGGGGAAACAATCCAAATGTTCCTCAGTTGATGAGTGGATAAACAAAATGTGCTATATCCAAGCAATGGAATGTTGCTATTATTATATTGACTATTGTTATTAAGTAATAAAAAGAAACAAAATACTAATACGTACTACAACAGGGGTGGACCTTGAAACCGTTATGCCAAGTAGAAAAAGGACCACATACCGTATAATTACATTTAAATAAAATGTTCAGAATAGGGAAATCATTCACAGAGATAGTAGATTAGTGGTTGTGGGGGACAAGGGTGTTAGAGAGGAAACAGGGCATGAATTTTTGGGGTGATGAAATGTTTTAAAATTGATTGTGGTGATGGTTGCACCATTTTGTGCATACACTAAAAGCCATTGAATTGTATAATTTAAAGGGATGAGTTTGATGTTATGTGACTCATATCTTAATAAAAATATTTTAAAAATGAATAGGAGACCCTCAATCATATCATATGAGCAAAACTTGAAGTGTTTGGAGTACCTTTAGCCTAGGATAGTGAAGATTAAATATCTTCCATTATTTGAAGATTATTTTTGGCTTAGTGTCACTCTGAATTTGGCAGTATTGCAACTTCTCCTTTTGTACTAGTAGGGTGACCATAAACTAGCTGTTCCAGAGAGTTCCAATTCCAAGTGGGAAAAGTTAGGGTTCTTAAGAACTTTGGAGTACCAGGCAATCCTGGGCTGCAGGTCTTTGTGCCAACTGCTGAACCCTTGCCTGGAATTACCCACATAAGGTCCTTGACCTAGCATTCTAGAACAGGAGGGGAGATCTGGAGTCTCCAATGAAGTGGATTTGAATCCAGGATCCACCTCTATAAGATCTATGATTTTAGGCAAGTTATGTGACTTTCCTGACCCATCATGTTTTTATTTATTAAAAAAAAAGAGAGAGAGTAATAATATCCACTTAGTTTTTGGGGATTTTTATGAGACAGTAGTTGTGAAAATGACTAACGCAGTATCTTATTTAATTATATAATTAAATAATACACTTACTCCGTGTTATACACTTATTCCATAATTCTATTATATAATATATAACACTAATTATATAATATTATTATATAATTATATAATAACATTGTATAATATAATTGTATATAGTCATAGATAAAAGATTATATAATAATGATATATTATGTATATTTGATACTTATTAGATATGATAGCTTCTTTCTTCCTCAATTCTGTCCCTTCTTCTTTTATGTAGCAGATTTTTTCTCCCTCAACTTAATATTTTGAATAATTTTAAAACTTGAAAAGTTAAAATACCAGGAATGAACACCGGCATACCCTTCATTTAGAAATGCAAGTTGTTACAATTTGCCATATTTGTTTTATCTATTTCAGTATGTCTGTACATATGTACTTTTATCTCCTGAACTATCTGAAATAAACTACAGATAACATGCTGCTTCATCTCATGCTTTAGCAAAAACATTCTCATGACACCAGTTTCACACTTAGGCAATTTACCATTGATTCTATAATATTATTTAATATGCCAACCATACTAACATTCTCTAAATTGTTCCAAGATGTCATTTCATGTTTTTTTTTTTTTGTCAGTATTCTTATTTAATAACAGGATCCAAGTAAAGTAAATGCACTACATTTTGGCACCATGTCTCTTTGGTCTCCTTTCCTCTTCTTAGTTGACATTCTTCTGGGAAAAAAAAACTCCTCTCCCCTCCCTTTGTCATGATCATTTTGAACCTATGAATTCTCGCCCTTTGTCCCTCTCTTTTTAATTATTTATTTATTTATTTATTTATTTATTTATTTATTTAAGATTTTGTTTATTTATTTGACAGAGAGAGAAGGCAAGCACAAGCAGGGGGAGGGGCAGAGGTAGAGGGAGAAGCAGACTCCCCAATGAGCAGGGAGCCCGATGAGAGGTGGGACTCAATCCCAGGACCCTGAGATCATGACCTGAGCCACACAGGCGTCCCCTCTCCCTCTCTCTTTAAATAATCATTTTATTTTGGATAATTTTACATTTACAGAAAAGTTGTAAAAACAATACAGAAAGTTCCCATATATCTCACTCAATTGCCCCATTGCTAACATCCTGCATTATCAATGTCCATTTGTCAAAGAACTTGCCAGGGGTATGTTACTGTTAACTAAATCTATGGATTTTTAAAAACTTCAATGTGTGATAATCCCCTACCCTCCTTTTTCTTTCTGATGCTCAAATTGCCCAAAATTTGGCCAATTAGGGTTCATGTAGGTCAGCTCCTATGTCATTTTTACATGTCACCACTGGTCTTTGAACACTTGTTAGCTTTCTGTTGCAATGAAATATTCCAGACTCACTGTGTCCTTTCTCTGCCCAGATCTGGAATCAGTCATTTCTTTATAAATGTATGCAGTCAAACCTACAAATCATTTGTTTTTAAATTTGTTTCTGGATTTTGGGTCAAAATTAGAAAAATTTCCCCATAATTGGCTTATGAAGGAACGTCTCCACGTTTTCTTCTGATATTAATGTGGTTCATGTTTATTGTGACCATTTGAAATTTTTTCTGCTGTGAGGTGTGGACCCAATGTTATCTTTTGAAAGACAATCCAGGTGTACTGGTACTACTTGTTGAAAGGGCCACTTTTTCATAAGTGAATTGAGATTCTACTTTTTATCGTGTTTACATGTCCTTGTGACTATTTCTGCATTTTCTATTCTATTAATTGGCCGTTTTGTTTCTTCATGTGCCAACACCACACTTTTAATTATAGGAGATATATATTTTATTATTTGCTCTTCATTACATTCCTTTATGGGGGTTTCCTAGCTATTTTTGCATGTTTATTTTCAGTGAAGTTGGGGTTTAACTTGACCGGCTCCAGAACAACTTTGTTGGTATTTGTACTGATATGTTGAATTTAAATATTAACTCAGGGTAATTTGGCAGCTTTATGAAGTTGATGCAGCCAATCCAAGAATAGGGATATCATTGCATTTGCTCAAGCCTATTCTTGGTCTTTCAAGAGTGTTTTAAAAATACACTTCTATGGATTTTGCAAATTTCTTGTTAAGTTTATTCCTAAATATTTTATCTTTTTATAGCTATTGTGGGTGGGAGTTTTCTTAACCATTATATACTTAAGGAGGCTTTGACTTGTATCTATGAAAGTTATTATTTTAAAATAATTTGTATGTTTCTATTTTATGTTAATTGTAAGTCTTATACCAAACTAAATTCTTTTAATATCTGTGTTATTTTTAACATTGATGCTCTTGAAATTTTCATATATACTCTCCTATCGTCTGACAATATAGTTTTGCCTCCTTTTCCCCAATTTTTATGCCTTTAATTTTTCTTTTTCTGATTGCATTGACTAATGCCTCTAAATAATGATAAATAATAGAGGATACAGTGGGTGTCCTTGCTATATTCCTGAGCATAGTGGGGAAAGTGTATCTCCATTAAATAAGAAACTTGGTTCTTGGTATATATTTTTGTCACGTGAAGCAGGTGTCCATTCATATTTTACTGATTTTAAAAGGAACAGACGTTCAATTCTGCTGAAGGTCTTTCCTGTATCTTTGAAGGTTACCATATGATATGATCTTTTTTTCTCTATTAATATGGTAAGTAATAATAAGGGTATTTTTAATATTGAGTTATCCTTGCAATCTTATAAATCTCATTTAGATGATGATATTAAATGAATTGTGGTCCCCAAAGATGTTCAGACTCCTATTTCCTGAACCTGTGAATAGGTTACCTTCCATGGCAACAGAGACTTTTCAGACATGATTAGGTTAAAGGTCTTGCAATGGGGAGAGATTATCCTGGATTATCCACGTGAGCCCGGTGTAATGCCAGGACGTTTATAAGAGAGAGGCTAGAAGATCAGAAGCAGAGAGAAAGGATATAAGTGTGGAAGCTGAGGTCAGATGAGAGAAGATGCTCAGCTATGGCTGTGAAGATGGAGGAAGGACCCTGACCTAAGGAATATGGGCAGCCTCTGGAAGCTGGAAAAGCAAGGACACAGATTGTTCCCTTGAGCCTCAAGAAGGAACACAGCCTGCTGACACTATGATTCTGGCCCAGGGAATACCCATTTCACACTATAACATCCAGAAGTGTGAGATAATAAATTTTTGTTGTTCTAAGCTACTGAATTGTAGCAATTTGTTAGAGCAGGAATAGGAAATGCATACAAGTCATGATGTATTTTTTTTTTGTAATATGCTATGGAATGCTATTTGCTTATATTTCATTTGGAATCTTTATATTCTTCAATGAAATTGGTTTGTAGTTTGTTTTATTTGGCCTAGGTGACAAGTTAGGTGTTGAAGTTATATTTACTTTTAGAAAAATAACTTGAAAGTTTTTCCTTGTTTTATATAGTACAATTTTAGTAGCAATGGAACTAGCTGGTCCTTGAAGATTTGGTTGATATCCCCTGAAACAGTGTGGGCTTTATGCCTTTTTGTATTATTTGTTTTCTGCAGGTTTTTAACCTTTCTGCTGGGCTCTCTCAATTACCACTTGAATGATTCAGTCCTGCCTCTTACAGTGAAAACAATGTTTTCCCTAGTGCAGGGGACTCCACAGAAAACACAAAGGTAGATTTTGTTGGTTCACCATTCAGAATGGTCTGATCTAGGTAGCCATCTTCCAGTAAATGTTTTTTTCTATTGTTCTCTGGTTCTTTGAATTCCTTTCCTGGACTCCAACACCCCAGTAAAAGGAATTCCCACTCCCTGCTCCTATTTTTCAAGACTGCTTACTTCTTTCTTATGAAGCCCTTCAATTGACTTAATGCCCCTACAAACGTCATTTTATGCCTGATTTCTAATTGCTTGCATTGTATTCCTCTTTAATCTCTGCTGCTCTATTGTTTGCTGCTTGGATCTTCACCTTGCCCCTGAACGCCCTTTGTTTGGAGAAGTGTCTGTGGTCTTAGAGTCAGGTGTTTTACCTCATTAATCGATCTGATTTCAGGCATGAAATTGGAATTTGTACTCATATTCCCATGTGTGTACCTCGAGGATAACTCATTTTAACTCATGTCCATTTCTAGCCTCTGAGCAACACTGAGAACTTGCTTCATCCTGAGATTCCAAAGATTCCAAGACATCTGATGCCACAGAAATGCTAATCCTGACAAAACCCTTTGTAGTTCAATGGTTGTGTACTTTGCTTTGCACACTGTAATTAATTTTATAAATTTTATTTCTGATCGATTACTTTCTTCAAAAAGTTTAATCTGAATATAACATGCTATTCTAATATGCTGAAATAACTAACAATTTTATTTGAAGTCTTGTATCTCTTCGTAGTCATAGATTTCTGTCCATCGATCTGTTAATTATACTCTCTTGCATAACTATTATCAATCTATTTCATTATTATGTTGGATCAGTTCAATGGCCACTTCTTCATAAGTAATTGGAAGTTATTAATATCTATATATGTGAATTGTGTGGTGGTTGACCATATTTTTTAAAAATTTTAATTCCAGTGTAGTTAACATAACAATGTTATATTAGTTTCAGGTGTACAATATAGTGATTCAACAATTTCATATATTATTCAGTACTCATCAAGATAAGTGTACTCTTAATCCCCTTCACCTATTTCACCAATCCTTCCCACTACCCTTTCCTCTGGTAGCCATCTGTTTGTTCTCTACAGTTAAGAGTCTGTTTTATGGTTTGTGTCCCCTTTTTTCCCTTTGTTCATTTGGGTTTTTTTTCTTAAATTCCACATATGAGTGAGATCATATGGTATTTGTCTCTCTCTGACTGACTTATTTCACTTAACATTATACTTTCTAGCTCCATCCATGTTGTTGCAAATGGCAAGATTTCAATCTTCTATATTGCTGAATAATATATATACCACCTCTTCTTTATTCATCCATCTATCAATAGACACTTGGGCTGCTTCCTAATTTGGCTATTATAGATAATGCTGCAATAAACATAGGGTTCAGTTGATTCAAAACTACTTTGAACAATTCTCAATTTTACTAATAAGTACTAAATTTGGGGGGTTATATGAGTAAAATTTTTCAGAAAATGCATTTGATTAAATGTCTTTCAATTTCCAGCTTGTGGAGGTGAAAACATAACAACATTTTTGCCATAATGTTCGATCAAAGTTATAGAATAATTTATTCATTCTATATCAAATACTTATTGAGTGCCTACCACACACCCAAATTCTGTTCTATGTGGTTGGGTCATACCAGTGAACAAACTATTTTTCCTCTCATGGAGCTAACATTCCAGTAGCAGAGAGAAAGGTAAAAAATGGCAAATGTAATACACTAAATAAATTATATGTGTCCCTTTAGAAAGTGATAAGAATTATGGAATAAGACAAAAAATACAGGGGTATGGAGACTGGGGGTGCTGTGGATAGAACGAGACCAGGCTGCAGTTTTGGGAAGAGTGGACCCTGGGGGCCTCACTGAGGAGGTAAACTATGAAGACTTGAGAGAGATAAGGAGGCTGGGTATTCAGATATCTGGAGGAATAATACTCAAGAGTTAAGAGCCAGTGAAAATGCCCTAAGGCTGGATTTGTCTGACTTGTTCTAGGAGTAGCAAGGAGGCAGTGTGGTTGAATTGAAATGATTCAGAGGACAGTAATAGTTGAGGTCAGAGAGGTGATGGTAGACTTGACACTGTAGGGCTTTGTAGATAATCATGAAAACTCTATCTTGTATTCTAATGGAAATTGGGAGATTTTGAGCAGAGGAGCAATGTGATATGACATACTGTAAAGGGATTTTTCTGGGTGCTGTTTAGGGGAGATGGTGTAAAATTAGATAGTAGTAATGGTATCATTCTATATGCATACACAAAAAAACTACTGAATTGTGCACTTTAAGTGGGGGAATTTTATGCAACATGTATTATAAAACTGTTAAAAAACAATCTTAGGATAGAATAGAGAAGGCCATGTATGTTTGACTGTGAAAATTTCGAGGAAGATAGGAGACTATGTGATTTGCTTAGTTCAGCTGCCAACACATTATAGGTCATTAATCTGTGATTTCCAACTCTATTCTTTTAATTCTTCTGGGCAAATGGATTGCCATAAATAAATATCAGCAACAGCTGTCTTTCACTGAGCACCCTTTATGTGCCAGGTACTCTACTGCACACTTCACTTACTAAATCATCACAAGAGTTCCAATGACACAGACATTATTAATTCATTCTTGTAACCAATATTTGTGAAACACTGTGTATGCAACTTTCCTGGGGCTTCAAAATGCAGTTATAAATAGGACAGACCAGTCCCAGGCTCTAGTATTATTTGTTTAGGATCACATAGCTAATGCAGATTAGAAACTGGACTCCACTGTTCATTCTTCCCTTCACACAGGCTCTGGAGCTGGCCGTTTAGATAAGATGTAGTGATCCATTCTGTTTTAAAGATGAAATGGAGGCCAAAGAAAAGAGACAGTAAAATTAGAATGGAAAGAGGGAGAGATTTATAAAGCTTATTATTGGATATTAAAACACTGATTATCATTTAATTTGGTGTCCCCAAATCTACAATGTAGGTAGGACAGTTCAAGCTATAAGTTTCAGTGGAGGCTTGTGTTATTTAATGTGACTATTTCGACTGATATATGGTGTCCAATGGTAGCCATTTTAATACTATTAAATACTATTAATACTTTTAAATGCTCTATGGACATGGCTTTTTTAGATCTAAGGCCTTCCAGATCTCTGCACAAAGTAATAATTTAATAATAATTTAATAATTTCACTCAGAAAATATAATGAAATAATTTTTACATTACATAAGTGAAACATGAGCTTGGCATTTTAATCAATACGTTTTCTTATTGTGTAGATGTTGGCATGACATGGCTAATTTTTCAAATTGAATTATTTGCCTTTTCTTCTTGTACTTATTCTAATTATTAATGGTGTTTGAAAAGTTTATTCTATGTGATACAGACATAGACTGGGTTTTACCTTCTAACGTGCAGTTAAACAACTTAATAGGGTAGGCAA
Source organism: Leptonychotes weddellii (assembly GCF_054177405.1). Classification (NCBI taxonomy): domain Eukaryota; kingdom Metazoa; phylum Chordata; class Mammalia; order Carnivora; family Phocidae; genus Leptonychotes; species Leptonychotes weddellii. Next base: position 101,766,534 of record NC_138372.1, on the reverse strand, counting down.
ACATGCCAACCAAATTGAGCATCAAAGGATGCTGGAAAGATACATATAGTAATGTATCCATAGAACTTTAAAGCAACGGGAAAGTGATAGAATTTATAAAAAAGAAGAGGGCACAGTTTCCTTTGTTTTAAACACCCAGTGATTTTTTTTTTT
>NC_138372.1:101747541-101765881 GCF_054177405.1 Leptonychotes weddellii | reverse complement strand
GATACCTGGGAGCTCTGCTGCACTCAGGCACCCCCGGTCTTTCCGTGACCCCAAGGGTCCAGAGACCACACTGTCCCACGAGTGTTGCACCCCCTGCTTAGCCACTGGATCAATGACCCTCAGTGGAGCCAACTTCTAAAAGTTCTGATTTTGTGCTCTGGTGCTCTATCACTTGCCAGAAGTGGCTGACGGAGGCCCCCTCCCCCGCTGTCTATCCTCCCGAATATCGCCTCGGATTCACTTCTCTGCACGTCCTACCTTCCAGAAAGTGGTCGCTTTTCTGTTCAGAGAGTTGTTGCTATTCTTTTATTGGATCTTCTGTTGAGTTTGTAGGTGTTCAGAATGCTTTGATCCCTATCCAGCTGAATTCCTGAGACCAGATGAAATCCAGGTCTCCTACTCCTCTGCCATCTTGCCAGAATTCAGCTGTTCTATGTTTTAAGCCAATGAGCAGGCACAGTAATTTCCTCTTAATGATATTATTGCTTGACTATTTCAGCCCTTGCATTCCTGGGGGCTTTATTGTTCCCCGAATTAACTCACCTTCCATTTCTAGAAGACTTTTCATCATGAATTGGACTTGTTACTAAAGTGGAATGACTAATAGACACACACACACACACACACAGGGAGTATGGGGTTGAGTTCAGTTGATCTACACTCAGAAAAACTGCTAGAAGAAAAGAATGAATAAATTTCTAAGTGAAAAGACAAGTAAATGCTTTTTGACTTTGCCTTTGACACAGTATCTGGGAAAACTATTTATGGTATAGATTTTACAAAGCCTCTAGGTTTGAGAAGAGATATATAGTGGGCACAGTTTCAATGGTCAGATAACCATAACTCCCTGTGTGCCAGTGATGGCCCTGTCGGGTTTTACATTTGTTCAGAATTCTTCAGTTCAGTTGAAATTCTTCTCTCAGTTCTTCCCATATTGCTGATATAGGGGAAATATCCAGGGCTGCTCAGTTTTCAGGTGCATTCATATCACCTGGGATCTTGCAAAGATGCAGATGCTGGTTCAGTAGGTCTGGGTGGGACCTGAGATTCTGCATTTCTAGCCAGCACCCAGGTGATGCCATTGCTTTTGTTTCCATCGACCACACTTTGAACCACTGGGAAATCATCGATGTTGCTTCTCTGCCAGCTACATGAGGTACCTGCCTGACAGGTATCAACACCACCTGGCCACCATTTGGTGGGGTCAGTGGAAAATGTGGGAAATTATAAGGTAATTGTATATGAAATGTGGCTGGAATATAGAGACTGAGCAGCCCCTAAATACTCTGAATAATGCTACATATATTTACCATGTGATGTAAATCTACAATTTCTTTAATTGTTTAGTAGTGCTTTTTAAAATTATTTTTGAGGTGCCTTGGTGGCACAGTCAGTTAAGCATCCAACTCTTGGTTTTGGCTTCAGGTGGTGATCTCAGGGTTATGAGATCAAGCCCCACTTCCAGCTCCACGCTCAGTGTGGAGTCTGCTTGAGATTCTCTCTCCCTCGACCCCTGGCCACCCCCCACACACACCCTCTCTCTCTCTCCCTCTCTCTTTCAAATAAATAAATAAATATTTAAAAAATATTTTTAAGTAAGCCCTTTTGATAGTAATGAGCTAAAAAATGAAAATCCATGTTCAAAGAAAAATGGAACAAATGAATATGGAAGGTAGTGAAAAAGTGTGACATTCAGATTGTGTGACTCATTTAACTTTCCCTACAGTCAGAGGTTATCACTGACCACATGGTAACCAGAAGATACATAACACTGGAGAAGTTTCTGTCCCTAAGCCTAGGGGTCATTTAAGAAGGAGGCTAACATGCGCAGCTGCAGAAGATGTGTTGACACAGCACTCTGTAAAGTAACACTCTATTTAGATCCAATGAATGTTCTAAGTAAATTTCATTTTTTAAAAAAGATTTTATTTATTTATTTGACACAGAGAGAGAGCACAAGGAGGGGGAGTGACAGGCAGAGGGAGAGGGAGAAGCAGGCTCCCTACTGAGCAAGGAGCCCGATTTGGAACTCAATCCCAAGACCCTGGGATCATGAGCTGAGCCAGAGGCAGATGTCTAACCAAAATAAATTTCATTTATCATCAACTTCAAGCATTTTTAATGAATGTATGAATGTGAAACAAAACGATTAGCAGAAGAACTTTGCAAGAATTAAGTGAAGCTAGTTTTGTATCAACATTATAAGATGCTTCACAAAGAAAATCAGTTGATTCTGGTTAAGGTTTGACTCATTTTATCTAATTCATAAAATCAGAATAGAGGACTTGGAAGTTCATTCTGTCAAAGGTAAAAACATGACTTCTGTGAAAACTATTATAAATTCAGTTTAGTAGTTCAATGCTGAAGACAAAATCATTTGTTTTTGTCATGATAAGATAAATGCAGATTCTGGTGAAACACAACATTATGGTATAAACAACATTCCCACCAGATGAAGAAAACTGTGGAGCAGAAAATAGAATTGGTATCGATGAACATATAATGTATCATTATACTCCAAAAATGTGAGACACTCTACTTATTCTAAAAGATATTGTACTCATCCAAGTTTATAAGCATTTTTTATGAGTAGTGGTAAGTGATCTAACTACACAACTGTGATGACAACTGAAGTCGGATACAGCTAATGCTTCGGTTAGTGGTGTGGGTTTTCCCTCTTTGCTGCTCTTAATCAAGCATAGTTTCAGAAAATTTGAGCCACTGAAAAACTACTTTGTGAATTTATAAATGTGTGTCCTGCAAACTGTCCTGCAAAGAAAGTGAACTTACTGTGAATGAATCCTCTCAATTATAGTTACAATATTTTTCAAAGTGGTAGGAAATTTTTAATCAACATATTCATCTCATGGAGCACCAAAAACTTAGCTTTTGAGGCTTTTAGCTATTCGCAATTATTGAAAACAAAGCTTGCAAATAGGAAGAGGTTGAAAATTTTCTGTATACATGCAACGGAAGAAGTAAATTAAATAGTGAGTGCTCAAATGTCTACAAGATTAATTTGGAGATCTATAATTTGTGCTGATGTCTTAACATGTGGCAAGAAAGGAATTTTGATTGAACTTCTAATTGGATGAGCTTATGCACTCTACAGGAGAAATGACATAGAGAAGCCCTATAATTTTGTAACATCTAAAATTGTCAGAATTTTCAAAAAATCATAAACAGAAAACTACTTAAAATGTTTTGTGTTACACATTTTCTTTTTGTCAAAGTAAGATATCTTAATGGAAGCAAAAAGACAGTATCTGTGAAAATAATTGGGCTGAAAGATTTTTACATTTCAACGAGAAATAAATGAAATTAGGAACATATTTTTTAGCTTTTAGCAGAATCTGCTCTGAGCCTACCATGTACCTCTGCCCCTTTATAAAGAATATTCTCCCACTTAAAAATATTCTGATCTGCATACAGAGGAGAAACAGTTGATGGTGTCAATGATGACAAATTCATTAATCATGAAACATAACCTGGAGAACTCACAGGTAATTTTCAGAAAAAGTTTAAAATATTAACAGCATGCTGAAAAATACCAGTGACACAGAAACATCACACAAGAATAATTATTTTGCTCATATCAATTTTTGATATTTAGCTAATCAATATAAAGCATTTGAAAATGTCCTTTATTGCATACAGATGTTATATTTTCTAGAATTTTATTTTTGAAAATAGTTTTTGAATAGAATCATTTATAGTTCTACTAATAAATGAGCTTATTTATTATCTGTGTGTACATATATAATATATATTTGCATTTGTATGTATCTTTGTATTATATAGATATTCACACACATACAAACATAGACACAATTTTAATGATTTTTGTGCCTCCTTCCATGCTTTAAAGACGCCTGGTTTGGGTGATAAATTATACTTTTACTTTGTACATTTATCTTTTATATAAGAATATGAAGAGAAGTTCCTTCTGTTATTTGGCTTAAATTTGAATTATTTCTTTACTTATTTTTAATCTATATAAATGAAACCAGGTCCCAGCTGGGAAGGACTTTGTTTTTCTGGGTTCACTTAGCCCACGTCTGCGCTCTCTATTCATTTCCCTCTTTCTCCTTCCCAAGGGAGGTAATGATTTTCTGCCATTCTCTCCCCTGTCCCCCACTCAGCCCCGGGGTGAACCTGATTGGTCTCATAGAATCCCATCTCTTCAGCAGGGATGAAGGCCAGAATGGGTATCGACCCAATTCTGGTTAAGAGGAAATAAGGCAGCCTTCACTGAAGCTCCAGGAAAATGCCTTTCTTTCTCTTAAGAGGAAGCCATGACAAGCCACTGTCTTCTCCTGCTAGATGTGGCTGATGAAGGATAATGTACATATCTGCTGTTGCTACCGGTAGCATCCTGGGATCATCTGGGGAGGTTGCCTTAGCAGAGACCAATGTTCTGGATTACAGAGCAAGGAAGCAGAAAGAATCCAGTCTTTGGTGATGATATCTTTGAACTTCTGACTTCGGGTCTTCTTATTTTGTGCGTCAATGAATGACCTTATTATATGTGTTTTCCCTGAATTGGCTCATCTCTAACTCTCAGATAAGGGCATCTGAAATGAAATATTTCCCCAGAAGAAGCAGCAGCAAACTCTGTCCTCACCACCCTCCCATAGCCCTTTTTTTCACACTTCTCAGTTGCCACTTCATCTGTAATATGTATGTATGTATATTATGTGACCATAATGTGATTGTAAGATCCTTGAAGGCAGAGACTATATGTATGTACATATATATATATAATATGTATCATATGAATAATGCTTTTAAAAAACAATGTGTGTAATAATTTAATTCATTAAATAATGACTACCTACAACATCCTAGGTTTTGTTGATGGCATCTAGGAAACAGATGACTAAAACTGGTATTTCTGCCTTCCTGAAATTTCAGACAGGACCTTACCAACTTGTCTTACTGTGGTCACATGACACATTTACTTAGTTAAATTGTGTCTATTGTAATAGAAAGGACAGGCCATTTATTATAGCAAAGAAACTGTCAGACCTTCTACACTTAAGACATAGGATCAAGCAAAGACTTGAAAACCCTTCATGAACATTTTACTTTCATAAGCCACCTTTGCAATAATTACCTGTGTATTCAAACAAAGAATTTGTGTCTAAATGGTTTGATTAGATAACTGAGTTCCACATCAGCTACTGTGCATGAATATTACCTTAACATGCAGATTTTTCCTTGTCATCTCAGTGGGGATTGTGCTGAAAGTCTCTGTGACCACTTTCTTCTCACTTTAACCTATTCTCTTCTCTGTGGCCAAAATGATTATTCTCCATACATAAATATGACCATGCCTCCCATTGCTTATAACAGCCCCGAATTTTTTAGAATGGTTCAGACAAGCAAGTGTTACTTAAAAGCTACCAGTGCCTTCACTGAGCTGGGCAGTAAGAATACAAGTGATTATGCCCAACTCTACCTTTAAGTAGCATTTGGAATAGTAGGGGAGACAAATTTATAAAAAGTTAACTCCACATTCAATGGAAGTGGCATATGTAAGGTGCAAGAAGTTGTGTACAAGGCTGGATGATTATGTGCATCAGGAATGATGGTGATAGTGGAGGAAGGGAGGTGAAATACTCACGGGAAAGAGAACATCCTGGCAGGGTTTTGATGGAAAAATATAGCCTGGACTCAATCTTGTAGGTAATGAGAGGCTCCTGAAGGGTTTGAAGCAAAGAAATGTCATGTTCAGGTTTTCATTTGGAGAACATTCTTTGGCTTTGTGGAGGATGGATTTGAGGGACCAGAAGAGTCAGGTTGACAGGGGGAGTGTAGAGGAGGAAACACAGGGAAAATGAGAGATGGATGGTCCTCTGGCCCCACAGGGAGCTGACAGGGAGTCCTTGGTTACTGACCCAGATGTCAGTGCAGGTCTCATTCCTGGGTGGCTCAGCTTTACCTTCTGACCTTTCCCTAAGAAACTGCCCTTTTGTTTGAGTGGGCTCCATATAACCTAAAAACAAAAACCAAACCAAACAAACAACCTCTTCAGGAAGAATGCATGCAAGAAATGCCTTGGGGAGCATAGAACATCCAGGCAGCATGAACACTTACTGAGCTGTGTAGCTCAGAGCACTCCAAATCTGTTTGATGGCTGCCATTATGACCCTGGCATTTAGATGAACGAACCAAGGCACGGAGATTACCTGTAAGTTAGTGATAGTGTTAGGACTCGAATCCCAGTCAGCCTGGCAGCAGAGCTGTGCTCACAACCATCCTCCTCCCTGCTTCTTATCACACCCCTTTGTCTTCCTGGTGCAGATAAATTCCTGCTACCCAGCTTCGCTCATGTTCAGAACCTGCCATCCCTGCTCTGTCCCCCTGCAATTCTTCTGAATTTCTACCTGCAAAGTGCTCTCATCCTTTCAGATGCAGCCTGAATATGAGCCCCTCTGCCATGGCTCCTCTGCCCCTGGCCCCCCTCCTAGCTAGCAGAATGGATTTCTCCTCTTAAGGCCCGGGGAGCCTGACATATGCCTGCACTTTGGTGCACTGTCTTTGTTAGTTAGCATGTTTCTTTCCCCATTCCATTTTGATCTTTTGCCAGAAGGTAGTTTAGCATCTGGCACACAGTAGGTGGGTGCTTGGGATCAATAATCTTGCAAATAAATAATGAAGAATGTGAATCCTTAATGCTGGTGAATATTGGAAGTGTCAGCATGGACTAATGCTTTCCCGAAGCAGGGGGGAGTTTTTTCAGATACTCAGTGGACCGTCAGATCTCAGGAAGGAAGGAACTTCAGACATTTAAGCAATGATGATTTGAAGACATTTCTTTTATCTCATACCCCTTATTTTCCAAGACACTTTTATTCCACTGCAGTGGCTGAGCTAAGACAATCTACTGATGATTTCTTACAAATCAGAGATGCCTCTCTGCTCTTCCAATTTGCTTTAAAAGACTCACGGGAGAAAGATTTTTCCTGCCACCCTGTCGTGTTGCTCTGTTGCTCTGTGGTTTGTGTTTGCGTCCAAAGCGCTCCAGCGTCTCCTCTGTGCACAGGAGTGCTCATCTCCATGCCTCTCCTGCCAGGAGCGGAAGCCTGACATCTGTGCCCAGCCCTTGTCTCCTCTATCTCGTTGCCTTGACACCGTGAGCCGTTCAATATGTTATTGTTAAAGGGGGCTGCGTGGGGCACTGGTCACTCCCCAGACTTGTCCGCCTTTGAACCCGGACTTCTGCCAGACTGAGAAACTGGCTGTGAGGCACAGAAACATATATACAATGTTTCCAACCACAATGCTGTGAATAAGTCGGTATTCTTGCATATCTGTGTGTGCACGTGTATTGAGAGCTCTGAATATGCTTTTTGTTTTGCATCCTTAAATTACATTTCTTCTTTCCTGGTAATTAATGAACAATGAGATAGACCTGGTTACTAAGAGAGTCATGGCAATGCCTTCTGTTCTGTTTCTTTATGCAATGAGCAGTGTCATTAAAATAAAATGAATCTGATTTTCAGTTTGTTTTAAGCTGTCATTTTAGCATCCTGCCATCATTCTTGCCAAGTGCCTTTCATGGTCCAATCCTTGTTTACTCTCTTGCATTACAATAAAGACTTGAGGGGGCACCTGGGTGGCTCGGTCAGTTAAGCACCTGCCTTCGGCTCAGGTCATGATCCCGGGGTTCCTGGGATTGAGCTCCACATTGGGCTCCTTGCTCAGCAGAGAGTCTGCTTCTCCCTCTGCCCCTCCCCCTGCTTGTGCTCCCTCTCCTCCCTCTCTCTCAAATAAATAAATAAATAAATATATAAAAATAAAACCTTAAAAAAAAAAAGACTTGAGATCTACTCACCAATATGTCGGTGAGTCCAGGCCAGGCCAGACACTCAGAGGATTAAGAGAGATTTCAAGAGACTTGTAGTGCTTGTACACAGTAGTGGTTGATAAATGTCTGAAAAACAAAACAGGCTTGAAGAGAACAATTGAGGGAATTTTAGGGGAATCCTGAAAGAGGCAAGATTTCTGTGTGATAGATGAGAGGATATATTGACTTTCTAATAAAATCCAAGGTCATGTCCTCGTAGCTACATTCTCCTAAGGGACAAAGTGAGGCCCAACTTAGTGCCCTGGGATCATTAACTGGCAGAACACTGGGTCAGCAGGAAGGGGGGAAGTAGATGGGACAATCTCGCATCCTTTTATGTGTTTTGCACATTAAATTATGTTAGTTAATTTACATGAACATGGAAACATGTACAAAACGCCCTGTGCCTTTAAAATATTTCATATTGTAACATGGCCTGTAGCTATGTCTGTATAAACTGTTGGAATAAGCTGGCACATGAGTGGTGTGGAGATATCTGTGTATGTCAAGTAAGAAATGGCCGTACTCTTGGAAAAATGTTCTCCCCACCTTAGAAAGTAGCAGAGGGATTTTTTTTAATGCATCAGTTTTGCTTAATTGGGAGATTCCAGTAGCAGTCACAAACAGGCCCATAAGACAAAGGAAGATATGATCTCTTTCATGGGAACCATGCTACAGTAGTGAGGAAAAACAGTTTGTAAGGTGTCCTAAATAATCAGACTTCATGGTCTAGAAGAAAGTTGAAGATCATAGTTGCCTTAATTCTACAAGCTGTTGTCTGGTTGCTTTTAAGTGTCAAGGCTTTGTGTTGGCTGCATTTTAGGAATTCTTAATGCATTTAAAACACAAACACTTCACAGAGGCTTGGATAAAATACTTATTTCTCCTAAACACTAAAATTGGCAAAGGTTTATTTAAAACACTGTGTCCATTTACTAGGGAGCATGTGAACATGTGAGAACTTGAGTAGGTGGAGGGCAGGAATCCAAGTTGGGACAGTTGCAGATAGAAGAGATCTGCTGAGAAGAGGTCAATGGAACACTGAGATGATGTTCTTTCTTTTGATAGAGTAATAGAGCTACTTAAGCAAACAAATAATCTCTTGTTTACACTTTCCAGAAAATGACATTTTGCTTGTCATTATGTGGGATTATATCCAAACACTAAGCAAACTCTAAAAGGAACCGTTCTTGAATGATCTGGCCCAAATGATCCTGGTCCAGCTTCAGGTTGGTGTTTTCTAAGGTGGCCGGCAAAAGGGTGAGGATTACCGCTATACTGAGCAACACTGACCTTTCCGTGAACACTTGCCATGTTCACAACTCTCTCTTTGATCATGTTATTTTGAGCTCCCCTTTTTTGGTCTGCAGGCTTCTTTCAAGGTCTATCTCAAATATCACTTAGTCTCTGGAGCCTTGCTTGACTACCCTGGTAGATTGGATCACCCTCTTTTGTGTACTTGTTATCTTTGGTTCACACCCTCAAAAACAGACCAAAATACACCCAGGACTTAGTGTATTACCTGGTTCTGTCCACCTGTTTGATTATATAATAAAGAGTCTTATGGTTTGTCTCCCTTTCTTCACAGGCGACATGATGCTCTCTATAGAAAACCCTAAAGACCACCAAAAAATTGCTAGAACTTAATACAGGAATTCAGCAAACTCACAGGATATAAAATCAGCGCACGGAGTCTGTTGCATTTCTATACATCAATCTGAAGACATGAACAAGCATTTCTCCAAAGTGTTCTCTTTAATCCCTGTCCCCTATTTTCCCCCATCCCCCCACCTACCTCTCCTCTGGTAACCATCAGTTTGTTCTCTACAAGTTAAGAGTCTCTGTCTCTCTTTCTCCCCCTTTGCTTGTTTGTTTTGTTTCTTAAATTCCACATATGAGTGAGATCATATGGCGTTTGTCTTTCTCTGTCTGACTTATTTCGCTTAGCATAGTACTCTCTAGTTCTATCCATGTTATGGCAAGTGGCAAGATTTCATTCTTTTTTATGGCTGAACAATATTCCATTGTATATATATACCACATCTTCTATATCCATTCATCAATTGATGGGATGGACACGTGGGCTGCTTCCATAATTTGGCTACTGTAAATAATGTTGCAATGAACATAAGCATGCACATTTGCCTTTGAATTAGTGTTTCTGTGTTTTGGGGGTAAATACCCAGTAGTTCAATTACTGGATTGTAAGATAGTCCTATTTTTAATTTTTTGAGGAACCTCCAAAGTGTTTTCCACAGTGGCTGTACCAGTTTGCATTACCACCAACAGTGCATGAAGGTTCCTTTTTCTCCACATCTTTGCCAACACTTGTTGCTTCTTGTGTTTTTGATTTTAGCCATTCTGACAGGTATGAGTTGCTATCTCACTGTAGTTTTGATTTGTATTTCCCTGATGATGAATGATGTTGAGCATTTTTTCATGTGTCTATTGGCCATCTGTGTGTCTTCTTTGGCGAAATGTCTTTTCATGTCTTCTGCCCATTTTTTAATTGGATTATTTGTTTTTTGAGTGTTGAATTTTATAAGTTCTTCATATATTTTGGATAGTAACCCTTTATTGGTTATGTAATTTGCAAATATCCCATTCAGTAGGTTGCCTTTAGTTTTGTTCATTGTTTCCTTTGCTGTGCAGAAATTTTTTTACATGCTTTTGACAACCAGTTTGCTTTGACAATCAGGATAAGATCATGCCGACTTTGACCTGGTTGGTTTGAATCAATGTAGCACAAATGGTCAAGAGAGAAGGATGGTTTGTCTTGAGAGCCTTGAGAATTTTACTGCTCTACTTCTTATCTAAGTCACCTACTTCCATTTATTTTACTCAAAAGATATTATATTCTTTATGATAAATCATGATTAGAAAAAAGTCTAGCTAGAACTTGCAGATTATATCATTTTGGTACATTATATTGTGTCTTCTTCAAAAATATTACAAATCACACTCATTCTTTGATCATACACATCAGTGTAAACATGGACTGGAAGCACATTATCTATAGAGTCTAGAAATGAAGGAAAGCTATCTGAGTTTATATTGTATTTGCATTCCAAATAGCAATTATTTATTTATGTATTTATTTACATATGAATGTATGTATTTATTTAAAGTATAGTTGATATACAATGTTACATTAGTTTCAGGTGTACAACATGGCGATTCAACTATGCTCACCACACATGTAGCTACCATCTGTCACCGTACAACGTTATTATAATATCATTGACTATATTTCCTATGCTGTGTCTTTATTCCTGTGACTTATTCACTCCATAACTGGAAGCCTGTACCTCCCACTTTGTTTCACCCATTTGCCCTCACTTCCTCCCCTCTGGCAACCATCAGCTGGTTTTCTGTATCAAACAGCATTTAGTATGTCTTTTCCACCATACAAACTGTATGACTTTTATACTGTGAATTACCTGGAAGGACAGGAGAAAGAAGGGTGGCTATTATCCATTTAACTTGATCAATATGTAGAGTCAAGAGAGTCATTCTAGGGCCATTAGTGGAGTTTTATTTTGTAATTAAAATAGAGTGAAGTCAGTCTTCCGAGTATTAAAAAGTAAGATCAGACAATTCATGTCTAAAAATATCATATTGGGAATTGATTCGATAAGTGATTACTTACTTAAATTAAAAATAAAATCTATATTCAAGCAGGGCCATTGAGTTATGGTGTTCTATAAAATGGAGATATGAAAGTCAAAGCAAATCACAAAATGTTTACTTTTTATCATTATTATGCTCCATACGTCCCTATTAATCCCCATTGTAGCCAAAGCTGTTATTTTCATCTCTTTGAAGCTAACTTGGAATTAAAAATATTAAACTCTTAGTCTTTTCAGAAGACCCATCTTCTCCCTGTCTGGGGCCTCTCATTTTCTATCAATACACGTGCACACATCTATACACACACACAGACGCATGCTGCACTTTGGCCAACTGGCACAGGACTTGGGTATAATTTTTCAGTTTTATTTCAGGGTAGATTATTTTGAAACATCTCAGAGAAGTTCACACATCCACGCATCACAGCTCTCTTTTATTCTGGTGCTACAGCTTACACAAATTAGGGTAAAGTTGATAGTTCATTTTATATTCATGGGCTTTTCAGTCTTAGACAAAAAAGCAAGAGGACCTGAGTGGATGTGACAGGTCCCAGCTCAGGGTGCCTTTTCCATCCCCTCCAGCTGGGGTCACAGCTACCCTTTTCTTCCCCCCACCCCTTTTTCTGAGTAGGGCAGATATACCAATTGATTTTATTTGGTCATACTGGAAATTAGTTAGTTAAAAATGCACTTGCTGCTTCTGGTCCTGGTTATTTTGTTCCAGATGGACATACTTTTTAGTTATTAAAAGCAAATTGTACTTGGAACTGCTGCTTCTATGTCATGTCACATGTCATTACATTTTTTCATTGGCTTGTTTCCATCAAATTCATTTCTAAAAGTAGAAGTAAACCATTGAGACACTGTCTTTGCATTCATGTGGCACAGTGCCATTTGACATAATTCTACAGGCTTTATGTATTTTATGGCTTTCGGTGCCTCAGCTCTAGAAAGTCATTTGGTCTTCATTACCTTGAGACTGTTTCAAGTTTAACAAAATGTTCTTTGTAGGGGCTATAAAAGTCAATTTGATAAGCAATTGAACCACTGAGGTAAAAAATTATAAATAATAGCTAGATTACACTGAGTCCTATAGGATGTTTATGGATGTGGGAGAAGTGTTTAGAATTGAGACTCTTTGAAAGTAGTGATAAAAAAATGGAAGCTCCCTTTTTGCTCCAACTTTACCTCTATTGGCTACCTCTTATATAAATGAACAGTGCTATAAAAGAAAAGGACTTAGAGATTTAATCAATTTGGGCAAAAATAAGAAACAGTAAAAATAAAACTGATAAAGAGAACACACTGGAAACCTGGCTGGGGAATGTCAATTTGTTAAAAACAAAAAGAAAACTGAAAAAAGTCATGTGGGAGAAAAAAGTTTAGAAAAAATTTTGTGTTCAACAGATCATAAGAAAGTAATTGTGTGTGTGTGTGTGTCTGTGTGTGTGTGTGTCTGTGTACTGAGGTACATTTTAATGCCTTTCTATGAACTAAAGACCTCCCCCACCTTTTTATATACTGCTCAGTTCACACTGTGTGAACCAACCATAGGTTATTTAACTACTCTGTGTGTGAACATCTAAGTTATTTCCAAGATTTTTGCAATTGCCAGCAATGCTGCAATTAATACCCTTGTGCATACACATTTTCATATTGTTGCAGGTATAACTTTAGGGTAAACTCCTAAAAAGTAGGATTTACTGAGAAATAAAATGAATACATACGTAGTTTTCTTTGACATTGCCAGATTCTCCGCAAGGACTGTCAATTTGCATTCCCATCAGTAATGTGGGAGTGTCCCGTTTCCCAGTCTCACCAACTTAATGTGTTGTTACGCTTTTTAATTTTCGCCAAATTGTTAGGCAAGGAATGGTATCTCTTTGTCTTCAGGCAGGTAAGTTAAGTCTTATTGTTAATAAGGAATGAGTGTGAACATATTATCATGTCTTTAGAACCTAAAAATTATGTTTTAATGACTGATCTGTCTTTTGCCTATTTTCTTATTAAGTTTTGGCCTTTTTTCCACTCTAGTTTCAGAGTTTATTATATATTAGGGACATTATCCCTTTATTTGTGATATATGTTGCAAATATTTCCTTCAGTTTTTGAAGTTGTCTTTTGACTTATGTTTTTGTAATTTGAAAATTAAAAAAAATTTAGGTAATCAAGTTTATCTGTATTTTCTTTTATTACAATTGGGTTTTGAATCATTGCTAGAAAGTCTTTCCTCAAACCAGGTTATAAAATCTTTATGGTTACTTCTAGTACTTGTGTGGTTTCATTTTTCATATTTAGATCTCTGACCCATCCAGAGTTTATTCTTGTGCATGTTGTATGTTATGGATATATTTTTATTGACATTTTACATTGATCCACTTTGCATTCTTGGATAAATACCACTTAGTCATTGTTATTTTCCTGTTATAATGTGAGATTCTGTTTGCTAATACTTATATTTGTAAATGATATTTGTAATTTCCTTTTGTAGTGTATGCAATCTCTTTACCAGATTTAGTTTTTAATGCTATACTTGTTTCATAAAACATTAGAAACTTCTTAATGATTGATACTGTGGAATGGTTTACCGAGCCCTGGTAGAATTGAAGGTTCATAGAATTCGTCTGTGGAATAGTCTGGGCTGTGTCTCTTACAACTTAGTTCTTTGATGTCTTTCTCTTATCTTATGGTAAATTGGTTTAAGCTTTCTACTTTTACTTGGGTTAATTTTGCTAAACTGTGCTTCCCAATGTAATTGTTTCATCTACGTTTTCAAAATTATTTTCCCCTTGTCATTTCTTATTTTGCATATGTGTACTTCCTCTCTTGTTTCTTATGCTAATTAGTGTTTGGTTAATAAAAAGAAAACTCGATTCTTATTTTGACTTACTAATTAGATGTATTATGTTTTTCTTTTCTACCTCATTAGCTTCTGCTTTTATCATTACTATTATTTTTATGCTTTTTTTGGTTTATTTGGTTGTTTCCTTTGAGTTGGGAATTCAGTTCATTTTTCCTTTTTTTCAATTTTTTTAAATAGGAGCGTTCTAAGTTTTCTTCTGATCACTGCTTTCATGGATGATAGGTTCTGATATATATGTTTTCACTATTATTATTTTTAAAAATTCTTTTATTTCTGTCTTTATTTCTCTTTTCACCCAAGAATTACATAATGGACAGATTTCTAAGTAGAAGATCTTTTTAGAATTTTAATATTGTTAATAATGATTAAATTTATTTCATTGTGATCCCAGTATGTTTGTACTGTGACTACTTCTCCAAACTTAACTAATGTTTACTTTGTAACCAAATAGATGATCAAATATTTCATGAATATTCCATATGCACTTGAGAAAAGATGTCTTTCCTATTAGCAGGATATGAAGTTTAATATAGAAGGGCTGCTGCATTGATTATGCTGCTTATATTTACTACAGTCTTACCTATTTCTGCACTTATTGGGTTTATTAAAGTTTCCTACCATTAGCATATTTTAACCTATTATCTTTTTGCTTCTCTTGTAGTTTCTACTTTTTAAAGGTGATTAATGTATTATTTGGTGATAGACATTTATGACTCTTCTATCTTCATTGCAAATTGTGGCTTTTGGCATGGAAATTTGTGTTTTGTCTCCTTTAATATGTTCTTGTTTGAATTCTATTTTTGTCTAATACTAGGATCACTACCCTGACTTCCAAGTGTTTCTATTTGCCTACTACAGCTTTGCTCCTTCTGTTAGAAGTTAATTGGACACTTAGGTAGTCAGGGTCAGGGTTCCCAACAAGAAAACAGGGAGCTAAGACAAAATTGCACTAGCATACTGCTTTACAGCTTAGGCAAGACCACAATAACATCCTGTCTAGCAACCTCTGCAGAAGTGACTTTTGCAAAACATCTTGAGACAAAACAATTAACCATAAGACACCAGTCACTATCACAAGTTGAGGCAGTTGGTTTCCAAATGTCAGCCCCAAAGACCATCAACACATGAACAATAACCCAATAACCCGATAGGTAGACAGGTGTGTGATCAAAGCCCTGATTGACACACCTTGGCGGCCAATCCACAGGGGTCCCACACTCAGGATGCTCAAGATGGTTCCGCAAAAGAGTTTATAAAAACCCCTGGATGTGGGACACCTGGGTGGCTCAGGTGGTTAAGTGTCTGCCTTCAGCTCAGGTCATGATCCCAGGGTCCTGGAATTGAGTCCCACATCAGGCTCCTTGCTCAGCGGGGAGTCTGCTTCTCCCTCAGCCCTTCCACCTGCTTGTGCACTTGCTCGTGCTCTCTCTCTCTCTCTGACAAATAAATAAATAAATAAAATCTTTAAAAAGAAAAAAAAAACAAAAACAAAACCCTGGATGTGAATGCCAAAAGGGCAACCCTCTCAGGTCCTGTTCCTCTTCAGGAGCTTTGTACTATCGCTCAATAAACTTTGCCTTGCTGCCCACCACTCTTCGTCCTGTCTACCTTTTCATTCTTTGAAGTGGTGTGACCAAGAACCTCGGGCACTAAAGGAATAGAAATCCTGTAACACTTCCTTTTATTTATTTATTTATTTATTTATTTATTTATTTATTTATTTATTTATTTAAATTTATTCATGAGAGACAGAGAGAGAGAGAGAGGCAGAGGGAGAAGCAGGCTCCCAAGGAGCAGGGAGCCCGATGCGGGACTCGATCCCAGGACCCCGGGATCATGACCTGAGCCGAAGGCAGACGCCTAACCATCTGAGCCACCCAGGCGCCCTATTTATTTATTTTTTAAAAGGCTTTCAAAATCCTTTCATGTTCTGTAACTATCTTACATACAGTATTTGCTGGGATCTTGATTTGTGAACCAAATAAAAAAATCTTTGTCTTCAGGCAGGTAAGTTAAGTCTTATTAACATCCACATTCACATGTTAATATTAAGCCTTATTAACATAACATGATACATGTTTGGTCCTAGCTTCATCATATATTTTATATTGTACTGTTAATGAGTATTATTAAACTTGCCATGTTTCTTTAAATGCATTAGGGCTTTTCTTTGCTCCTTATTGAAAAATTTCTTTTGGTATTTATTTTATTTTATCATTTTTTAAAATTTTTTAAAATTTTATTTTATTATGTTATGTCACCATACATTACATCATTAGTTTTTTATGTAGTGTTCCATGATTCATTGTTTGTGTATAACACCCAGTGCTCCATTCAATACTTGCCCCCCTTAATACCCATCACTGGGCTAACCCATCCTTCAAAGCCCCTCCCCTCGAAAACCCTCAGTTTGTTTCTCAGAGTCCATAGTCTCTCATGGTTCATTTCCCCCTCCGATTCCCCCCCTTCATTTTTCCCTTCCTAATATCTTCTATTTTTTTTTTAACAAACAATGTATTATTTGTTTCAGAGGTACAGGTTTGTGTTTCATCAGTCTTACACAATTCACAGTGCTCGCCACAGCATATACCCTCCCCAGTGTCTATCACCCAGCCACCCAATCCCTCCCACACCCCCACCACTCCAGCAACCCTCAGTTTGTTCCTGAGATTAAGAATTCCTCATATCAGTGAGATCATATACTTGTCTTTCTCTGATTGACTTATTTCATTTAGCATAATACCCTCTAGTTCCATCCATGTCATTGCAAATGGCAAGATTTCCCGTTTTTTGATGGCTGCATAATATTCCATTGTGTGTGTGTGTGTGTGTGTGTGTGAGAGTGTGTGTGTGTACCACATCTTCTTTATCCATTCATCTGTTGATGGACATCTTGGCTCTTTCCATAGTTTGGCTATTGTGAACATTGCTGCTATAAACATTGGGGCACACGTACCCCTTGGGATCACTACGTTTGTATCTTTGGGGTAAATACCCAGTAGTGCAATTGCTGGGTCATATGGTAGCTCTATTTTCAACTTTTTGAGGAACCTCCATACTGTTTTCCAGAGTGGCTACACCAGCTTGCATTCCCACCAACACTGTAGGAGGGTTCCCCTTCCTCCGCATCCTTGCCAACATCTGTCCTTTCCTGAATTGTTAATTTTAGCCATTCTGACTGGTGTGAGGTAGTATCTCACTGAAGTTTTGACTTGGATTTCCCTGATGCCGAGGGATGTTGAGCACTTTTTCATGTGTCTGTTGGCCATTTGGATGTCTTCTTTGGAAAAATGTCTGTTCATGTCTTCTGCCCATTTCTTGATTGGATTCTTTGTTCTTTGGGTGTTGAGTTTCATAAGTCTTTTTAGATTTTGGGTACTAGCCCTTTATCTGAAATGTCATTTGCAAATATCTTCTCCTATTCTGTCAGTGTCTTTTGGTTTTGTTGTGCAAAAAGCTTTTTCTGTTGATGAAGTCCCAATAGTTCATTTTTGTCCTTGCTTCCCTTGCCTTTGGCGATGTTTCTAGGAAGAAGTGGCCACGGCTGAGGTCGAAGAGGTTGCTACCTGTGTTCTCCTCTAGGATTTTGATGGATTCCTGTCTCACATTTAGGTCTTTCATCCATTTTGAGTTTATTTTTGTGTGTGGTGTAAGGAAATGGTCCAGTTTCATTCTTCTGCATGTGACTGTCCAATTTTCCCAACACCATTTGTTGAAGAGACTGTCTTTCTTCCATTGGACATTCTTTCCTGCTTTGACAAAGATTAGCTGACCATAGAGTTGAGGGTCCATTTCTGGGCTCTCTATTCTGTTATATTGGTCTACGTGTCTGTTTTTGTGCCAGTCCCATACTGTCTTGATGATGACAGCTTTGTAATAGAGCTGGAAGTCCGGAATTGTGATGCCACCAGCATTGCTTTTCTTTTTCAACATTCCTCTGGCTATTCAGGGTCTTTTCTGGTTTCATACAAATTTTAGGATTATTTGTTCCATTCC
>NC_138372.1:101728096-101747041 GCF_054177405.1 Leptonychotes weddellii | reverse complement strand
GTAATCGTCATTTTGAATTCTAGTTCTGACATATTACTAATGTCCGTATTCATAGGTTCCTGGCAGTCAGTACTTCCTCTTATTCTTTTTTTTTTTTTTTTAAGGTGAGTTTTTCCATCTTGTCATTTTGTCCTGAGGAGAATAGATGAGTGAGAGAACAAAATGCTAACAGGGTAACAATGACCCTAGAAAAATATATACTAAACAAATCAGAAGAGACCCAAAACTGGGGGGAAAAGAAAGAGAAAGAAAGAAAAAAAAAAGAGTATGATCAAATATGATCAGGTTGGTGAATAGATCAGTGCCACACAGTAGATTTTGGGCATATTTTTGTCTGTTAGAAGAAACTGCCTCCCAAAATTTTAAAGAAAGAAAAACTTATGTATGTACAAAAATAAGGGTAAATATGATGAAGGAATGGAATATGAGTGTAAAGATGAAAATGATAAAAGACTTTATAAAAGGAATTGATAAGAAGTTGTTTGAAAAAAGAAAGAAGAGAAATTTTTTTAAAAAAGGGAGAGAATGTGATCAGGCAGGAGACTAGAACAAAGCCATACACTAGAGATTTAGGGTATCTTTTGGTCTGTTAGAAGAAACTGTATCCCAAAATTTTAAAGAGAGAAAAACTTATATTTTTTAAAAAAATAAGGTTAACTACAATGAAGGTATAGAATATGACTCTAAAATTGAAAAAATAAAGATTTTTTTAAAAAGGGATTGATAAGATGTTGGTTGAAAAAGGGAGAAAGAAAAATTAAAAAAAATAGAAAAATAAAAAAAGAAAATTAAAAAGAATTAACTTTGAAAGACTAAAAAATCATGGGAAAAAAACCATGAATTCTATGTGCTGTATTCCCCTATTGCTGGAGTTCTGCCATTCTCATTGATCAGTAACCTTGGTCTTGGCTGGCTGTTCTTGCTGATCTTCTGGGTGAGGGGCCTCTTGCAGTGACTCTCAGATTTCTTTGCCCGAGGCATAATTGCACTGCCTTTGCCAGGAGCCGGGCTAAGTAATCTGCTCGGGTTTGCTCTCGGGAGCTTTTGTTCCCTGCAAGCTTTCCATTCAGCTTTGGGGGACAACTATGAAAATGGTGGCCTCCCAATCTTTGATCCCATAGGAGCCGAGAACTTGGGGCCCCACTCCTCAGTGAGCCCCCAGAGAAAAGCAGTCAATCACTCCCATCTCCCCGGTCTCTGGCCACACTCCGTGCTCACCCGGCCTGTGACCGAGCATTTCTATCTCTGGCACCCGACTCGGTGTGGAGTCTCCAAACCCAGCAGATTCCTGCGGTGCATACCTATGCTGCTTCTCCCGGGGGAGGAATGGGAGTCTCCCTGGATCTGTTGCTTGTTGGGTCCCTGCTGGAAGAGCAGTGGCCTGACCATGGAGCTGATCACGGTTATTGCACCTCCAAGCTGAGAACCTGCTCCTCCTCTCTGTCTTTGCAGCCAGCTTCCCTGCTCCGATACCTGGGAGCTCTGCCACACTCAGTCACCCCCGGTCTTTTTGTGACCCTGAGGGTCCTGAGACCACACTGTCCCATGAGGGTTCCACCCCCTGCTTAGCCACTGGAGCGACGTCCCTCAGCGGAGCAGACTTCTAAAAGTTCTGATTTTGTGCTCCGAGGCTCTATCACTTGCCAGAAGCGGCCGATGGAGGCCCCCTCCCCCACAGTCTATCTTCCCAAACATTGCCTCGGATTCACTTCTTTGCATGTCCTACCTTCCAGAAAGTGGTCGCTTTTCTGTTCAGAGAGTTGCTGCTATTCTTTTATTGGATCTCCTGTTTAGTTCGTAGGTGTTCAGAATGGTTTGATCCCTATCTAGCGAAATTCCTGGGACCAGACGAAATCCAGGTCTCCTACTCCTCTTGCCATCTTGCTCCTCCTCCGGATAATGTGATTCTTTACAGTGCATACATCATCTCTCCCAGATTTCTGTAGTGCCTGGTTGAGAAAGGAAGGTCAAGGGTCACATTGTTCCTTATTTGTTATCTATCCTTTTCTCACCCTCAAACGTATATTGCCTTCTTGTTTGTCTCAATTTGTTTCCAAGAACTTGGCTTGGCTTTCTGTTGGCCTCGGGCACTCAGGTTGTAGTTCTTGCTAACGCAGGCAGCAACTGTCTGCTAGGGCACAAAAATATGGCCAGTCAGACCTCTTTTGGTATTTAGAAGCATTTTAATTTTTGTTCTATCGAGTCTCTTGTCTATATTCTTTTTGATGTATTTAGTTCCCTGTTTTCTTATTTAACCTTTAATTATCTGGCTTGTTGATTTGTAATTATATATGTTAACTCCTAACTGTTGCCTCTGCAACAAGCAATGAACTTATTCTTTCTTTTTTCACCTCTTGGTTTTAGTTGAATTATTGCTACTCTGTAAGAGTGTATTAACATATAAAGCATAACCCATACTTCACAACTCATAGCATATTCTTCTATCCTTATCCCCACTTTGGTTCAGTTTTACATCTGCAATTAAATAATTAACTGCTCACCTCCAGTCTTTTGTTGAGGTTTGTCCAGCAATCCCTTGGTTGGGTGAAACATCCTCTATTACATTGCTCAAAAAGGGCTCTTGGGTACAGAATCCCCTATGTCATGTCCATTTAAAACTCTCTTTCTATAGCTTTGTTACTAGAAAGAGAGCTTGAATGTCAATTTTGAAAAGTCTGATACCAGTCTAATCCTCCTGCCCTTGTAACTTATTTCAGCTTTTTGTCTGAAGGCCCTGAGGGATTTTTCTTTTTAAGTTTGAGCATATTTCTAAGGTATGTCTTAGTGTTGATTGCTGCAAGTCCATTTTTCCTGCTACATAGTCAGCCCTTTCAATATGTGAAATGTTTTCTTCTATTTCTAGAAAGTTTTGGGGGTTGTACTTTTATATGTTATATTTTAAAACATAATTTCTGTTCCGTTGTCTTGTTCATCTTCTGCAGGGACTCTAATTATGCATAAATTATGTCTTCAGTTTAAGCATTTTCTCTCAGACACATTTTACTTCTTATTTTTTCTCATTTTCATTTTTTTGGAATATGTTCCTGCTTATTTTTAGTGCCCTATATTAAGTTTTCACCTAGAATTAATCATTTTTGGCCACCTCATCTGGCCCTCATAATTGATAGGATTTTACCATTTCCTTCTTTTTATGTTCTGCATTCAATTAACTCTCATTGCTTTTCTTTTTACATTTTTTTCCATTTTGATGCTTGCTTTTTTGAATTTCATATTCAAGATGTTTTCACATGCCCCAATTCTCATATGGGATTAATTAATTCAGTTTGGAGTGGTTAGTTATAGTTTTTTTCTGATACCGTTTGGAGAATGGACAGGTAATTTCCACTGAATGAATTATTTTAAAATATGTTTCTCCGTTTTATTTTTAAAATCAGTTTGAATATATATGATGCTTACTTTCATCTCTACATTTCTGGTAAGGGGACTGGGTTGCTTAATGGTGGTTTATAAGATTTTTAATTTAAGATTGTTCTCTTTTTGTCAGTGTAGCAAAGTATGGTTTCTTTATTTGATGGCTTTTGGGAAGATATGGTGGTGGAAGGAATTGTATGTCTTTTACTAAAAATGTTTTTCCTTGAGGGATCCTACATTTCCTCTGGTGCTTAAATGTCTCATTACCACACTGTGTCCATAGGTGCTTCACCTTTCCTTTTTACATTCTTTCTAAACTTTTTCTCCCCCAAAGTGTTCCTTTTTCAAGAATTCTTTTTTTTTAAGATTTTATTTATTTATTTAATTGACAGAGAGAGTGAAACAGCGAGAGAGAGAACACAAACAGGGGGAGTGGGAGAGGAAGAAGCAGGCTTCCTGCTGAGCAGGGAGCCTGATGCGGGGCTCTATCCCAGGACCCTGGGATCATGGCCTGAGCTGAAGGCAGTCGATTAACCAAATAGCCACCCAGATACCCCAAGAATTCTTTGTCAAGTCCTGTGTGCATGTTTTTTTTAAAGATTTATTTTATATATATATACATATATATATAGTCTATCTATCTATCTATCATCTATCTATCTATCTATCTATCTATCTATCTATCATCTATCTATCATCTATCTATCTATCATCTATCTATCTATAGAAAGAGTGCAAGCTGGGGTGGGGGCGCAGAGGGAAAAGGAGAGAGAGAATCTCAAGCGGACTCCTTGCTGAGTATGGAGTCCAACGCAGGGCTGGATCTCAAGACTCTGAGACCATGACCTGAGCCAAAATCAAGAGTCATCCACTTAACCGACTCTGCCACCCAGGTATCCCCTGTGTGCACAATCCCTTTTCCATGGTGGGTTTTAACCTATTAGAGTTCTTTTTCAGCACTTTCACAATGAGGTTTACCTCTGTCTGTCTGGTGGGGATTTGGGATCAATCTTAGGCTTGTCACTACCTTTCAGTCTTGTCTTTTTCTCACAGACGTTCCCAGAATACCCTTGCTCTCTGAGTGTGGTAGGAGCAGTAGAGATAAACTACTGGATTTAATGTTGATTTCTCCACTTTCAGGTAATTTGAAATTTGGATGTTCTTCTAGTTCAACTGAGGATGTAGGTTGTAGTTTTACTGGTGTTTCTTGTTGTCATTGTCATTGTTGTTCTTCTGGCTATATTGGGATATTTTAATTTAAGAAGTGCCATTTCTTTGGCTACTATTTATTACCTTTCCTTTTTTAAATTAAAAAGTATTCATCAGCTCCTAGCTTATAGCATTCAGATATATAGGAATATAGCACCATTTTTTCTTTTCCCTATAAGAGTTTACATAGAGCCTAGAGCCAGGGTTGGCAAGCTTTTTCTATAAAGAACCATATAATAAATAGTCTTCACTTCACAGGTCATATGGCCTTCATAACAATTATTCAAACCCCACAGTGTGGTGTGAAAGCAGCCATAGGGTAGCATCCTCAGCTGACCTGCAGACGTGTAATGGTAGATGTTTTCCACCAACCTGCAGGTGCATGATGTGTTATACTAAACAATTTTTGTATTAAGTTACTTAGTTTGGGGGTGATTCATTTATAGCAATAGATGACTGATATAGCCCATTAGAATAGATATATTCATAATATATTTATATTTACACAGTAGACCCTTGAGCAACATGGGTTTGAACTGTGTGGGTCCACTTATATATGGATTTTTTAAAATAAATACAACACTGTAAATGTATTTTATTTTCCTTATGATTTTCTTAATAACATCTTCTTTTCTCTAGTTATTGTAAGAATGCAGTGTATATTACATATAACATACAAACCGTGTTAATTGACTGTTTATGTTATCAGTAAGGCTTCCAATCAACACTAGGCTATTAATAACTAAGTTTTGGGAGAGTCAAAAGTTATACACAGATTTTCAACTATGCCAGGAGTTGGTGCCCCTAACTCCTGCTTTTTTAAGGGTAAACTGTATACAACACACCAGGGTTGGTGCTAGGAGAGGGAATGCCATTTACTCATTTTTTTTATTGATTAATTCATTCATTTCTTGTTAGAGCTTTTTGTATATTGAGGATTGGCTTTGCATTTTTTTAATAATAGTAAACAATCTCAAAAGATACAGATTTCATATGTCAAAAAAGTTTCCATTTATTTTTAAGTTGAATAATGTATTATTCCAAAAAAATATTTACACAAAATTTAGTTATTTCCATGGTCATACTCATTTTGCATGACTTTCTGAAATGATCACAGAAATTTCAGTATTGGAAGGGAACTGGAGGGATGTTCTAGGTCAGTAATGATGAATGTTTTCTTAGTTCTTTTGACAATTTAATGAATTTCTCTTTCCAGAAAGAAAATACAGAAATTATTTTGCACACATCTAAGTGGGAGGAGGGGTTTGTGGAGCCCCTGAAGCTCATGTGTGCACCATGGGTTCAAACACTTTGGTGCAATGACTAGCAACACAGAGCCCCTTTTTACAGATGGAACCAACATATGTGGTAAGTAAGAGGAGTACATGGCTGTCCAAACAAGCAAAAAACCCATAATAGGTGATGGATTTGAACCAAGTAGATTATTGGTTTTTGATCATTTGGGCTAACCTCTTTTTTTTTCTTTTATATATATATATTTTTATTATTATTATGTTATGTTTAACCTCTTCTTTTAGTCTGAACTAAACATAATTTCTTTAACTCTCTGCTGTACTTCGGTGGCATAGATAAAGTTAGAGAGCTACTTTAAGGTTCATTTAATTCCCTCGGCAAAGAGCCAGCTCATAAAGTCGAGTGATTCTTCACTCTCTTCAGAACACTTTCTCTGGCTTACATTTTTCTTTCTGACAATTTCCTGGGCAGTAACTTCATGAACACATACAGCATTACAAACGTGAATGTGGGTGAGAATCTATGCATGAAAATCCCAAATAACCCAAAACATTGTTTGTAGTCAGAGGAACAAATTCAAAAGGACTTGGCACCATCCAGACATATTTTATCAGATTTTGTTTTCATAGTCAAACCTGACATAATAAAATATTAAAGATTTGTTATTTGAATAAAACATTTTACTTCATGATCTTTGTTAATATTGCCTTGAATAACTTTTATGTTTTATTTCATATTTTTGATATATTATGGAAAGGGGAATAACATGTAAAAATAGAGACTTTCTTCTTGGAGGAAAAAAAGGAAATCTGTGGATAATCATTTCCCAGGGCCACAGCAGTGTTTCACAGATTTAATGCAATTGTTCTCAACATTAGACTCACCTGGGAATGTTTAGCAATATGTTCATACTCAGCCCCACACAGACTCAGCTCTTACTAGGTATGAGACATTATGCTAAACTCAAAGATAGAGGAACAAGACCTAGATGCTCCTTTCAGAACATCGTTCTAGGTCAGAGGCGATAAAATTGGCACCACTTTGCCCTGAAGATATCCATTATGTTAGCCCGTACAGAGTTAGACTCCCAAATTTTAAATTAGTGGCAAATTCATTTCATATTAAGCTATAGTTTTCAGCTTTAAAAAATCAGAATATATAGCAAAATTAAGCCCATGTTACACATGACAACTATCAACTGGGTAGTGCTGCTCTTTTAGAAGGTATGAACCCTCACCTAATTCTGCCTGATCCACACATTCATGCTGCTTGTGGGACCTTGAAAACACTTGAATCTGAGACATGTGGCCAAATCGAAATAGAAAAAAATGTAGACCCATTGATAATTACATTGTATGAGAAAGGCTGTAATAGATGCATTTATATGAAGCCATGGATATGGTGTGTGTGGGGGGGGAGGTGTTTTGGAGGAGTATTTCTGGAAATATTATATTGACATCTTATGTTAAGTTGCATTTGTTTGTGAGATTGATTTCCTGGTTGTCTAACAATGTCTTAAGAAGAAAACCTCACAGCAAACTGTGAACTCCACCAAACATAATTTAGGCACCTGCTTCTTTATGTTGCCAATCTATAATTCCATTCATTGTCTCCTGAGTACGTACGATGCGCCATCCACTCATTTACACACTAGATTTTGAGGTCATCCTGGGGATTGGCTTCAGTGCCATTCTCCTCTCTGCCCAAGTACCTCTCCAGTTCTTATATCCATGGTCTTACTCGGGTAGGATCACTTTTTAAGTGGTGGTAATGATTTTACCTCTTGTTACCATCTCAGAGGTCTATGAATTTTTACTAGGGGGCACTTCAGTTCTGAAATACCTATACAACTGAAAAGATTAGAGTCCTAACAGTAAAATGCTCTTCATTATGACAAGCCAATATTTGGAAGCAGGTGTCCATCGAATTATATCATATAGACTTGGATGTTCATCTTATTTTCTCAAAAGTAAGGCTTACCTCAGTAAGCCTTGACAGAGTACTCGGAAAGCATGATAGATGAACTGAGGGAGAGAGAAAGGAAAGCAAAAGGATAACTAGACTATACAGTGGTCTAGGATGCTCTGGGCTACCCTGGGACAAGGGGACAGCAAGACACATGTGACTGCGCAGCTGTGATCACGAGGAAAGGACATGTGGGAAGAAGGAATTCACAATTTAGACTGGAACTTCACCTGTGTCTGACCTTGTTCTGCTGTACTTGGCATTTAACAAAAGTGATCATCTGCACATTTGAGAAATACAGTGGCAAATAAGATGTTTGCTTGCCAATAAGCTCCATGTATGTTTGTGTCCTCAAAAAAACTCAAGTCGTTAACTCTGAGGTTTCAATCCAGAAGAACCATTTAAATGATATGATATTCATGACTACAGAATGGGATATTGATGCTTAATATGAAGTATAAAAGGCCCCAGGAAAATAAAAGCCAAAGCATTTTCTTATTTTCCTTTGATACCAACCAGATTAATGTAAGCAAAATAAGTGAATAATGGAAATAATGAATTATATTGTTTAAATTTATTTCTGTTAAAGAAGAATGCATTGCCTCAGAAACCTGAGTGCTCTAGATAGATTGTCCATATTGGTAAAAATCATTACATTATTGATTGATCTTTCATTTCCTCATACCTGGTTGAAAAAAGGCATGTCACAAACAGCCGCATATTTAGTCCTGCTTCCCTTTTCTTTGTGATTTATTATTTCTCTGCAATTAGTCTATTTTATACCGCCATTAAAAGAAAAAAATTAAAGAAAGGACAGTACTTAATTTCCTGCATAAGCAGGTAGTGTTGACTGCCAAAGATGAAGGGCCCCACAGGAATCAGCCTTAGACTTGAAATTTAATATCTCTATCAACTTATTAGTTACCTTGAAAAAGTAGTATATTGCCTCCTAATTTCAAAATTGCAATTACAAAGGATAATCGATTAGCAACGGAACAACTGAGCTGAGAACAGTTAAAATGCAAAAAGAGCAAGAATTTGTAGGTATATCCAGAGGGAAAGAAAGTCTATACAGCATAAAAAGATGAAAATTAATTCTAGATCTCCCCTGCTTAGAAAATTAAAGAAAAAATATGAATTTACAACTTTATTCATTGTAATGTCTCCAAATAATGATAAATAAATGTAATTTTTCAATAAGACAGGGGAGACAAAACATCCTGAGATGCATTTCTTTCCACTGTCCCTAATCTACCTGATGATTAATTGGGATGTTTCCATCTTAAAAAGTAATTACTCTCAGGGTGTCTGGCTGACACAGTCAGTAGAGCATGCGGCTCTTGATCCCAGGATTGTGAGTTTGAACCCCATGTGGGGCATTGAGCTTACTTAAAAAAAGAAAAAAGAATAGAGGATCCTTTAAAAAAAAAAAGAGGTAATTACACTTTCTTTTGTTATGACAATTCCTGTGCCAGAGATATGTAATTAAAAGCTTAAGAAGATATGGCTGAAAAGTAAATGATCATCAAACCCCCCAAAACACACCCACACACACTCAGGATGGGGGGAGAAGAGAGGAAGAGAGAGAGAGAATTCATGGCAACTGCCTTAGCTTGGGTTACCTCCCCAGAACAAAGCCTAGGACAAGGGCTTGTATCTTTGGAAACTTGGAAACAGTGCCTGAGGTGCAGATTTGTGCTGAGCGGGTTTTCCAAATCAACATGTACGAGGAAGTGGGAGAAGTGGGTTTGGACAAATGGAGAAGCTGGACTGTGATGTCCTGCCTACAGAGGCCTCAGCCAATCCCACAGAGGGCTCTGAATCTGAGATGGCCTTGCAGAGTTGTTCCAAACCAGGCAAGGGGTCTAGGCTTTTGTACTCCAATACTGCCCAGGCCTTGGATGTTAACTCACCCCAGGAAAGTAGGATAGCCTTGAGTAATGCAGCTCTTCCAGTGAAAAGCAATTCTCAGAGAGTTACCAACAAACAATACTTCCAAGACCTGTGACTTCAGTGCCTTTGACCTCACAGGAGGGCTGGGCGGAGCACCAGAGCAGCCCATGCAGCTTGCCTGAAGGTAGACTGTTTTGGAAAGTGATCACAAGGAGGAAGATGGGGGGCTGTGAAGAATAAAATGGAGAGGAGGCATTAGTTCATTGTTGAGCTAGCTGGTCACAGTTGTGGACAACTGGGACTCCTGCTGAGAACACTCCAAAGAACTTCGGGGAATGCACAGAAACGTCCATCTGAGACATAGAAAATGGGAACTTTTATTGATTGGCTTCATTCCCCAGTGGGCAAGGGTTGCTCCAGGGCTGTTAACTGTTTCACGCTTCTAGGTTTGTGCTTGTGCCAGAATAACAGAGCAGTCTCCTACAGGAATCCCACATCATGCTAGCTAAAACATTATGGCAGAAGGCAAGAACCATGTGGTGTAATCGAGGTAAGGTGCCCTCAGGCTACACCTGGCGGTGGCTGGTTGCCCGGGCAGGGGCCAGAGCAAAAGGGTGGGCTGAGATGGTATCCAATAGAGAGTAAATCATAGTAGCTTTGCCTTTTCCATTCTTTTTTTTTTTTTTAAGATTTTATTTATTTGACAGAGAGAGACACAGCGAGAGGGGGAACACAAGCAGGGGGAGTGGGAGAGGGAGAAGCAGGCTTCCCGCGGAGCAGGGAGCCTGATGCGGGGCTCGATCCCAGGACTCTGGGATCATGACCCGAGCCAAAGGCAGACACTTAACGACTGAGCCACCCAGGTGCCCCTGCCTTTTCCATTCTTAAGAGCTACCTGACATAGGATCTTCAGTTTTTCTTGCTTATTTGGCAAACTCATAACTGGGAATCAATATCTATTGGCTTTACGTCCAGTTGCATTTTGCCACATATATTACCACCAGGAATAATCTGCCATATTTGGACAAGCATGATGAAAATCTTTAGAACTATGCTGAACTACAATCTAAGAGCTTTAACCTTTTTTTCTCTTTAGATCAAGGCAAAAACATTAAGCTTTTTATATTGCTTTTTATAATAATTAGTTTGGTAGTACGGGTTTCCTTATTTATTCAGCAGCCTCAAGGAAGTATGCAATATCCATACATGAATTTTTCAAGTAATTTCTAGAATCCTAGAAAGGGATGTCATATTAGAGAAAATCCAATGAAATTCACCTTGTTTACAGTACAGTGAACTAATGCCAAAACAGAATAAGTCACCTTGATGATGGCACGCTATTCATTAGCGAATGGACTGAGTAGAACCCAAGTTCATGACTGAGTCCAGTACCTCTTCCATCCAATACTTCATTTCCTCTCAACTACATGTGTCCCACATTTTTACTCCTAACCATGACTAAGCACATTACTTGGTACCTACACTTTTTAAGCAGAATACTCTGAACATTATCTATTATGTAAAATGTTAATTTCATTGCAAAATGGTGAATTAAGTATAAGTTCCTCTTTTCTCTCTAAACCAAATCAGAGAAAGGATGTTTGTTTTGTAGAAAGTAAATACAAAGCTTTGCTCAGAAACAGGAGTTTTTATCTGAAAGACAGGAGACTTTCATCTCTAAAAGATCACCTTGAGTAGGGTTGGGCCGCAGAAGGAGACAGGGGCCAAGGATGTGTAAGAGAGCAGAGTATAGCCACAAGTGTGGGAATGCCATCAGGGGAGGGTCAGATCTGGGGGGCCATAGAACAGAGAGTGGAGGAGGGCCAATGACACTCTGAAGCAGGTGATTAGTTGGGGCCAGAGCAGGTGGATTATGCCCACTGCCCACTCACTCAGCCCAGCTTCCCAGTTGGCTGCAACAGAATTGTTGCCTCCAGGAAGCAGAGCTCAGGGCAGAGGGACACGGCAGTGCCTTGGGCCAGAATAAACCTGCCAGCAGGCAAAAAGAGCTGACAGAATAACTTGCCTGTTTTGCCCATAGGTCTAGATTGAAAAATACTTTTTTCTCTGGAAAATTTGTAAACCTGAAAATGCCCTTATATATTTTTGGAATTTAAATTATGTTACCTTTGTGGTTCAGACAATTCTAAGCTAAGGATTAAATTAAAACATGCTTAGAATGATAGTATCCTGGATACTTGTAGAAGAAAACAGTTGCATAGTGTTAAGTATTCTCCATTCAGCCTCCTTCAGGATTCCCCTCAGTTAAGTTCTGTTGGGTCCCCACAGTAAAAATTACAGGACACTGCAGCAGAGACAACAGTGGTAGACATTGGGATTATTAGCTAGAGAGCACTAAAAAAAACGTGCACTAAAATTGCTTAATGAAATGAAGGAGGAAATACAAATATCAGCAAGAAAAGATATCATCAAATAAGAAAAGGCAGGGGCACCTGGGTGGCACAGTTGAGCATCCATCTCTTTGTTTCGGCTCAGGTCATGATCTCATGGCCTTGAGATTGAGTCCTGCATTGGTCTCTGAGCTCAGCAGGGAGTCTGCTTGAGATTCTCTCCCCCTTTACCTCTGCCCTTCCCACTCATGCTCTCTCTCTCTAAAATAAATAAATAAAATCTTAAAAAAATAAGAAAGGGCAGATTTGAAAAGCGATTGGATAAAAACATTACAACTGAAAAATAATCCTTGAAATTAAATAGTCTCCTGTTCAAACAGCAGATTAGATATAATTTAGAGGGAATTAGCAAACTATGAAAGTGGTTTGAAAGTACTTATAGGAAGAAAGTACTTATAATAAGAGATGAAGAAAATATGTCTGAGAAGTTATGAGATAGAACAGGAAAAGATGTCCTAATAGACCCTCAACTTTCCAGGAGGAAAAAAATAGAGAAAATGAAGAGGGAACATTTATGGCTGAGAAGTTTAAAAAACTGATGGAAGGACCACAGACTTATAATCAAGTGGAACATGGAATATTTTCAGCAAGGTAAATTGTTTTTTTCTCAAATAAAAGC
This sequence comes from Leptonychotes weddellii, assembly GCF_054177405.1. Classification (NCBI taxonomy): domain Eukaryota; kingdom Metazoa; phylum Chordata; class Mammalia; order Carnivora; family Phocidae; genus Leptonychotes; species Leptonychotes weddellii. Next base: position 101,734,318 of record NC_138372.1, on the reverse strand, counting down.
CTCAGATAGTTGTTACAGAGCTGGAAGAGGAAAGGCAAAGATCTTACAAGTTGGTGAAGAGGAAAGACCGATTTCAAGAGAGGAATGATGTTTAGACCAAGATGATGGAGCCAGGAACAAGAGTAATCATATCTACAAGGGGCTCAGGGAAGATAACTATCACTCTACAATTATGTGGTCAGCCTAACTTTTGTTGCAGAATTAGCACAAAATAAAGACATTTTCAAACAAACAAAAATTGAAGGCATTCACAACCACCAGCCTCAGTGGAAGAACTTTTGAAGGAATTTGAGGAAGAAAAACAATGGTCCACAATATAAGGTCTGGGGTACGAAAAGATTCCTTCCACTGTAGAGAATATAGTCAATAATTCTGTATGGTGACAGATGGTAACTAGACTTAGCAAGGGGGTTATTTCGTAATGTATAAAATATCAAATCACTGTGATATACACCCAAAACTAATAGGATATTTTATGCCAGTTATACTTCAATTAAAAACAAGATCCTTTGAAACCAATAAATGGTTAAAAAGAAAGTAATGATGTTTATTTGGGGCGATTAGAATACAACTAAAATGCTGACAGTAATATTACATAAGTTACAGTGGAGTCATATTGAATGTGCTCTAGTTTGTTTCCATATCTTATCTGAGAGAAAGAGGTCGATTTACTATAGAATTTAAATATGCATGTGTGCTAGACACCCCCCATTTACCACTCAGCCCTCTTCCATCATCCTGCTCTGTGCCTGGGAAGGGGACCCTTGTGGACTATTTCATGGGCCCCCTTGCCCTTTAGATTTCAGTTGGTTGGGAGGTGACAGAAGAGTGAAGTGGAGATATTTGTTTGCCTGGCTCCCTCCCAACTGGGTCACAGGTGGGCTGCATCCCTTTTCCAAAGACAGAGTCTGTTGGACAGGCCTCTTTTAAAGCTCTTACAGCTGCATCTACTCTTCCTCCCCTACCCTTTGAAGCTTCCATGTGCTAATGATCACTTATTGTTCCTCACAAAACCCTGCTATACCCTACTATACTTCAGGAAAAATCCATTTATTAAAATATTCTCATTTAAGTGTTTAGTTCCCTGAAAGCACCCTGACTTACATAGCATGCTAACATTATATGGACAACTGCTGAGTAAATAAGAAAACTGTATAACTTGTGAAAGAGTAGAGGTTGAAAAATAAAATTTTTAGTAACCAAGTCAATCTAAAATAAGAAACAAAACAGAAGAAAATATTTTAAAATCTGGAAATATAGAAAGACAAAATGATAATACTAAATTCAAATATATCAATAATCACAAAAATATAAATGGACTAACTTCAACAATGAGAAGATACAGAATGTAATATTGGGTAGAAAAACAAAATACAACTTGATATATTCTTACAGGCATACACCTATAACTTCACAAAAAATGAGAAAGCTGGCATTGCTATATTAATAAAAGACAAACTAGCCTTTTGGTCAAAAAATATCATTAAGGATACAAAGGATTCAATAAGCAATGATAAGTAAAGGATCAAATATATGGAACATAAAAAACAATTCTGAACTTGAATGAATATTACCTCAAAAGACCTACACTGAAAATGAATAGAGGGGCACCTGGGTGGCTCAGTTGGTTAAGCATCTGCATTCAGCTCAGGTCATGATCTCAGGGTCCTGAGATCAAGCCCTGAGTCAGGCTCCCTGCTCAGTGGGGAGACTGCTTCTCCCTCTCCCCCCCACCACTGCTTGTGCTCTCTCTCTCTCTCAAATAAATGAGTAAAATCTTAAAAAAAAAGAAAAAAAAATGAATTGAAGCTAAGGAGAAACTGACAAGTTGAACATGCCTCTTTCAGTAATTGATAGATAAGGTAAGCAAAAATAATTAGTAATAGTATCGATGATGTGAACAACACAGTGAGTTTAATATAATGGGTGCATGTAGAATCCTATATTCACTTGTTAGGCATACATATTTTATAGAACACCTGGGTTATTCATATAAAATGGACTGTGTACTAAACCTTAAAAAAACTGTCAGCAAATTTCAAAGTCTTGATATTAGAGAGACCACATTCTGAAATCAAAGTTGATTAAGTTGGAAATCAATTATAAACATATAACTAGGTTGCTAGCCATAAAAAAGTAGGTAAAATCAGATTTAATCCTGTCCTAAACAACTATAACACCTGGAAAAAAATATATATATATATTTAAAGATTTTATTTATTTATGTGAGAGAGAGAAACATGAGAGGGGGAGGGTCAGAGGGAGAAGCAGACTCCCTGCTGAGCAGGGAGCCCAACGTGGGACTCGATCCTGGGACTCGAGGATCATGACCTGAGCTGAAGGCAGTCTCTTAATCGTCTGAGCCACCCAGGCAGCCAGGGAAAATATATTTTAAAAACAACCGCTTTCAGGCACTGGAAAGCAACCAGTTTAGGCTTGTAATGCTGGAAACACAGAGTTACACAGGATGAACCATAATTCACGCAGGCTTGCATCCTGGGGACATACTTCCAGACCATGATTCATGGAAAATGAGCCCAAGAAAGAAGCAGTGGTTTTGCTGGTGGAAGGAACAAAGAGTTCAAAGTACTAAGGTGACTGAGATTTGGGGGACAGATTGACAGAGGGTGGGCCACAGAGAAGGAGCTGCAAAATATGAGTGGAAACTCATCTTAGGTCCTTGGATGATTATAGCTATGTGAGAACATAGGAGAAAGCATCCGCTGGGAGGCCAAGAACTAAGTGAAAGTTCTGAAGAGCATACATTTCTGGGAAGACATTAGAATTCAAGCTTTGAGTGGAGAGATTTGGAAGGAAGTATATCCCAGACCTTCAGAAAACCCAAAAAGACCACACCTTGTGAGAAAGGATAACACACTAGGAGTAAGGGCTATGCCTTAGGAATAAACACAGAACTACATTTAAATTCTTCTTTTAAATTTGAGTATAGTTGATACAATGTTACATTAGCTTCAGTCACTTAATGATTTGACAAGTTTATACATTATGCTATGTTCACCACCAGTGTAGGTACCATCTGTCCCATTACATTGCTATTATGATATCACTGACTGTATTCCTTATCCTGTGCCTTTTATTCCCATGACTTCTATGAATGTAGGCCTGTATCTCCCATTTCCCTTCACCCTTTTTGACCATTGCCTCACCCCCTCCCCTCTGGCAAGCATCAGTTTGTGTTCTGTATTTATAGTTCTCATTCTGCTTTTTCTTTGTTTATTCTTTTTTTTTAAGATTCCATTTATAAGTGGAATCATATGGGATTTGTCTTCTCAGTCTAACCTATTTCACTTAAGTATAATGCCCTGATCATAAAGCACTGGGCTGGAGAAAAGAGTGGAAAAACTCAGTGAGACCTTCAACACAAAACGATATTTGAAGTGTCTTAGACTGACAGGATATAGATAATCTACCAGCAATTTATCTACCTGTCAGAACAAAACCCAGACTCCTTAGAAGGGGATAGCATAATCCCCAGCTTTTATAATGTTCATATACAATGTCCAGCATTCAATTACTAGATACTTAGATACTTAAATAAGCAGGAAAAGGAATCAATAATCAAAAGATAATTTTTTCAGTAAGGACACCAAAATGATGTAGATTTTTGAAATAATAGATGAGGCTCTAATATAAATATTATTACTATGTTAAAGAAAAAAGATAAAAAAAACTGGACCAAAAATGGTTGAAAAAGGAGTATTTCAACAAAGAATTGGAATTTATAAATAAATCAAATGAGCATTACAGAACTAAAAATATAATATCCTAATTAGAACTCATTCAATAGGCTTAACAGCAGACTGGATGCAGCAGAAGATAGCATCAGTAAACAGGAAGGCAGGCTTATTGAGTATATCCAAAAGTAAGCGAAAAGAGAAAGCAAACAAACAAACAAACAAAACAGGACAGAGTATGCAAAAGATACAGTGAGGTATGATCTAAAGATGTAACATACGTGTAATTGGAGTCCTAGAAGGAGAGGCAGGAAAAATGGAGGAGAAGAAAATTTGAAGAAATAATGGTTGGAAAATTTCTAAAATCTCATAAAAAGTCCGGAGAACACAGAAAGTCCTGAAAATAGGACAGGAAGAAGAGTGTAAGCAGCAAGTTTCTAGTGTAGTTTTTCATGTGACAAATGCTCAATGTCCTTCAATTAGGGCTCTGCAATGCACCCATACAAAGGAGCTCAGACATGGAATATCTGTCCCAAAATGTTCTCCATGAATCCCCCAACCAAAAGGATTTTATGTTGAATTTTTCCTATAAGCCAATCCGGCTCCTGCCAGAGTGACACAAGCTCTATCTATGCTTTCTCTTTTATCTAATCCTATGGCTCTGCATTACCATTTAAATGTCAATGACTTCTAGGTGTATCTCTCTAGTTGTACTCCCTTCAGTGATTAATAGAATTGTTTCCAACTGAACAAAATACTTCCATTTGGATGCTGAAGAATGATCCATAATTAGCATGTCCAAAGCATCATTAATGACAGTTCAACTCTGAAACTCCCCCTTTGTAAACTGGCACAATTACTCAAAACAAAAATCTAGAAACTACCCTTAATTTCTTTCTTTACTTCATCCCCTACATTCATTCCATTAGCATTTTTTGTAAAGTTCTACATAATCTTCAAATTCATTCATTTCTGTCTATTTCCACCACTAGCCCATAGTCCATACCACTATCCTCTCTGCCTGGACTACTAAAATATCTTCTTAGTTTGTCTTCCTGCTTTAACTCTTGTTTCCCCATCGCCATAATATTTTGCCAATACCACAGTATGAGTAATGTTTTTGGAATTAAAAAAAAATCAGATCATGACACTCTTTGGTTTAAATTTTCTACAGACAGTTTAAGGTTTAAATTTTCATTATACTTGGGATAAGTTTCCTTAGCGAGGACACTGAGACCCTGTGTCATCAGACACCTGCTTTTTCTTCAGCCTCATCGCTCATCCTTCTCTCCTTTGTCATTATAATGACTCCAGCTACTGCTTTCTTTCTATTCCTCCGAGCAATTGGGCTGTCAGGCTGTCTCTAATGGCTGGCTCCTGGCTGTCTTTCAGACCCCAGTTCGAGTATGGAGACCTCACAGATGCCTTTGCTGAACAGTCTCTCTCTTTCACAACCCTGTTTTATGTTTATTTATGCATTTACTTGTTTATTGCCTGCCTTCCGCATTAGTATGTAAGTTTCATGAGGCAGGAAATGTTTTTCTTCCCAGAGACTAGAATTGTGCCTGCATGTTGTATGTGCTCAATTATCCGTGGAACAAATGAAGAGACATACAGAAGTGTCGACGTCCAAAGCAGTCTTGTTTTCAGAGTTCCATGCTCAGGACATCAAGCACACATGTTCTGGTTTGCTCTCAGGTACATTCCACACTTGACCTTTCCTCTGTATTGCAAGGAATACATTTCCACGCTTTGTCAAGTTCTGGCTTCCCAGCAGTTTAACCAACGGGGGGTCCAGGAGAAGTTTGGGTTTGAGAGGAGTAAAGTGGCCAGAATGTTCCTTCCCCATTCTCCCTGTTTTGAGTGGCATCTCTAGCAGTAGCTACACTACCCTGTGGCTCTAGCTGTGGAGTCTGGACCAAGAGGGTCTGAGCTCCCTCTGGGCAGTCCCTCCTCTTGTTTTATCTCTTGCCACCAATATACCCCCAGATCCTGTCTGGGCTCAATGAACACCATTTCCCCATTTCCCCAAGTCCTTCAGTCCTTCAATCTTGAGCTGGTACAACTTCTTGCTCTTCACTGGTCCCCTGTCTCCTATTTGTTTCTTCAGCTATGTAACCAGTTCCTGGGATTAAATATTTCCTGCAGTGGTTTCTATTTTTTTGCATGGACTTATACTGGATCTAAGCACATATTTCCAAAATGCTGTCATTGCTAAGAACACTTTGGTGCTCCTCTTATATAACAGTTATCATATCATGTTTTATAAACGAACCATCCAAAAAAACAGTCTGATTAATTTGATTCACTGTACAGGCCTAGAAGTCACTTTGACTATTACCAAATACCTGAATGATATTTAAATTTTTTTTTCCATAGGGCAGCTCTATTTTTAATTTTTTTATTCTTATGTTAATCCCCATACATTACATCATTAGTTTTAGATGAAGTGTTCCATGATTCATTGTTTGTGCATAACACCCAGTGCTCCATGCAGAAGGTGCCCTCCTCAATACCCACCACCAGG